>NW_020825207.1:6000000-6600000 GCF_003286155.1 Drosophila erecta | reverse complement strand
ACACTTTTATAGAAAATTTTTGCCAATTGTCTGGCGACGTTTTTCTCATTTTTTTGTGCATGTCTGTTCAGCTCGGTTCGGGTTTCCCCGCTCGTTGCGGAAGTTTGCGCAATTTCCAAAGCGGAAATGCAATTTTCGGTTCAGCTGCATTTGTCTCGCAGTGCCACGCCCCCTGCCCGCGGTCCGCCGCCAACTTGGGCGGCTTGCCAACACATCGTATATCAAATGCAGAGTTGGCAGCCCTGACAATGACATGCAGCGAGCAAACGTTCAGCCATACCAAGCCCGACAAGGCCGACAGCTTTTTGGGGACATTCGGGAGCGGGTGGTGGCGGATCACCCAATAGGTGGAGCCCAAAAAAAATTGGACAAACTCCTGAAAATACCCGAAATCGGCCGTTGTTGTAGCGTGTGTCACGCCTTTTGTGGCCAGAACGGCGCATATATTTCACACGCTTTTTGCTCGTTTTGCGGCAAAGCTCTTTGTGCCGAAAGTACTTTTATTTATTTGCATATAAATTATTCAATTGTTCCCTGGCTTATCTTTCTTGTCGGCTGGCTTCGGTTTCGTTCCGTGACCCAAGCCTTTCCCCGCAGCGGGGAGTCTATCAAAGAATGCATTTGCAATTGCATTCGGAATTGATTTTTGATATCTGTGGGCGTGGCACTGAACAATTTTTGATTTACGATACTGAATTTGCCTCAAGTGGGCCAGAATGTATTGGCAGTTGGCAGTGCAATTGGCATAGCTTAAAGTGAGTTCGCTTTGCTGTTGGTTAATTTGCAGTTGGGAATCTTGCTGACCGCACTTATTTAAGATTTATGGGGAGCATTTTAAGCAAACATTTTCTCAATCATTTTGTATATCTACATTATAATTTAGCTTCGATTGGAGTTCATATTCTTACACTTTTTAAAACGAAACTGTATTAACGGTGATCAGGAGCTACCCAATACAGTTTTAGAGGGTTCTTGAACTTCCGATTGCCCATCGAGTGTTGGTTTCCGTTTCCGTTCGACACGTGTGCTAAACTGTTTGTCGCCACGCCCATTGCCACCGCCCTGCAAATGTCAAATGTCAACTGCAGCCTCGCAGTTCGCAGTTAGCAAAAAAACGTGCTCTTCGAGTGGCTGTGCAAACATTTGCAAGACTGTTATTCCTCGCCTTCAGAAAACACGCTTCAATAACATTCAAAACTCGAAACGTGCGAGGCCTTGGCTTGTCACCGAAGAATACTCGTGTCTCCTAATATCTGCTGGGCGCTACATGTGTTGTAAATTTATGAGCTGTCATATAAATCTTTGCACTTGGGCACCCTTTGCGCCCCCTTGCGATACGTGTGCGCCCCGAATTGGAGGGGCGTGGCGCCTGCTGGGGGGCTGATAAGAAATGGGGGGTTCTGGAGGAACCCTTTTACGCTCATAAATGGGGGCATTTTTCATTTGCATGCACGTTACTCAAGGAAATTCGTAATTTTTATGCCAGACCTAGGCCTCCTAATTGGGTACAGTCTCGTCACCGACCTAATGCCAGGGTTGTCACTCTCATTTGTTTAATTAATATTGCCCCCGAGCTAAGTATTTGCTTGCCGACTGCCACATGTGCACTTTTCTTTGGGGCTTGTCGGCAATTTGCAAAGTGCTGCGTGGTCTGAGCTCTTTCCCCTTTACAAATCCAAGAAGTAGCACTTTAAAATAAAAGATAAAATGAGTAGATAGATAGGTATGTGTGTAGCTTATATTCAATTGAGCAATTTCATAGATACCTTGAATGTTTTGTAAAGTTAATATAATTTTTATTAAATGCTTCGCTTTAAATACATAATATAAATAGACAATATTTACTATAGCATTATATTTTGGCACGCTTTTTCCCCGCTCTCCCTGCTTCGATTGCAATTTCACTGCGTCTCCGATTGTTCGGCCTGCTTGAGGGGATTCCCCTTGTCGTCGATCTCCATGGACGGCACCAAAGGGGGCTTGAATCCGTACTCCAGTTGAAGATTGCGCCCGAAGTCGGGACTGCGTTTCAGGGAGTGTCCGTTGCGCCATCGCTGGAACTCATCGAACTCGCTGGTCAGCGGGGAATCCCCCACGACAGAGTTGCCAGACGTCGTCGCTGGAACGGGCCCAATGTAGGACTTAACCATCTGGGCGGGAGCCGAGGCCGCGGCGGTGGCCAAGTCGGCGGGCAGGGTGTTATAGATGTAGCGGGATCCCTGCAACCAAGGCGAGCCCTGTGGCGGCGGTGGGGGTCGTAGGTCGAATCTCATATCAGCCAAGCTGAAGGTGGCGACCTTGGGCGCCTCTCCCCTCACGGGCTTCACCGGCTGCTTGATGGCCGCCACCGGTTTGCTCAGCTTGACCGCTTTGGCGGATTGGGGGATGGGGGTTTTGGCTGTGAGCTGTGGCAGCAACTTCTTTAGCATGCGGGTGTAGTAGTTCTGCAGCACCTTGGGCGGAATGTGGGCAACGGAGTGGGACCAGGGCGTCAGGGAATTGGGGTGGGAGTAGTGGGGAAATGACAGGGAGGAGTGTGCCGGCGGCATGGGCATGTGAATGGCCACGGGCACATGTATCGGAATTGCCATCGGGCGGTCCACAAACTTCTCCACAATCTTCTCCACATGCACGGGCTTCTCCACAATGCGCTCCACCTCCACGGGCACATGCTTCTCGACGATCTTCTCCACCACCCTCTCCACGGGATAGGGAACGGGATGCTCGACAATGGTCTCCACTGGATAGGGTCGATCCACGTAGTGCTCCACGTGGACAGGCACGGGCACAGGTTGTGGAACGGCGTAGGGAATGGGTATGTGCTTCTCCACCACCTGTTTGACATGATGCTCGTGGTCTTCATGCTTTTCCACGTGATATGGTTGCAGGTGGGAGTGGTCATGATGCTCCAAGTGCTCTTGATGCAGGCGAGGCTCATGCTCTAGCTGAGGCTCATGATGGACTATGTGATGATCTTGATGAATCTGATGTAGCTGGTGCTCCTGGTGCTGCTCTGGTTGCGTATAAACTGGACCTGGACCTGGAGCTGTCTTTCCGGAATGATCTGTATCCAAATGGATGGAGGCATGTGAGATGGCCACCTCCTGGGGCGAACTATCGTACTCCACGTGAATCGGATTTTTAGCCAGAGAAGCATAACTCTTGGAAGGATCGGGTGCCTGCGACAGTTGATTCTGCAGATATGGCTGATGGTAAATGGTCTCGTGCTGTTCCACCAATCTTCCATCCTTCTCCGTGATTAGCTTGTTGTGGATGTTCACGGACTTCTGAACCTCCACGAAGGTGTATGGACTGGACTTCTTTGGAGCTGGAGCTGGAGCTGGAGCCGGGGGCGGAGCATGTTGGATGTTGCGCTGGGAGGGTTCGGCATGAGCCTCTGCCACGTAGTTGTGTGGAGCCGGATGATTCACCGTGATCTGGACTCCTGGCTCAAGTGGTGACGGCGAGGAATGGGGCGGACTTGGAGTGTTCAGGGTGACAAACACCAGACTATTTGGGGTGGCGGAAACGGGCGTGGGACCTGCATAGCCGGAATACTGCTGGACAACCGGCGAGGGTGAGGATATGGCCTTGGTGTGCAGCAACTCCGACTGCTGCTGCGGCTTGCTCTGCTCTTGTGGAATCACCTGGCTGAGCTCCTGTTGGAAGGTCAACTGGGCAGCAGGTTGCACAAACTGGCCGGCGTAGTCTCCATCCTTCGGTGTCCGTGGATTCGGGCGCTGGGGAGGATTCTGCACCTCGTAGTGGAAGCTACCCTTCGGAAGGGGCCCGTCGCCACTGCCCGAGACAATGGGATTGAAGCTCTTGAGGAACTGCCGTGAGGGTGCCTCCTGACTTGGATGATGCTGCTGGAAGCGCTGCTCACTGTGCGCCTGGAAGTGATCCAAGGCCTGCTGCGGCTGCTGCGACTGGGGCTCCTTGGGTGCCTGGAGATATGGGTAATATGCGTATTATCATTTCGGATTCACCAACGATTCACCAATCCTACCTTTGCCTCTGCCTGCTGGGGTTTTCCCAGTGGTGCGTCGTGCACAATGTGCACATTGATCTCCTGATCCTGGCCAGGACCCTTTTGGTTGGCATAACTCTCGATGCCATTGAAAGCTGGAGCTGGCACTCGCTGCTGGTAGGCCTCCCTGCCCACGTGGCGTGTCTCCGCAATCTGGTTATCATTGATCTCCTGTCCTTCTTCCAGTTCCGCATCGTGCTCGCCCAGGATCACAATTGGAGAACTTTCTGCCGCCACCAGGGTCTCGTTGTCATCGCCCTCCGGCTGGAGTAGCAGACTGGGCAGCACTGGAGCCGCCACAGCAGCTCGATTGATCCTCAGCAGCTCATCTCGGGAAATGTGGTTACTGCCGTCTCGGAAGCCCGGATCCCTAATCTGCTCCACCACGATCTCCGTGTGTCCAGGTCCCAGCTCCCGGCGGTATTCCTTCGTCACGGTGGTTTGGTAACTGTAGTAGGTGGCATTCGGAGCTGGTGGCTCCGTTTGCCTTTCAGTGCTGACTGCCTCCGTGCTGCTGACCAAATCCACCACTGTGGGGCGTACCACCGCCTTATCCGTGGTCGTGGACGTCGTGGTGGATGACTCTGCGTGGCCACTGAATCGGAAAATGTCCGAGAATCCCTTGGGGAACAGATTGGACAGCACCTCGTTCACCGTTTCAGTTCGCGAGCGAGTCACTGTCTGCTCAATGGGTCTTTGTCGACGAACCACTTCCACTGGCAGCTCCTCGTTGATATCAAACTGGATGTAGCCGTGTCCATTGGTGGGACTGTCCGAATCTTTGGGAGGCAGGACAGTGGGCAGAAAGCCAGGCACACTGGGAACAGGCAGAAGAGATTACCATTACTTCCTTAAAGGTGGCTCATAATGCACTGAGGAAAGTTATTTGTTCATATATTCATATGACATCCAAACTATTTGTTTTTTCAAGCCCTCTTATATTTCCCCTTTGATTGTCAACTTACCCGACGAACTCTGCTTCCGTTCCTATTTCTACAGTCGAGGCTTCCCGTTCCCTCTCCAGTTCCTCCTGCACTTCGTCGGCCAAGTTTGGACCTGCGATGACCTCGCGGATGAGTGGCCCGGCTGGCTGCTTATTAAGCTGTCAAAAGCGACGCTCATTGCCTGTCAAAATCTTTCACTAAACTCGAACTTACCTCCTTGCCGCTGCCGTCACCCGGGGCTTCAGTGGCCGCTGCCTCCGCCGTGAAATTCTGGGGGAGATCGGCTGTTGCTGTTGCTGTTGCTGAGGATGGGGGTGTTGATGAGGATGCGATGGGGGGCTCATCCGAGAGGACCGGCTGGACGATGATGCCCAAGAGACAGCAGAGCGTGGCTGCCGCCGCTAGCAGATGTCGTTGGTGGCGGTGGGGCCACATGGAGCTATTACGGAAATGGCCAAAAGCAGAAAGAGTTAGCTGGAAGTTGTTGGGCTTTGGCGTGCGCATAGTGATAGTGGTGTGGTGTGAATAACCCCGCTGACCACGGACCACGGACCACGACAAATACCAAGCGACAAATGGAGGAGTCGTCAAGCCTGTTTGGGCCCGTTCCAAAGGCCATCCAATAGCCTCCACGGCACTCCACTTCACTCCAGCCGAGCCACTCGAATCCCCTGCACTCCACAGCACTCCACTCCTGACTACTATGACCACTCACTTGTCGGGCTGTTTGATTTTAGCCGATACGTCGCTGAATGATGATTTTTCCTAAGTGGCTGCCAAGGCACTTTGGCGCTTCTTTTGCCCGTTAGCTTTTAAAGAGATTTTCCCTAAAACGTTCGTCAGCCAAGTTTGCCAGCCAAGTTGTTGAACTTGGCGCTGCGTTTGCGCTGGGGGCTTATGTCATTGCTACTGGCAACGTAATGAATTATTAATTATCCCCCCAAACCCCGATGCTCAACCACCCCTCCCCCCTACCCCTGTGGAACCACGCATTTAATTTGGAAAATTGAAATTGATGGCGTTTAAAATGGTTCGTACGGGTTTTCACATAGTTTGGCCACTGCGCCTGTATTTTGATAGGCATTAAATATGCATGCCAAAACATATTTCACCTGCAATATTCATGGCTAAGTGGCCCGTGGCGTTTTTGGAGCCGGTCCGGACTGTCTTGTTGGCCAAATAGCACAAGAAAGTGGAGCTTTCTGTAGGGAAATTGTGGCTTTAATTGGGCATGGATAGCGATCTGAGCGGAGCTATCAAATGGGAGGCATTTCGTATGCATACATGTGCATGTAGGTGCCTAAGTCCTTTCGATTACCAATAAATGTGAGGCCTTCACTGAACTTGGTACTTCGCTGGCCATTAAATCACAAACAACTGCATTCGTTACTAACTCAATTTGCACTTTGAAATTATTCTTGCTGCACGCCCGCAGAGGAAATGTATTATAATTTGCCCAGCTAAATGGGCATTTAAAATATTCCGCATTTTATTCTGCATTTACCTGCATCCATTAAGTACTGCGCGATTAAATTTGTATTCGTGTTTTGTCGTAGGTTTTGTATGCGGCCAAATGAAATGAAAACACTCAATTATTTATGTTGATTGCCGCACAATTAAAATGCACTTATAATCACTTTTCTATTCGATTAAAACAATTGTTATTCTCTGACCTCGCAAACGGCGCAAAAGTCTATTATTTTTCTATATATTTTTCTTTTGGAGGGAAATCGAACTCGGTGCAATATCGCCTTTCAGGTGCTCTTCTCATGCGACCCTCTTAGTTGCGCGTGCGCGTTGCGAATGAAAGTGAAACCGTGGGGCACTGAGCATTTCGTTTTCTTTTCATCGTCGTGGGCTGCTGCAAGTTGCTGTCGTCGCGATGTTGCTGCTGCTGCTCCGGCTGCAGTTGCTGCTGCTGTTGCGGCTGCTGCTGCGATCCTTAAACTGTAGCATAAAACTTGTCCAGCCAGCGATTGCGCAAGCGCCGCTGTCTTTTTTACTCCTTCACGGCAATGACAATTTGATTTTTATGGCTTTCTACGACGGCAGCATTGACCCTGCCGAAAAATATATACAAACAAACAAAAAAAAAAAAAATAAGAAACAGGTAAGCGCGGGCAAACTTTTAAAACTGGTTTTCGGCCCGCAAATGCCAAAGGCATGTGGCCAAATCCGCTGTGAAAGCCCTTGTCATGGCCTAAACGCCCTTTGCCACCTGTTTCAGCTGCTGACATAAATATCTCGCCGCACTTCCTTGCCCCATAACACCTGCAATGCAATTATCACATTCAGTTTACACCTGTCGGTTCGATCACCTTCGAACGCATTGTTTTCATACGCTTTTCCCGCGATTTTCCACCGGTCTGTTTTCATTAATTTTTAATGAGCCGCCATTCGTTGCTGTTGTTGCTGTGGAGCGTTTGACGTTTTCGGCTGATTGATTAATGTGAATGCGGTTTTGCGGGCGGCGGTGGAGCTGTTTTTTATTTCTGTCTGATTTATTAAAGTGCGTCTTTTTTATTTATGCTTTGGTAATTCATTTTATTTATTGCATATTTAATGATGCCGTTTTTCTTTTGTTTTTATACCCGTTACTCGTTGAGTATAAAAGTTAAAAGGGTATACTAGATTCGTTGAAAAGTATGTAACAAGCTGAAAGAAGGAAGCATTTCCGACCATATAAAGTATATATATTCTTGATCTGTATCAATAGCCGAGTCAAACTGGCCTGTCTGTCCACCAACTTAACTTAATCGGATTTCTCTAAAAATCTGCATTCAAAATTAGAAATTTATTTTTTTTTTAATTTTTATGTCATTTTTTGATGTGATGTACAAAGTCCAAAAAACTAAGAAATGGTCTAAGGCTGAAGTTCTCAACTCCATAACTCAACTTATCTTGATCGGATTTTGAAGTGGCATACCTCTAAATGTTTCTGGCGCAATTCTCTAAAAATCTGCATTCAAATTTAGAAATTAATTTTTTTTTTAATTTTATGTCATTTTTTGATGTGTTGATGTTGTACAAAGTCCAAAAAACTAAGAAATGGTCTAGGGCTGAAGTTCTCAACTCCATAACTCAACTTATCTTGATCGGATTTTGAAGTGGCATACCTCTAAATGTTTCTGGCGCAATTCTCTAAAAATCTGCATTCAAATTTAGAAATTTATTTTTTTTGAATTTTTATGTCATTTTTTGATGTGTTGATGTTGTACAAAGTCCAAAAAACTAAGAAATGGTCTAAGGCTGAAGTTCTCAACTCCATAACTCAACTTATCTTGATCGGATTTTGAAGTGGCATACCTCTAAATGTTTCTGCCGCAATTCTCTAAAAATCTGCATTCAAATTTAGAAATTTATTTTTTTTTTAATTTTATGTCATTTTTTGATGTGTTGATGTTGTACAAAGTCCAAAAAACTAAGAAATGGTCTAGGGCTGAAGTTCTCAACTCCATAACTCAACTTATCTTGATCGGATTTTGAAGTGGCATACCTCTAAATGTTTCTGGCGCAATTCTCTAAAAATCTGCATTCAAATTTAGAAATTTATTTTTTTTGAATTTTTATGTCATTTTTTGATGTGTTGATGTTGTACAAAGTCCAAAAAACTAGGAAATGGTCTAAGGCTGAAGTTCTCAACTCCATAACTCAACTTATCTTGATCGGATTTTGAAGTGGCATACCTCTAAATGTTTCTGCCGCAATTCTCTAAAAATCTGCATTCAAATTTAGAAATTTATTTTTTTTTTAATTTTATGTCGTTTTTTGATGTGTTGATGTTGTACAAAGTCCAAAAACCTAAGAAATGGTCTAAGGCTGAAGTTCTCAACTCCATAACTCAACTTATCTTGATCGGATTTTGAAGTGGCATACCTCTAAATGTTTCTGGCGCAATTCTCTAAAAATCTGCATTCAAATTTAGAAATTTATTTTTTTTTTAATTTTATGTCATTTTTTGATGTGTTGATGTTGTACAAAGTCCAAAAAACTAAGAAATGGTCTAGGGCTGAAGTTCTCAACTCCATAACTCAACTTATCTTGATCGGATTTTGAAGTGGCATATCTCTAAATGTTTCTGGCGCAATTCTCTAAAAATCTGCATTCAAATTTAGAAATTTATTTTTTTTGAATTTTTATGTCATTTTTTGATGTGTTGATGTTGTACAAAGTCCAAAAAACTAAGAAATGGTCTAAGGCTGAAGTTCTCAACTCCATAACTCAACTTATCTTGATCGGATTTTGATGTGGCATACCTCTAAATGTTTCTGGCGCAATTCTCTAAAAATCTGCATTCAAATTTAGAAATTTATTTTTTTTTTAATTTTATGTCGTTTTTTGATGTGTTGATGTTGTACAAAGTCCAAAAACCTAAGAAATGGTCTAAGGCTGAAGTTCTCAACTCCATAACTCAACTTATCTTGATCGGATTTTGAAGTGGCATACCTCTAAATGTTTCTGGCGCAATTCTCTAAAAATCTGCATTCAAATTTAGAAATTTATTTTTTTTGAATTTTTATGTCATTTTTTGATGTGTTGATGTTGTACAAAGTCCAAAAAACTAAGAAATGGTCTAAGGCTGAAGTTCTCAACTCCATAACTCAACTTATCTTGATCGGTTTTTGAAGTGGCATACCTCTAAATGTTTCTGCCGCAATTCTCTAAAAATCTGCATTCAAATTTAGAAATTTATTTTTTTTTTAATTTTATGTCATTTTTTGATGTGTTGATGTTGTACAAAGTCCAAAAAACTAAGAAATGGTCTAAGGCTGAAGTTCTCAACTCCATAACTCAACTTATCTTGATCGGATTTTGATGTGGCATACCTCTAAATGTTTCTGGCGCAATTCTCTAAAAATCTGCATTCAAATTTAGAAATTTATTTTTTTTTTAATTTTATGTCGTTTTTTGATGTGTTGATGTTGTACAAAGTCCAAAAACCTAAGAAATGGTCTAAGGCTGAAGTTCTCAACTCCATAACTCAACTTATCTTGATCGGATTTTGAAGTGGCATACCTCTAAATGTTTCTGGCGTAATTCTCTAAAAATCTGCATTCAAATTTAGAAATTTTTTTTTTTTGAATTTTTATGTCATTTTTTGATGTGTTGATGTTGTACAAAGTCCAAAAAACTAAGAAATGGTCTAAGGCTGAAGTTCTCAACTCCATAACTCAACTTATCTTGATCGGATTTTGAAGTGGCATACCTCTAAATGTTTCTGGCGTAATTCTCTAAAAATCTGCATTCAAATTTAGAAATTTTTTTTTTTTTAATTTTTATGTCATTTTTTGATGTGTTGATGTTGTACAAAGTCCAAAAAACTAAGAAATGGTCTAAGGCTGAAGTTCTCAACTCCATAACTCAACTTATCTTGATCGGATTTTGAAGTGGCATACCTCTAAATGTTTCTGCCGCAATTATCTAAAAATCTGCATTCAAATTTAGAAATTTATTTTTTTTTAATTTTTATGTCATTTTTTGTTGTACAAAGTCCAAAAAACTAAGAAATGGTCTAAGGCTGAAGTTCTCAACTCCATAACTCAACTTATCTTGATCGGATTTTGAAGTGGCATACCTCTAAATGTTTCTGGCGCAATTCTCTAAAAATCTGCATTTAAATTTAGAAATTTTTTTTTTTTTTCATTTTTATGTCATTTTTTGATGTGTTGATGTTGACAAAGTCCAAAAAACTAAGAAATGCCCTAAGGCTGAAGTTCTCAACTCCATAACTCAACTTATCTTGATCGGATTTTGAAGTGGCATACCTCTAAATGTTTCTGCCGCAATTCTCTATAAATCTGCATTCAAATTTAGAAATTTATTTTTTTTTGAATTTTTATGTCATTTTTTGATGTGTTGATGTTGACAAAGTCCAAAAAACTAAGAAATGGTCTAAGGCTGAAGTTCTCAACTCCATAACTCAACTTATCTTGATCGGATTTTGAAGTGGCATACCTCTAAATGTTTCTGGCGCAATTCTCTAAAAATCTGCATTTAAATTTAGAAATTTATTTTTTTTTCATTTTTATGTCATTTTTTGATGTGTTGACAAAGTCCAAAAAACTAAGAAATGCCCTAAGGCTGAAGTTCTCAACTCTATAACTCAACTTATCTTGATCGGATTTTGAAGTGGCATATCTCTAAATGTTTCTGGCGCAATTCTCTAATAATCTGCATTCAAATTTAGAAATTTATTTTTTTTTAATTTTTATGTCATTTTTTGTTGTACAAAGTCCAAAAAACTAAGAAATGGTCTAAGGCTGAAGTTCTCAACTCCATAACTCAACTTATCTTGATCGGATTTTGAAGTGGCATACCTCTAAATGTTTCTGGCGCAATTCTCTAAAAATCTGCATTTAAATTTAGAAATTTTTTTTTTTTTTCATTTTTATGTCATTTTTTGATGTGTTGATGTTGACAAAGTCCAAAAAACTAAGAAATGGTCTAAGGCTGAAGTTCTCAACTCCATAACTCAACTTATCTTGATCGGATTTTGAAGTGGTATACCTCTAAATGTTTCTGGCGCAATTCTCTAAAAATCTGCATTTAAATTTAGAAATTTTTTTTTTTTTTCATTTTTATGTCATTTTTTGATGTGTTGATGTTGACAAAGTCCAAAAAACTAAGAAATGCCCTAAGGCTGAAGTTCTCAACTCCATAACTCAACTTATCTTGATCGGATTTTGAAGTGGCATACCTCTAAATGTTTCTGGCGCAATTCTCTAAAAATCTGCATTCAAATTTAGAAATTTATTTTTTTTTAATTTTTATGTCATTTTTTGATGTGTTGATGTTGTACAAAGTCCAAAAAACTAAGAAATGCCCTAAGGCTGAAGTTCTCAACTCCATAACTCAACTTATCTTGATCGGATTTTGAAGTGGCATACCTCTAAATGTTTCTGGCGCAATTCTCTAAAAATCTGCATTCAAATTTAGAAATTTATTTTTTTTTAATTTTTATGTCATTTTTTGATGTGTTGATGTTGTACAAAGTCCAAAAAACTAAGAAATGGTCTAAGGCTGAAGTTCTCAACTCCATAACTCAACTTATCTTGATCGGATTTTGAAGTGGCATACCTCTAAATGTTTCTGGCGCAATTCTCTATAAATCTGTATTCAAATTCAGAAATTTATTTTTTTTTAATTTTTATGTCATTTTTTGATGTGTTGATGTTGTACAAAGTCCAAAAAACTAAGAAATGGTCTAAGGCTGAAGTTCTCAACTCCATAACTCAACTTATCTTGATCGGATTTTGAAGTGGCATACCTCTAAATGTTTCTGGCGCAATTCTCTAAAAATCTGCATTCAAATTTAGAAATTTATTTTTTTTTAATTTTTATGTCATTTTTTGATGTGTTGATGTTGTACAAAGTCCAAAAAACTAAGAAATGGTCTAAGGCTGAAGTTCTCAACTCCATAACTCAACTTATCTTGATCGGATTTTGAAGTGGCATACCTCTAAATGTTTCTGGCGCAATTCTCTAAAAATCTGCATTCAAATTTAGAAATTTATTTTTTTTTAATTTTTATGTCATTTTTTGATGTGTTGATGTTGTACAAAGTCCAAAAAACTAAGAAATGCCCTAAGGCTGAAGTTCTCAACTCCATAACTCAACTTATCTTGATCGGATTTTGAAGTGGCATACCTCTAAATGTTTCTGGCGCAATTCTCTAAAAATCTGCATTCAAATTTAGAAATTTATTTTTTTTTAATTTTTATGTCATTTTTTGATGTGTTGATGTTGTACAAAGTCCAAAAAACTAAGAAATGGTCTAAGGCTGAAGTTCTCAACTCCATAACTCAACTTATCTTGATCGGATTTTGAAGTGGCATACCTCTAAATGTTTCTGGCGCAATTCTCTAAAAATCTGCATTCAAATTTAGAAATTTATTTTTTTTGAATTTTTATGTCATTTTTTGATGTGTTGATGTTGTACAAAGTCCAAAAAACTAAGAAATGGTCTAAGGCTGAAGTTCTCAACTCCATAACTCAACTTATCTTGATCGGATTTTGAAGTGGCATACCTCTAAATGTTTCTGTCGCAATTCTCTAAAAATCTGCATTTAAATTTAGAAATTTTTTTTTTTTTTCATTTTTATGTCATTTTTTGATGTGTTGATGTTGACAAAGTCCAAAAAACTAAGAAATGCCCTAAGGCTGAAGTTCTCAACTCCATAACTCAACTTATCTTGATCGGATTTTGAAGTGGCATACCTCTAAATGTTTCTGGCGCAATTCTCTAAAAATCTGCATTCAAATTTAGAAATTTTTTTTTCTTTTCATTTTTATGTCATTTTTTGATGTGTTGATGTTGACAAAGTCCAAAAAACTAAGAAATGGTCTAAGGCTGAAGTTCTCAACTCCATAACTCAACTTATCTTGATCGGATTTTGAAGTGGCATACCTCTAAATGTTTCTGGCGCAATTCTCTAAAAATCTGCATTCAAATTTAGAAATTTATTTTTTTTGAATTTTTATGTCATTTTTTGTTGTACAAAGTCCAAAAAACTAAGAAATGGTCTAAGGCTGAAGTTCTCAACTCCATAACTCAACTTATCTTGATCGGATTTTGAAGTGGCATACCTCTAAATGTTTCTGGCGCAATTCTCTAAAAATCTGCATTCAAATTTAGAAATTTTTTTTTTTTTCATTTTTATGTCATTTTTTGATGTGTTGATGTTGACAAAGTCCAAAAAACTAAGAAATGCCTTAGGCTGAAGTTCTCAACTCCATAACTCAACTTATCTTGATCGGATTTTGAAGTGGCATACCTCTAAATGTTTCTGGCGCAATTCTCTAAAAATCTGCATTCAAATTTAGAAATTTATTTTTTTTTGAATTTTTATGTCATTTTTTGATGTGTTGATGTTGACAAAGTCCAAAAAACTAAGAAATGCCCTAAGGCTGAAGTTCTCAACTCCATAACTCAACTTATCTTGATCGGATTTTGAAGTGGCATACCTCTAAATGTTTCTGGCGCAATTCTCTAAAAATCTGCATTCAAATTTAGAAATTTTTTTTTTTTTTCATTTTTATGTCATTTTTTGATGTGTTGATGTTGACAAAGTCCAAAAAACTAAGAAATGGTCTTAGGCTGAAGTTCTCAACTCCATAACTCAACTTATCTTGATCGGATTTTGAAGTGGCATACCTCTAAATGTTTCTGGCGCAATTCTCTAAAAATCTGCATTCAAATTTAGAAATTTATTTTTTTTTGAATTTTTATGTCATTTTTTGATGTGTTGATGTTGACAAAGTCCAAAAAACTAAGAAATGCCCTAAGGCTGAAGTTCTCAACTCCATAACTCAACTTATCTTGATCGGATTTTGAAGTGGCATACCTCTAAATGTTTCTGGCGCAATTCTCTAAAAATCTGCATTCAAATTTAGAAATTTATTTTTTTTTAATTTTTATGTCATTTTTTGATGTGTTGATGTTGACAAAGTCCAAAAAACTAAGAAATGGTCTTAGGCTGAAGTTCTCAACTCCATAACTCAACTTATCTTGATCGGATTTTGAAGTGGCATACCTCTAAATGTTTCTGGCGCAATTCTCTAAAAATCTGCATTCAAATTTAGAAATTTATTTTTTTTTAATTTTTATGTCATTTTTTGATGTGTTGATGTTGACAAAGTCCAAAAAACTAAGAAATGGTCTTAGGCTGAAGTTCTCAACTCCATAACTCAACTTATCTTGATCGGATTTTGAAGTGGCATAGTTCTAAATGTTTCTGGCGCAATTCTCTAAAAATCTGCATTCAAATTTAGAAATTTATTTTTTTTTGAATTTTTATGTCATTTTTTGATGTGTTGATGTTGACAAAGTCCAAAAAACTAAGAAATGCCCTAAGGCTGAAGTTCTCAACTCCATAACTCAACTTATCTTGATCGGATTTTGAAGTGGCATACCTCTAAATGTTTCTGGCGCAATTCTCTAAAAATCTGCATTCAAATTTAAAACATTCTTTAATATTTATTTATTTTGTAATTATACCCGTTATTCGTTGAAAAGTAGTATCTGATATGGGTATCTGAAGGGTATCTGATAGTCGGGGAACTCTAATATTGCATTTAATCTTTTTTTTTTTATCTTTTGTGCGCGCATTGAAGACTTTTTTTATGGGGAAATTATGTGAGTCGAGGAATTGCATGAGTTTAAATGGTCATTTGAACACATGATTTATTTTTGAATGGCAATCATTCCAGTAATGTTTCAATCCGGGTTAAAAACTAGGTGTTTTTCACATTAGTTAAGTATAAGCTGAATTTTGCATTATTGATTTGTCATGCAAAAAAACACTTGAGGCTTTGAATAAAATGCACCAAGTATTACTTTTTTAGGATGGTAAAATAACAACCAAACCAAATGTGGGGAAAGTGTTAGTTCTGGCAAAGCTAATGCCTCCATTACCCGAATATATTTCCAGCGATCATTTTGGTGTGATTAATGCCAAATATAATCGGTTAACTTCTTTATCTGCGTGCATCTCATTAAAGAAATGTTGCATGCCCCATGCACACACATCTGACTTTCACCCATGCGGCTGGAGTGGAGAAATGGAAACTGTAACTTGTAGCAGAGATCACCATTTCGGTTGGCATTTCCTCTGGCCTTTTCCGCACCAAATCGCACCAAGCCCCAGCGACAATTATGATGAAAAGCCAGGGGGAAAGATTGCATAAGCCAAAAGTGCGGGAAAATGCGAGCCATAAATTGCCGTGACCAGCAACTACTGACTTGGCCAATTTTCGTCGGATCAGCATTTCGGTAAAATTGTAACAGAAGTCACCTGAAGTCGACTTCCTTCCGCCCAAGAAAAACTTGCCGCTGCAGCTTTACCAAATCCAACGAAGACTCTGAAATGCCTAGACCGCAAACGAAATGGGACAATAAAATATGTGCAACAAAAAATAAAAAGAGGGAAATCGCTGAAATGGCGGAAAAATCTATTAAAAGCAATTCGCTTAATTTCGTTACCGGAGCGGCATTGCTCATATTTACTTATTGTACTTCCCCCAGAAAAACTCAGTCAGCCGGAAAAGGCAGTGGGATGGAGGTGAATGGGGGCGTGGCAGTCGGCTAATTAAGTGCGCAGGGCAAATGAAATATAAGAGAGGAAAAAAGGTAATTACAATCAATGGGGAGTAGAGTCGGTCTTCATCCTCAGACCAAAAGCCAATTTCATGCAACAATCAATCAAAAACAATTTTTAATTTTGCGTTAACAATTTTCAGGCTGATCTGTTTTTTTCTTTCATGCTTTTCCACGCTTTTGGCCGCCTTGTTGGCGTCGTTGTTGTTGTTTCTCGCGTCCATTTTAACTGTGTGAAGTAAATTGGAAAATAAAGTTAAAATTAAAATGCATTAATTGAACTGTGAAATTTCATGGAAGCGCATTGGGTGGCGAATTATTGCCGCCCATCGAAGTGCAATGAAAACGATTTTAATTGTCAGCATTTTAAGCGCGCTTAAAGTCGTCAGCGATAACTTGGCCTGAACGGCAAAGGGAATATGAACGACTGGTTAATCGCTGGCTAAAAGGTATTATTTTTATAAAATTCTTTGTTAGCTTAAATACGAGTCGAACCATACAGAGCGCAAAAGTCGAGGGGGATTTCCCCTATAGCTCTCGAGATCTCGACATTACGGACAAACGGACGGACAAACGGACACGGATAGTAATCGGATCGGAATCGCTTCTTTCTACCTGTTTCATTGAATCCATGTTACCATGAAGCTAACATGTACATATAGACATTCCCAGGTTTATGAACTACAGGTGTTGCAGAGTCATTTTCGCTTCCCCCAAAGCTTAATTAGGAGATTTCTCCAGGCACTTCGATGTGAAAACCCACTTATCAGGCCATCGGGACATAAACTTATCACTCAACTCGCCTATTTCGCGACTGCAATAAGCTCGCTATTTTATGGTCACAGCCGGGCTGTGGATTTTGGTTCCTCAACGCTGTGGCGCCTATCATAAGCAAATTGAAATACGTGTGTGCTCCACCAAAAAAGGGGCGGAGGCTCCAATTGCCAGTTGGCCAGTTTGGCCAGCCGGTTTTGGGTGTTCGTATCTGGCTTCGGCCGTGCGAGCACAACAATTAAAACGAAATGCGCACAGTAATGCCAATTGGCGATTGCGGATATCTGCAACCATGTCCAGTAAGAGGGGCTGCGAAGTGGGTATACCCATTAGTTGGAGCACCTTTCGCTGTGGCGCGTGCGTCGACATTGGCCACAGATTCACCATATCCATCTCCATCACCATCACCAGCGCCACAATAACATTGCCCCTGCAAACATTACAAGTTTATTCCACTCGATCAGTGTTCGGGAATTTTGATTGATAAATTACACTGCAAGAATAGTGGTGGCGAAACCGCCACTTATCGGCGCCAGTGATTGGCTGTAATTGCAGAAAAAGCTTGCCGCAGGTTGATTTAATCTAGGGTTTGCACACATGTGCTTCAAAGTACAGAGCAAACTGGTAAAAATAAAATATTAGGAATCATTTTATACGATATTTTTAAATTTAGAAATAAATTAGGACCATCTGGAATTAGCTGCTTTCGGTGCCTCACTGTACCGTACGCCCCCGCTTGTTGTAATCTCGCTGGCGCCACGGCAGATCGAAGGCATTTCACTGTCATTAACGCCAGAAACCGGCCTGGTTATCGGCATTTGTTGCTTTTGCTGCTGGCAAACAGGTTGCCCGACTCTTTAGGCCAAAAAGTGTAGCAGCCCGATCCGCAGTGTGGCCATTACAAATCCTGCGGTGTCGATGTACTTTTGATTTCCAACTAATAAACAAGAGCCCCGCTCGCTGCTGTTTTGGCCACATCAGCCGGTGGTGGTCGTGGTGACAACGCAGCTCTGGGTTGGATTTGGTTATGGGTATGGGTATGGGTATGGGATTGGGGATTCGGTTTGGGCCAATGCACCAAGCCGACCGAAAACATAAACCGGAATCTCCTTGCACCAAACAAGCAGAGCCTGCGGTCACCCAAAAGCTGCATTCGGTTGGCCTTTCCCTTTCGTTGGCCTCTGATTGATAATGATGCAACTGCGAACTGCCACTGGAACTGCAACACAAACTGCAACACAAGCTGCAACTGCATCATGCCACATATCATTGGCATTCCATTGAGGTCGCGATTCAGCTTGCCAATGCGATTCGTTCGCTCACAAGGGAAACTCAAATGTTTGGTCGAGGTGTGTGGAATGGAAAGTATTCTTGGGGTTCCACTAGTTTGCTGTTTTTCCGGAAGAGTCTTGGGGGAAATAATTAGCCAAGGCTATTCGAATTGCGCTGCTATAAAAAACAGATATAAGAAATCCTATTGAAATGCTTAAATCTCTGAACACTCAGTAGTTATTTTCCGCGAAAAGAAAACACTTCCTACTCTTTTTAAGAGCTAACAATTAAACAAATTATACATACGCCTTAAACTTTGATGGCCATATAAGAAATTGATGGTGTAACTTAACTTTTTTATGCCATTTCCAAAGAGAGTCAAAGAGTATCTGCCATGTCGACTGACGGGGGTTTTTCCTTAACGGATTTCCACATTGCAGCTTAATGACGGGCGTTTCTGGCTGCTGATTGATTGGCTGAGTTTTCCCGCTTTTCCGGGCCCTTGGATTGGACCACCTCCACCGCCATCACCCAGTTAAAGTAATTTACGTTTTGTTGCATTTCTCTGCTTTTAAATTTTATTCCATGTTCATTTTCATTTCTGTGTGGTGTGTCGTGTGTGTGGTGTTTGTTTGTTTGTTTGTTCGTTTGTCTTGTTTGCTTGCTGTTTGCCGCTCCCCTTGCCATTCATTTTTATCTGCATTTTTATTTGCATTCTGCTCGGCTTGTGTTTTACTTTATGCTAAATTGGCTATTTTCTTTTGTTGCTTTGTCACTTAAACTTGTAAATTTCCTCGGCAGGCTGCCCAGCCCCGATCTTCCGACCTTCCGACCTTCCTGCCTTCTCAACCTGGCCAATTGCCCTGCGAAGTTGGCTTAAATGTAACAGTTTTGCTGTCCGCCTGTTGCCAAGAATGCGGAGTTACTGCGTTGCTGGGCAGTGAACGGGTCGCTTAAGAGTTAGTTTTTGATTCTGTTGTACGGGGTATCATCCTTCTATCATATACCTTCCGCTCGTAGATGGCTAAATTTGTGGCCAGATCGCCGAGGCTGCGTTTACGGCTAAAAGTGTTTTGTTGGTGGTGGTTGCTTACATTTCTCTTGGGCCTATGTCTTATATATGTAAACCGATTCTGCTTATTGTAACACGTATTGTTGTATCTCGTATTTGCATTTGTATTTGTATTTGTAATCGTAATTGTATGGGTTAATAGTGTCCCCTCTCGACCGCACTATCCAAACATTTTGCACTACAGATGAACATTCTGTCTCTCATATCGCAATTATCGTAATTACTCATTGGTTTAAAATTAATTTGCCACATTCGGTTTGTGTTGCACTTAGGGGCTAGTATTTTCTTTAGTCATACATATATGTTGGTTTGTTTGTTTGTTGGCTTTGTTTATAAATTATACCTTGTAAATACTACCAACACAATGAATCATAAATACATTTGCTTAGTAATTCACTTGTTTAGTAATTTATTAGTTAGTTAACATGACGACGTGTTTGCTTGCTTTGGTATTACAGTTTCGCAATTTTCAGCTGACAATGAACCCAAGGAGCGAAAAAAATGACTCTCTAAATCACTAAACTGAACTATACATAGGGTACACACATTCACCACTCCTCTGCATATCTTAATATCTTCATATCCTCATATTAATAATTAATTAAACCTCAATTTAAACTTATCATCTTACAATGCTCTCCTCCGCTCTTTGTCAGAATTCTTGGAACTCTGCAAATGTAATTTTGCTGTGGCTTAAATTGGCGTTAGGTTCTTCTAAGTATTTCTGGTTTTTACATTGATCGCTTAGCCTACCGATATATATATATATATATATATATATGGATATATATATATTTGTATGTATTGCGCATAGGATATAGAATAATCTGAAGCTTAGATCGACTAAGAAATAAATTACAAAAGCTTGGGCTTTGTACAACAAATTCTGTGGCAAGCAAACGATCTCGATCTCGATCTCGATCTCGATTTCAATTTCAATTTCGATTTCGCTGGCACATTGCTGATCCTTAAACTGAAATATTTTACAATAGCTGATAATTAAAGTTTTCAGTGGCTGTGTGTTGCTTTATTTTACATACATTATTGTTTAGTTTACTCGTGGAACCGCTACATATGATATTTTAGTCGCTTAAGTTTGGCGTTCGAACAACATTTAACACTTTTCATATCATATTTTGTATTTTATTTGCCTTTACGTTTTGGTTTGAGCAATTCTCTACTTGAACATTTATTTACAAATATCGCTTATGTGGAGGGTCTTTCATTTGTTTTGGGGCTATATAAATATGCTTACGTTTGTGTTATAAAAATATTCGTAGTAAATGAAAACGTTCGTGAATTCGTTTTTGGTCCTTTCAAACGATTGGAAACTGATAATGAAATGATAAGGTGCGGTTTAATGCCGAATAAAACCCAATTCGTTTAGGTTAAAACTCTTTTGATCATACGCTTAATTTGATTTCCCAAAATATCTTACAGTTTCTTTGCTCGGGGCAAACTTTTCAAATGGAAGGAATTTGTTCGTGCCTGGTAAGTATTACTTCGTCTCTGACTTCTTCATGTACAATTTTAAACTATAGGTTCTCTCCTCGTGCTTTTTAGTTCTAAACATCCTCAAAATATTTAACAAAATCAGTCGCTTTCTCGAGATCTCCTCCTCGTCGAAAAGGAACTTAAAGTATTCGCAATAATCAACTTTATAACAATGTTTCTCTCCAAAGAATTGTAAACTTTTCCTTACGACTTCTGGCTTTGGCATTTAAGTTAAGCGCACACTCATACACATTGACATACAGCGATAGGGTTACAGTTACAGTTACAGTTACCATTACAGTTACAGTTACAGTTACAGCTAGGGGTTACAGTAAAAATATTCGAATTGCTTAGGGTTAAAGAGTCGGTTCCTTTTGGGGATCTAGAAAAGTGGGTTTTTCTGGGATACTGATGGGCCTGGGCTCTTAGACTAGGGCAATTTGGATGCTTGGCTAAATCGGTTACAGATACACATATGTATTGCTATATAGAGAGTAGTAGTGTAGCATAGTTCACGTGGTAATGTCGAGTAACTGGGTAAATCCATACAATTGCTTAGCCATAGGGGGTTAGATTACATAGAACAATCGGTGTAGTAAAGGCGTCAGTCACTCCCAAAGAAATCATTCAATCAACTTTCACGCTCACAGGGTCCCATCTAAATCTAGTGGCTGTTTCTAGTTGCAAAGGCTAAAACCAGGGCCAACATCAGCGCCCACCAGCCACGCCCATCGCCGGAACTGGCATTGAAGACGGGAAAGTGGATCTGCTCCGGGCGGTTGAGCTCCTCCTCCTCATCGTCGTCGATGGAGTTCGACAGCTGGCGGTGCCGCTTGGTGAAGTTCACGTTGAAGATCGCCTCCGCAACGCCACCTGGCGTGGAAACTATGAAGTAGAAGGTCCTTGGAACCCTTTCGTGCATGCTGACGTAGGTGAGTCGCGCCTCCTTGCAGAAGGGCGTGGGCAGATCCTGCGAATGAAGGAAAATCCATTACACCTCCATCAGGGATTACACCTGCACCACCATCACTCACCTTCACCGCATAGGCCAGCACCGTACTGCCGTACTGATTTCCGGGCGTGAAGACACGATCTCCGTGCAACCATCGAGCGGCATGAGCCGGCGGATTGGCACAGAACTCCACGTTAAGGTGCAGCGGTGATCCCGGATAGGCAACGGGCGTGGCATTCAATGCCATGACTGTGGGAGCGCCTAGAAATACAAGAAATGGCGAAATTATTAATATTATTATTACCCAAGCACTTAAAATAAATGTTAAGTCCTAATCTTAGATAGATGAAGAAGGATTTAAGCCAGCAACTGATCAGCGGACATGAGAACGAGGCGGATTAGCAAAGCAGAATCGCTCTTGGAAACTTTAGTGATTTTGCCCCCCAGTTGGAGCAGCCTTGGCTCGTTAGCCAGTTCCATGGAACTTTTTGCACCGAGATTCCCCAAGGAAACTTCTGTAAGCCTTCTACGTCGCACTTCACACATGCTAAGCCAATTCCGGCGCAACTGTACGCCGTTGCCAAGTTTGTTTCGCCTCGCATCAGCTGCAATTAAAGCCATGGCGAAAAGTTTACGGCCACCGTTACCACCACCAATGCCATCAGCAATGCCGTAGCCATCGCCACTAATTAAAAGCGTATCACCCGACAAATGTGCCACTTACTGCCACAGAAGCTCGACAAGGACAAGGAGATGCACCTCTGGAAAAGTAAACGCTTGGCTGGGAGTGGGAAAAATCAAAATAAATAGGGAACAACATGTCGTGGGGCCAAAGGAAAAGTTGGCCCAAGAACGCCAAAACTTCATTAAAAAGTTTGCGCCAAAGCGAATTTGGTGGAACTTATGTGGGCCGTGTGCCCACAGTAGGGGATTATCTCTGTGAGATGCCAAAGCCTCACGATGTTGGCCAACACTGCGACAATCCAATTAGACACATGGGCCAACCCATTCCTTTCTGGCCACCTCGTCCGTTGTTCCACAGCATATTTAATTATCGTGAGGCTCGAAATTTTGCAATTTTCCTCATCATCGCCAAGAGACAGAGACCTATTGAATGGAGTGGGGTTGGAGTAGGGTTGCCAAATAAACTTCTGAAGCAATGGCGAGCCGGCAAACAAAATGGTCGAAAGTGTTAAGTGCAAATGAGTGTCAGGTTGGGCGGAAGAGGCAGAAGGCAGAAGGCAGACACAAACAAAAACAAATCGAAGAACTCCGTTCGACACTCGCAAATGTATAACCAGAAAAACCCCCATTTTCGCCAGGCTCCTGGGCGACTAACTGTAAAATCAATTAAAACAAGTGCGCCAGGGTTGTGTCTGCCTGCCAAATTATGCGTTCAACGCCATTTTGCCGAGTCCTGCTCAGCCCCGGCCCCATCCTTTTCCCCGAGGAAAAAGTGTAATTTATTTGACAGCCAAAAATGATTTTTGCATGAGGCTCTTACCCGGCCTTAGCATCCCATTCACAGGGCTCTCAAAGAGATTTAAATTCTATTTTGATTTGCAGCCGGTGAACCGTGTGCAAGCATTTTACCCCAGAGCCCAGGTGGATGGTTGTCGACTGTGCCCCCAAGGTCAGTGCTTTGGTCATTGGTGCGACTTTTAATTTGATTTCCACTCGGTCCACCCGGGGGCGCCAAATAGAAATGAGTTTCGTATTGCCCGTAGTTGGGGCGATGGCATCGCATGAAAATGCTTTGCATCTATTCGTTATAAATAATATGGCTTCGCAGACAATCCCTGCGAGAAATACCATTAATATCGCAGAAAAAGCGGCTGGAAAATACTCAATTTATAGAGTAGAACCAAGCCAATGAAAAACAATTACATGGCCGAAAACAAGGCGCCGTTTTTCACCCTCTCTGGCTCCAGTAGCCATGGTGGCTGTGAAATTCTTAACAATTACGGGAACATGACCATATGGGGACACAGAAACTCCAGCTCCTTTTCGTGCCACATGTACGGACATTGGACGGCGATGAAAAGTCCGAAGGCGATGAAAACGGCGCTGCAACTGAAGGCGCATCTCCGCCAATTGGGGGCGCATCTCCTACCGAAGTTCATTCAAATGGATACTTATTGAACCTACTGTTCTCTTCTTCAGATTGCGGATTGGGCAATCTAGTACTGAAATATTTGCCAGCACTAGAAGAATATTTTATTGTGGATAAGGACTATATTACACTATTTCATGCCCAACTGCAGGGTTTGTATATGTTATTCGCAATCCGCCTCTCTGCGCTAAACTTTAAAATAGGAAATCAAGACTCGCTGGGCTATGGACCCAAGTTGAATGTGTAGCAGAGCTACCCGAAAAACTTTGTGGTTCATCTTTCATATTCGGACGAGCCAACAAGTGATTGCCGTTCACGAGTGAATACGAAAACTCAATTATTGTTTCGGTTCTTATTATTTATTTTCGTGCTTTCGAGAGCACTTTCCAGCACTGTCTGGTGCCCAAAGAATGCAAAATGACGGGGAAAAAGAAGGACAACAGCTTTCAGCGACGCGCAATCAATGGAGTAAGGTCCTGAGCTCCAAAAAGCAGCTGCCACTCCTCAACCAAAGTGTTGTAAAGCGTTTGCCCCCTCGTTGTGGCAGTTGTTGTTGCCTCACCTCTTTGCAAAGTTTTCGCACAAAAGGCAACTACGAAAAATTAAGTTAGCTTTTTCGGGCAACGGGAATTGAGTAATTTTCAGCCGTAAAACTTTATTATTTTGGACTGCAGGACTTCGCTGCGTCTGCTCCCCTTTAGCACTGCCATTGTTGTTGCAACAATTGTAGAACATGCAAAGTTGCTGTTATTGTTTAAATATTTATTTTCAGCTGTTGCAGCTGTAAATGCTGGCAGGAAAAGTTGTCTAGTGCCCGAAAGTGGGCAAAAACATGCAAATTTCATTGGGCCAACGTGGAAAGAGGAACAGAACCGCCAAAGCAACTCTTTGGGCAATGGACCAACGCAACGTGTAATTACATTAAGCCAGCCAAATTTGGCAACACTTTTAAACGGTCTCAAACGCACAGGGAAAACTTATTTCGAAAAGTGGCGGGATAGTATTATACTAGTATTAACAATACAAAATTCTAAATGTTTTATCAAGCGAAAAATCCACCAGAAGGTGTCTAAAAGTATGCAAGACATATCATTAGCGTGCTTTATACCATACTAAGTAATTAGTTGTGTATATATATAATTATAATTCAAGATTTCATACAGTTGTAAATTAAAAGCCTCCGCAAAATGTGATTTCTCCTGGGTATCATTTTAATGGGCAGTTGTGGGTGCCAAAATGCCAACGAGATGGCATAACGGCTCAGATTAGAGCCGGCAATTACAGGTGAGCGGCGCCAGAAGACCTAAACAGCTTGGCAAACATGCCCCCGGGGGCCAGGAAACCTCGGACTCCTCCGACTGCGCCTTAAAATCCGGCCCAGAGTCCGGCAAATGGTATTAGCTATGCAGGGCTCCACGGGAAGAGGGCGAGTGCCAGATAACAGCAATCCGACAGGCAGCAAGTGAAAATAACAATCATAATATTCAATTATGCAATGGTTGCCCGAGGAGCAACAGCACGGCCACCGAAACTGGACGGGGATCCAAGGCGGACTGGAAAAGCAGGCAAGCCACTGGTTCGTTCCCTGTACTGCCCCTGAATAATTAATAAACATTGTGTGCACTTAATGCAAAAAGCTGCAAATAAAATTACCAACTGCCCGGCTCGGTTGTGTACTGAAAACCATTGAATTCACTGGGCGTTCAAAAAACAAAACAAACCGAGGACCGAGGACTGAGGACCGAGGCTCAAATTGAAACTACGTGACCGGGCTGAGCAATCAAGAAGGGATTAGCGGGTTGTTCCCGCTTTTAGTTTGCCATTTGTCACTTGCCAATGGCCAGTTTCCAATTGCACAGGGCGCACCTTTGGGCGCTTTTAATTGAATTTATTGTCGACGAGGTGGCTGCTGAATTATTGATCACCGCGATGACAAGTTAACCCAGTGAAGGATGCCACTTGCGACCGGGTCCAAGGCTTCCTGGCATTTATCTTAAGTTCGGCAACTTTTCGGCCCGGCCTAAGCTGCTCAAAAATTAATGAGGGCACTGGGCGAAACCGTGTCGCCTGTTCTTAGCCAAAAGGTTGCAAACTTTGCCAAGTAATCTTGTGTTCCGTGGTTTACTGCGCTCTTAAGAGTCGAAGCACGCGTTTTACTGGCAGATCCCAGGACTCACCTACTCACCTCTTGTCATTCTGGGGATTTTCAGTGGAATCTGCTTGCGCAGAGAAAGAAAAGAGTCTGTACTCATAATAGGAAGAAGTGCGTCTTATTTGCTACAATTGTTTGGGACCCATGACTGATAGTCGAGTTTTGATTATTTTTTGCCGTGCACGAATGAGCACCCATACACCTGTAACATACTTTACTTCGCCTAATTGAAATCCCTTCAAGTATGTCGACTTCAAAGTCAATTGCTCGGGGACAACTACAACCGGTCTGAAAAGCCAAAAGAGGAGAACTGGGCCATTAGGAGTGACCAAACAAACTTTGATGCTGCGATGACCTCTAAGTGGCGAAAGGACCTGGCCGGAGCGAGATCTAGACGGAGATTGATATATGGTGGAGGTAAAGTGCAGCTCTGGTTATGCCAGGGTTAGCTCTTTTTTCGCAGTTCCCATTCAGAGCCAGTGTGTGCTCATCCACACACTCGTGTAAATATCTGTAACCCAAATCTTGGAAATTTACAAAGCGCGCTTCTATGGCTGGCGATGTTGTCAACACAAATTAAGCCAGCATGTAAAGCTGAATGGGATGGGATGGGTTTGGAGCTGGAGCTGGAGCTGGAGCCCTAACCCCACCGTAGTTTACGTATTTAAATATGCTCTTTCACTTTCAATATCAAATGAGTGGCTGGTTGGCAACTTTTGCCTGGCAGCAAGATTGCAACTTGCAGATACACGGATACGTAGATACTTTGGCCGGGACCGGCAAAGTTTGCCAAATACGTAGAGACGTGTGTGCACAGAACCGAACTTTGGATGAACAGCCTCGGCTTCGCATGAAACAGCAACCCAATTTGAGACAGTCCGCCTCTGCTCCTCCCTCTTCAATCCCCCTGCAGCTATTGCAAATTGCACAAGTTGCCAAAAATCGCTTCACATGTGCCACTTAAAGTTTTCGGTTTTGGCCCGACTCTGTCCTGCAGCTTGCCAAGTTGCAAGTTGGCAGGACGCGCCGCCCACCTTGTGTCGGCCCGCCCTATTTTCCAGGCTACCTGCCACTTGTAAATTTAATAAATTTTTGCATTTTTGTTTGCCGACGCTGGGCCGTGAAAGTGAGATGTCAGAAAACTTTTAAGTGATGTTGGTAAACACACAGAATTATGGTCGAGCGAGATGAAAGTGAAGTCTGCGCAATGGCAAAGTTTAATAGAATCGAACGTTCATTTAGGCCTGATATGCGCAACATTTGGCCAAGTCTTGGTATACCAAATATCTATGGATTATTGAGTCGTCACTGAGACGTACGACTTATGCGAATGCGAAAAATAACCCATCATCTTTGTGAAAATCAAAGGATTGCTGAATTTTTCAGGTCACAAATGCGAGCTCGAGCAGAATCTACGTTTTGTGATAAGCCAGATGAAAAACTAAATTCAGTTTCGGAAACTGTGCAGTCAAGTGCTTTTTCTAGTCAACAAGCTTTTAGCCCAAATTATGTCCCTTTTGCCCAAAGTCATCCAGCATATTTCGAAAATTCCAACTAGTGTGAGTTGGCTTTCTGCAATCGGACGTTCATTTGCGATTGTCAATCGGAGTGGGCCCAGGATCTGGTGGTCAAGGGTTAAGGGCTTAGGCAGTTAAGTGACCCCAGGGTCATCCCCCACCCCCCGGAAAACCAACCGCACCTGGCGCCAGGACCTCTCAGATTCGCTCGGTTATTTACGTAGGCGCCTGATAAAATTGCGTGTCCAGTGCGGCGTACGGCGGCAATGTTTGCGGTTATGGCGAATGCCAGCCAGACACGCCCACCGCCCCCGCACCCGCCCCCGCCCCAAATGGGTGGGCATGGCGGGGCGTGGGTGTGGGTGTGTGAGTCTGGCAGGCCTATGCTTTATCGCCTGACATTTGACATTTTTATTAGCTTTGTGGCGACGGCGTTTAATTACTTTGCACGCTGCGCACAATGTCCGACATTTTTATATGCACTTCCTGCCCAGCGCAATGCAATTAAAATATGCATTTGAGTTATAATACCAGGGCCATTGACCGGCCCCAAAAAACACGCGTGGACAGCTCATTATCCTTTGAAATCCGCATGGGGACACCAAACTCGCACTTATTTCGACGGCAGTAATGAGGCATTTAAATCCAGCTCTCTGCTCAGCCCATTAAGACTGCACTGCACCCGTCTCCCGATCCCGATCCCAGTCCCAATCCCAATCCCATTCCCAATCCACTGGAAGCCAGTGGAGGGTTGACATCGTTATAGCGCAACTGGAACTCGAACTCAGCCGCCTCTCAGCAGCCCACTTATTAGTTTGGTGCAAAGCCCGCGAATGCGGCTGCCGCTGGGCACAATTGGCGGCTGGTGTTCCCGAAAGGGGTTGACATCACACTCCAACTCAATTCAAGCCCAACCAAACCAAGCCAAACCAAGGCAATCCAAGGCAAACCATACAAAACAAAAGCAGCCAGCCAATCTCCTCCTGCTGGCACCACTCGACGTCTTGTGGCGCGGAATTTGCATGCTCAAGTGCGGAAATCAACTGCAATTTGCTAATATTTTTACAGGCCAAGTGCGAATTGGTCAAGTGGCGCGAATTAGTCTTGATTTCGGCCCCTCGAAGGTCACACAGAATGCTGTCAGATTGTTTTACTGCTCGCATCCGGTGGATTTGGCTGGCAGTCTGGCAGTGGGTGGTGGGTCGTCTGGTCGACTGGTCCACTGGCGACATGGCCACGTCTGGTGGCGTCTATTTGCACAACTTTTTCAGCTCATTTCCGCTGCAGCTGGAGACAGACCGAAAACCAGAAGCTGCACATCAGTGCTGTCAACTACCAATTTAAAACCAGGCACAATAAACCAAGGTAAACATGGCAAAATCATATTAAAATAAACAATATGTAATTAACACTGTGCTCTGTAAAGCTCTATGTATATTTTCTTAATGTAGCTATGCAAATTTTAAGTTTAAATACGTTTTTTAAGAGCAGAAACCTTTTATTATATCTTACAGAGTTTCTGTATATTTTTAGCTGTAGCAAATTAATTATCAGTAGTTGTGTTAAAAAATGAAGTCTTAAGTTAATCAAAATTATAAGCAGTCTTAAAAAAGTCAGATCTGACCAGAACGGGACAAAATGGGCAGATCTGATGATGCCATCCCGCTCGCGCCTCGTCCGTCCCGCTCGCTCTCGCTTGTGGAAATGGCCAAAAATGATTTCTGCAACTGTCTGAAAAGTTTCTGCATGCTGCCTTGGCAGCCATTTTTTAGCTTTCCGGGGTGTTTTTGATGACAAGTTTCTGACTTCATATTTTAACTAACGACTCCAGACAGCCACCCGCACAGAGAAATTGGAAAAGAGCCGGCAACACACATATGCAAAATTATAATTTAGTCAACAATTTTTTAGCTCCGACTGTGCGTGTGTGTGTGCGCTTGGATGTGTGTGTTTTGCAGGAAAATTGAAGCGTAAAAATTAATGCTTGAGTGCGCTCTGTGCAAAAGACAACACACCGAAAAGGACACAAAACTGTTGACAACATGGCGCAAGGACGACTGTAATGAGTGCGGAAAAGTTGCAAAATTGCATTCGGGCAAATGTTTTTCTTTGGCTTTTCGGGGAAAACTATTTCGAATGCCACATCCCCGTTTGTGCGCAGGAAACTGAGACATTGGGCTGCTCATAATTAGAAAAAGTTGGGTATATTTACCCAGCAAATCAATCGGAAATCGAAGTGCAGGCTTTTCCAACAAATTGCCGGACCGAAATCAAATTATTTTCAAATCCCCAATCGTACTTCAAAGTATTTTCAGACAGTGGTTAAACTATTTACCAATCGAGAGAGTTTCCCCTGGGATTCCTCATGCGAAGACTTTGAAGTTTTTAATTCGTTTCAACCCCACTGGCAAATTCATTTCGAAAACGTTTATCTAATGCTCAAGATCGTTTTGTATTTCCATTTTTTTTTTAGGGGGAGGTGGGCCGAGTAGCATTTAACATGCAATTTAGCGCAGCTGCTGTGAAAATTCCGGCTGCCTTTAAAATCTTCGTCGCAGGGCGCAGTAAATTGCCATTTAAATGAGGCACAAATGAAAAGCGAAGGGGCGCAAAAAATTCGTTCGCATATTTTATGAAAAGGGCCCGCAAGAAGCAAAAAAAAAAATGCGAGAATAAAAATTGCCAACCCCGAACTCCAAACCTAATGAGTAGAAACAAAGCAATATTTGCTGGCGAACGCGGCAAATTCCGAAAGCAAATTTGCCAAGAAGAAAAATTACGCATGGAAAATGGAAAAATGCGAAAATATTTCCTGCTCGTGCGTTGATCAAAAGCGAGCAACATGCATATTACAAATTAGCATGCATAAAACAGGGCCAAGAATGGAATGGCCAGAAATGGAGGGCTGAAGTTGTGGGCGGGGCGATTCGAGTGGGCCAGGACATAAAGCAATATTTATGTTCTCGTATCGCTTGAGGGGCCGCGATTCTTGGTCTAAATTAAGCGTGGAATATGCGTGGAAAAGCTTTTATTAAAACAGGCCGAGCTTGGCACTCATTGTACTTTCCTTGGTTCCTTGGATCCCTGGGCTCGTAATGAAAATTCCGCAAATAATCATTACGAGGGTGGTTGCCATTATGCCGGGAAAATGGCTAAGGAGGTGACAAAATGGATGGATGGATCTTCGAAACGCCACAGAATCATTGGGCTTTTCATTTAATTTGCGAAGTGTCACATTTAGAGCGATGACTATAAATGCTACAGTATACAAAAATATTACCTAATATTGCATTGCCGCTTCCCCTTACTTTAAGTCTACTTATGGATATTCCTTATTAAAATCTACTTTGCCGCAACTTTTCGCTGCATTTGTTTAAATTACTTAAAATTGCGCTGCGGAGATGGCAGAGTCTACTACTGAGCTACTTTTGCCAACTGCCAGTTAACATATGCATGGCTGCCACGCCCCCGCCGCCCGGCACACACATGCACACACACGCACAGGCACACACTAACACACTGTCAACAAGAAAACGCCCACATAAAGTTAACGACAGCGAACGAGGGCAAAAAGAAACCAAAAAGATGGCGAAATTGTGAGGGAAAATTGTTATTTAATTTGTGTGAGTGCTGAACATTTTTGCAGCTGCTGTTGCTCAAGTTCTTGCTGCAAAACTTTTTGCCCAGCACACGCACTAAACTTTAACACAAGCATAAATTTGGGCGCACACAGATACTCGATGCGCGCGTTAGTGTGGGTAAGTAAGTGCACTTTGCATTGGGGCCGCCGCGAATCCTTTGGCTTTCTTCAAAATTCATATGCACATTTATTTTACTCACAGCCCGCTCCTCAAGTAGCTGCATATGCAAGTAGGTGCAGCAGCAGCAGCAGCAGCAGCAGCTCCTTTGCTTATTTGTTGCATAATTTCCGCCCACCAGCAGCTAGCAGCTTTTTTCTGGCTTAAACGAAGCGTGAAGGCAACACGGGCTGCAATTTTAAGTCACGAGTTCATTACGAGAGCCCAGGAAACAAAGGGGCCACAAAACTTTCATATGCATAATGAAGATCCCCGCCGCTCGGACTAATCAAAAATGTCAACGAAGCAAATGATTGAGGCCATAGTAATCCCTTTGTCATCGCTTTTTGGCCTTCTCCATTTGACTTGGTAATTACGGACAGGTAATCAGTGCAGCTCACGGTTTGGGGAGCGATTATGAGGTTCTATCGTTATTGCTTGGCTGCTTCAAATGAAACCCAATGGCCCTCGATAACATCTCTTTCAGATGTTACTTCTTGGTAAGAAAATGAGTAAGCCACCTGTAAGTTTTCAGTTCAGCTACTAATTGTATCTTAAATGCAAGGTCTAATAAATCTATCTACTGGTTTGCTTGCTTTATGTCGCAGTTTAAGTGTAACAAAATAGTATTTATATAAGTCACTTCCCTTATTTTTTACCCTTAGGAATACTTACAAAAATGTGCAACTTGTAAAGCGAGAACGATTGGAGATGTTGGCCGAAAATACAACTGTGACCAGCGGACATCATAAATGACAATCGAGATACACATTTTTTCGGTGCTCTTTGCTTTGAAAAAACTGCGAAACTTTGCAGACAGGCGAGGACAACTTTTCCGGAGTTGGTCTTTGTATTTTGTTTAATTTTACAAGCAAACACAAATAGTGGAAGTAACTAAGGCATCTCATGGTATCCTGGCACACACACACAACTCCTGGCAGAGGAGCATTTTCTTCGCTCTTTGCTGCTGGGCTGTGAATTTAATCTATTGTATGGCTGCTCTGCCTTCAATTCTTCCCTCTCCCCGTTGGGTTTCTCCATTATCCTGTCGACTTTGACTGCAGCCTGGCTATCCTTTTGCCGTCTGCCACTTGATAAATATGACTATTTCACGCTCCCACCCACCTGCCCACTCCACTCGCTTGTTTATTTGCGTTAAGTGTTAGCTGCGACGCTTGTCCCAACTCGGAGTCCCTACCACGTCACCCCAGTTTTCCACCTGCCTGGCTGCCTGGTATTTTGTTTATCTAGCACTCAATTTCGCAGTTTTAATGACAAACTGTCTTACCTTGAAATTGCATGCGGGAGCATTATAAGTGTCTCCATTTCGTGTAGAACACCGACCACCCACCACCCACTTTGGGTTCTGGGTTCTGGGTTCTCGAGGAGCAAGGACATTGTTTGATTGCTTGGCTTCGCTCGTCCGGAGATCTGGGAGCCACTGTGTGGAGCAGAGCTGTGAGCTGTTTCATGTTTGGATTGCACTCGAGGGTAAGCCAGGTCCTCAACTCATCCTGCTCCTGGCAGACCCACCCCTTTCAGCAGACCACCCCTCCCCTACCGACCACTTGGCAAGTTTTATTGTCTCAATGTCCACTTGGCTTTCGCCTCAAGACAACTTAATGCGCTTTGCTGGGGCGGAGCAGACAAGTGGACTGGTGGACGAGTGGAGGTGGTGCGAAGTCAAAGCTAACGCATTTTCCTTAATTTCCGGCAGCATGATTTCCAATTTTTCTTTCAAATTCCCCAGCACTCGTGTCGTATACTTAATAAAACCGGCAAGAACGGCAAGACCGGCAAGAGACTGAAGGAAGTGCGCAAGCTGATTGGAATTGCCTTTCGCAATGTCATCAATCATGCGTCGTTTTCCACACGCCCAGGCAAAGATTTTGACAAGTGTCAATGCGACAAGAGAGCGAACGATAAGCCCGACTATAAAGGAGCAGAGTGGAGAACTGTGGAAACTGGGGAAAAAGGACGAAAGCGTTGGGGAAAATCACATGCAAAGTAAAATGTCGAACTTCTGACAGCAAGAAAATAAAACTTTTCATTTGTTTTCCCCGGCTCTGCCGTGTCCCGAAACTGCTGTCAAAGTTTTTAATGTTTTTAACTCCTCGCTGTCACCTGAGCAGCCACCCATTCGGAAAAACCACCCAGCGCCCGCCCACCCCCACAAAAAGTGGGGAAAACCCTGGTGAAACTGGGCCACACCCAATTTTCCGGTGCTTCTACAACTTCGGATTCATCGATTGGGCTGCGGGGTTAAAGGGTGTATCATAGCAAAGTGTGACTAACTCTCAGGTGACCGCAAAGTATATAAATTCCCAAACCAATTACTTCATAAACTTTATGGCCTTGCATTTAAATAATAAATGTACTTATGTGCACATATTAATTGTGCCAATCCAACTGGCTCCTGCTGCAAAGTAGTATCCAGCAATCCGCTATCGGTTCTCCAACGCGAAGATGATTAGGTAGTAGTATCTGTTGGATCACTCACCCTTCACGGAGACCGTGACGCTCTGCAGGACCTCCAGCTTCTTCTTGTTGGTGGGCGACTGGCCCACACACTTGTACATGCCCGCATCCTGGTACATGACGTCCTTGAGCGAGAACTGGCCGGTGGGCTGGCTGCTGCCGTAGCCAAGGCCACGTAACCGGGCCGAAATGGGGTCCAAGTGGGACCAGCAGCCCAGGGAGCCTAGAACGAGGAGGAGAGATGAAAGCCGGGCCATGATTTAATTAATTGACTTCCCAGGCACTCGACACGCAAGTTTTAATTTCTTTAATTGATGCGTCACTGCCACAGACAGCGAGCCATTTGTCTATGCTAGCCATTTGGCCGAAAAGCGAGCAAAGTAAATTGCACGCATAATTAATTTCCAATTGCGCTAATTAATGAAGAGGCGCACAAAAGGCCACGACTCGTCCTTTCGATCGAACGAAAGTAAACTGTAAACGTAATTACAGCCCAGACGCATTTATCACTCTAAATGGGCCACGAACTCGGCAGTTTTTTGTGCGCCGCCTCCACCAAAAAGCCGCCACTTCCTTTGAAGTGCCTGGCCAACGGGAACTCGAAAGTGGCTAGTTGGCCATCCAGCCAACGCTTACCTTGCGGACACTGCAGGGTTACCGCTCCGCCCAGCTGCACTTCCAGCTGGCCCTTGTTGGGATTGTGCGAGGCAGCTGCCACGGAAACATCCTGATCATCCGGCTCGGAGGTCACATCCACCGAATCAACTGCAAAGATAAAGGACGAAAGCAGAAGCCGTCAGTTAGGGCTGCAAACTCCAGGCCACATGTGGCCCAAGGACACGCTACACGGGAAATAAAAGTGGTAAATACATACAAGTACCCGTATCCTTAAAGTATAAGTTATTTGAAAACTCATTAGCCTTTGCTCGTAATATTAATACAACTCTTACTTGTAATATAACAGAAAAACAGCGTAAGTCCCTGAACTGTTCATAAAACACGGTAATTCTGTGGCCGTGCAAATCCGAGGGCTGTTGGCAATTGTCAAATGTGACAATATTTCAGTGACAGAGCCAGCAACAAATTGCTGACGCGCTGCGAACACCTGAGTCACTCCGCAATGAGTTGTCACTTCCGTTTTGATGGCAACTAAGAGTGAAAATCGCTGCTCAGCTAGCTGGAAAATTGCCTGAGCTGCAATCTTCCCTGCCGCAAATTCATAAATACATATATTTTATGCTCGTTTCCGGCGGGCGGAGCAATGGGGTGGGATATTGGGGGTAAAGAAGCCATAACGATGCTCCATTCTAATTTGCAAGGCGGGTGGAGCACATACTCGCATATTTTTCACTCTCCTTGCCTGCAAGATGGCTTTAAAGGGCGTCCTTTGTGAGGCGTACTTTATGACGCCATTCATATTACGGCATAAATAACAATTTGCCCTGACATGTGCCCAAAAGTATGCGGCCAGGTAGCGAGTCCTTTGTCTGCCGCCGGATATCATAACAATAAGTTGCCAAGTGGCGACCGGGCGGAGGAAAAAAGCGATGTTGGGGACAATGGCGGCGGATCTTGGCGAGAAACCCGGGGACTTGTGCCCTTAAATGCTCCTCGGGCCAGCGGCAAATTAGCAGACTCAAAAGTGAGCCGCCAATCAACAGAAACTACTAATTACTGGGCGACCTCCAGCTAATCGAAGGAGAAAGCCCAAAGTTGCGAGTCCTGCGAACCGAGATTTTCCAAGGACCCTTGCGAGAGTGTGCGTGTGAGTGAGCGAGCGAGAGACAATTAATTGTAAGCTCCTTTCGCCTGCAGAGACCCTTCGTCGCATGTCAATCAACCCTCCACGAGCGGGGATTTTATTGCTGACAATGGCAAAGTCCGCCCCTCGCAGGACGAAGGGCGTGTTACTTAGTCAAAATCACGTAGTTATAAAATTTTTTATTGCCCAGCACAAAGGCGAACAAGGGCGGCGTCGCTCAAATTGACAACTTCAATGGCCAGCAGGGGATCGGGCACTCGCATTCTGGCCGGGACTGAAATAAGAGCCCTCTGCACTCCGTCTCGATACCCCGGCGAAAATGTCTAATGAGCTCAACTGACAGACATTTGTCATTTGGAAAAAGCTGCAGGCGTGTTTCGGGGCGAAGCGATAAGAAAAGTATCTATAACAGCGAGTGAAAAATTACTGAAGTGAAACAGTAACTTAAAGCTACTACAGCTAGACAATAAATACGTAAATAAATGAATTTTTACAGTGAAAGTAGCCCTTCAAACGGCTGACAAAGGAGTAAGTAATGGTATGGGTGCAGACTGTCAAAGGAGCATTATTAAAGGAAACACTTAGACGCTCCCACGCTCGAGGTACTCGGCTTAGAAATCAATTCCCTTCTCGCTTCGCCGCAGAAAATGAAACTCTTTCAATATTTTCCCCAACTTTTTCCACACACACGCTCGCATTCTTAATTTGGGCACTTGTTTCACGCATATTTTGCTGAATGGCCATTCATAACCATTTGGGGGAAAGAAGCAAAGGAAAACAAATAAACAGGGGCAAACAAATGGGCATCGAGTACCGCCCATGTGGCGACACTGGAGGAGATTGAGAGCGAAAGGTCCTTGAAAGGCTGGGGAGAAAGTGATGCTGCCGACCATCTTTGGATGCGGGGCACACTCGAATAAATCCCAACTCATAACAACGGCAAATACGAAGGGCAAACAGTAAACACTAATGCAAACAAGGGGAATCAATATGCCGGGCCCGGACCGATTCTGGCCACCAATCATTAATCATAACGCATCATCATCAGCCATGTTGGCGTTTCGCCTTCAGGAACTCTGGCTGGTGGGTGGATGAATGGGTGGGTGGCTGAATGGGTGGCCTGTCACTTTCAGAGCTCCCATGAGAAGTGCCGAGTCCCTTGCCGTGCAGAGTGTATTGATGTGTCGACACATCCCGTCCCCTGGCCAGAGTGTGAATATGACGGACCGGCGTGATCCATAAATCCTTCAGCAAACTGCAAAGTTTCACTCTCGATGGGGATGCCGTAGGTGGGTGAGGAATTAAATTCCGCCCGCTGAAGGGTACTTGCCCACTTTTTTCGCTTGCAATTTTCATTAGCACTCCTGCCCGCGCCGAAGATTAATTTGCATTTTTCCGCTGGCTCTGCATCTTCGCAGTTAGTCATGAATATGAAGGAGGCCGACGAGATGCAGCATCATCATCATCAGCATCGTGGAATACAATCAGCTTAACTTACAAGCTGCATAAACAGCCAGCGGAAGCGGCTGAGAGTAAACTCTCGGGCTGCTGTGATTGCATTTGTGCCTTGGTTATAAATTTTAATTTCCCCCACCCACCAGCAGAATTTACAGGACTTTCAGCGAACACGCGATTAATTTGCAATGAGTTGAAATTGAAGATGATTGCAGTGGATGCAAGAAAACAGGGTATTTTTCTTTCCAGATGCCGGAACATAAGAGGTTCGTTTGAGGGGCAGGGGCCATGCAAATTGGTGGGGCAGGGCACTGTGACTTGCGCCATCATATCCATAAAAGATAATCTCTCGACAAATTTCCGTTTGTGTCGGAGAAAACTTTGCGGCCATAAAAAATACTTTACGGCAAGACATTTGTCCGCAACGAGTTTTTAATATTTGCTCAAGTTGTCCAGAAGCGAGGGCGCCCAGCCGAAATGAGTTTCGATTTCATCTGGGGCAGGGACAAATAAAATTTTATTGAAAATCTTCAAGCCGAAGGACGAGCGACCCTCCAACACATACCGAAACATAATCGCTGGCCATAAAAACAAAGGCGCAGCAAACAAAAAACAAAAAACTAATAATCGTGCGCGCCGATAAACACAGAAATTCAAGTGGGCCAAAGGACATGCGAGCACTCGCCAGGATAAGGGCGAAATAAACAATCAAGTTAAACCGCGATAACCAGCATGACAAAGGATAATGGATAACATGGCCCAGGACTCTGCAAATCGGCGCAGTTGGGCCGTAAGAAATGGCTCGCCATCGAAATGCTTGCGACAGCGTGTAGAATTAGATTTTATTGTAATTCGCCTTCGTTTCGACACGGCTCGAATGTCCTGCATCCACAGGGACTCGTTCGGCTGCCGCTTCAAAGGATGTGTTTGCCTCTTCTCCTGAGTGGTTGACAATGTGGCAGAGTCCTTGTGCTCCTGGTGGTGCATTTTCTTAGCAGTTGGCTGGGCAAATTAGTTCCCTGCCAGGCGAGTGCAATTTGCACATGGATTCGCTGGCTGGCTTAGCCGCAAAAGTGACCCTGGGGAATTAGGTGATTTGGGCGGTGATTTCAGTTGTCCTGGGAGTCCACTCTCCAGTTATAAATGGTTAATATGTATTTGGGCATAGCTTAAAAGTGTAGCAAGCTAATCGGGATTTCAGTGCCCAGAAAACACTAATCTTATTACGCCACTAAACATAATCCTCTAAATCCTCAGGTTGCTGCGCAAAGTCAAAGTAATAAACTCACTATTAAAAGCGGCTTCTGATTCGCTGTGCGAGTTTTTGAAGTACCTGTTTGCCACATAAACTGCTCAAGTTGGGAAACTTTCACTAATTGCACATTGTTCGAGCAAACGGCGTGCAAGGCTCTCCACATTAATTAGCCGCAATGAGAACTTTAACTCATTAATGAGGCTGGCAAACAGAACTTTGGTCAATGGCCGTGGCTTATGTGATACCTGAACGTGGCCCACTTGAAGGACGAGGACGAGGCCGAGGACGAGGGCGCGAAGGACCTTGGCGTCCCGGCTCGTCGCTCCTGTTGACGTACGTGTCAAATTAGCGACGTTTTAACAAGCTCGCCGTGTCCGGTGTCCCGAGTTCCGAGTTCCGAGCTGTGAGCTCCTCCAATGGGGATCTCCGTGCTCCAGACGGGCGAATCAATCACGCGAAAGTGGCCGGCGCAGAAAAGTTTGAGCAACTGCGTCAAATTGCCTACTTTTGTGGGCCCTCCGCATTCCGCATTCCACAGTCCGCATCCTGCCCCTGCGTTTTCCCATTTTCCCATTTTTTCCGCGTTCGGTTGGGCAACGCTGATTGCTTTTTCATTGCAGTTTGTCAGCGTTGTCCTCGTTGTTGTCGACAGCGAAGTTTTCCTTTGCTTTCCTGCTACCTGTACTCCCGCTGCTCGCCGCCATTTTCCACCTCAATGGCGGAGGATTCGGAGGAGGAAACATATCGTCAGCAATTAAGCCCGCATTCAAACGTCTGTCTGGGATTTGGGAATCTGGTGCCGCGTAGCTTCCCTCACTTAAATGCGATTTATCAGTTTTTCCTTCTTTTTTTTCGGTTTTTTTCAGTTTTTTTTCCTTTTTTGGTTGCTTTTCCAGCGACTTAAATTTGTGCCATCCTCCGGCTGCCTCAAAAATGCTCCTCGGCCGCCATTTATCATGGGTCTAGCAGCTGTTTTATAGTTTATGACAGGCGAGTCGTGTCTGTGTTACTGCCATATCTTATGTCTTATAGGTACACACATAGAGAGAAGGAACGCCTGTTGTCACAAATGGGGTTTGGATGCCAGTTGGATTTGCCATTTCGGCAATTCGGGCCGTTTGCTTCGTCGGCGGGCGCTCGAGTTCGATAAAACGTTTTACAAATTGATTTATGTGCTTAACATGTTGCCAGCTCAGCGTCTCTCACAATTAGATTTCGCTGGAAAATGCAGAGGAAAAGTTTTCTTTGCCACTTTTTCCCTGGCGCTCCCCATCAATCATCGATAATGTCGATGGGGCGGCCGTCTCCGTCACTTCTTGGCCTTTTCGGCCGCACATTTTCTTTTTTGTTTGTTTTATTAATAAAGCATTTGTTTTCCCATAATGAGCAGCGACAGGCGGCTGTCAGGAGTGGCGAAAAAATCTCTCCCTGGGGAGGATGGGAATGGAACACCAGCCTGATCCCTGCGTCGGCATAAAAAGTGGCAACACTTTGTCAAGTTGTTATTACCAATATTTTATTCCTCTAGTGCGGCTGCTCCCTTTGCGGTCATGATGGATGGGCGGGTTTTTGGGAAGATGGATTTCGGCACCACCAAGTGCAATTTCTCGATTCCTTGAGCGCCGCTCCGCTTTGCAATCGATTGCAATTGGCCGCCTAATGAGGCTGCAAATGGGTTTTTCAGTTTTTCAGTTTCTCGAGTTCTCGAGTTATATAATTCGATTGGGCGGCTTGATGGCGGCTTTTAGGCCGCCGCCCGTCAGAGGCGCAAATTCAATAAAAATATTTACCAGCATTAACATGCGCTGGGCGCATAAAGTGCTCTCCACCCCAAACCCTTGGCAAATAACAAGGACCAAAATCCCAGCCCGCAAACGGGAAAATATTGACAGCAAAATGGCGCGTAAGCATAAATAGCAAAGGAAAAGCGACCCACTCTCAATGCCAATGCCACTGCCACTGCCAATGCCAATGAAATTTGCCACATTTTGCATATGACAGGGGTGGCGCCACAAGGCCACAAGGCGCCTCGCCAAGTGGCAAGAACATCCCCGAAAAATCACACCGAATATTGTCCTCAGCTGAGCGCCATGTGCGGCTGTCGTAAAATGTTTGCCGATTTTTTGGGCGCTTTTTTCGACACAAACTAATGGGCAAAATATTATCACGCGCCATTTTTAAGGCAATTTCACGCATACGCGGTCTAATTTACGATTTTATTGGCTCCGCGGATACTTACATCGCACACTGAGGTAATAGCCAATCGACGAGTACTGAAAGTTGAGGTGCCGGGACGTGCACTTGTACCAGCCGGAGTGTTCACGCCTTATCGATGTGAAGTTGAGGAAACCATCGCCCGTTTGCGGCACCTGCAATGATCGAGAAGTGGGAAATCAGAGCGTGCTGGCACTTCCAGTGGCATCGGGAAATGGGAAATGGGAGCGGGGAGCGGGGAGTGGGAAATGAGTTTGGCTCGTTATGCGTAAACAATTTTTGGTAATTAAGGCAAGGCAAATAGTTTCGCACAAGTTTCTCGGCCTGCACGAAAATCCATTTAAAACTTGCTCCTCAGCCAAAAATCACACAAAAGGCCGAGCTCCGGTGGGCGGCCTACGAATGCACGAGGTCCACGCACCTTACACTGAAAACAAATGCAGTTGCATAAAATGCGGGCGCTAAATGAGGAGCTACAACTTGAGCTGGATATTTTTGGGACTGCTCAACTTTGGTAATAATTGAAGTAAATTCGAATTTGAATTTAGTTGACTGTTTTAAAACTAGTATTTAACTAAAGTACAGCTCCACGAATAGATACGCAGTCTCTCGCCGTGCATCCATTCCTGGAGGCCAACTTACCGGCGTGTCACCATCGTCCTTCTGCCAGCGGGGCGTGCTGGGCGGATTGGAGTCCACGTCGCACTTGAGGCTAACTTCGATGCCCTCGCGGAGTGGATACCCGAAGCCAGGTGTGCGGGAAATGGCGAAGGAGGGCGTGTCTGCAAAGGGACAGATGGTTATTTCGGCTTGACTTTGCTGCAGATTTTGGGAGCTATCAGCGACTAGACTGTGGCAACATCAACAAAATAGTTTTTTAATTAAAAAATGACTCAAAGGGGGTACGAACTGGGGGCAAGAAAGCAAAACTTTTATAATTAAGCTAAATGCAAATGCTAGGCGCAGAGAGTGCTGTCTGTATTGGGTGGAAGGTAAATAAGGATGAGTTAATTGTCACTTGAGTTGTGAGTGAATTTCGTATTTAACTTTCAAATTAAGAAACTCTTGCGACACGCAAAAAATACCTACAACACTTTGCTGCATTTAAATGCAACTCCAACTTAAATCTAATAAAAAACCCTTCAGTTTGGACACCTGCTATTGGCCTCGCTAATTGTCTTGACTGCTTCATTAAATGTCTATTTGGATTACCAGAGATCCAACTGTCAACTAATACGACGTTCGATTCGGATGTACTGAGTTTTACTTAGTTAGCGGCACTGAATTTGTGCTACCACTTTCAGTGTTGCAGCCACAACTCATTCAGGTTCGGCCAAAAGTAATTCGATATGCCATCCAGAATATAACTTCGATTTCAATCCCAAACTGCCAATCACAAATCCATTCAGTGCATGTCAAAAAGCCATCGACAAAATGTAAATGCGAATGTAAATGTAAATAATGGGATCGCCCCGTTCGGGCAGACATGTGCACTTCTATTCAATGCATATTCATAGGCATAAATCAAATGTTTTTTAATTAGTGCTGGCCATTTGGCTGGCCTGGCCGAAATATGCTCCGTGCTATCGACGTATCCAAATTTCCACATATCCACATATCCACATTTCCACATTTCCAAATTTCCAAATGGGCCTGCATTCATTTCAATCTTTTCAACTTTTTGGCGCACCAGTCGCCTTTGTGGCCTTTTGTAACTAATACAATTTGATTAGGCGCCTGGAATGGGTCTCAGATGCCAAGGGACAAATGAAATTTGTTTGTCGGTTGTTTGCCAAACTATTCAATTCGCCTCGCTTCGGCTTCGGCTTTGTATCCAGTTGATATTGTGCGACCAGCAGACAGCAGACAGCAGACAGCCGTCAGACATCATACATATTTATGAATGGGCTGGGAAATGCATACCCTACCCTGCCACTCAATGTGGAGCCGTCCATCAACTGGTCCATCAATTTGTTGACCCAAAGTGCGCACCAGAGAGGCTGGGCGTATTGTTTTCGGGCAAAGTGACAGCAATTACTGCGAAAAATGTGTTTGAAACATACTGGGTACTGTCTGTTTGGAATATGCACACTAGCATCTTCGCAAATTGCTCAAATTGAAAGCAAAATATTGGCCTAAACAGCTCTAATTTAAATGGAAAACCTGAAACTGGAAACCTTTGCGTCCTTCGCTTCAGTTTTTCCGGCTTAAATTGTTCGGCATTTCGTGGAGCCATGATCCCTGTCCGTCGTGTCCTTGATTTGCCTGTCAACTGTCTGCATAAAAATGCGAAAATTAAACGTAGCAGCCATTACAGATACAGATGCAGATACAGACACAGATACAGCTACAGATACCGGTCCGTATACAGATACGGATACAGATACAGATACATGCCAACTGGGATGCGGATACAAATGTCTATGGCCTGGGCCAAATGCTCTCATGTGTATGCATTTTAATTTATACAAGCGCATACGAGAAAAGGGAGCGGGAATAATAAAAGGAAAAACAGGACGAATCAGGACGAACTTGTTCCTTCTTTTGTTGAACCCGGAAAACGTTGCGGTTGTTCTTGTTGCTGCCGTTATTATTGTTTGAGGCCTTGTGCTGTTGTTATTGCGGTTTTTGCAATTTTCATGCCTGGCCAAAGCCAAAGCCCACAAATACACACACAAACACACAAACACACGCACACCCACACCCACACACCTGCACTGAAACATGAAGGACTGTGTGTGGCATGCAAATCCCGCACGGCTTTTCTATATTTTCCAATCATTTTCATGGGCTCTCCACTACCTGGGCATTTGTCAGGGCATTATGCGGCTTCACGGACATTAATAAAGCAAATAACTGTGGTCCTCCCCGGATTCTGGCGCTGATTGAGACCCTCCTCAGGACGAGGACGATGCCCCGATGCCCTGGTGGTCAGAACGTGTGTGCGGCTTTTTGCTGCCAATTAGTGCTAGTCTTCCAATTGTCGCCTCACCTCATCCAGCCTCATCTCATCTCATCTCATCCGATCCGATCCACTATTGGCATTGATTCCCAATTCCATGTCCGGCTGCGTCGCTCTTGCGGTGTCCACAGGACTCCCATCTTTATTTGCCGGTTTTGTTGTGGCTGCCGGTGGCATGCATATCGTCCACCTCAATTGATCACGAAGCGGACTTGGGCGTGTGTCCTTTAAAGTGATTCTATTGTGGTGCGGCGGCAGCCATCTCGGCTGGAATTCGGTACGTGGATGTGATGGCTAACTCAATGTTCATGACATTCACATAGATTGACTGGCTTGTTCACCTTGTACAATTATACACAAATATTATGTAGGGCAACTTGATTGATTCTGTCTTAATGTCTTAATGAAAGATTTAAGTTTTAAGGCCAATAAGCACGGACTGCTGTGGATATGAGCACGGCTGAGTCCTTCGTCCTTTGCCTCGACAGCTTCTTATTTTTTAAGCTAATTGAGAGTCCAGAAATCCACGCGGACCTCGACTTTCCATTAATTCCCATCCTTTTCTGCAGCTTTTGTCGCTTGCATTTCCATTGTACGTAGGCGTCCTTTTCTCAACTGTCGCGCTTTTCCTTACATTTCCCTCGCCCAGTCTCATTGCAATTTGATTGTGCCTTTCTTTTTTGTTCACCGCACTTTTTTCTGCTTTTTCAATTAATATACTTTCACCTTTGCTTTCAGTGACCCCGCTGACTTTTCTCACTGCAGGTGCATAATAATTTTCCCTGTTGTTCATACTTGCCCCAACCAAAGTCGCCCTCAGCCTGGAATTCTGGCCGTAGGTTTGTGGTGTACGTTAACTTTGGCAATTTAACTTTTCAATCAACATTTGCTTTTTGGTTTTCACTTTTATTTACATCACTCCACTCTCGTTTTTGCCCTCCTTAAGGTAATTAAACATGATGGGATACCAAACGCTCTGTTTGGCTTTTATTAAAAAGTTGTTGACCTTGGCATGATGGCTTACTAAAATCATTGCTTTTCTTGTGAATTATTTAAGCCTGAATGGCAAATGGCCTGTATAGATTTTAGTTTGCATAAATAGTTCAAGTTCGCAGTCTAAAAATCTAGAAAGTGTGTTGAAAAACTTTAAGGGGCTGGTATATTTTTAAATAAAAGGAGTCATTAAATGTAGTAAAAGTGTCAACTAAAAACTTGGGACAATCGCGAGCAAACTTTTAGAGCAGGTGGTCAGAGAATATCCAAACTCACATTGCACGTCCAGGAGGAGGGAGGCGTTCTGGCGGATCTTCAGCGTGGGGTGCTCCATGACGCACAGGATCCGGGCGTTATGATGGGCCCTGTAGACCGCCGGTAATCGGGCTTCGCTCTTCGCGCCGCTGTTGATTTTGTAGCCATCTTTGTCGAGCTGCAGGAAGAGGGAAGTCTGATAAAATTCCCATTCAAATTGTATGCTAAACACTGGCAAATTGGGCCAAATGACAGACGGCTATTCGGGCGGCCAATTAGTCAGGGCTGTTATCAGCGCGACATCATTAATTTAAATTAAGGTCCAAGGGCAAGGGCGCCCACCCACCGGCAACCCACCCAGCGAGCACCACCCCCAAGTCCGCCCGCTGCGGCTTCAGCATGGAAATTGTGTTGGCACAGTTTTCAATCAATCATCGGGGGCGCAGTGGATGTGGGCTGGGTTTGTGACCACCCGAACACGCAAATTTGTGGCATTTAGGGTCCGAGCGACAAACACTCTCTCCTCCACAAGACTCGGCCACTGTGTGTTGGTGTGTGTGCGACTGTGTGTGTTTGACAGGTGGAAGTGTGGGTGGACAACGGCGTGTTAGAGTCCTGCACACACACACACACACACACACACACACACACACGCGCGTATAAGCGACTGAACTTCTGCATCGCTCGACCGAAATGTCTGCTTTTCATTATGCTCGAGTGCAAGACAAACAAATTTTGGCACAACCGCAAACTGGGTTCAGTCAGTCGTCCGGAAGAGCCGTTGTTTGAGCCAGGAGCCGCCGCTGTTGGCCACACCTAATGTGTTTGCCGGCCGGCCGGCGATGCTGTGGTTTTTCCACTCCAGCTCCGACCAGCCATTACCAATCCCCGCACTTGTCACTCATCGGGTTCAATGCATTGTGTGCTCGTCTCACCTTCTCGCCCTTGATCTCCTCCAGCTCCAGCACCTCGGCGGACACCTTCTGGGCATGCCGGTCCACGCCCGGACTGAGGAGCACCTCCCAGGTGAGCGTGGGTCGCGGATTGCCGCCCTCGCTGACGCAGGCCAGGTTCAGCTCCGAGTTCTCCTTCACGGGCACGAACAGGTTGCTGGCGTCCAGGCGGCGGGAGTCGATCAGCAAATAAGGCGGCTTGGGTCGATCTAAAGGTGGGAAAGTGGCAAAAGTTCAATTAAACACAAATCTCTTATACCGACGTACTGAAAATATAGCTGCACATTTATTTTAGTCGTACATTTAATAAGATGCTGATAAGATACTGAATAAAAATGCTAGCATTTACTTTTAATTTATTTACCAATAACATTAACAAGACAATGCTTGAAGTTAAGCTTTAGAAGGTAAAATATTGCCATATTTTAAAATTTTGCATGTGAGCTCTTGTTAAGCTAGTGTTAATGATCGTTCTTGGAGAACTGCATTCCTTTAAACTTAAACGTGGCGCCATTTAGCATTGTGAGAACATGACCTTATCTTAATTTCATGACCGCTTGCTGCTTTCTGCTTTCGGTGACGATGGCATGGTCATAAAAGCGAGAAAGCCACGTCTTACCATTTCTGACTTGGCCTCTCCCCGGCTAATTTGGCAAATGGAACGACGACCCCCAATATTTGGCTAAGCTGTTTGGGCCAAGTCGTGACTGGCACAGATGCGCAGGCAGGAAGATGCAGGAGGATACTCACCCAGGACGACCAGCTTGACGGGTCGGGCGTTCTCCGTGTAGCGCCGCGTGTTCTCCGCCTCGCACTGCCACTTGCCGTCGTCCTCGAGCATGACGTTGGTGATGGTTAGGGCGCCATTAGCCTCCTTGATGAAGCGATAGTCGGTGACGCGGGCGGTGCGGTCCATGGCGTGGACCACCTGGAAAAGCAGGAGACGATGGGTGGATAAGTTGGTGCGGCGTTAAAACTAATGTCGTTGGCGGAATTATGCAAAGCGCCTTTGGAAACTTTTAATGCAGCGCTCTTCGCATTAAATGGCCGTAAATTCAGCCATTTAATGCAATTCGCCCCTCAGCTCGCCACTTGGCGGGCGAAACAATTGCATTTAATGTTTTCATATCCATTTATTTACACTTGGGCTTCGCTGGAATTTTATTACATTTCGCTTCAAACACAATACTCGTAATGACAATTAAATGAGGACGATGGACCGCCAGCACCTCCGCCCATGTGTTATCCACTGGTAATGTGGCAACAATGAACTGGCGGCTTAAAAACTGTTGCCAATAGTTGTTGGCCAACTGGCTGCCTCTCTGCCTGTCTGTCTGTCTGCCGACGGGCTTAATGCAAACGGAAATTTATGTGCGCATTCAAATGCTTCAGCCGCATAGCGCGAATAAAAATTATGAGGAATACAAAAACACAAAAATTTATATGCATATATAATAAATATGTGTGGAAATGTTTCGCACGCTTAATGCGTTTAAGTGCCAATTAAATGTCGGGCCAAAAGGAGCGCGGCGAGCAGAGGGCGGCCATAAATGAAACACCATTTTAATTGCATTTGCGAAGAGATTAACTTTTGGGCTCGGATTAAGGCGGTCCGAAACAAACTGGACTGTCTGAGGCGCTTTAAATCACCACGCCGTACACTCCCAGCTCTACAGGGTATCTATGACTCCAATTTTAGCTGCAGGTGCCAGATAAACATTGCATTATAGGTATTTAATGAATCATGGTTACAATTAATGCAGCAATGAGCCATGAATTTTAATTTTAAGCAAAATTAAGTTACGAAAACAGGCCCGAAAAAAGCACCAAAAACCATAGGATACAAAAATCGTAAAAAATCTGTAAACAGAATATTTGTATGGTGCACTTCCGGTTCCGTTGGCGCGTTTCGCCAGTTTTTGTTGCAGCTTACGAATCGTTTGGCGTGTATATTTTTCAAATGCAGTGCAAATATTTATGCGTATATGAATTTCGCTTCCCAAAAGTGGCAATCCCCCCGCAAACCACTCCCCCCCCCCCCCCCCCCCCCCCCCCCCCGCGAATCGATGTGTGCGTGAGGCGACTTCCGGCGCGCATTTGCCGCAGTCGCCGCAACGGCCATTTGCAGAAAATTTATTAACCAACGGCGCATTTGACTGGCAACTGGCAACTGGTAAAATGGCAAACTGGCAAAATGGCATTGGCCAACTGGCGAATGGCAAAGGGGAAACTGAATTTTGCGTGCCTGTGCAGCGGGGCATTCAGTTGGAAATTTATGAGGTCGATGGCGATCCGAGGCTTTTTGGCATCCACTGCATCCACTTCCACTCCAACTGGCGTCCAAGTCCACAGTCCACTGTCCACTGTCCACTGTCCAGTGTCCACTGACCAGGCCTTTGGCACCTGGTCGTGTTGGATTTTTCTGGTTTGGCAGCACGGCCGCCGGACAAAAGCGTTAAATGAGCGTGGCAAATCCTTGTTTACAGCGGCGAGCGTTTGGGCCGGATTACACGCTCGATTGTTTCGGGCCTCCCATTGTTGGCCTCGCCGGCTTCGCTGGCGATCCTCTGGCTGGGATTTCAGTGCTGTTTGCTGTTTTCGGGTAATTATGAATGCAGACGCTTTTGTTATGCCAGGGCGCAAAAACGGGCGGGCTGTGTGTTGTCAGCTGCGTCGATTCGCATAAATTGCTGAATATTTTCAAGTAGCACACACGCATAACTTTGCATAATTTGTGGCCACGTTATCGGTGGACAGTTGAGGGTTCTGTAATTCTCTAATTGCATTGTTGGCCAACTTTTCGGCGATTCGACGATTTACATTTAATTTCTAGCTGCCGACTCCTTTGCATGAATAATGCATGGAAATTTATATTGTGCATTTTTCCCGTCGCTCGTAGAGTAAAAGGGTATGCTAGACTCGTGAAGAGTATGTAACAGGCACAGGGAAGTATAAGTGTATTGCCTTCCACTAGCTGAGTAACGGGTATCTGATAGTCGGGGAACTTGTCTTTAGCTGCAGCATGCACACTCCTTTCATTTAATGGAACATATAATAAATGGCGCTTTTTTGGGGTACACACTTCATTGAGATTCGTTCACAATTAGCTTCATTCTGCTGCTGCTGCTGCTGCTGTTGCTGCTGCAGAAGGGGACTTTCCCTCAGCTGCAACCATTCCAAACAGACACTTATTTCCTCCGAGCAAGAACTGCATCCCAAGGAGCAGGGCGAAATGGCTACTTATATCTATCACTGGCTCGGAATTGCAAAAATCTTGTCAGCCAACATTGCTCACTGACTGTCGCGCTATCTGGGCCCCAACCCCTGCTGTTCTCGTCCTGATCCCTCCCCGACCCCCGGCCACTAACTTGAAATTGCTTTCGGCAAATATATTAGCCTCTTGATAATTTTCAACAATAAATTCCTTGGCACTCACACAAGCAGACTCGAGAAGTGGGAGGCAGAGGTCCTGTATCCTGGCATCCTGGATGGGATGAACTCCTTTAGCTGCTATTCCCGCTCGGGGACTCTAATGCATTGTGCAACGCTCTAGAAAGTACAACAAAAGTCGCTCATGTTGCAAGCTGTCAGTGCAACACTTGTCGCATGTCATTGCCGCAGTTGCAATGCAATGGGGTTTGCAGCTGGAGGAGGAGCAGTTCAAATGGGGAAAGTCAATGGGCACATGGAGCTACTGGGGATAATCACGAGATATATATGTGTTCCTGCAGGCCAGGGAACTTAAAGCCTTGGCTCCTATTCAACTTGCTGCACTTTGCTGCGGGGTTTCTTCTGTTCGCTGCCTTGAGGTAATTCTGTATCATTTATTATCGGTTTCTTTTGTAAGTCTTCAGTTTATTTGCCGTAAGTTGTTTTTAATCAGTAATACTTAGCTCTGCTCTATTTTATAAGTCTTAAGCAGCTTTCTTGGTATTTTGCAGATCGGTTTCTTATGTATATGCAACTATCTTCACATAATGTTTCTTATTTATAGTACTCCTCTATTTTTGCTCCTGAAATTCCACTGACGAGTTCATATAATTACCCACAAGTGAAGGGCATTCAGGTGGCGGTGTGCTGACTTTCTGTAATGACTCCCTTCCTGCAACACACATTGTTGCCGCATCACTGTTGTAATTGCCGCAGCCTGCTCGTTACTGTTGTTCCACCACCCATCCAGGATGCCCCACACCCAGCCTCATCCTCATCCGCGTCCTCGTGCTCCTCTTCTTTGGCGCTTACACATGGCTGGCTTTTGTTTTAACACAACTAATACAATTGCACCGCTGGGAAATGTGCTGCGATGGCAGACGAGATACCCTGAATGCGATGGATGCGAGATCCTGCTGCTGCTGCTGCTCCTGCTGCAGTGGCGTTGATTTTATTTGCCATCGGAGCACTCAGCGTTGGAGGAACAGCCGTCGACCAGCGTCGACATTGTAACTAACTTAATAAACTTGTCAAAGGTACAAGGCAGGCGGCGTGTTAGCAACTTAAGCCCCGCTTTCCCGGCTTTTCCACTTTCCCCACTAAGTGCCACCGCATTGTCGCTCATTTTCATTTGGGATTTCTGAGGCTGACTGATTAATTTGTCGGCTTGATGTGATTTACGCTCTCAGTTGCACTTGCAACTTCCAGGCTTCGGGACTCCGGGACTCTGGGGCACCGAGCAACCAGCCACTAGCCCATTAATGCTGCGTCTTAAGTTCGCCCCTAATTGACTAATGGAGGCTTATCGGTGCACGGCTGGCCGGGATTCGTGCCAGCCAAGCGGGTTTGTTGACCTTAAACCTGAGACCGAGCCATAAATAAGCTTGCCAGGGCCACAAAGTGTGCAACAAGGCGGCTGCTGCCATAAAACTCCTATTTCCGTTGACTCTGTTGCCTGGGCTAAGGTTTATGTCTGGCAATTGTCGCAGGGTGAAAAATATGGCACTATAAAGCCGACAAATTGCCTGAGAAGACAGCGCGGTTAGGGATACCCTGTACGTGTGCCCCTTCGCAAGGATGTGGCACATTTCTCGCCAAAAAAGAAGGCAGCTACTGCAACACTGCATGCTCGTATAATGCAAATGCAATCGCAGCGCTGACGCGTCTGGGAATCCCGGGTTCAAACTGCTGACAGGCAATTTAGTGGCTTGCAACGGAATATGGCATGCAAATGCAAATAACAACAAGTAGGCAAACAATCGCAGCTTGCGGCTGCAACAATGTTAGCCCGTTTTGCCCACAAGTATGCAACTCTTCGCCACCAGACACGCGTCGAGTTGCGAGTTGCAGTTCGCAGGTTGCAGGGCTCAGGGTGCAGGATGCAGGATGCATGTTGCAAGTGCAGTGGCAGCCAGTCAACTGCCACAGACAACAGCAACACTAGCGGCGCATCAACAACAAACAGCTCCAACACGAGTGCAAAGTGGCATTGCTGCTGCTGCTGCTGCTGCTGCCGTGTTAGTTGCAACTATTATTTGCCCATCAACAACTTGGCCTGCCAGCTTGTTGTATTTACACCTGGCCAGGAGAGTGCCTCGGTTATGGCCCGCACATATTTGCACCTACCAACTTTGCCCTGGAGTGCTCCTGGAGTGCGGATCAGTGCTGTCGATTTGTGGAGCTGGGAGTAGATGTGCTCGTGGTTGAGTGAGTGCTGCCCTAATAAGGCTGATTAGAAAAAGTATGCCTAGGAATCGGATCTTAGGCTTTGTTTCAAGTTAAACGTAGGATTATCAAAGTTAGCTATAGTTCTATATTAGCTGTATTTGATTTGGGATCCTGTAGCTCGTTGGCCTCATGGTTGCATGGTTGTGTACAACAATATTTGCTGGCAGCACCACTGAAGAGCCACTTGTGTTACCACAATTTACCGTCCCTTCTCGGAAAGTATCTCCTGCAGGCACCAATAATTCTGTGCAAAAAGTGTATGGAAACATTCTTAGCACTCGGGCCAACTGTTTTAATTGGATTACGCCGAGAGGTTTGTGCAACTGTTTGCGTTCGCAATTACAACTCAATAACTTTCGGCTTTGATGGCGGCTTAACTTTTACCTCGTGTTTTCAGTTTTACTTTGTTTTTTGTTCATTTTTTTGATATTTTGTGTTTGTCAGAACAAATTGCATTACAGCCATCATTTGTAGCCAAGTTGTGGGCGTTCTGGCATGGCTAAAACTCGTAATTAGAAGCCCTCGTAGCTGCATAATGAGGCAATCGAGCAAAAATGCGGCACTCGAAAGAGGAGCTCTGTGTCGGGCTTTTGACATCAGAAACTATCAAATAATAACGATTATCCTATTTGCATAATGCGGCAGTTAAGCGACAAAGGACCAGAGTCAGAGTCAGACGCAGAGCAAAAGCCCTGCCACTCGAGACGTCTCGGCCAGAATAGGAATAGAGCCAGGAGGAGCCAGCCAGCCAGACAGATAGACAGTGAGACTGTGAGACAGACAGAGGGAAAAACAAAGAATAAAGACGGGAAGTGGGCAAAAGAATGCAGAAGGCTAAGAATGCAATTAAAGTCAGCGCAAGTTGGCAGCTTCTGACAGCTGAGAGGCTCTTCGCAGCAGCTTAAGCTGTAAACGCGGGGTAAACGAGGGGCAAACGAGGGGCAAACTTTGGCAAGGAGCATGCCAACTGTGGCCAACTCACCTGGCCATTCTTGTACCACATGCTGGTGGCAATGTCCAGGTCCACCTCGCACATCAGCTTGATCTCGGAGTGCTGCTCCGCGTAGACGACGGACATTTCCTCCGCCTCGTACGGATTCGGAGGCACTGGTCGCAGGGGCAGGACTCTGGGCTCCAGCGGACCGTCGTCCTCCTCCTCCGCCGCCGCTTCTGCCTCCGCCTCCTCGCGGCTCTTGCGCGCGATTAGGTCACTGGTGCTGGTGCCACTGTCGAACTCCTCCACGTCGTCGATGATGATCACCGGCTCCTTGGGCTTTGGCTGCATGTCCTCCGGCGCTAAGTGGAGCGTGGATCGCGGCCGTTTCGCCTTCGATTCATTGATGAGCGAGCTCCTGGTGGCCGCAGAGCCGGAGCTGTTGGCCTGCACTGTGGTGGCCACCGCGGTGGAGGTGGTCGTGGAGCCTGCCGTCCGCAGCACCGTGTCCAGCTCATCCTCCTCCGTCTCGCGGCGCTGCCTCTGCCTGGCCTCTTGGTGCTGCACAGCATGGTGGGCTTGGTGATGGGGCTTCAGCTGCGTCCGCCACTTGGCCCACTTGGCTTTGGCCTTTTGGCAGTTGCCGGCGCATTTTGCCGGCTTACCACCGCCGCGTTGGTCAACTGCCTCGTCGGCCGGCTCCGCTGATATGCTGGGCCAACTGTGACTGCTGGAGCTGCTCCTCCTGCTGCTGATGACTTCTCGACGCTCGGAGGGCTGTGCCTTCTGCCCGGACTTGGCGTTGATGTTTTGTGGTTGTGTGTAGGTGGTACCTGCAATCGAGAGGCATGCAAGCAGATCGATGGGTTAGAAACACAGTGAAAAAAATCTATTGCTTTGTCGGGTTGGGAAAATAGGCAGAAATATTCTTGAGAGGTGCATGTTTTGATATGACAATTAGTGAGCTACATTCTTGTGTATCGCACACAAGAGGCAGATGCAAATGTCCGGATTTGGTGACTAGTGTGTCTGGAATTGCAGCCGACGAAAAATGATTCGAGGACAACTTATGCCGAGTGGGAATATCAATTACATTGCCTTGCCCCATGTAGAATGCAGGACTCATGCATTTATGTACGAATTTTCGGAGGCCAAGCGGCCAGAAGCATTGATTGAAAAGGCTGAGCTAAGGGAGTCCTTCCTGCGATGCTCCGGCATCCTTTCGAAATGTTTTCTCTATGCATGCAAATCCTGGCCTAATCTCCTGTACTTCCAAAGCTATTTTCATGCCTAACTCTGTGCCCCCAGTTTGTTGCTCTTTGACAACTCTGCTTATTGCCTCCGCCTCCTTCAGCTTCAGCTTCAGATTCAGATTCAGGTTCGGCTTTTCCGCCCGCTCCTGCCACTGGCACTGCTGTTGTTGTTGATAAATTTACACAAGTGTATGACAAGCTTTCAAATGGTAATTAATATTCATCTGAGACGTGCAACGGAGTTGCAGGTGGAGCTCGGCTGCGGCAACTCCCTTAAGCCGAGCGTGTTCTGGGTTCCCGTTCCTGTATTTTGCGATCGGAAAGTCAACTGTAGCCGGCAGCCAGCGGATACACTGAGAGCCCAGATACACCATGTGTATCTAGATAAATTTGGGAGACAACACAGAAGTAAACGATGTTTTTCTTCGCGTGTGGAAATGCCGGGCCAATGTCTGTGGCCAGCTGACAAAAGCAGATCTGGCCCCGGGAATAGTCTGTGAGCCCTCTGCCCGACCCCCCTTTTCAAGTTTCGCCCCACTCCCATGCATTTCTCATTGTCTGGCCGGCGCTTTTGTCTCCAGCCCTTTTCTCGTTTGCTGGGCGTTACTCATCTCCAACTGGGCTGCCTGTTGGCTTTGTGTTTGTAGCTAAATTAAAGTTGTCATTTTTCAAGTGAACGCACAAAAGTGTGCAATGCGCCTAATAAATTTCTGCCTGGCACATCCTGCCATTCGGCCAGCTCCCTTGGGCATAACTAAGGGCGGCTCAGTGGGGTTAGTTATGTACTAGTCGTAACTCCCGCTCACACACACACACACACACACACACACACAGCCGCATATGGGCGCTAAAATGTTTTCACAACAGCTTAAAAGTCGGCTACACTTTTGGCGCGTGTGTGTTTGTTTGCATGCAGCTGCAGTTGTTTGTGCTGTAACTTAAGTTGTAAATGAAGATTGCGTCGGAAACTGCACAGAACTGACGTTGGCTTCGTCTTCGGGCCCCGCCCCGCCAAGCACCGCCCAACGGCCACCGCCCACTAGATGTGCGTGCAAATTTAATGAAGCTGCCACACACACCCGCACACCCTCTTCTGCACTCACACTCTGGCAAACACTCGAGCATGCTCAAGCTTCCAGCTTTTCTGTGGCATACGCTGCACCGCATAAATTTCTGGGCGGGATCGGGCCGGGGAAGTCTGGAGCACTTGGAGTGGGTTGTTTGACAGTTGATAGAACGCCGGTTCTTGACAACAATCAACGAGCCTTCCACACTCTGCTCATTAGCCCGGGGCTGTTTAATTTGGCATCGAAAATAGGTTTAGGAACTTTATCGGATCATAAAAAGCGTGCATTTGTGTTTGATAACTTAAAATGTATAAATATCGATTCCATATAAATCCAATCGAGTTTATACATTTCGATCGAATTGTGGTGGCCGTACTTAAAAATGCAGCCATAAATTAATTGCTTGCCTTGAGGCGATGTCAGCCGCTTAATTGCATTGTTTTTCAAACATTTTGCGGGATAATATTGGTTTTCGATTGCCCTCATAAATCAGGCAGTTTTACGCAATAATTGCAAATAATTTTGTGTAAAAATCGCTCCGCTTTCCAGGCCTTCGCACACATGACAATTATGGCAGTTCAATGGAGCATTACGTGCGGCCTTATCAATATGCAAAAAAGCCGTGTACTTTTATGGACTGACAAAGCCATGGAGCCATGGAGCCATGGAGCTATGGAGTTGTGGAGCTATGGAGCTACGCGCCTAAGGGCGGAACGGACAATCAAGCGCTGACATAATTACGCGTTCGTACGTCGGTCTATATGCATATATGTCGGTCCGATTACTGGCAGATCGGGAGTGTGGAAGGCTGTCACATTTTACTGGCAAAAATTTCATCGATTTTCGCCGCTTTTTGCCCCCGCAGTACCCATGAATTTTTTCACGTTTGCCCAGGCAAACATGCAAATGACATCGAGTTGAGTTTCATTTTGTGGCAGTTGGGTTCTTTTGCACAACATCAACATTAATTTAATGCACTCCAATCCCCGTGTTTGTGTTGTCTTTAATAATATTATTTTTCCGTAAATGGCAATCCGGCCAGCAGGGCTAATTGAGAGGCAAAGGGGTTTACTTTGTAGAATCATAAGTTGTTCCACTGACGTTGGATGCATTGTGCCCAGTCCGTTTCTAATTAGGTGCTGCTCCCATTGCAAATGCCTATTTGCCTTCCAAGTGTTTGCTTTTTCTGCTGGCTGAAGCACTGGCAACAACTGAAAGGTTACTTTCAGGTGCGAAAGCCGAAATGCACTTGCAAATGTTGTCCAAGTACCTTTACTTATATCATTTTCTTGCTAACAACTTGGCAACAGCATAATGCAGTAGTCAGTTATTTAGGGATTGATAGCAATGCGCTTTTTTCTCTCTGTAGCAGTTCTCTTTCCACTTGGCTTACAACCTCGCAACTGGCTCTGAATCACGGCCCAAACATTAAACAATAACTCGACGGGGCAGTCAATACCCTTAGCACAGCTTAACTCGACTTGGTGCGCCTGCATTTGCTCGGCTTTCCTCGGCTTTCCCTCCGCTTTCCCACAATTTCCACCACTGTCAACAGAACGCCCCTCGTTATGCAACACATGTGCGTGTGTGCGGGTGTGCGTGTGTGCGTGTGTGCATGAGAGAGTGAGCCTTGCACAGAGCGTTGATTAGGTTAATGTCCTTAAGGCATAAGAACAGCTGGCAATCTGCCGTCTCCATGACCAGGAGCACCCCTTTCCGCCCCTCCACCCGAATCCTGAGCAGCTTATGGCATTCCCATGCCCACTCCGTGCCAGTGGGAGGTTGGGTGGTTGGCTGGTTGGGTGGTTGGCTGGTTGGGTGGTGCAGTGGTGCAACTTGCACCTGGTGAGACCAAAGAGGCGGCCCAGCTTGCAGTCGCTTGCTTCGTGCATTGTTTAAGTTCCACAACGTCGACAACTTTGCCAACCGCCACTTAATGCAAGCGCCGAGTTCACAGGCAGTGGTCCTGGGCAGCGGGGGGGCCCGGGGAACGGGGGAACGGGGGGCGTGGCACGACTGCACTTTGCCTGGTATGCGGTGGCGGCTTTTGCGGCCAGCCAGCAAACAGCAGGGGCACAAGCATCAGAGCATCAGAGCAACGGAGGCACTGCAGGATCGGTGGCAACTGCATGGGCGAGTTGCATGCACCTCCTCATTACTGCCATTGGCAACTAAAAGGCTTTTAATCGCTCCTGAACGGCCTCACAGAATTATTGTGCGAACCTAGATACTTGCCCGACTTATTCGACGTCGAGAAATCCATTGACATCTTACCACATTCTGCTGGCTTCACTGAATCTGACGTGTTCCTTGATATCAACGGGAATTGCTGAAGTCAGCCAAGCTGCTTGGCTGCCTGAATGGATCAATTTGGCACTTAATTATAATGCACGCTGGCATTAATTGGAAAACTGCGTCTCATAGCTTGGCTAAGCTCTTATCCCTAGGAAACCGAGTCTGAAATGAATGCCCAAAACATTTTGCCAGCTATTTTGGCTACGTGAATGGCTGAGTGGCAGTCAAGTTTTTTACGATTATACATGTGCGACCTGCCGCACAAGTTTGTGGCTATTAGAGGCGGCATGCAGCCTCATTACACAAAGACACACTCGCACACTCACGCAAACGGAAGGCGAGGACAATGTCGGCGACATTTACACAATGTCAACTATGAAGGCAGCTCGGCAAGGCGGTGCAGTTGGCATCCTTTTGGCCAGGTGCGTTGCGCTGCTCTGCAATTGTGTCAAATTAATTGTCAACTGTTGTCGCTGCGCTCTACTTCACTAGCGCCCGTCTCGCTCGGCGGCATGTGGCCCTCTCTTTCTGGCCGCCACACATGCACACATGCACACATGAACATGCAGCATGTTGTGTGCTTTGTGTGGCTGTCTCTGTCGTCTGTTTGATAAATTGCATTTAATGGCTGCCGCCAATTAAGAGCAATTTTTGCTGCCGTTGCTGCTCCGCATTTCTGTTTTCCAGTCCAGTTTTTGCCAGTCCCGTCCAGAGTGTCCCCTTTTATGTTGCCCCTGTTTCGGTTGCAGTTCGGCTGCTGCTCGGCAGTTGCTTTCAATTTGGCCGGGTTGCAGTTTTAAAGTGACACCAGGATCCGAGCCACATCCTGACTTGGCCTGCAGGCGAGCGGGCCTAATAGAAATTGATAGCTGCCCCAGGACCAGTGGATCTCCACGGTGCCACGGTGCCACAAGCCCACTTTCCCACCCAGTTGACCACGTTCGCCGGCCATATTTCTCACTTCAGCACGCGCAGCATTACAAAAATTAGATAAAACATTACTGGTCCTGGTATATTAAATGCGAGGAACTCGTTGGTCGGGTCATTTACCGTCCATAAAAAAGAAAAGCCCTATCTGCCCGTTTCCGCGCGGCCTTTGCCGCTCCTATTTCTGCCATCACGACTTCTCTCGTATTATTTATGTCGCCAGGCGACTCTGCCAAAAAGGTCGGCACTTTGTTCCTTCATCCTTGGCGAGGCTTTATAGTGAGGGCATTCCCTTTTGCTGGCTCGGCCACTGATGCTCCTGGATGCCCTTTTTCTAATCGGAATTCCAAGTAATCAATTTATTACTTTAATGAGAGCTGAGTAAGTCATTTGTAGTAATTCATTTAACTTTCTAAAAATTACATATTGCTGCGGATTTCCAAACGTTTTAAAATGTGACTTAGATTGCAAGTTACAAATATGCCTGTGCTCGAGGAAAATTCTTGAAAATTCGCGCTTGTTTTTAAGCTAAACTGATGTACCGTGCACTGTTTTCCTTCCGCAGTCGGAGCATTCCCACAGTCCGCCAGTGGAGACGAGTCCTGGCGCCACTCGCCTCTGCTGGTCATTAGGCGTAGCATACTTAGCGGCTACGTGCTGTGACCAGCGCCAACCGCAAATTAAGTATACGCCGCGTTGCGCCAGCGCCTGGAAGTATGCTGCAGTTTCGCAGTGGCTGTGCAAACAAATGCTGAGGCAACAAACAGCGAGTGGTGGCGACCCGAAAGCAGCGGAGGGGCGGTCAAAATGCCAGCAATGTCCTGGCGTTGTCTCTCTATGCGAGCAAGAAGTTCCATTTTGTTTGTGCCTCCTTTTGGCTGTTTGTTTGCTCACTCCTGCTCCTGTCGCTCCGCCGTTCGGTGCCCCGCACCCTCCCCACCGAAAGAGCATGAATTAAGCGCCAAAAAATGTGCGCGGCACGTAAATAACTCCACACAGTCGCGTTTTGGGCGTTTTTCGGAGCGAGGTGGCACGTGACCAAATTTCGATGGCAACTTTGTTTGGGGATGCGCTCCCGACTTTATCATGTTTTCATTTCGCGGCGTTGGCTTTTTAATTTGTGCACATTTGATGGTGGACAGACGGGGGCGGAGCGCATTTCCTTTACTATTTTTTACCTCCAGATGTGAGTGCAATTTTTTTCTGTCAGTGCTCTCGTGCTTTTCGTTTTGCGCGGCTGCAGGAGCAAATTAATGCAAATAAAACGGCGAGACGTGCAATAAAATGTTGTTGTTTTTGTTAATTTTAGTTATTGCACAAGTCTGCAGCATAATTTATTTACTTGGGCTTTGACTTTGGCGCTTTTGGTTTGCCGACTATTTTTTCACCATTTTGCCGTGCTGTTTTTATGTGCCGCTGGGAAATGCGCAATTAAAATGATAATTTTCCACAGTGGCACCAGCACCACTACCACCACCACCACCACCACCGCCACCAGAACCACTGTCGTTTTTTGGCTGCAACTGCATTTCGCACGTACAGTGAATTATAACCTGCCGCATAAAAGTATGCTATAATTTAGCGCTTAAATGATGCGTGCTCTGGTGCTCCATAGCTGTGCATAGTTGTTGCCGCACTTTCCCATTTCCCCGCCGAAACCTGGTTGACTTTATTGCATTCCTAGCACTCGACCATTTTTTATGTGCTTTAATTAATTCGCCTGACCGCTGCCCCCAAAGGGCGCAGAAGAGGAAGAGCTGAGCTGGAGGAAACAAAAAGGCAAATCTTATTAACTTTGGCAGACCCCTCTTCCACTGCTCCACTTGCACACAAATCCAATAAGACAGCTGGGGAATGGGTCAGCTCGCAAAAAATTCGCATTCAATAAAAATCAATAATCAAAGGCGAGGGATGAGAATGTGAGCCGCCTGATGAAGAAATAGCCGTAATGCTTTGCTTATTACCTTCCAATTCATTAAACGTGCCGTCCAGCCGACCAGCCACTTGAATCCTTCTTTCGGCCGGAATTTCCCTCCCCCAAATGGCCAGCCCTTTTCACTTTCGCATCGATGTGGAAGTGAAAAAACTGCAAAGGTTTTTTAGCTTTTCCTGAGTGATTGAGGCAGCACATTGTGCGTGTGTGTGCGAGTTTGATTGTCTCTACGGTTCAGTGATTTTTTTGGCTCGGAGGATCAAGGTAAAACAATGAAGAGTTTGTACGGTCTCGTCAAATTTTATTTAGCTAATGTGACAGCAAATGGCTTGTATATGCTTACTGATTGAAAACTTATAAAAAGAGCTAAGTAATAATGTTCGATACAATTGAAATAATTTGTTGTTTGTATTGAGGCGTGAAGCGAAACTATCTTATCGCTTTTTATTGTGCCAGTCAGTGTTGCTTATTTTCCGACCATGTCCTAAAGCTCGCATTTGAATCAATAAATCACTCGAGCTCCCAGTAATTCGTTAGCCCAAGCCCAAAACATCCATTCAGAACTAAAACTAAGCCCAGACAACAATGCCCACGCAGACCCATCCAATTCCGATTTCACTGCCAGGCACATTCAATCATTTTTACACCCTCCAGAGCCGAGTCCTATCAGGCGTAAATAATCAGAAACGTTGGCAAAATAATAAATACAAGTGTGTGTGTGTGTGTCTGGCGCTTCCTCGGCTCCAATGGTTAGTTGTCTACTGACCAATCAGTTGGCATTAATGGCCGGCCAGGCGAGGCACTTAGACTCACTTGAAGTGGCATGAAAAATGATGCAGCCGCTGGCCAACGTCCACCTTTTACCTTCCTCAAGCAACATGAAAATAAATATTAAATAATCATTTATTTTCACAAAAAGCGCTGTACGGTTTATTTTTTCCATTTATTGTTTGCTCTTATGTTTGTTTGCCTCCCCCGCCGCACAACGGTGCGTATGCGCGTTATGCCATGAGAGGTGGAAACGCCTTCCTCTTAACGCCTCAGTGCATTGGCTTTGGGTGAGTATGGCTCCGTGGCCCGGGAACGGGGTCAGCCTGTATGGCCAGCGGCTAAGTTAATGGTTATTGTTCAAGGTGCTTAAGAGGCATTTATGTGATTTAATAAATAACAGATCGCCTTTCGATCTCCGCGCACATTATTGGTTTTCTTTATGCATAATGTTGGGAATTTATTGATTCCGCGCGTTGATTCACATTACACCTTTAAATAGCAACATTTAGCTGCCTTTATAGCACTGGCTTTCGTGCTTACCCATCTATTTGAAAACAAAAAGCTCCAGCATTCCGCAGGATTCCTGGCTCTGTCACTCGAAGCCGCAAAATGCGGAAAATTGTGCTAAATGTTATGCGAAAATGCACAAATTACCGGCAAGGTGAGTGCTGGCGCCGAGTAGCACCGAAAAGTAGGTGCTCGACAAAATAAATTTTAATAAACAGAGCGCATACATCAAACGACAGACAAACGCACACAGCTGCACGCTGCCACACACACTTGTGCACGTAATTGGCGGCAAAACAATTAGTAGCATTTTGCAGTTTACAGTTGCTGCACACACCGTATAACGCTCTAAAATATTTTACACCAAACTGCACGTGAGATACACTGCAAACTAAGGAACGATCTATAACAGAACTATAAAGAAATCTCTATGTAAAAAGTGTGTATTTCCAGTTTCAAATGTACCATAAATGGAATGAGATTTGGCTATTTTTTGAGAAATAATGCAAAGCCTTTGGTTTATGGAAGCCCCATGCTTTTCTTCAGGTGTACGGGCTGCAGGAGCTGCAACAAAAGCTGACGAGCTGACTAAGTGGCAAATGTGATGAGCTTTTGGCCAGCAGCGCAGACAGACAGACAGACAGACAGACAGACAGTCTGAGCTGAAGAACAGGTGGCAGGTGAGCTGCAAGAGCCCGAAAAGCGTTGAAACTTTTGACACACTTGGCAATTGAAATGCATTTGAAGAGCAAAGAAGACCGCCCACTTTCCGTAATAAATTACGGCAATTTAGGGGAAGCGAGAGATACATCGGCATTAGCATACGTGCGCATATTGTTAAAGAGCGAAGCGAGTCGAGTCAAAGGAAGCTGGCAATATGTGTGTCGCAATTTCCGTTTGAAGTGCACTTCCGCACTTCCTGTCAGCCTGCAAATGTCATGCTAAACTGTTAGTCGGAGGGACACTCGCCGGAAAAACCAACTTATAACTGAGAAAGTTACTTTTTGCGACAGCTATATTACTTAAGCTAAGCGATGCTTAGTTATTTTTAAAACTGCACCGAGCATTTTCTCTGAGTGCGTAAAGTTGCAGCTGCTCCGCAAGGTTGACTCGTTGATTGCCTGAGCAAGTTCTGTTAAAAGGAAGGACTCAGCTCAGCGCTGGCTTAATGGAAAAGTCAGTGGGAAGAACGAGTACACGTGTGGCCCACTTATAAAGCAAAGTCAGCTGATTAAAGCTTGAGAGATATTCCAGCGCCTTAGAAAATCGATATAAATATTCTGTCATAAGCCATGGCAAAATAAATTTCAGAGTTTCCGCTTAATTTCGTGTGCTGGCATCCGTTCTCGGATTCAATTTTGTGGGCAAGTTGCAACAGCTGCTTGCAGTTCAAGAATATCAAATTGAATAAAAAGTTTCTCTCTGGCCAAGTGGCCCCTGCGGGCGGAAGTGCCAAGAGTCGGACCACATGGCGAATGCTTGATATTTCGCTTTCGCAAAGCGAGATGACAGCAGCAACTGGCCACTTGAAGTGCAACTGTTGCACATCAAACAGCCATCAAAATGTGCAAACATGATGGAGAGACATCCAAGTGGACACGCCGGCAGTGCCAACGGAAAGATACTAGAAACTAGATACAGATTGCAACTGCGGCTGCAGCAGTCGAGCTGTTTTTCCGTTTTCCGTTTTTTTCCTCTTTCTGTGGAACTTTGAAAAGGTTGGCGGACTCGGTGCTCCAGTATATGAGGCATGTGTGTAAGCCTGAGCACAATCAAGCACACAAACAGACCTGCAGCCTGCCACTCACATCTGAAGTCTGGGACGACGTGGTCGAGATTCGCCATGGGAAACAACTTGATCGGAGCTCGGGGTCCTTGTGCTGACAAAGGACGATAGGGGGTCGCTGAAATTGATCAGCAGCGCCGACACTATTTGCCCACTTAACAGGCGTGTTTCCATTCTCCGTCCAACGGCTTCCTTGCACCTTCGGCCGAAGCCAATCTCATTTCCATTAAATTGGCCTGCGCTGCGCACATGAATCTGCTCCGAATGCGAAAACATAATGGAAATAATTCGCCGAGGAAAGTAATAAAGTGTCGGCCTTGAAAGGGGCCGAGCAAACATGTGTGCACAGGGAGAAATGACAGACTATCATTTATCATATCAACTATTTATGTTTCATATTTCTGCCTAGAATCCAAGTGAAAAGTAGTAATAAAAATAAAAATTAGTTTCAATTCCAGTGTATAGACAGCAAGGAGAAGCGAGAGACTTAATTTTTTGCTATATACATAAGCGGTTTTGCGCAGTGTATACACCAAATGCATATGAACCTGGCTGTCTTGTGTGTGCGCGTGCATGTGTGCGTGTCTCAATGGCGCTTTATAGTTGTGCCGTTGGTCCTCGTATTTGTTTAGTCCGGCATTTTACTTTTACTGTTTATAAGCTGACAAAATTGTTTTTCCCAGCTCTCCGGCAGCTGCCAGTCCGCCGAGGGTCGTGCGCCGTAAACGGGCCAACGCTGCGGCTACGTAATAAAACGAGGGAGCCGCAAACAATAATTGGCCATGGCTCGTTTCGGGTGGGGAATTTTGATGGCCTTGTCTTGTCACTGAGGCGAAATTAGTTGCCAGTTGGGCGGCCCGATCGCCGAAGGCGGGTGCAACCCGCTTTTCCCATTTCCCTTCCGCCTTCTGCTTTTCCTTGCTCTGATGCGATTCCATGCAGTTGGCTGCGAATCGCTGGCCAGCGATGATTCCATTTCCCCGCGGCCAGAATGGCTGTGCGTGGTCGCATTCTTCTCTGATTAAATTTGAAGTTATGCACTCGCAACTCGTGTTCGCTCCGCTGACTCCTTGCAAAAGAATCGTGAATGAAAATCTAGAACGGGCATTTCATATCTATGTCAGTAAGCCGTTCTTTACAATTTCAATTTTCCGCATTGTTTTCGATTTTTCTGGTCATCCTGGTCCTTGAATAAGCCTTTTTAAGCTTCGCTCTTACTGCATGAAATATAAATCCGAAAAATGTGTCATGCCATACATTTTTTTCCCTTTCGCCACAATGCCATAAACTTAATTAGTGCTGAGCCGAATGAGCAATCAGATCACCGTGGCCATTCCCGCCGGTTTAATTAACACGCCAAAAGGCCGTAGACGTAAGGTGAGCCTCTCGGTTCATCGCGTTTTTTATGCCGCATTCTTAACGCGGCAGCAGCGGAAAATGGTAAATATGCCGCGCCAGTTGGCAATACAATTTGCCGTGACAAATGCGGCCATAAACAAAAATGGCGACAACGATGCCACAGCCGCCAATCCGCCAATCCGCCATTCAGACATTTTCTAGTGCAACGCCAGCGACAAAATGGCTGCCACAAGAGTCTGGATGAAAATTTCATTTCCCAGGCTGCGATGGCGATGGCGATGGCGATGGCGATGGCGGCGACCTTTTACGGTATTTATCACACGCGGAACGAAACCCGTCTACAACGCCACCGCTCGTTTTCGTTTTTGGTAATGAAATTTCGCTTTAGCAATTACGGGCATCCCTTCGGGCCACACGCGTATATGCACATACATAGGGTCGTGATAACTGGAGAATGCAGCCAGCTAATAGCTTTTGAGGCTAGCTGGATGGCTGGATGGAAGACTGGCTGACTGGCTGACTGGGTGGATGCATAAATTATGATGGGAACACGAGGGGCTCCCCATTGCAGAAATCAATTTCAGGCTTCGGCGGCAAAACAAAGTGAATGCAAGAAACGGCCGAGCGGAGGAAAACAGAAACAAAAATGTATAAAAATATTTTCATGCCTCGCAGCTAAAATGTTATTAAAGTCAATAACATAAAGCCGGGACAATTTCTTTGGCCATGCTTTGCCAGGGCGTGGGTGAAACTTTGTCAAATAAAAATAGCTTACGAATAAAAACAACTCGGGGCGAAAAAATAAAAATCATCGCAACGAGGGGCAGCGGGACGAACCACTGACCAAGGCAATGTAATAAAAATAAATAATGGCTTTGACAAAAAATAAACGATGGCTGCGAGAAAGTTTGAATATTTATGAGTTTTTTATGTGCCAGCAAAGGAGGTGAGCCAAGAAAAACCGAGTTGTCGAGTGAAAGCGGTGACTTCGCTGTGTTCGCCAGTTCCAATAAATGCAAAATGTAGAAATTAAAAATATTCTCTTGGCAATTTGCATTCACATAATTGGACAGCCTTTCAGGCTTGGTTATCGACTTGTGCGGTCATACTGATAGTGCCACCTAATTTGGTTAGTACGCACCGACTTATGATAAATGACACATGTAAATTAGGGTATCGAACCCAGTGTGCCACCAGCTGTTGTCAGATGCGGAGTTTGTATCGATAAAAGCACGTAGCACTTTGACAAGCTGCACTTTGATTTTAAAACCAAGCGAAATGAACCCCATCCTGAACACCCTTAGCCAGACCATGACCGTGGAGGCCATAGCGATCATCAAGGCCAAGCGACTGGCCATGAAAAAGGGCGTCGATGCGGCCGGCAGGCAGAAAAGGGCGCTGCAGCGGGAGAATAACCGCCGGGTGGACGACGTCCAGGCGGAGCTGTGCAGGCGGGCCATGGAGCGGGAGCGGTCGTACCGCGTGTTCGAGGAGCAGCTGCTGGGCGAGAGGAAGATGACGGCTGCCCAGGAGTACCTCCATCTGGTCTACGACTCGAAGAGGCGCTGCATGCACTCCACGTTGCGGGAGTCCACGCCGATGGTGGTGAGGGAAGTGCCGGTGGTGGCGACCCAGCGGAAGAGCTTGACAGTGCCGCTCAGGGAGCAGTCCAAGTACAATCGCTATGGCCAGGAGAGGTACCTCAAGGAACAGCAGGAGTTCGGCATCAATCCGCGGGGCAGCCACTTGGAGAAGGCGGCGGCAAGAGGCAAGCAGCTCAAGAGGAGCCGTTCCTTGGGTGGCCCAAGCACTCCCATGACCAAGAAAGCCACCATTGGACGTCAGCCCTCGAGGCTGTTCTCCCGGATGCCCATCATTGTGGTTCCGGCTGCTCTGACCAGCCTGATCACCCTGTTCAATGCCAAGGAACTGCTCCAGGAGATGCGCTACGTGCCCGTGAAACAAGCCCGCCGGCTGCTGCATCACAGCCAGCATCCGGAGAAGGTCATAGTCGAGCATCGATTCCAGGTGGGTAAGACCAACTTGCTAGCAGCTAGAGGAATTTTCGCTAATAGTTATTGGCATGGGTCGATGGAATTTCTAATAAGTGCATGCCTGGCCGGCGGATTAATTAGCTTTATGAAATGCAAATTTCAGGGCGAGCTGGTGAGCTACCGGGTCATCGACAACGTGACCCGCCTGACCCCCGACGAGTGGCAGCGAGTGGCCGCGGTGTTCGCCTTGGGACCCCACTGGCAATTCAAGGGCTGGCCCCAGGGCGCTGACCCCGCCGCCATCTTCCACCAGGTGTGCGCCTTCCATCTGCACTTCAAGGATACGCCGGTGTGCAAGGAGCTGGGCAACTTCCAGGTCCACCCACTGGCCCTCTCGCCCAACGAGCGGCACTCCGACTGCGGCATCCTGATGGAGTTCTGGAACAAACTGGACCACCACATGGCCGTCCGGGCCCGTCAGTTTGCGTTTGTCAGGCAGAAGTAGGGTGCTCCTGCTTACTTTCCCCCTGGCGCTCATGCAACACGAGTAGATGCCAGATAAGCGGGGAAATCAATAAGTGAAATTGAATAAGCCAGAACAAAGGACGAAGGACAAAGACACACACACGCACACGCACACACACACTTGTGTCTGCGTTAATAAAAAGTGAGCGGGCGCATCACAGAAATACATCACGTTTGTATAAAAATCATATAAAAACGTTGCGAAAACTGCAAACTTGGCAAGAAAATTAAGAGCACAAACAAGTCGGAAAATGAGGAAAATTCGGGCGGCGGGCGGGGAGCGGGGAAACTTGGCACGCGTGAGACAAAAGCTAAATGACACACAAAGGAGCAGTTGTGTGCGTGTGTGGGGCTGTACTTATGTAAGTCACTGTGCGGCCCACAAAACGTAAAGCTGTCAACGGCATTCGGAGTGATGGCGAAAACAGAAAACTGGGGTGGCGATAGCGCAGGGGGCGCTATAAAAATCGCTGGGAAAATGACAATTTTTATGCACCACACACACACACGCACACACACACACAGCTGCACACACATGTGTGTAATGAAATAAACCAAGTGCCAAGGCATTTGCATGAAGAAATTGGCGGCATTACAGCCAAATGCACTAAGCGCTTCAACGGTGGATATGGGAAATGTTGAAGTCATTGATAAAACAATAAATTCGTTTCACGAAGTTCAATGAATTTAAGCCGTCCTTTTACATACAAACACATATATTTAAAAGCCTGCAGAACAATTCACCAAGTGCCAGCATAATCCAATAATCCTGGACTTTGTCAGTGCTCGCAAAAAATGAAAATAAGTCTTTAATCTTTCAAAACAATATAGATTGGTGGCTTCATCCACCGCCTGCAACTTTCTGTGTAAGTAGCTGCAGATTATTTACCAACTTACGCAACGCAGCCAAGAAAGCGGCAGGTCCTTTTCGTCCTTGCCAGTACCAATCGCTCTGCCTCTGTGGGCGTGGTCGTGTGTGGACAAATCGAGTTTCGCCACCAATATTCAATTTTATAAATTGAAGCAAAGTGAAAGCGAAGGAAGCAATGCGTAAAAGAAATTGAGTTCGTGCCAGCAAAATGTATTAAACTTACGTTTGCGAAAACTGAGTTTTCCACACGAGCTTGACGGCAGGCTGATTCAAACGATAACATTTCGGATTACAGCATCGAGAGCTCGAGATTGTGAAGCCTTGCATTTGGGGAGATATCTTAAGATGAAGTCTATATTAAACGCATCTGGTTGCTAAAGTGGGCGTACAACTAATGCCGGGACAATAAATTTGCAAAATGGCTTGGCAATAAATTTGCGAAATTTGCATTCACAGAACCAGTGCAATTGCCATCGACAAAGCCACCGAGTCTGCTCCGCCATTTCCCTCCAACGAATTGGACATAACTTAGCCCCAGTTGATAGTTGCCTTACTTTGCATCTCCAGCTGATATAAATCCTCTGGCAGTGCTATTTTTCGGGATTAAGCACACATTTTTTGCAGTTCGCAGTCAAGCAGCTGAAGCCAATATTAATGAATTGACCACTTAACAAGATTCACTCCCCGAAAGAACCGAAAATTGAATCGATATCATCTGCTGGCATTACAGTTGGCTTACAACTGATTACACACTGACTCGCACAAGTTTATGTTCCAGTGTCCGTTTGTCCGTTCACCCACTCATGTGCCACGTATCTATGTGTACATGTGCACCTTTATTCATATATAAGTTCTCCTACTTAGAAGGACAAAGTTTTTACTTCACACCCAAGCGAGATTCGAGAGTTGAGAGTTGAGCGCTGAGAAGCGAGAAGCACTTTGAGCGCCCATAAATCCCTCGGTGGCTGTGAAAAAGAACAACAAGCAGCAGTACCAAACTATGGCGAAAGTTTGCAGTTCAAATCAGTAAAAAGTCAACTTTAGCATCCGAAGAAGCCCGAGAAGGAGCAGGAGCAGGAGCAGGATGCCATGACGCCATGCCCCAAACGCGTTAGCCATATGGCAGGCGAAGCCAAGTGGGAAAATCAACGAAAACAACGAGGCGATCGCCCTGCCACTGGAACAGAATCGCACAATCACACATGTCCACATGGCGATGACAGTGGGAAAAGCGCAGCGATGACAAGGACAACAAGGACGATGTCCGCCATCTTGTTTTGCCCATTCTGCCTTTGTGTTGGCCATTGCCTGTCAATTGACAGGCGGCGTTGAATGCATTTCCGTTTCCGCTGCACTTTGTTTTGCTGCCCCTTTTTGGTAACCGAATGGAGTGCATGATGAGTGTGTACAAACGAAGTTAAGCAAGCAGATAGCTGTTGGTATGTAAATCTGATTTAGAATTAATATGCAAGCCTTGAACTCTGTGAGAAGGAACTCCAAAAATGTAACCTCAATGCTCGGCGTAAATATTTCCCGGATATGTTGTGGAAATATAAATAAATTAATGCAATGAGATACTGCTGTGTGCGTATAAAAGAAAGGAATATCATATTATTGGCAAAGGAAAAAGGTAAAAGCTTGTTAATTGCAGGAAATATTATCCAAGTGGCTGGCTGGCACGTTGCCTGTATTTGCATTGCATGTGGCAGGTGGGGCAGTTTCCCAGTTTCCCCACACACATCCCTGCAAACATACATCCGCCCGGGAAATCCGATTTCCATGGGTAAACGTGGCTGCTCAACGGCGGTCAGCGTTTGCTTGGTGCGCCCAACTTTCCAACTTGTGCCAATCAAACAAGTTCAATAACGGTAATTAACAGTCCAACGCAAATGCAGTTGCACTTGCCACTGCAATACCAGTGGCAAAAAGGCGGTGGGTGGGTGGTTGGTGCGCACTGCCTGCAATTTGCGAAAAGTTCAAAGCTATTAGCATGTCGATGCCTCAACCTGAGCGGATGTCCATGTCGTCGTACCGACTGCCGTTTTCCAGCGCCAGAAGTTTTCCCATCCCCACCCCCGCTTTTCCCGGCCTAATGGTGGCACTGCCCGCCGTCAGTGAAAGGCTATTAGCCATGGTGTGCTGGACTGGAAGGGGAAAGTGGGGCGGCACGGCGACAGGCAGTCAGTTTTGCCATTTAGCCCAGCACGCCGGCACTGTCCCACTGCAAATGGTCCACTAGGCATGCCAGTTTTGATTGAGCCTGATGGACCCGCTAACTCTCTAATCAGATTTAATTGTGAATGATGCATAGGGCCACTCCCAGCAAATCGGTATTAATGAAAGGGGTGTGTGGGGGGACTACTACTACTACTAAAGCTTAGCTCGAAAGATTTAAGGTTTAAGGAACTCATTTATTTACTCCCTGCTTACGTCAAGCAGCGCATAGGAAAATGCCAAAGTACCGAGACCAAATATTGAAATATTATTTCTTCATGCAGCAAAGCAAATCCCTGGACAGTGAGTACTTAAAGCTTGGAATATGCTCATCCATCTCGTCCTCACATAATGCACTTAGCCAGGCCTTTGCCCAAGCTTGGTCCAATAAACAGATAGTTGGCAATTGGCTGCTACTGGCTGTTGTTGCCAATGTGCCAGCGGATCTATCAATTTGTAGCATTTTCAGGCTCCCACACCCACGAACGGCATCCGCATTCACTTACGTGAATCCGGCAACCTGATGGCAGGAATCGTGCTGGGAAATGGCTGAAAAGTGGAGCACATCGCCATGGATCCCTGCGCTTTTTCCTCCTCCTTTGAGGAGCAGCTCCAGCTCCAGCTCCTGCTCCAACTCCGGCAGCCACTTTGGCCACAGAACTTGAACATGAGTGCAATCAAATGTATTACATTTTGTGCAACTTAAGCGTCGGCTGAAGTGCCGAAGACAGCTGGGAGGAGAGTGCGGACAGGGGATATGGCCCATCCATATATATCGTATATATGTATGTGCAACACTACCACTACTACACTACCACTATATGCATTTCAGGGGAAAGGGGAGCGGGCAGGGCAGGGATATATCCGCCTTTGGGTGCAATGATTTCCTGAAAAACTTGAGTCAAGGCTGAGTCTGGATGAAAAACTAAGCAGATGAGGTGGGCGGAGTGGGAGCATGCAACATGCGGCATAAAAATGGGCCAAACAAGGAAATTGCTAGAAATGCATTTTGTGGCTTATGAGCTGTGAAGGGGAGGGGCAGCGGAGAGCTTGGAAAATCAATCGAGTTTGTTCGACAAATATCCGCTCAAATGGAAATTGACAGGAAAGCCACCGAAAGAAGGATATGCCCGAATGGTCGAGAAAGTGAATGGCAATTAGATGTCATCGCAGTTAAACGATCTTAAGCCATGACAAATTCACAATGTTGGCTCAATTGGCCATAATGCCCTGATTGATGACAAGCTCAAATAGGCAAAGTGGGCGGACATGATATGATTATCTAACAATTTCCATTGCACTGTTTGCCAACTAATCAATGGGGAGTCGGAAAAGCGCGGCGATGCAACTGCCACTGGACTCAATCGGCTGCCATTGTCCTTGGCGTTTGTTAAACAACGCCAGAACTTGCTGAATTCTCCGCTCAAACAGTTCAAGCATGAAAAAATTTTCCGCAGAGACACAAGAAGGAAAAGCGAGGGGGTGGGAAAACGAGGGGGTGGCTGGCAAAAGTAAAGTAAAGCAAAGAACTTTATACCTAAAAGGGATTTATTTGATGACTTGTCTAACTCGTGCCCTTCACTCCTCACACGGACCCGGCCACGCCCACGCCCACTCCCACTCCGCCCCCCGCCCCCGCCAGACAGCCCCGGCATGACGTAGCACTTTTACAAATGAAGTTTTATAACTTTGCCTCCGTCTGATTTGTCAAAGAGCGAAAGAGACACGGCGCCCAAAAGTGAAATGCGACAAAATGGAATGAAATTAAATGCATTTTGAAAAATGATAAAGTTCTGCCCAGCAAGGAAACGGGTTTCCTCTGGTCTTCTCTTCAACTTTAAGCGACCTCCCACAAGTCAGTGGAAACAGAGCCATTCAATTTACTCACAGTATCCATTCGCATTGCAAAAGGGTTGAACTTACCTGCAAAAAACGAAGAGGAAGCAACAATTAGAAATTGCGAAAAGGATTAAAGCTAACTCAACATTTAATTCTGGCAAATAATCTGTAAGCAAATCTAATAAGCATTCAAATTAGCTCTTTATCCGATTCCAAAGATAATTTGCTGACAATTCGGTGCAGTAATAACCCATCTAATGCTGGCTATTTAAAACCGCAATTAAGCTAAGCGCAACAAAATGAATGCCAAATGGCCGACGATTATGCATATATATTTTTTTAATGCTCATCGCATTTCTTTGGCCAAAACGAATACAAAAACCTCGGCCCAGAGACAGATACTGATTAAAACTAACGCTGACATCGTTGTCCACAAGCTGTTGTAGCCACACAAAAGCGCCGAGCAAAAGGAAAAACTAATTTGACAAAAGTTTTCGACCAACTGTCGAATCCTGTGCATGTGTGTGTGTGTGTGAGTGTGTGTGTGTCCTGTCTCCTGGTCGAAAACTGCAGCAGCAGTACAAACATTTGCTTTTCGCCGCCAGCTTCGACTATTTCACAAAAGCGCATAATAATTTTCCCAGGATATGAAAAAACTTTGAGTTGGCTCTTCCGTTCGCTCCACGACCTGCATGTGTGAGTGTGAGTGCGAATGTCCTGCGGCATGCCATTTGAATGCCACACTTCCCCCTGCCGCCCGTCCAGTGCCCACTTTCCTCATTTCACCCCGCTGTTGTTATAGTAATTGGACAAGTCACTGGCTAAAGTGGCGTCGGCAGCCAACTTGCCACCAAACAATTTTTGCAGTCAGGACGACACCACTTTTATTAACAAATGCCAGCGTGTGTGCCGTGCTGAAATTTGCTAATTGCCACTGTTGCCTTCTCGCATTTGCCGCTTCCGCCGGTTATTAATTGTTTTTTTAATTAAAATATGTTGTCCGAAATTACAATTTTGCGAGGTGCGCAGAGATAAAGCGAAATTAGCACAGACGCAGTGGAATGTTTACTAAAGGAGAATAATTATTTATCTGTTGTTTTGTAAGGAGTTTGGCACCTAAAGCGGCACCAACATGCCCATACTTTTAAGCAAAATTGGATAAATAATCAAACAGCTAAGAGGTTACTTCGATGTGCACAAGGGTCAATTTTTGGCTTTCTATGCGCAGCTGTAAGCCCTAAGTTATAATTTCGACAGCTCACAATTTTTCTACCAGTTTCTCCAGCAGCTCCATCAGTTGGCATTTGTGCTGCTCAGTTGGCAGCACGATAATTCCCCGGCTTTATGTCGTAAAGTATCTTTTCGTGGTATCCAGTCGCAGCTCCCGCTGGGATAACCTTATCCTTTTTAGCTTGGCGTAATGGGAGCAGACTCGCCATAGAAATTTCCCAGTCACGTAGATGGAGATGACGCAACCCACCTGCCCACTGGAGCTCTTGGCCAGGTCAATAGGGAGAGCGGCATGGCTGGAAAGTGGGCGGAGTGGGCGGAGTGGGCGCATAACTCACGCTTTTCAGCGCCACAGTGCACTCAGCTTTTCCCAGCCACCGTCTTTGCTGCTTCAAACCCCCATTCCCATCCCCATTCCCAACTCGTGTTTAAGCCAATAATAAATTTCTGCAACAATTTCGTGCCAAAGCTGCAGTTTGTCAGCATTAGCTGCCTGAAGCTGCCACTCCCGCCCGGGGAGCTTCCCCCATCGATATTGGATACTCGGCTTTTGTGTGGCCCCAGGCGACATAAATGTATTTATAATTAACCGAAATTCGCCTACTCGGTGCCCACTGAGGAAGTTGAAATGGTGCCATTCTGGCAGTGAGGGCAACAACTAAAAGTTGCGAGATTACAACTTTCCCCACTGCTCTTCTTTCTGTTGCGTGTGTGTGGTATGACAAAAGTTTCTGGTAGTCAAATCTTGGCATGTTAAGTTGTAGCTAACTTTTTGTAAACTCTGAGAAATCTTTGACGCAAGGGGCGGGGACTCGCCCATCAGTCTGCCTTTGTGACTGTGTGTATTGCACTTAATTAATGCCATCAGACCCGAAATGCAGACATAAGAATTAAGATGGAAATTCCACTTTGCAAACTGCGAGCATTGCCTTGATTTGTTAACGTATTGGTTGACTTTTTGCGAACTTTGGCTGTGTTCCTTACACTATATCACATGGCATTTAAATACGTGATATGGCGGAGACACTTCTTGGAAATACTGATGTAAATGAAGATAATAAGTTGATGGTTTAACCTATCCCTCTGTTATTTCTACAAGCACTTCTTCAATGTTTTCAATCAAACAAGTTGATTTGCCTCGCTAACAAAGCAAACATGTTTTGCGAAGGCCTAAAGGTCACCACAGCTCAAAATCGAAGTTGTATATATGGATAACTACGCACTGTTTGTCTTGACTCGGAATAAATACCATTTCGACATCGCCTGCCCACAGCGAATTATCATAACACTGGCTCCAGAAACAGCGGAGTACAGCCGCCCACTTCCGGCCACCAGGACCCTGCTCATCCACATGTAATCGCACATGAACAGACATAATATTTACTGCTCTAATTAATAGTCACGTACACCGAGGAGTGGGAGATCCTTTTGGCCGCCGGATTTAATGAGCTCAAGGAGGGGGCTTTATGAGGACAAATGTTGGTCGTTTGCCACTTGAAGTGGCTGGTCAGCTCAAGGATTATGCTCTGATTTAATTTGATTTGCGGGTGTTTGGCAATGGGCAGTATGCACTTGGCCATGCCCGAAAAACACCAAGTTTATTATCTTTCCTGGATGGCTTGTGTCGAAATTTTCGCAGTGCTCTATTATCTCTGCCGGCCGCCAACGAACCGAAAACACCAAAACAACGTGACTGCTGCATCCTATTCCAATGCCCCCACTCGATGCCCCAAATCCCACCATGGAATTTGGAAATTCCTGTCTGGACGGGATTTCCTACCCAAGCCGCGCGACGCATAGATGCATCCCACTGGCGGCCATCCGCCCGATTATGCATGTCCCCCGTTTTCATATTGATGATGTGCCCAGCACAGCCCTCAAAATAAATCCCCAAAAAATAGTTTTCGGTCCGGCAGGACAACTCAGTTGCATAGTTTTGCTGCTGCTTCGCAGCCGAGGCGGGTTCAGATTTTTCCGTTCCAGTCTGAGTTTGTTTTCCCAGGCAATTTTTTCTTGCCAGCCAGCCAGGCTGCCATTTTACCAATTGACTGCACCCATCTCCAGTGTCCAGTGACCAGTGTGTGTGTGTGTGTGTGGGTGGGAGGAAATCCTGGCGAGCGTTGCACTGAGCCGCCAGCGATTGCCATTTCGGCTCTAATCAATTTTTTTGATTGCCAAATGCAAAGTCGGCCGCTGGAGACTCACGCAACTTGGCTTGGGTAGCTACAAGCCGAAAATCCGGGAAAAAATTGTGGAAAACAAGCCTGCCACAACAGGAAGATGGGTTTTGGTGGCATGGAACTGAAATTGAATCGGAAAGATGAATTCGGCCACATGATGGGCGCCTTTCAATCGACTTGGCTGAGCAGAAGAATGGCGGATTAAATATATTTATTCGCCTCCGGGCTATTTAAACGCACTTTGATTTAATTAACATACACGTTTGCACCCCCTTCGATCTGATTTAATTCACGATATTCCACTTTATTTGTTTACACTCTTAATTTGCTACGCATTTTTGCTAATTTTCTTTGTTTGCTTTGGCCAGCTCCGCCTCATTTTAAATGCCAATGTTTTCTTGTGCGCTGTGTGTTTAATTGCAACTCATTAAGCATATTAATTAAATTGCCACATTTATGCAATAAAGCTGCGGTCGTTCGCCAGTGGAGCGAGCAGTGCGGAAACTGAAAAACGAGGTATTTATACCTGCGCAAAAAGAGGTTGTCATATATTTCAATTCCCTGGAAAAAATTGTGCGCACACACAACGGCAGCAAATTAACATGGAACAACAAAGCTGCTCGGAAAAAAGGTTGAACAAATTTATTATTTGCATATTGCCAAACCAGAACGCAGCTATAGTGACTAAATGTACGGTGTCGACTACAATATACCTCACTTTCGGCTGATTTGACCAATCTGAATTAGGCATACATCGTTTGATTGACCAAATTTAGATTCTAGCTGGCATTTTATGCATTTGTACAAATTCATTAGTCCGCACCTACTAACAGGGATTTCCGTAATGGGATTTACTTCTGATGCATGAGGTTATGGTTAATACCACTGGGTTGGTTTGCATTAAGTAATGCGCCCAAAATTACTGGCCTATTAAAAATCACCTGACCACAATTAAATAAAGGGAAAAGCAGGGGAGCAAATGAAACAGTAAAAATTAAATTAAAAACCAGAAATGGAATTTAATTAGTTTGCACAGGGCATAATGAGGATTTATGCGAGCACATACTATGGCATTTATGAGTGCAGATTTATCAATCGCAGGACACATGTAAACCCGGCATATGGGACACGTGTTCTGCCACTTTAAACTCCTTTGGCAGCATTCGACGAGTGCACACATGCAATTAGAAAGCTGTCAAAGCCAACAAATGGAAGCAAACCCATCCTGGCCAAACCCATCGCCTTGTCATGCAAATTACAGCCGCCCAACTTGTCAGCCCGCTGACATTGAAAAGTTGCCAGGAAGGCGGGTGGAATTACCTTTATTAGCGCAGTTCTCGGTCGCAAAAGGTGGAGGATGTGCCACGTGTTGCTTACGCAATGCGCAGGGGATGCTCGAATAGGGGTGTCTTTGCCGCGGCTACAAAGCGATACAATGCGCTGTGCACTTGGGGAAAGGTCCTTTGGCATTAGGCATTTAATTGAGTTGCACGTCGGTCCGTGAAACGCCAGCACATTTAATGTGTGGGATTTTGCGGGCTTAGAGCGCAGATTTCAGTTTCTGGGCTGTGTTCCAAGCTCTGGCTTAAACGGAATGCGTTAAAGCAGTTCGAGCCGTAATAATCGAATTAGGAATGCTTCGGGGTTAACTGCAAGTGTCTGGTTAAATCAACGAATATTTAAAACAGCTTCAATTTGCCAATGCAAATATGCTGCACTGCAGCCTTAAAAAATATTAAACATTTTCTATAAATACGAGCACGAGTATCTCTGTCTGGGCGAAATTTATAGCTTATTTATATAACAATAAAAGCAGCGAACAATCACTGGCATAACAACGCGGCAGACACAACATGAAAATGTCGCCACACGACGACTGCGGCGCCCGCGGAAAAAGGGTGGAAAATGCTGCAGAGGTGTGGGAAATCGTATAAAATATTATGCATATCCATATGCATATGCCCCTTTCGGTGTGAGCCCACAAATTAAACAAGACGCAGGCTGGGCGCACAACATAGTCTTTGTCGCAGCCACTCGCAGTTTCTCTCAGTGTGGGGCGTGTCTGGCGCCGCCTCCACCTGCTGTTGCGGTGTCCACCATTAAAAAACGGCCGACAGCTGGAAAAACCAAAGGCAATGGGCAGACCATGCAGTGATTTTTTATTTATAGCTGGAAAATGGTCGAAGAGTGTTCGTTGACTGCCAAAAGTTGAGAGCTCAGTAAATTGCAGCAAATAGCTTGTAAATTGTAGGCTTTAAGAGGCAAAACTATCTTCAAGCTGGCGTCTAAGAATAATTGAGCTGCAGGGCCTTTTACACTGATTTGCAGTTTGAAATTGAAAGATGATTGAGTTATATTTCGAGCGAAAATCGCACTCCAACCAGGTTGTTTGCTGGCAAAACACAAAAACACAGAGAATAGGAAGCTCCATCCGCTTCCGCGGTAATAATATTTTATTGCCCACTGCCCGTTGACACGGCAAACAGCTGAAAAAATGGAAATTTGATGATTTATACATGCAGTCTAAATTCTGTGGAACGCTTTAATGGGTGGCATGCCACTGGTGTTTGCAGACTCTGCTGATTTCACAACTTTTTGTGGTTCTCGGCAGCTTTGAGTCTGCTTTTGTCACATTTATTGCGATGGCATGGCATTGTTGGCATTTTGCAAATTAAACGGATTTCCGCCAAAGGCCATTTCCGCCCGACCCTGGCAAAAGGCATTTCAAAGCGATTGCACTTTTTACCGCCGCCTCGTTCGATTTTGTTCGATTTTGTTCGATTCCCCTTGTCGAATTTGTTGTCTGCTATTTTTTGTTTAGTGCCCGTTTTTTAGTGCTCTGACAAATGGTTTACTTCGTTTTTGCCCCGTTCTGTGCTATTTGTTTTATGTTAATAAAGGCAGACAATAAATAAATGGCAAGTGCAGCCCATTTTCGCTCTGTTCACGAAGTCTGAAGCTACTATTGTTATAGTTTCTATTATTCTTTTTTCGAACGCGCTTTTATTTAAACATAAACTTTTGCAGTTCAGCACTGCGAACTTATTCATAACTCGATTACACGACTTGAATGTGTTTATTGTTGCTGATTGCTGGCTGGTCACGTTTTAATTTGTGCTGCTTGTTAATTAGGCACATTAGACGCCAATGAACTGGAAATGGCAATTAGCTGTCAGGAATTGATTGCAGTTTTGCAGATGTGTCAGCGAAAAAAGAAACCACATTGGAGTTGAATAAAATGTCAAATAATGGCATGTGGAATAAATTTGATTACCACAAATTATGCATAAATTCCAGCATTCCTACACAGCAATGAGAAATGGACTTGTATATATTCGCCAGACACAATCCCCACAATCGTTCGCTTCTTATTCCAGCAATCGAATGGCAGAAACAAATTTAAATATCCCCGGACAGCTTAGCAAACTTTTTGTCTGACCTTCGGGAGTGGGAAACAGCCAGCACCTGGCGACCATTCTCATTAACATATTGAATTTTAATATCATGTCGGTCGAGTCCTGGATGCTGGATCCTTAAGCCTCAGAAGCCGCAGAAACATCCCTCGAACGAGCCGCAAAATTCTAAACTACTTTCGTTTGGCATTTGCATTCCACGCTCGAAAGCCAAAAGAAATTACTGCGGCAAAGCCCAAATGGAAACGGGGAAATGGAAAATTCAGGGGAAGATCCATCTGCATATTTTTGTGCCGAGCTGCGCGAAGCATGATTAAATGGCCGCCAACGCTCTCAATAATGACGTCAAAAGTATTTGCATTCAAATTGCGATGAAAAGTTCGGGGCAAAGGCAACAAAAAATTCCGAAATGTACTGATGAATTTCTGATTTCGGCCGCCGAAATTGATTTTTAACGAGGCATGTTTAAATGATTTATGAACAGCCCCAAAAAAGTGATGCGGTTATCAGGACTTTGAAGTTCATTACGCGCGGCACCGGGCTCAACAATAATTTAATTTATTCGCCAAGACAGCTAATACAGCGAGTTGTGCCAATAATTTATCGATATTTGGCAACGCCACGCCCCAACCGCTGGCCAACATAAATCTTGGAGGAACTCCACATAAATTCCGGTCGACAAGTGTCCAGTTAAACAGGCCACAAGGAAAACCGCGAGTGGGAGTTTCCCGGAGCAGTTTCCCATTCACACTTAACGAAATACTCAGCGAATGGTACTACTTTTCTACTTTTCACGGTATTAGATTGCTTGAAACACCACTCGCTTTTTCTGAGTGCAGCCCCAAGCCAAATGACACACATTTGAAAGCGCCCAAACTTGGCTCCACAATTTGTCACTGGGTCATTTTGCACATTAGAAATGAACTGGCAAGGGGAAAAAAGTGGCAAAGGCGATGGTGTCCCTCTTTTTTCCACTCTGTAAAATAATAAATCATGAGCACATAACACAGAGCAGTCGGAAAAGTGGTCGAATGTCTGGCGCCGGAAAAGTTCTGTTTTTCTTCGAATGTCCAAGGACCTGCTGGCGCTTCTTCACTCGCTCTCGTGTTCTTCTGACACAGTTTTCAATTTGTGGCTGCCTTTTTTGGCACCCAGCAACGTTCTGAATAATTGCCCCAAAATAGCATAAATCAAAAGTGGCTCTAATTACGGCTGCAGGCCAGGTGATTAATTAGGGTGCAAGGGCAGCTGCAACGCAGGGTGCATTTGCCGGGTTAATCATTTCATTTAAATATCATAATTCTCATTTAGCTCAGCAGTGCTGTGTGCTCCGTGTTCAGTATTAAATATCCATTAGGTGGCCAGGGACCTGCAAACTGAGCGACTGACTGACAGTCGGACTGTCAGGGTCGTAATTATACCGATTGGCCTTTGTGTGCCAGTGTGTGTGTGTGTCCCAGTGTGTGTGTGCGTGTGAGTGTGTGTGTCTTGCGGCCAGAGTTAGCAGTGCGGAAATTGAATTTTAGGTAATTTCGTTGCATGTCATTAGGCGCAATTATGTAATAACAGACTGCAGCCAAGTGTTGATCGATGCACTGTTCCGAACCGAAGAACTTGTCCGGATAGAGCAGCCCCGCCCCCTTCCCCCTCCTGCTCAAGAGCGCCAAGCCTCCAGCCCCATCCAATAGCCAAATGATAATTAAGCCGGGGTTGCAAGTGGGCGGCAATTAGGGGCATGCCTGTGGTCAAGTTCAGTGCGGCTTGCCTTGTCATCTTTTTGGCGCTCCATGGGCAAAACAATAAATTCGCCATAAATGCCAGCCTTTGTCAAGACCTTTTATATTCAATTTATTATCTCTATCCTAGTCGAAATTAATTCAATAAAGTGTGCTTTTCGCCCAACCGAAAAATCAGTGACCCATTTTGGAGTGACCTCAAATTAAATTGTTCGAACTTCCTTTGCACATTTCTCAACTTATTAATTTTCCATTAAATGTTACAAGCAATTAAGCCCGAACAAGCAAACCAAATCGAGGACCCGGGCAAAAATTATCAACACGTTCCGCTTATTAACTGCCAGCAAAATGTGTACGAGTATTCATACACAATGGCACACGAATAAAGAAAATGCCCAGCATCCAGGACTGGAATCCTTTCGGAAATCTGTCGCAATTGTTTGAGTTATGTCCCCGGGCGGCAGGACGAGTTGAGAAGGGTCGGGCATCAGGGAAAATATTGCCGAAATATATATCCGGCCGGGCACTGAAAATCAAAAACATTTCAGTTCAAATACCTTGCGAGCTCCGGGAGTCTGGTGCGTAAATTTCACGCTTTCCTGCATTTGCCACAGACTTTCGGGCGGAGCAAGGATGTGTAAGGATTCAGCATGATGCGTCTGATTCTCATTTGTGCCCTTGTATTTGTGCTCTGATTTGGATTTATGCATGATGATATGCTTTAAGGCGGAAGCCGGCAAAGGAACATAGGAACATAGGAAGTGGATTGGGCATACGCTATATGGCGGCTTGGAATTGGCAGGGTCCTGGCTCAGGACATTACGCCTCGAAAGTTGCCAGCAGCCAGCTGAGCCACTTGAAGCAATTTATGAAGCATTTTACTTACTTAGCTGCTGATTTACTCCCGCCTCCTTTTCTGTGTACGAGTGTGTGTGTGTGTGTGCCCCATCCTGCGAAGGACCTTCAGCCCAGCACATGTGCTTGCAATTTTTCTATGAATATGAAATAAGTCCCTCCTTCGCCTGTGCGTAAATAAACAAACGGAGCAGCAAAAGCCGGGACACTAGTGCCAGTGCCAGTGCCAGCAAGGACTCCCAGCATTCGCATTCGCATTCGCATTCGAGTCCTGCGATCGAGTGTTTACCCAAGGCGTTTCCAACTCCGAATGAAGTACACAAAACGCACACACTTTGCGACTGCCAGGCAGCTAACGAAATTTAATGTGTGTTTTATGCAAAATGGGATCCTGGAAGCCGGAAGAACAGCGCTGGATGGCCCCATAAATCCTCATCCGTTTCCCTAGCCCACAAATAACCATCAAGGTCGGGGCCACAGCGAAATTCGATCAATTGCCAGACAACAATGATGCTGTTTCTATACTACACCGGCAAAAATTAGGTGCCTCTGTTTATGAGCTATCCGCATTACTTGCGAAATTAAATTTATTTACAGCCAATGCCCAATTCCTCAGCATTATAAATTGAGCAACATAGCCAAGTGATATTTGCTTCACTATTTCCCTGAGTGTACTGCCAAGCGGGGGAGCCGGAGAATTAATCATAATTGCTCAAAGCCAAAGGGAGGATGCCAGGACTCTCGGTTCGTTAGGGCATCAGCCGCCGTCTGGGCTCGAGTTGCTGTCTATCCGATGATTTGCCAATTTCGTCTGGCGCTCTCTATTTGGCTTGTTTACATAAAAATATTGCCAGGACGAACACGACAGGCGATGATGACGACGTCGATGGCTGGGGCCTGGGCAAAACATAATGAGGCAGACAACGGCCCAGACGACGAAAATGGCTAAAAGTCGTGGAGCCAGACTTTCCTGGCTTTGCAGTTTGTGCCGAATGCAAGTGGTGGAGTGAAAAAAGCTGCCAGACAAAGTGGCAAACAGAAGTAAACGCGTGACTTTCACTTTGATGTCGCAGCGAGGAGAAGGATATCACCAGTACAGCAGACAAGTGTCGATTTGACCAAAGCTAGTTCTTCATCCCGCAAAAATCCTGCGCTGTTTGCATAGACAAGCACGTGCCATTTTCCTGGTGTTTCCCCTCTTCAGCAGCTGCAAAAGCTGCAAAGTAAGCAATCAGACGGGGAAATTCAAGTGTGCTGCGCTGTCCGAAAACAAGACATTAGGGGCTCCATTCAAGGATATCTGCTCCAAGCGCAAGCAAATAGAAAAGGTGCAACCTGACCAGGGCAAACACAAATTCCTCAGCTCGAGTCAAATGCAGAAACTTGTTGGAAAAGTGGGAAATGCCAGTCAGCTTGCAGGTGACACACCTTGAGGCGCTGCAGGACGAGATAGCGAAGCTGGGACATGGAAATTTTCGGGACAGTGAGACAGGCGGAAGGAGGCTTATCATGCCAAGTGAAATGAGTGCCACGGGCCGCAGGACATGTGAAGGGGCTGATGTCCTGCCACTTGCACTTCGCCGCAGAGCAGACAACTGCAAGATAATGAAGCGTTAACTTAAAGAAAAGTGAGCTGGGAAATATAGAAATGTTTGCGCAGACTTTGCGATAAAAGTTGGTCGGGCCAAATTGTGTGTAAATACTTAAAAAGTCGTTAGGATGGCCAAAAGAAGCGGTCAGAGACACTGCAAAACGCCGATGGAAGGGCCGGGAAAGAAAAGGCAGCCAAGTGGAAGGCTTTTAATGAGCAGTTGACGTCATCATCATTAAAAATGTGCAAGCTGCGATTGAGATGATTGATTGGGTTCTGTTTGCTCCTTTCAGCCGCCATTAAGTGCGCCTGAAGGCGCGCTGCCATAAATTTGCTTAATCAAACTATTTAGCCAGCCGCTGGATGTAGATGTCACGCATCGGAAGTCAAGCTGCTGCAGCTCCATTACGGTTACGGGCACAAGGTCTCCCGGATTCCGGACTCAGAACTCAGGACTCAGAACTCAGGACTCCGCGGAGGAGGACGCACACTGCGCCGTAACGAGCGCCTCACATGTGTTGCATGCTTTTAGGCGCTGCTCAGACGACACACATAATCCTAATTAATTGCCGGCATCGGCATCGGCATCGGCATCAGCATCAGCATTCAGGCGGCAGGATCCATCCAGGAGCCCCATCCGCCGGGAATACGCAGCGAATGCATTCTGGCAGGTGCATGTGAGCACTTCGTGCGCGCCATTTACCCACCGAGTGGTGGGGCGGCCTTGGGGGTGGTGCACTGAGAGAAAGGGCCACCCAGAACGCACTTGCCACATTTCAAGTAATCAGGGAAACTATTTCATTGCAGGTTGCTTTGCACACAAGTAACTAACGTTGGGCAGTAATATGCCTAAAGTCTGGGCCATGCCTTCCAGTGTAGCTGTCATCTCCTCCGATTCCCGATGCCCCTCGTTTCATGCCAGTGCGCCATTATTTCCTTTTGATTTGCTTTGGCTGCAAAAGCCGTGGCGTGTTGAATGGCGTTCTAGCGAGGGGCAAGCAACGCATTTCATGCACTCGGCTGAGCTTTCGAGTTGCTTAACGCGTTTGATGTTTGCCAGGAGCTCTGGCAGCTACATCTACCCCACGCCAGTGGCCCTCCGTCCATAAAATTTAATGCATCCTGCGAGTGTGACAGCCTGGCGGCCTACGAATCCCACATAATCCGCATGAGACATCGCTGTAGCTTTTGAGCCAGCCAAGTGATGTGAAAACCCGTTGTCAGCCGAGTTGTAATTGGGTTGCCCGAATGGAATTTAATTTCTGCATCTTTAAGAGCGCCGCGGCGTGTTGATATTTGAAGACCCGGAAAGCTGCAATTGAGCTGCCCGATCATCCCCAAGGGGAAACAGAAGGAAGAGAAATGGCAAAAGTTTTCCACTCCGGCTGGGGGGCCATTAAACCAGCCACAATAATCGATGCTCAAGTCGAACATCGAAGACCAGCTTCTGGGCCTGGCTAATTTTCTTGTGTCAAGGGAAAAGGCTTGGGAAACTGGAAAAAGGGACGACTGACTGCTGCTGCTGCCGCTGCTGCTGCTGCTCGCCCCAAGTATGCAACACAATTTTAATTAGTTTGGAAAAGTATTTTAATTTTTGCAATTTGAGTGCCAGAAAAGGAGAAATCTTGGGACCCACGTGCCCTGCGGCTGGCAGCCCCAAAATATTTTTAAACTCCTCCCTTTAATGATTATTAACATTATTAGTTGTAATGAGCGTCGTCAGCGCGTTTTAAAGTTCGCCATTGAGGCGTGGCAAATGGCAACAGAAATTTGCGTGTTGCCGGCCATTCGTAAACCAAAAAAAAAAAAAATTAAATCACCAACTGGCGCGCCAAAAAAAAAAAAAAAGGCGCGGGCTAAACGCAAAGAAAGTTTAAAAAGTTGGAGAAAAATTTTCGCAATTATTTTTCTGTTTTAATGTAATAGTGAATTCAGCCTTTTTATAATTTTGCGTCCTTTTTGTTCGTTTCTTTCTACGCTTTCAAACAAAAAAGTTTGTTTAAACTATGTGGACTGGAATGGTTTTTGCCGGACGGAGTCTAGCGGTTGCGTCGGGCACGCCGGAAAGTATGCTTTGATTTTTAGCCCGTCCATTGCGTGGAATGCAGTGTTCGAATTGTTTGGTCCCTGGTTTTGTGTGGCCTTCTCTCGGCCATTTATATACATACATATATATTTTATTTTTGGATATGCCAAAGTTTTCAAATTAAAGGCTCGGGCTTTGACCGAAAGTTTTGCGGCTGTGGGCGGCTCTTTGCCATGATTAGTGATTGAGTTTGAGTTTGGTTCTTGGACTTACGCAAAAGCAGGCGGGCACTTACCTAGAAAGAGAGCAGAAAAAACGCCATAAAGTGTTAATTAAAGTTCGAGTAACGGGGAAAAATTGTATGAGGCAGGACATTAAAGGATTCAGATTATCAGTACAATTTGCGGCCCGAATTCCCTGGGCAACTAAGAGTCTGTTTTGTGAGCATCCCGAACTTAATTACACACATCTCATTTGTCGCACACAAAAACCACTACCCAAGCGCTTCGCATGGGACTCGGTCTGGTCGTCTGGGAAATGGAAAACCCAAAACGAGACGAGAGACGACACATGACATATTGCAGAAACCGGAGAAGAAGGCAGGAGGCAGCAGGCAGAAGGCAGAAGGATCCTGTGAGCCGTGCCCCCGGCACAGACTTTTGTTTATATGTCATAAAAATTACTCATACGTTAATAATTTAAACGGATGGCTGTTGATGATGGGTCACAGGCGTCTGCAAATTTGCTTTGGCCAGGACTAACTGCGAATCAATACGAAATGAAAACCAAATAAGCGACGTCCTAACGTCCTTTCGTCCTGCGCATCCATGTCCCTGATCAAACACAAGGCCATCACCTCAAGCTGGTTTGCTTCGATGGCCGATAAGTTTCGCTATCATGTCGGCAAAATTCATAACCATGTCCATGACAGACATTGAGCATATTATCTGATGTCTGGGGGCTGGTGGCTCTGTGCGGTGGCAAATTCATTATTTCATCAATAAAACAACACAGCAATCAATATGGTGAGCTGTCCATTTTGTTTGCTTTGGCCATTCGGGCCGAGCGATACTCTTAGATAAATAGACGGAATATGTGTGCAATACATGAATTTATTCATGATGGAATATTAGAAAGCGGCTGTAACATTTGCTTTTATAGGTCTTGTGAGCCTCTCTTTTCCACGAATTTCCTTAGCTGCGATTTAAGGTAGTACTTCTTTACTCTTTTGTACATTCAAATTGGGTGTAATAATGCTGTTTATTTACATTTTAATTAATAATTGTATTTGTAAGTTGGCATCTTCACACAATAGCAGCTCATCTGGATCTCTTCGCACTTCCGTTTTTCTGGTTACTCTTTTACTGGCGGTCATCTGTGCAATTCCTTCCACCAATTTCAGTAAAGGGATACAAAAAGGACGAACCCCTGCAGAGATCGTCCCTTTTGTAGCCCCGTTTGCCGAAAGGGCTAGAAGTGATGCGATGGAGCCAGTACACACCCAGGTAATCGTTGATGGCCAGTGGCTTCAGGTCGGGAAGCAGTTGGCGAATGAAGAAGTTGGTCCTCATGGGCAAGGTCTTGTAGTTCAGAGGAACAGGCCCGGGAAAAAGGGACCACTGACGCGGATTGAAAAACCGCTTCCTGTAATCCAGGCAGCGGTCGTCTTCCAATCCTCGAAGTGGTCTTCTCCTGGGCCTTGATAGGGCAGATCTTAAGAAGATGCCCAACCCTTCGAGCTGAAAGCTTTTCCTCTGTTGAAGTCCCTTGTTTCGCTTCGCCTTGTACTCCTTGTCCCAAAACTTCTTTATGAGTCCCCGTTCGCCTTGTTTAAAAAGCCACTTCTTAACTTCATTCGTTTCCTGCCAGTTTTGAGTGTTCGCTTCTAGGCATATTTTTCGTCTGCCAAAGGACTCATACCATTTTCTAGCTTTTGTTGATGTAAACTTGTCCATATTAGCATTACCCTTTTTCGAAAGTCCAACCTTCTTTTTTAGCTTTCCTAATGGGCTGACATTTTGCTCTTTTTCGGTCAATTTCTGCTTGGACTTTTCATCGGCGCTTTTCTTTTTAGAATCCCTATTCTGGTCCGAACCTTTCTTTGGATCTTTTGGATCTTTTCCTTTATTGTTATTTTCACACTTCTTCTTTAGGGCGAAATCAGCACATCTCTTTCTTAGGGACAATTCTTCGTGCTGCCTTTGTTTTTCGTGCAACGCGCATTTCTCTTTGAGCTTTTCTTCCGAACATTCTACCATAAAATCTTCTTTCGCGCACTTCTGCTTGAATTCTTCTTCTGCACAGAGTTCCCTAAATTCTTCCAATGCACATTTTTCTTTTAAATCTTGCTCTGCACATTTTTCCTTCAATTCTTCTTCTGCACATTTTTCCTTTAATCTTTCCTTGGCACATTTTTCCTTCAATTCTTCTTCTGCGCATTTTTCTTTTAGGTCTTCTTCTGCACATATCTCTCTTAGCTTCTCTTCAGCACATTTCTCCTTTAATTCTTCAATGGCACACTTTTTCATCAGTTCTTCATCAGCACATTTACTTTTGAATTCTTTCTCTGCACATTTATTTTCGGAATATGGATTCTTTCGATTTTGCCTTCTGCCTGTCATGCTGCCTGTCTTGTCTTCTGCTAACTTTTTTTGCAATTCTTCTATTACACGTTTCATTTTTATGAATAGCTGTTGCTCGTATTTATCAGACTTATTGCACTCTCCAGATATATTTTTCAGTAAGTCTTCAACAACATTCTTTCCTTCTGGACATATTTTCTTCAGACACTCATTGGTGCAGTTTTGTTTCTGACCGGCCGTGCATAATTCTTCTTCAATGTTTTGGCAAGGACCTTCTTTAATAGATTGCTTCTTCAGAGACTCCCCTTTGATCACCTCCTTTATATGTGTGCACTGCTTTATAATAATATCTACTTTGGCTAATATGCCTTTCTCCCTGTTTTCCAACATTGATGACTTCGAGCGCCTGCAATCATCCTTTTTCTGACTCTCACAAAATTCCAGAAAATCTGCAACTAATTTATTAACATTGTCCTTATCCTCAACATGCTTATTGCAGATTGCACTACCTTCCGAATCCTTCGGCGTTCTATTCTCCACTAGAAACATGCACCTAGCCATTAATTCTGCTACTCGAAATTTCAGCTTGTCTTTGTCATCTAATATTGTAAAAAACTTTGAGACGTCGTTTTCTTTCTTGGACTTTATGCCTTCTTTGTGGCAATCCTTTTCGGGGCATTGACATGATCGTGTTTGGCCAGCCAAGTTTGCAACATTCGAAGGTGGACAAGGCATTTTTGAAATACATTCCGAATTATTGGGTGGCTTAAGTTCAGCTGTAAATTGTATGTTTTCTGAACTATTATCCGAGTGTGCCGATAGACTTTTGTGCGTTCTGTTCTCAAAAATGTCATGGAAGCCCGTCAGTTTTTGACTATCCGGCTCGATCATTTTGAGTGCTGACTCGTTTTTCTGACCACCGGAATTGTGGGAACCTGATTCCATGATATTTTCGTTGACCCTCTTAAAATCCACTTTCTGTTCTGCAGAAGATAAAGGCACCTGTGGTTCAATGCATACCTCGCACATATTTTGGTTATTCATTTGACTCACACTTAGTTGGTCAATGCAGTTTTTCAGTTCCCCGGGCTTGGTTTTAAACGGTGTAGTTTCTCTAAGAGATGGAAGGCGACCCTTAGTTTCCTTCTTGGCCTTACTTATGAGCTGCTCCTCACGTGCCATTATTACTTCCAGTGAATGTGGTTGTGTTGATTTGTCCTGTGAGGATATTCCCTTGCCTTTCGGCCTTCCAGCACTTCTGGATTTAGTTTTTAGCGGAAAAAATACATCCTGGTCCAGCGCATTCACATCTTGCCTCTGGGGATTGGATGAGTCCTCGAAGAAAGTCCAATCTATCGAGTCGTCTTTATACTTGGCCTTTGGAGCTTTTGGCTTTGCCCTTAGCTTCCTTTGCATAATTGGCCTTTTAGATTTATAGTGATAGTGCTGCATTAGATCCTTGTTCCCAGAGTGATATCTCAGGCGGTCGGCATCCTTGCCCTCCTGCAATTGCTGTCTTACCTTTCTACCCTTTGCCATGAGCATGGTAACAAAATTCCTGAATGTTCGTTTGGGTTCCTGAAACTCGAGGTATGCCGCCTTATCATCAATATATGAGCTGTAAGAGGGACTCTTCGAGTATTTTTGTTTGGGAGACCGCCTTATCTGGTTAATCCTTTCGTTTTTCTTTATTCCCTTGTCTAACCCGTCAACACCCTCGGTCATCAGTTCCTTCAGGCGATTGCTGACCTTGCTATTGGATCGTTCCTTAAAATGCCGAGCTCGTTCCCATACGTCTGCGCGAGATTCCCTTCTGCCCCTGCCCGATTCCTTGTGGTAGAGGCGTCCTTTCTGACTGATAAATAGGCAGTTGCCAGGCTGTTCGTATCCACAGACTTTGAGGCTGTGAACTTCGCCCACAATGCGCACCTTCTGTGGAACCTGTCTTATCGATGATGAAGAGCCCGTTCGGCTGAGATCGCTGGTGCGAATGTCGTAGGACATTGGAGGGTCGTCCTGGAAGAAGGTAGGCGATGACTGCTTACTAAATGGAGATCCATTGCTCTGGACCAGTGGCCAGGGCTGGATGAATGGACTGGGTTGATGACAGACCCACAGTCGTTTTAGCGGCAAGTTTATGCACTTGCGAAACATTCCAAGGACAACGATTGCTGCGGAAGAGTCCTTCTGAGTGCTGCGGTTGCCAATGAAATTTAGAGGGTTGATAAAAAAAAAACTAAGGCCAAGTTTACGTGGGGGCAGTCACGGGAGATTTTATTATAAAACTAAGCAAAGTGAAATATAATTCATGACAGCATCGAGTGCGAAACACATGATGGGTTTTCACCGAAGCACTTAGTCTAACGAAGGCCATGTGGACAATGATGCTGATGGTCTGGGCGTCCACTAGAAAGGCAACGGGGCCACAGGTGATCGTATGTATGTACCACACGCTTTTCACAATACCCCTAACTTTCCATTGTTGTCGTGCGAATTGACCAAGACCACGGTGACGGTGGCAAGGACGATAGTCCAGTTGCTACAGTCGATTACCTGTTCTGGAAGTCTGGAATCATATATCTAGGCAAATCGATCCTGGCATAGGAAATCCGCTGCATCAACTGAAGGACAAGCGGCCTTGACGACCGCCGTGGTCCTTTAAGCCTTTCCCTTGGGCAAGCAATGATAATCTGGGGTCCTTGATAGCGCAGTTTAAAAGTGATCCACCTGTCTGAAAAGTGAATTATAATAGTTTCAAGTTATAGGTATACCAAGACTTAAGGCCGTTCCGCCTTTAAAAGGGATTTTGGCGATAGGTTTAGTTGGGCGGCGTCTTCTTTTTTTCCTCCGCTTCGGCGGCTTTCTCCTTCTGATCGAACTCATCACACTCTTTCAAAACCCTATCTTCCTCGCATTTTTTCCTGCGCTCTTCCTCTTCCGCTTTCTTCATTTGTTCTTCCTTGTTGTTCAGCTCTTTTAGCTTACAGTTTAGTTCCTTTTCTTCGTTCTTAAGCGACTCCAGTTTCTTTTTCAGTTTCTCGCATATTTTCTTTTTGGCTTCTTCGGCGCGTTTTATCTTTTGGAGTTCCTGTTCGCATTTCTCTTGTATCTCTTGTTCTTCGCATTTTTTCTTTTTCTCCTCCTCTTCGCATTTCCTCTTCTGTTCTTGCTCTCTGCATTTTTTCTGCTGCTCGTCCTCGCATTTTCCTTCTTCGACCCTCTTTATTAAAATTTGCTCCCTTTGCATCAGTTCTTTGCGTTTTTTCCTCACCTCGCATAGCTTTTTATAAGCTTTCTCTGTGCACTTTCTTTTTATTTCCTCATCGGATTCTCTTTTGCATTCTTTGTTTTCGCATTTCTTTTTATGTTCACAATCGGCTTTCCTTATATCTTCTTGCGTTTTCACTAGAACTTCGCATATTTTCTGTCTTGCTTCAGCTTCACATTTCTTAATTTTCTCCTCCTCTTCTCGCTTTTTCTTTCTCTCTATTTCATTGCACTTGCTTTTTTGCCTTGCTTCTGCGCATCTTTTCTTCATTGCACACTTTTCGATATTACCTTGCAGTTCCTTAATCTGGCCCTCCTTACTTTTTTCTTCCTCTTCGCAGGACTTCTCGATCATTTTCTTCACTTCCTCAGAGGCTTCGCTGAAATCTACGTCATTCTTTTCGGCGAGTTTTTGAATAGTGGGGCACGCCTCTTTCCACTTCTGTTGAACGCAGCTTTCTCCACACTCCTTTTCTGCCTCGCACTTATTCTTTTTCTTCGGCTCTCCAAAGGCGTCGGCACACATCGTCTTGATCACCATCTTGCGGCACTTCTTCTTGATTTGCGCATTAAGACAGTCTTCTATGGCAGCCACATCAGTCTTTTTCTTCTCCTGGGCTTTGCATATATCCTTCCATTCTTCAAATACGCACTCTTCCATCTTCTGCTCGTATGTAGATTTCTTAGCGTCTGCTTTGGAACATTTCGGTTTCTCCTTGGCCTTCTTTGGGCACTCCTGCTTCTTGGTTTCTTTGTGTTCGTCCTTTGCACGTTCAGCTTTAGGATCCTTTTTGGGCTTATCACAAGCCTTAACTTTGCAGTTTCCCTTGGGTGCTCCCTTACAGCTGTCGATTATGGCCTTCTTCTGAGACCTCTTTACTGCTTTCTTCGCGGACTTCTTACATTCCGCTGTCTTATCCTCTTCCGAATCATCCTTACACTTTTCTTTCTCTTTCCGACACTCTTTCTCCAACTCGGCTTCTAAGAGCTTGGTGGTATCTGCTATGCATTTCCTAAGCGTTTCTGATTCCTTACACTCGGTCTGCTCCCCTCTGGGCTCCTTGCAGCCTTCCGCCGAGTCTCCCTTGTTTTTGGCCGGACAGGCCTTCATTAACTTCTCGATCTTCTTGGCCTTTATCAGCCGCTCGTAGCGGAGCTTGAGTTCCTGCTCCCTACAGTACTTCTGCATCACGGCCTTCAGACAGACTCTCTTGACGCCCATCATCACGCAGTCCATCATCTCCCCCATGGCCTTTTGCTCCTCCGGCGTCATGCACTTCATTTTCGCCCTCAGCGCCTTCGACTTGACCTCGATGCACTTCTTCAACTGGCATTTAACGCGGTCGGCATCCTTTTTGGCCGCCTCCTTCTTGTAGGCCGCCTGCTTTTTCTTCATGGCGAGTGCCTTTTGCTCCCTCACACACTTGTAGACATCGCCGGCCATGAGTGGTGGCTCACAGTAGCTGCGGAGCTGCCATTTGATAGCCAAGCCCATGGATCCGCGGAGCTGAGGAGCGGACATCCGCGTGAGCAGGCAGCCGGCGAATCTGGAGCTCATTGGTAAAAACCCGTGCCTAGGCCCCCACGAACATAAATTTAAAAACAAAAAATTTAGATTGTCGAGTTTTTAAAAAAATCGAAATTAGATCTAATTTGTGGGCCCTGCGTTCGAAAATTAACTACATGAATTATTGTCGAAAATGGAATACTTGCTTCTGAAAACATATTTGGCTTTGACCATATTCTTAATAAAGCTGGTATTGTTGCAGCACTAAGCAGCTAGTTACCAAATGAAGAAGGTTGGGATCTCGTTTCCTAGGCACAATGGAAACTCTCTACCTGCTGGCGTCAACAATTTTCCAATCTTTGCTCAAACCGCAGAAATGACAACAACGCAGAGGAGCCACAACCACGACATAGTTACACACACATCCCATCGAGGGGCCAACGGCAGACAAACACTTTTGTCGAACATAAAATCGAGCACAACTTAATTAAATGTTAAAAGCGCGACCGCAGCGCGTCTGTGGCAACCAAAGGTGTGAATACGAAGGGGTTGCTGGTGGGGCAGGGGTGGGCATTTCCGGTTTGGTGGGGCGGCAAGGGGCGTTGGAGGTTGCAGGTTGGAAACGCCGTTATCACACCGAAGAAGACGCTGACAGACGCTAACTTCATTTTCGGGGTACTGCTTCAAATTAGCAAACCTGTCAACTGTCAGTGTTTGTGAGTTGAAGTGCGGCCAGAAGTATGTGGGGCGGGTGGTTGGTGGTGGAAGGCGTGGGGCACGGCCCCAGGCGAAAGGCAAGACAATGTGCCTCGCCTGTGCTTCAACACCTTGCAGCAGCTCCTCAGCCCCTGCCCACCGCCCTCCCTTCCTCGGCAAGGAAGTTGCTCTGCGAACTTTGCAGTCTATACAGAAGAGGCCTCCATGCGCGTGTGTGGGTGTGTGTGTGTGTGTGTCAGTGGGGGTGTGCGCGGTGAATTATGGCATGTCTACTTCCGCCACCTGCCCCCCATTGCGTTGTTTGTAATTTGTTAATTTCCCGCATTTAGAAATTAATTTTCACTTCATGCGCCGCCAAGCAGACAACAGTAGACAGGTGAGTTCGAGTTGGCCTACCTTGGCAGCACTGTCGCGCATAAGTGTGCTTTAACTTTCTGCCACACGCACACACGCGCGCACACACACACATGCACATGTATGGCGGCATTACGAACTTGCACCGCAATTACGAGTGCCACCCACTCAGCCCAACCAATGGGCCAACCACCCAGCGCGCTCATTGCGTATTTAAATTCCTTTATGTTGTCATTAATTTCTGCAACTTGTTCGGCAGTGTCGCTGTTAATTTTTAAGCGAAAGCTTTGCCCGAGCAGTCTGCCATGTGTTTGACACGTTTACATTTTAATTGCGCACATGTGCGCGGTGGCGCCAAATGTGAAATGGGTCTGCGGAGTGTAAAACTTTAATTGCTTTATTATGTCGGCCAGCAGGCAGGTGGCAAACATCCTCGGATCCACGGAGAATCACAGCGTCGCAGCCCACTTTCGCGAAGAAATGGGCCAAGGCACTTCAATGGGCCCAAGGGCTACAACACACTGCTAAAAAGATAGTGCAGGGCTATATTGGGTGTAACAAAGAAATGTCTTTTTAAATTGACTCAAGTAGTCTCAGGTTAATATGTAAGCTCCTGCACTTTCCAGTTTTAGTCTCACTCCTAAGTCGTACTATTCAAAATTGAATGTTATAGGTTCCCGCTATTCCGTTTTAAGTCATGGTGTTTATGGGACGTCATCTCTCACGATCTCTCGTGTACCAGCTAAAGCAATCCAGTTTGAGCCGATTCTTCCTAAGGTCGCCAACTAATTTGTCCGTTTACTTGGGACAACCAAGGTTTCTTGGCCACAAATCCCACGCATATGATGATTTAAGCTCGAAAATTCGAATGAAAACTAATTGCATGAGCCATGAAAGGAACATGGTAATGAAAGGTGATCAATCAGGGCCGAAAAAATCCTACTGCCACCGCAGGATCTACAGACCATTCCAACTTAAAATCCGTGCTCTTAAAATATGCCTGAACCAACAACGCTCGTTTTGCAAAGAGGCCGAGGAAGATGGATGCTATTGCAAAAAGCTGGAGGATGAGAGCTGCGCTCTGAAACCCTTGCCAAAAGCGGAACCCAAAAAATGCTCAAGGATATCCAGAAAGAGGAAGCATTTACTTGAGCAGAAGAAGAAAGCGGAGGAGGCTAAAGCCCCACCACAATCGCAGTGTGAAGCAAATTTAGACGAAGCTGTTGACGAGCTGAAGTACAGTTGCATGCTAGCTTCCGAGAAGAAAGACTGCGAGCGCAGGCAGTACAAGGCCCTCTGCGAAGAATTGAGAAAGTCGAAGCAGCAGGGGGATCCCAAGTCCGTAGATTCTCTTGTAAAGTGCATGCTTTCTGGCATAAAGAAGGCGTGTGTTGTTCACGCCGAGAAGATTGTCTACCAGCAGAAGTTCGCTGAACAAATTGCGGCTGAGGAGGCGGAGCGAAAGGAAAGGGATAAGAAAGTGGGAAAGCCTCTCGACTGCACTAAGCCAAATGAGGAGGATGACACAATTGGCGCAAAGAACAAGGCGGAGAAGAAGAAGGCCAAGGAGAAAGCCGAGCTGAAACGATTGCTCAAGGAAATAAAGGCCAAGTGCAAGAAGCAGCGTGAGGAAGCTGAGCGCAAGAAGAAAGAGGAAGAGGAGCTAAACAAGAAATGTAAAGAAGCAGCTGCTAAGAAGAAATGTGAAGAACTGGAGGCTAAAAAGAAATGCGAGGAGGCGGCGGCCAAAAAGAAATGTGAAGAAGCGGCTGCTAAAAAGAAATGCGAGGAGGCGGCGGCCAAAAAGAAGTGTGAAGAAGCGGCTGCTAAAAAGAAATGTGAAGAAGAAGCAGCCAAAAAGAAATGCAAGAAACCAGCACTGAAAAATAAATGCGAAGAATCAGCGGCCAAAAACAAATGTAAAGAGGCAGCTGCTAAAAAGAAATGTGAAGAAGCGGCTGCTAAAAAGAAATGTGAAGAAGAGGCTGGTAAAAAGAAATGCCAAGAGGCAGAGGCAAACAAGAAATGCGAAGAAGCCGAAGCCAAAAAGAAATGTGAAGAAGCGGCTGCTAAGAAGAAATGCGGAGCAAACGACGCAACTGTGAAAAAGTGTGAGGCAGATAAAAAGAAGAAATCCGAAGAGGCCGAGAAGAAGAAGAAAAGCGAAGAAGCCGCTCTTCAGAAGAAATGTGCGGAAGCCAAGAAGAACAAGGCATGTGAAGCCGAGAAAAAGAAAAAATCTGAAGAAAGCGAACGGAAGAAAGACTGCCATCTAGCCGAATTCAAAAAAAGGTGTAATGAGCTGAAGAAAAAGATTGAAGAGGCAAGATGCGAAGAGAAGAATGTCAAGTAGCCAACCATAGCCATCCGAAGAAAGAAGCCATCCCACGGAGACGTGGGAGATGAAGTCCCTATCCTAAATATATTTAAGCTGTATTAAAGTTAAATACTGAAATCAAGGATTTGTCTCTTAACTAGAGTTGGCTGATTAAAGTTGCTTTCAATACCAAAGCAGGAAAGCTATTTCAGACTGGCTTTATAATCGGCCGGATAAACCACTATTGTTCGGTCGAGGAAATGCCAACAGACCCGCTAAGTACAGGCTTGCCGAAGGACAATAATGATGAGGAGTGGGCCAAGAAGGCCGAGGAGGCCGACAAACAATTGTGCCCGCTTGTCTTGTTTATTGTCATCCATCATGCCAAGGCCCCTGGTGTTCGGGGAGATCGTCTTCAAGCCCCGATTTGTGGCTACCATCCGGCAAAGGAGGTGGCAAAGGGAGCCGGAGCCTAACGAGTGGAGTTGACTCATTCAGACGAGTCTCCTCCAACCAGACCCGGCCTCATTTAGCCGTTTTGCTGCGCATTTGCCATTGTCAACGATTCTGCCACCCGTTTGCGTTGCTCTTGTAACATTTCCACAAGGCTCTTTTTTTCCGATGCAGCTGTGGCTGTTGCAGTTGCTGTTGCTGTTGCTGCTGATTGTTGCACAAGGATTTGTCAAGGATAAAACACTCGAGGGCAGCCAGTCGACATTGTCGTAGTTGTCGTCACCGACGCTGCTTCATCATGGTTACGATTATGATTATGTAGCGACAGTTTTTGTCCTGGCCCGGCTGAAAGGCATTCGGTGCGGAGGTCCTTTCACACGTGTTTCCCTGTGCAATGGTTATCGATTTTCCGCTGGGAATGCAATGCATCCGTATGCGATGCTAAGTGCAGTCCGTGCGGCCTTGGATTTCCCCAGGACATTGCACTGAGAATTTAAGTAGGGATAAGGCGTACGTAGATTCCAAGTTTCTTTTGTGCTGGCAGCAAAACCCATTTACCCAATGCGAAATGGGTAAAATGAATTCTAAGAATATGGTTTTCTATGTATGGGGTCTTTCAATAACAAGTGAGCTTCTTCCTCGATTTACTTTCAGTGTCGCCTGCATAGAAGCAGCTTCGCTTTATCTGCAATTGGCGACCTTGGAGCTTACATGTGCCATATTTAAGTACATCCATTTGCCCGGCGTGCTGCACTCCTTCCGTGCCCCCAATTCGGCGATCTGCGACAACCCAAATTCGTTTGCCAAACACATTTCACCCACCGAAATGCCAAATGCAAAGCAGACAACCAGAAAGGCTGCGGTTGCCAAATTATATGCAACTGCGGTGGCATGGGCGTGGCATGCGGTTAGTTAAACAAAAGTGCTGTGCCATGGAAACTGGGTCAGAATCCTGGGAGCGAAACTGTCACAACGCCAGACGCATTAAAGCGACTAAATTACCTCGCTGCAAGAAAACCCAACCGGGAAAAAAAAACCAACAGCCAAAGTTCAACAACAGTGCTACAACCTGGGACATGCGACAACATTGTCTCAAAAACACTCGACAAAGTTTCGGTTTCACTTTGGTTGTTGTTGCCACCGATTTTTGCCGTTTTCGTTGCTGTCAACTTCCGGCGGACCAAACTGTTCCGCTTGATTGTTCTCGGTGCTCTCGAGCTCGAACTCGAACTCGAACTCGAGCTCCGGCTATGGCTCCGGTTCCCTCGTCATGAAAGGTTAATGACGGCTCCTGTCAGCGCCGAAGGTCACATCTAACGCTTGCCGCCCACCGCCGCCCACCGCCGCCCACAGGGTGGTGGTCCTTGCGGGGTCAAACGGGCAGCAGGTAAAAGTTTCGTTTCCCAGGACAAAAACTCGACGGAAGGACGGTGGGACCTGTGCTAAATACCAGGACTGCTGAGCGGCAGCTCCGGGGGGTAGCAGAGCGTAAAAGTTAAATGAAACGAAACACGTTAATGGCCTCCGCGCGGGATGGGTGGGGGAGGAGGATGAGGATGAGGATGAGGAGGAGGATGCGCCACCCTGAAAGGTGAGAGGCTGTCCTGTTAAAGCCATGCTCCGTGGAAAGTGAAATCGCCGGCTCGCCAAGCTGGCAGTGCTGGCCAAGAGCCGTGTAATAAAATGATATCGTTGGCTTAGTTAAGTAGCAATAAGCTGGAAAAGGTAGCCCGAAATTCGTTGGGCGCCACCTCTCAATCACGGCGTTTCAGGTTGATATTAAGTTATTTAGGCTATTTAGACGCCAAGTGAAGACCTCTTCGGCTTCTCGACTGGGTCATTAAAGCCAAATTACAGTATATTAGGTTACCGCTTTGTGTCGGCGTGGAAATTCGACTGGCTTTTCCCCACCTGCTCCCTCGCTGTCCAGGAATTCCACTACAACTAATAGTGCTGCTAATTAACAGCCTTGAAGCTGTGGACCTTGGAAGTTAGCCGTTAGCCAGCTTAAAGCCATTCGATTTCCCTCCTTGCACCAAAACTGGCGCCCAATTGTTAAAGCACACAAAGAAAACAGCGCCAAGAGGAGCCAGGACCAGCCAAAAAAAGAAAAAAAAATCAGAGGAAAAAAGTACAAAGAATTATGTATCACTTCGTTACGACTTACTTCCACTTAATTTATTTTCACTTGCTTTTAGCAGCAAAGGGCGAGCAAAGGAAAGCCGGGCGGATGGGCCGGCAACTTTGTCTGAGCCTCGGAAAATGAAAGAAGTCGAAAAGCAGAGGGAATTGTACATTATACAGTTGGTCAATAAAGTCTGCACACATCCAGGGCTTAAAAATGTTGATATATATTTCATTTAATGAGATACGGCGGTAAGATATGTCCACCGAAAAGTGCACAACACATGGCTCTGCCGATTGGAGTGTTCATTGGTTTTTAGTCTTTATTAATAGAGTGCAGCAGCTATTGAATAAAAGGTGCACCTTTTATATTGCAAAATAAATATGGAAAATATAGATTTTTGTAAGATAGATGTAAGTGAACTTAGTAAAGAGCTGTATTTATGTGAAGCTGCATTGTGGGAAACAAATGTTGAGTGCGTTTGCAGACTCACTTTGAGTGGTACTCAAACTTTGTATTCCCACTGTCCGATTTTGGCCGAAAGAAGAAGACCAGGCCCGCAGGCATTGGCCAAAACTTGCAACAACTTCGGACGGGCTTCCCGTCTGTCTGCGAAAAGCATTTGACTTTGCATTTGTCTGCGTCTGCAGGTTGCAACGCTTTCGGCCTTCACACCTTTTGTTGTCCAAATGCTACGGCTGCCCCCATTTCCATTTCCATTTCCCATTTGCCCCCGACCGTTTTCACCGCCTTTTCCACCGGCTTTGGGCTTCGGAAAACGCCTTTCGAGTGGCCGGCGCATTAATTCTCAGGTGTGCAATTTAGTGTGCGGCCAATTTTGGCCGGTCGGTCTGGACAGGAAGAGGAAGCCCAGCAGCGTCTGTTACGTGTTGACCACACGCTGGTGTTTTTTTTTTTTTGGTTTTTCGGGGGTTTTCCGAAGGGGTCCAGCCTTACGCCCCATTGGGGTAAGGAGGGTGAGCTTGAAATGTTAGGAAATTTCAAACGGAAGTTCGCGTTTTCTGCCCTTTGCGGCTCTTATTGTTGGCTGGGTTTCCGCTTCTCTGGTATTTTTGGCCTCACATTCTGCGATCCGTGCCCATTTCCGGCTAAAAACAACATGGCTTAAAGAGCTGCATGCCACACTTCTCACTCACGTCTTTAACCAAAACTTCGGAGGCGAACTTTACGCGAAACTTTTCAATGGACTACATTTGCTATGCCATGTTAAACAGCACAAAAAAAGAAGAAAAAAGATGACAGCGTAAAAGGTTAAGACGAGAACTATGGCCAGCAAAATGGCGCCGGCTATAATTTTGAGAGGACGACAAAAGCGGTGGAAAAAGGAAAAATAAATATATAAGGAGCGGGCAACTTGAAAAACTTTTAATAATTGCATTTTGCGCAAGCAGCAGCATCGACTTCAACTGGCTCACATAATAAACTCCCTCAACCACCACACACCGCCCACCACCCACCGCCCACCGCAAGGCCATCCAAAAGCGCCCATTGCTGCAGTTTGTGCATCGACACCCAAGCAACAAGACAATCAGCTAAGAGATACTCACGAGCCGGGGGAGAACAGGCGATGACTGGGCCACAAAAATAACCGAAAAGTAATTCCCCACAAAAGTAAACTTGAGCGTACAAAAGTCGAGTTTTAAAATAAACTTGCAGCCAGCTCTATTTTTCTTTCTATCCATCGGATCGCCAGGGGATCCGAGGATGGGGCATCTCTGGAGTTGGTTAGCGAATAGATAAAAGTCGTCGGCGGTGGCGGTGGCGGGGCGGGGCGGGGCTCGCCACTTGGGGCACAAAAGGCGCATTTTCCATGAAAGAAAAGTGGCTAACTAAGTCGCCGACTTGCAGCCCGCCCCCTCACCACCTCCCATCGACATCATCAGTGGCGCAGTTTCGAGGGCCTCGAGAGCTGCTCCTCCATCGATTTTTGTGGGCCAGAAAATATGGCTCTCAGTCGCTGGAACAGGAATTAAAGCCGCTCCGGAAAAACAATGGCAGCTGTCTTAGGGGATAAGTTGTGGGTGAATTACGGCTGCCTTGTGATCGAAATTAAGTATTACCATATTTTTTAAAGGTATTGCATTGTTTTTATAAACTAAGTTTGGTAGCTCAAACTCAATTTCCGAACTGGCTGTACTTGATATTCCATGTAAATCTCTTAAACAACGTGTTTCAGTGGCCTGCGGCTTACATTTAATGATGGCATTAAGTTTGAAGAGATTTTAGTAGCATCACGGTTGAGTACAGTCTGTGCCAAAGCAGCAGATTTAATATTATAATAAAAAGTGCGATAAAACAGCGTGGTTCTGGACTAATAACCTACAAGTGCCCATGAAACGGGTCAATAATCCACGGAATGTGGCAGATCATCATCTGATTTCATCAACACCCGACCCGACCCGACCCAAACCGACTCGGCCAGGACCCCATAATAATATGAGACCCACTTTATTAAATATGAAATATGCTCCATCGCTGCTGTCGCCTCGTATTCGCCATGGCCAAAGGAGTCGAGGGTCCTTTTAGCATGGCCAGCACGTAGCAAACGCAGTACGCTCAAATACATGAGATAAAATGCCGGACATTAAGTCCCTGGGGAAGGACGATCAAAGCGTTTCGCCATTCCAAGGTAAAATGCCACAAGCGAAGGCTAGTGGCATATACAGTATAGTAGCATAACGAACATCTTGCTAAATTTCATGCTCAACTTGCGTGTGTCAAAAATGCGAAATTGAAATGCTTTAAAATTTAACATCTCACCACGGCTCACATCCGACTAAGGGGTAAGATGCAGCTGCCAGGATGCGGCAAGGACTCCGCTCCACTCCGTTCCGTTTCGTTCCGATCCGATCCGTGTTGGTGGGCAAACATTTTTATGCAAAAATATTTTGCATGTCACTCCCATCTGCCGGTTTGTTGTTGTAGCCCAGGGTCTGTGTATTTGCCACAGACTTTTGCATGCATAACAAGTCAGCGAGGCGGACCGACGGACGGACGGTCGGACGGACGGACGGACAAGCAAACAGGGCAAAAAAGTGGCCAAAAGGATGCGATGGGGGGAAATGGAGGGAAACTCGTGGTAGCAAAAGCCACGCACACAGCCAGACGAGAAGGAAAAGGCAGCGCCGGCAGCAGGAAGCGCATACAAAACTTTAGCGGCAACCGGTCGCATTTCGTAATCTTTGCAAATAAACGCGTGAAATTCCAAGGCGCACCACAGTGGGGCATGCAGCATGCAGCGGGGTGGTGCTGCCACAGTCGCCAGTTGGCCGACATGTGCGCGCCATTTTTGGCATACAGCTCACACGCGAAATTGCGCATGCAGATTAAAATTCTTGAACGCGCATTTCCGTTTCCGTTCCGTTCCGTTCTGTGTGTGCTGTGTGTGCACGAGCTGTCGGGAAAATGCCGGGCGTTTTCTTCGCTGCTGCAGCGGGGGAGTGCTTGAATTTCCACTTCAGCTTTTGGTTTTTGCCCTCTGTTTGCTGAGCTGATTGCAACCTTGAAGTGACCCCGTGCTGAATGAAGTTGTGAGCGGTTGGGAATACTCAATAAAATTTGTATCGAATGCGACAGCTTGTTGGGGATTTGTTGGGGATTTCCACTCGTTTTGATTAGAGTCCTAAACGTCGCATGCTGAAATCAAATGCTGATTACATGGCAAAACATTTGGCCAGTGAACTAATACGTTTCTGATTTAACTAGATCAATGCTCATATTATTCGTAATCCACTTTAGTAATTGTTTCTCATTTAATCGCTGATTTAGTAAAATTCGGTTGTTCTTGATGCTCAATGTTTCAAAATTGTTTCTACATACATACTTCCGCTTCACAAGGCGAGTAAAAGTGCTAATTAGCATTTTGGCCTGGGTGGCTGAAATGCGACAAAACGTGTGACTTCAGCAGTGTAACAAAATACAGTTTAGCGAAAAAATGGGAAGCCACCCCATGGAAATAAATCACAAAGTCGCATATTACTCATACGCCGCGTGTGCCTAATAGGCATTGACAATGGCATATTACTCATTGCATTAGAGAGGCGGGGGCATGATTTTCGCTTATTTACGGGCCATTGTCATTGATATGCAGGACCTGTTTTCGGTCCAGTTTTTGGACCTGTATGATGCCAGAAAGCAGACTGGAAAACGCCCAGGGTCAGCTTTCTTCGGCTTCGTTCCTACATTTTGGCTCCCCCAAAAACGCACATCAAATAAAAGAAATGGCTTTGTTTGCTGCATGTGGCATAGAATATCAAGCTGATAAGGGGATGGGCAGCGGATCCCAAGGATGGGCACGAGGATGAGGATGTGGTGGAGCTGGTGGAGCTGGCGAAGCTGGTGTGCTGGCGCATAAATAATGTGACCTGCCTGACTGCGATTATCTGTGAACTATTTTTCACACGTTGCCGGCATACAAAGTGGTCCATTCTCTGTTTCCCCGGCAATATATGAGCTCCTTGGCCTGCTGAGGCCACTTGGCCCATTCATTTCCACATCCTGCTCAGAAATACACACACACTCACACACACACATGCTCACACTCACATGCTCACTCGCAGGGGCATAAAAAGCATATGTGTTAAGGGGGATTTGGGCATAGTTTTTTCGGTTGTTGGCTACTTACATTGTACTGAAATAATGAACAATAATATCCAGAGGCGTCGATCGAATGTCGGTCTCATGACTTCATCACTTATCCAGGGATTCGTTGGTATGGATTTTCCTGTTCGACGTTTATTCCGTCCGAAACCGCTCAGCTTTTGGGTTGGCACATGTGTACTGTATGTGTACTATTTGTAGAGGAATCTGCAAAACGGAGATTTAATTAGAATGGAGAGTAGCAAAAATGTTTTTGAGCCAATTAAACAGTGGAAGGTAGTAAGAAAGGTGAAAACGAAAAATCTAACAACTGTTTGCGCATGAAATTAATTAATTTTCCACAAAAACTTTGTTGCATAACGTTAGGCGGATTAACTGGATGGCGAAGAACGCTGCTGTATAGAGACATCAGGCGGCAACATTTTCGACAGCATTTTGTCTGCAGTGTTTGGAGTGCAGGGCAAACAAAGAGAGAGACGACAACGACAACGACAAGTGGGAAGGGGGCAGTGGGGCAGTGGGTGGGGATGAACGTACCACTCGGACTCCACAAAGGGTGCACATACTTTCCACCAGCACTGTGACTATGGATGCCCGGGTTTTTGGGTAGCGACACAAGGCAAACAAAATTAGCAGCAAAGCTGACGGAGCTGTTAACGAATTGACGTTGCCAGGACTGCCATGACTCGCAGGACTCGCAGGACTCGCCCCATCCACTCATAACCAACGAATGACGAAGGACAACGCTCCTCGATTATGCATATGTGAAATCTGGCAAAGGACTGGAGATGTAGAATGTCTGAGCCGAGCCCAATCAAAAGTCGGTTACAAAGTTGTCCAACAAGGGCTTACCAATTTGGAGTTGTTACATCTCGGCTTTTGCTATTTGCCGGACACAAAGGATTCGATTTACATCAAAAGCAATTTCGAGCACAGAATGCATGCATGTACGAGGTGTGTGCACTGGGTGTAGCCTACTGGAGACCACTGTATGCAGTGTTGTGCAAACTAATGCAACTTCAAATATAAGCATGTGCGGCAGCAAACAATGGGTGCAACAACTATGCGGCCACTGTGGCACAACAATGACAGCATTGGGCAAACATATCACGCGATCAATTTGTCAAACAAGCTGCAGCGGCAGCAACATCAACTGCTACAATAGATAGATGCAGCGACAGCATTTGACCCCTGATCCCTGACCCCTGGGCAACATAAATGGAGCAACCAATGCCATGGGGAAAACACTGGCAAACAAGCGGGGCGGAAGATGGCGGAAGATGGGCATTCCCCCCGCCATTGTGGCCCACAAAATTGACAGCAACAGCAGCGACATTTGACGCACATCATCAATATGTGACTCTGCATATGGCCAGCCGGCCACCCACTGCCCCTCGAAGTCCTGCTACATTCGTATATAATGCTATACTGGTATAGTGGTGTCCTGGTATCCCGATACCCCATGACATGTCGCACAGCTGTCATTATGCCACCCAACAACGAAATTCGGTGACAAACTATTACATGACGATTGTATGTTAACAGAAGCTTGAAGGTTGGCCAAAAAGGCGGCTGGGGGTCAAGTTATCGTACAAACAGCAGATGCATCGAAGGTCCCTCGGCTTTTCTTTGCCGCATAAATCAAGCATATGGTGGGAAAACCCATTAAAGGCAGGTGCTGTCGAGTGGGAGCAGCCAGTAGTTCTCCATTTTCCGGACATTTTCCCCAGCAAAATACTTAAATGCCGGTGCGCTCTCTTATTTATGGTCAAAATGTGAAGTGCCCTTTGGTTTATGGGCTTTAAAGTAGTCAAGCATAAGGCCGAGAAATCGAAAGCATATGCTCAAAATCAAGAAATGTACCAGTATATTTCTTAAAACTCTCAAACACCGCAGTAAAATATTCGTGAAGTCCATAAAACTCACCTACTTCAAGGTAGCTTTACCGACTATTTCAGGAAAGTTTATTAATTATACTTTTGAGATTCTCACTTAGTAAACTATAAGAAACAAGATAGAATGCTATAGTCGAGTTCCCCGACTATCAGATACCCGTTATTCAGCTAGTGGAAGTGCGCGACAAAAACTTTTTGGCAAATTTATAGAAACTTACATGATATATTCAAAAATGAAAAAATATCACATTTTGGGCGGACTGTGGGCGTAGAAGCGGGCGTGGCAACATTGGGAAACAAACTTGCGCTGCGTCTATGTATCTGGAAGCTGCATATTCAATCTCAACATTCTATCTTTTGTAGTTCCTGAGATCGAGGGGATCATACGGACTGAATTTCTAAACATCACAACAAAAAAATTACAAAAAAAATTAAAAAAAAATAATTTTCTAAATATTAATGCAGATTTTTAGAGAATTGCGCCAGAAACATTTAGAGGTATGCCACTTCAAAATCCGATCAAGATAAGTTGAGTTATGGAGTTTAGAACTTCAGCCTTGGGACATTTTTTAATGTTTTTGAATTTCTACATCGAAAAAATGACAAAAAAATTAAAAAAAAATAATTTTCTAAATTTGAATGCAGCTTTTTAGAGAATTGCGCCAGAAACATTTAGAGGTATGCCACTTCAAAATCCGATTAAGATAAGTTGAGTTATGGAGTTTAGAACTTCAGCCTAGGGACATTTTTTAATGTTTTTGAATTTCTACATCGAAAAAATGACAAAAAAATTAAAAAAAAATTTTTTTCCAAATTTGAATGCAGATTTTTAGAGAATTGCGCCAGAAACATTTTGAGGTATGCCACTTCAAAATCCGATTAAGATACGTTGAGTTATGGAGTTTAGAACTTCAGCCTTGGGACATTTTTTAATGTTTTTGAATTTCTACATCGAAAAAATGACAAAAAAATTTAAAAAAAATAATTTTCTAAATTTGAATGCAGCTTTTTAGAGAATTGCACCAGAAACATTTAGAGGTATGCCACTTCAAAATCCGATTAAGATAAGTTGAGTTATGGAGTTTAGAACTTCAGCCTTGGGACATTTTTTAATGTTTTTGAATTTCTACATCGAAAAAATGACAAAAAAATTAAAAAAAAATTGTTTTCCAAATTTGAATGCAGATTTTTAGAGAATTGCGCCAGAAACATTTTAAGGTATGCCACTTCAAAATCCGACTAAGATAAGTTGAGTTATGGAGTATAGAACTTCAGCCTTGGGACATTTTTTAATGTTTTTGAATTTCTACATCGAAAAAATTACAAAAAAAATTAAAAAAAAAAATTTTCTAAATTTGAATGCAGATATTTAGAGAATTGCGCCAGAAACATTTAGAGGTATGCCACTTCAAAATCCGATTAAGATAAGTTGAGTTATGGAGTATAGAACTTCAGCCTTGGGACATTTTTTAATGTTTTTGAATTTCTACATCGAAAAAATGACAAAAAAATTTAAAAAAAATTTTGTTCCAAATTTGAATGCAGATTTTTAGAGAATTGCGCCAGAAACATTTAGAGGTATGCCACTTCAAAATCCGATTAAGATAAGTTGAGTTATGGAGTATAGAACTTCAGCCTTGGGACATTTTTTAATGTTTTTGAATTTCTACATCGAAAAAATGACAAAAAAATTAAAAAAATTTTTTTTTCCAATTTTGAATGCAGATTTTTAGAGAATTGCGCCAGAAACATTTTGAGGTATGCCACTTCAAAATGCGATTAAGATAAGTTGAGTTATGGAGTTTAGAACTTCAGCCTTGGGACATTTTTTAATGTTTTTGAATTTCTACATCGAAAAAATGACAAAAAAATTTAAAAAAAAATTTTCTTCCAAATTTGAATGCAGATTTTTAAAGAATTGCGCCAGAAACATTTAGAGGTATGCCACTTCAAAATCCGATTAAGATAAGTTGAGTTATGGAGTATAGAACTTCAGCCTTGGGACATTTTTTAATGTTTTTGAATTTCTACATCGAAAAAATGACAAAAAAATTAAAAAAAAAATTTTGTTCCAAATTTGAATGCAGATTTTTAGAGAATTGCGCCAGAAACATTTAGAGGTATGCCACTTCAAAATCCGATTAAGATAAGTTGAGTTATGGAGTTTAGAACTTCAGCCTTGGGACATTTTTTAATGTTTTTGAATTTCTACATCGAAAAAATGACAAAAAAATTAAAAAAAAATTGTTTTCCAAATTTGAATGCAGATTTTTAGAGAATTGCGCCAGAAACATTTTAAGGTATGCCACTTCAAAATCCGACTAAGATAAGTTGAGTTATGGAGTATAGAACTTCAGCCTTGGGACATTTTTTAATGTTTTTGAATTTCTACATCGAAAAAATTACAAAAAAAATTAAAAAAAAAAATTTTCTAAATTTGAATGCAGATATTTAGAGAATTGCGCCAGAAACATTTAGAGGTATGCCACTTCAAAATCCGATTAAGATAAGTTGAGTTATGGAGTATAGAACTTCAGCCTTGGGACATTTTTTAATGTTTTTGAATTTCTACATCGAAAAAATGACAAAAAAATTTAAAAAAAATTTTGTTCCAAATTTGAATGCAGATTTTTAGAGAATTGCGCCAGAAACATTTAGAGGTATGCCACTTCAAAATCCGATTAAGATAAGTTGAGTTATGGAGTATAGAACTTCAGCCTTGGGACATTTTTTAATGTTTTTGAATTTCTACATCGAAAAAATGACAAAAAAATTAAAAAAATTTTTTTTTCCAATTTTGAATGCAGATTTTTAGAGAATTGCGCCAGAAACATTTTGAGGTATGCCACTTCAAAATGCGATTAAGATAAGTTGAGTTATGGAGTTTAGAACTTCAGCCTTGGGACATTTTTTAATGTTTTTGAATTTCTACATCGAAAAAATGACAAAAAAATTTAAAAAAAAATTTTCTTCCAAATTTGAATGCAGATTTTTAAAGAATTGCGCCAGAAACATTTAGAGGTATGCCACTTCAAAATCCGATTAAGATAAGTTGAGTTATGGAGTATAGAACTTCAGCCTTGGGACATTTTTTAATGTTTTTGAATTTCTACATCGAAAAAATGACAAAAAAATTAAAAAAAAAATTTTGTTCCAAATTTGAATGCAGATTTTTAGAGAATTGCGCCAGAAACATTTAGAGGTATGCCACTTCAAAATCCGATTAAGATAAGTTGAGTTATGGAGTATAGAACTTCAGCCTTGGGACATTTTTTAATGTTTTTGAATTTCTACATCGAAAAAATGACAAAAAAATTAAAAAAATTTTTTTTTCCAATTTTGAATGCAGATTTTTAGAGAATTGCGCCAGAAACATTTTGAGGTATGCCACTTCAAAATGCGATTAAGATAAGTTGAGTTATGGAGTTTAGAACTTCAGCCTTGGGACATTTTTTAATGTTTTTGAATTTCTACATCGAAAAAATGACAAAAAAATTTAAAAAAAAATTTTCTTCCAAATTTGAATGCAGATTTTTAAAGAATTGCGCCAGAAACATTTAGAGGTATGCCACTTCAAAATCCGATTAAGATAAGTTGAGTTATGGAGTATAGAACTTCAGCCTTGGGACATTTTTTAATGTTTTTGAATTTCTACATCGAAAAAATGACAAAAAAATTAAAAAAAAAATTTTGTTCCAAATTTGAATGCAGATTTTTAGAGAATTGCGCCAGAAACATTTAGAGGTATGCCACTTCAAAATCCGATTAAGATAAGTTGAGTTATGGAGTATAGAACTTCAGCCTTGGGACATTTTTTAATGTTTTTGAATTTCTACATCGAAAAAATGACAAAAAAATTAAAAAAAATTTTTTTTCCAATTTTGAATGCAGATTTTTAGAGAATTGCGCCAGAAACATTTTGAGGTATGCCACTTCAAAATGCGATTAAGATAAGTTGAGTTATGGAGTTTAGAACTTCAGCCTTGGGACATTTTTTAATGATTTTGAATTTCTACATGGAAAAAATGACAAACAAATTAAAAAAAATTTTTTTTCCAATTTTGAATGCAGATTTTTAGAGAATTGCGCCAGAAACATTTTGAGGTATGCCACTTCAAAATGCGATTAAGATAAGTTGAGTTATGGAGTTTAGAACTTCAGCCTTGGGACATTTTTTAATGATTTTGAATTTCTACATCGAAAAAATGACAAAAAAATTAAAAAAAAATAATTTTCTAAATTTGAATGCAGCTTTTTAGAGAATTGCGCCAGAAACATTTAGAGGTATGCCACTTCAAAATCCGATTAAGATAAGTTGAGTTATGGAGTTTAGAACTTCAGCCTTGGGACATTTTTTAATGTTTTTGAATTTCTACATCGAAAAAATGACAAAAAAATTTAAAAAATTTTTTTTTCCAAATTTGAATGCAGATTTTTAGAGAATTGCGCCAGAAACATTTTGAGGTATGCCACTTCAAAATCCGATTAAGATACGTTGAGTTATGGAGTTTAGAACTTCAGCCTTGGGACATTTTTTAATGTTTTTGAATTTCTACATCGAAAAAATGACAAAAAAATTAAAAAAAAATTGTTTTCCAATTTTGAATGCAGATTTTTAGAGAATTGCGCCAGAAACATTTTGAGGTATGCCACTTCAAAATGCGATTAAGATACGTTGAGTTATGGAGTTTAGAACTTCAGCCTTGGGGCATTTTTTAATGTTTTTGAATTTCTACATCGAAAAAATGACAAAAAAATTAAAAAAAAATAATTTTCTAAATTTTAATGCAGCTTTTTAGAGAATTGCGCCAGAAACATTTTAAGGTATGCCACTTCAAAATCCGACTAAGATAAGTTGAGTTATGGAGTATAGAACTTCAGCCTTGGGACATTTTTTAATGTTTTTGAATTTCTACATCGAAAAAATTACAAAAAAAATTAAAAAAAAAAATTTTCTAAATTTGAATGCAGATATTTAGAGAATTGCGCCAGAAACATTTAGAGGTATGCCACTTCAAAATCCGATTAAGATAAGTTGAGTTATGGAGTATAGAACTTCAGCCTTGGGACATTTTTTAATGTTTTTGAATTTCTACATCGAAAAAATGACAAAAAAATTTAAAAAAAATTTTGTTCCAAATTTGAATGCAGATTTTTAGAGAATTGCGCCAGAAACATTTAGAGGTATGCCACTTCAAAATCCGATTAAGATAAGTTGAGTTATGGAGTATAGAACTTCAGCCTTGGGACATTTTTTAATGTTTTTGAATTTCTACATCGAAAAAATGACAAAAAAATTAAAAAAATTTTTTTTTCCAATTTTGAATGCAGATTTTTAGAGAATTGCGCCAGAAACATTTTGAGGTATGCCACTTCAAAATGCGATTAAGATAAGTTGAGTTATGGAGTTTAGAACTTCAGCCTTGGGACATTTTTTAATGTTTTTGAATTTCTACATCGAAAAAATGACAAAAAAATTTAAAAAAAAATTTTCTTCCAAATTTGAATGCAGATTTTTAAAGAATTGCGCCAGAAACATTTAGAGGTATGCCACTTCAAAATCCGATTAAGATAAGTTGAGTTATGGAGTATAGAACTTCAGCCTTGGGACATTTTTTAATGTTTTTGAATTTCTACATCGAAAAAATGACAAAAAAATTAAAAAAAAAATTTTGTTCCAAATTTGAATGCAGATTTTTAGAGAATTGCGCCAGAAACATTTAGAGGTATGCCACTTCAAAATCCGATTAAGATAAGTTGAGTTATGGAGTATAGAACTTCAGCCTTGGGACATTTTTTAATGTTTTTGAATTTCTACATCGAAAAAATGACAAAAAAATTAAAAAAAATTTTTTTTCCAATTTTGAATGCAGATTTTTAGAGAATTGCGCCAGAAACATTTTGAGGTATGCCACTTCAAAATGCGATTAAGATAAGTTGAGTTATGGAGTTTAGAACTTCAGCCTTGGGACATTTTTTAATGATTTTGAATTTCTACATGGAAAAAATGACAAACAAATTAAAAAAAATTTTTTTTCCAATTTTGAATGCAGATTTTTAGAGAATTGCGCCAGAAACATTTTGAGGTATGCCACTTCAAAATGCGATTAAGATAAGTTGAGTTATGGAGTTTAGAACTTCAGCCTTGGGACATTTTTTAATGATTTTGAATTTCTACATCGAAAAAATGACAAAAAAATTAAAAAAAAATAATTTTCTAAATTTGAATGCAGCTTTTTAGAGAATTGCGCCAGAAACATTTTGAGGTATGCCACTTCAAAATCCGATTAAGATAAGTTGAGTTATGGAGTTTAGAACTTCAGCCTTGGGACATTTTTTAATGTTTTTGAATTTCTACATCGAAAAAATGACAAAAAAATTTAAAAAATTTTTTTTTCCAAATTTGAATGCAGATTTTTAGAGAATTGCGCCAGAAACATTTTGAGGTATGCCACTTCAAAATCCGATTAAGATACGTTGAGTTATGGAGTTTAGAACTTCAGCCTTGGGACATTTTTTAATGTTTTTGAATTTCTACATCGAAAAAATGACAAAAAAATTAAAAAAAAATTGTTTTCCAATTTTGAATGCAGATTTTTAGAGAATTGCGCCAGAAACATTTTGAGGTATGCCACTTCAAAATGCGATTAAGATACGTTGAGTTATGGAGTTTAGAACTTCAGCCTTGGGGCATTTTTTAATGTTTTTGAATTTCTACATCGAAAAAATGACAAAAAAATTAAAAAAAAATAATTTTCTAAATTTTAATGCAGCTTTTTAGAGAATTGCGCCAGAAACATTTAGAGGTATGCCACTTCAAAATCCGATTAAGATAAGTTGAGTTATGGAGTATAAAACTTCAGCCTTCGGGCATTTTTTAATGTTATTGAATTTTTACATAAAAAAAATGACAAAAAAATTAAAAAAAAAAAATTTTTTAATTTGAATGCAGATTTTTAGAGAATTGCGCCAGAAACATTTAGAGGTATGCCACTTCAAAATCCGATCAAGATAAGTTGAGTTATGGAGTTGAGAACTTCAGCCTTAGGGCATTTCCTAGTTTTTTCGACTTTGTACAACATCAACACATCAAAAAATGACATAAAATTAAAAAAAAAATAAATTTCTAAATTTGAATGCAGATTTTTAGAGAATTGCGCCAGAAACATTTAGAGGTATGCCACTTCAAAATCCGATTAAGATAAGTTGAGTTATGGAGTTTAGAACTTCAGCCTTGGGACATTTTTTAATGTTTCTGAATTTCTACATCGAAAAAATGACAAAAATATTAAAAAAAAATTATTTTCTAAATTTGAATGCAGATTTTTAGAGAATTGCGCCAGAAACATTTTGAGGTATGCCACTTCAAAATCCGATTAAGATAAGTTGAGTTATGGAGTATAGAACTTCAGCCTTGGGACATTTTTTAATGTTTCTGAATTTCTACATCGAAAAAATGACAAAAATATTAAAAAAAAATTATTTTCTAAATTTGAATGCAGATTTTTAGAGAATTGCGCCAGAAACATTTTGAGGTATGCCACTTCAAAATCCGATTAAGATAAGTTGAGTTATGGAGTATAGAACTTCAGCCTTGGGACATTTCTTAATTCTTAATTGTCTAATTTCGTGTATTAGCGACGAATGATTATGAAACCCAACCATATTGCCACCTCCCTCGCACTTCCTTACGCTGATTACGGGGTATGTGATAGTCGAGAATGTCAAATAAACAATTTCAAACTTCATTTACTTTACCATTCTTAAACACCAGCCCAGAGAGCAATGTCAACCCATTGACTGGCTTTCAGCTCACTGAACAAATCAATAATCGTGCGAACCAGAAGCACTAATAAACAGTTGAATAATTAGAAAATGCCAATTATAAGTGTTATTTTGAGAGCTGAGCAAACCAATTAAAATAAAAGCAAATCTGAAAGGGGAGTGGCCACGACTACTGACATTTTAATCGCCGCAATTTTAAAGCTATCATCAGCCAGCTCATGATGATGCCAGCGATACATAAACAATAAAAGCCAATGGTATGTAAATTTTACCAATTTACCGCAACAATGCAAACGATCCCGGGAAATTGTTAGACGGCCAGCAGAGGTCGAGGGTTGGGAAATTCGGATGAAATCATTTCGTCGAGCTTTGTAAAACTGCAAATGTGTTGCAGACGAACATTTCTGGTTAACCGCAAAACATCAGGCAATAGAGCCGAGTGCCAAACGAATCCAGTTGGGTAAACGCAAATTAAATTTACAAAACCGAACCGAAAACTCGACCCACCATCGATTGGCAAGTTCATTTGCAGCTTGAATTTTTATTACATTTCGCCGTTCGCCTTGAAAAATCATTTTCATTGACAACTTTCGGCCAATAATTGACGGGTGAAAAACAATAAAACAGTGTGCCAATTCCCAGTTCTCAGTTCTCAGTTCCCATTCCCATTCCCATTGAAATTTCCATGGCCATCTCCCCTCCCATCCATCTGTGGTCGCTTTATTGATGGCAAATGAATTGCCATTGCCAGTGGGGAAGAGCTGAAAATAAATAAGGATTAACAGAGCGGCGGGAGAATAGTCTTAATTTTTCATTCCGCCATGGCTGAATTAATATGCGTAATTAAATTTTTCGGCCGTTGTATTTGCTTTTAATTTCGAAACTTTTAATTGCATTTGCGCTGGGCAAACATCAACTGAATCTAATGCATTCCATTATTGCGGATTATTTCCGATTTATGGTGTTTCATTTCGCAGCCGCGCATCAAACCAAACCAAGCCGAAAAACAAAAGTGGAAAACACCTTTAAACTGCCAGTTAAAGTTGTGCTGATTTCCCACCTGAGCGGCATCGACACCTGGATCCTTTTCACTCGGCCAGCTGACACTTGTAGGTGGCCCTAATCAAAGGCTACACTAAGCTGCTGCTCAGGATAATGGCAGGACGAGAAGCAAGGGGAGCTGTGGATCCGGGATCCTGGCGGGACCCGGACAAATGCAAAGTTAAACAACTTCGACACTGTTGCCGCACAGTTCATTGTTCGGGTGGAAATGGGGTTGGGGTGTAGCTACCCTCATCCTCCTTTCACTATCACAATTTCCACATCGACGCGCTGCGCTTTCCCTTCTCCCGAGCCACTTGAACAAATTTTTCTTTGTCTTTTGCATGCCCTCTTCCCCATTTTCCGCATTTTCCGCATTTTCCACCCATCCCACCGACAACATGACTTATGTGGCTTGGAGCGAAACAAATGTGGAAAGCACAAAAGTCAACATATTGAATAATGATTGGTAGGCGAAAAACGAGCCCCTCCGTTTTTCGAAAGGGAAAGAAAGTTAGAAATGGGTTTCCACATGTTTCCCTTTTGTCCTTTGCATGTATATTCTTTTTTTGGTATTTATAATCATAGGCGATAAATTCTTGGAGCAAAAAATTAATGATGCGAATTTCTTTGTTGCTGCTGTTTCGGCTTTTATAGGCTTCCTGGATTTTAATCGAATTTTCAGAACTTTAGCATGTGCAATCGATAAGCAAGTCTTAGCATTTGATTGATAATGCTGAGCGGCTTACTGGCTTCTGCAGTTTTAAAACGGATGTGTAATTAATGGGATTAGGGCGTAGAAACTTAGCAAGAACACAGGATCAGCTTTAATTCCACCGACGAGTGACCCAGAACAAAGACGGCTGAATGCCAGGTCAAAACCGACAGACAGGCCAACTCAAGACAATGGCCAGCAGGCAACTGGCATGTTGCCATGTGGGTTACCTGGAAACTGGACTCTGTCTCGTAGAATGCCATTCGATTACGGCGGAGTGGATTGGAGTGGATTGGAATGGAGTGGCAGAGAAGCCCCATTCATCCGATGCCACATGGAGGAGAGGGCCATTTCCGCAGACGGAAGCCGGAGAAGAGGCCAAAAACAATCAGGCGGATAAATTGATGTCAACAACCAGTTGCAGACAAGTTTGCCCGCAATTAAAATGGAAAAAATTCAAGAAAATTGACGAATTCATTACAAAGAGTTCTTCTAAATGTATCTGCTTTGAATTCTTAACAAATAGTTAAGGACAAATATTACACCCATCATTCATGGACTACAGAAAATAGGCCTTAGATAATTACAATGGATTCCGAGTATATAATTGATTTAAATACTCTTGCTTTAATCAAATCCATACTAGTTCTGACTTTAAACTATAATGCCCATCTATTTGAATGCACCAAAATATATGATGCAACAAATTACTGCCTCGTAAACGCTCAATAGGTAATTGAGCCATAAAAAACCCTCTTAAATTTTCAATAAATTATTGGGGCAGCCGCTGAAGCTGATAGATGATACACGAATATCTTGCTTCGTATTTATGCATTCAATCATATCAACTTCTCTTAACGACTCTGTGTAAACTTCAATGTGGGCCAACTTTTTATGGGCGGTCGCAGGGCTGAATAAACTCGAAGGGCTCGATCGGAAATCAAATTAAAATTTCATGCTTTAACATTGTGTTCCAATTACTGTCGCAAACAATTTATACGCATTTCGTGGAGCGGGAAAACCTGGCAGTGCCCAGCAGCATCTCGATCCCAGGCCAAGAGCCATTTTTCAACCCAAAACTTTGCCCGTCGCCGGGAGAATGCTATATGGTATATGGTATGGTGGTATATTGGTATGAGGATGGTGCGGAGTGTAGGGTGTGGAGTTTGGGGAATGGAAAATGGGAAATGGGCGGCTGGCAACCCAATTCGGGCTGCCAATGCCAAACGGGTCGTTGTTATGTCATGAAAAATGCATTTTTCAGTACACAATAATAATATATGTAACACAATAAATTGCGAAACGCAAAAAACGAGCTGAATAAGTAGGGCTAGAGGGGTTTGGTGTGGCGGGGCTACGGTGACTGGGAGAAAATGTTATAAAATTGTTATCGAGCGCATAATAGCAAATGTTGCAAAATAACTTTTGACAAAGTGCACTCAATATCACACAAGAGGCAGCTGAAGGACCTCCAATGAGAGGGTGAGAGTGCACGAGTATGTGTGTCAGTGACTGACACAATGAAAAATCACAGAATGCAAAGGCTGCGAAACTGCAGGCAAACTTTGTATTAGATGAGAAATAAAAGCAATCGCCGCTGGGAATATCGCAACATAAATTGACACAATTCGATGAAAAGCCAAGGAGATCATTGCATTCGCCTGCCTTAAAAGTGCCAACAAGCCAAGGCAGCTGAAAGAAAAAAAGTGCTGGAAAAGCTTTAATAAAACAAGCACATCGCCAGCATTTTCTCGTCATCGCCTTTTCCACAGTTTTCCTGCCGCCTGTCAAGTCGTGGGCATGTAAACCAAATTACGGCAACACATGTGCCGCAAAATATGCAACAATTTGGAGCAGCCAGGGAAAAAGGTGGGGGCGGGGGTGGGGGGTGCTGGGAAACTGTGGGGAAACAAAAAGGAAAATCCCAGGCGAACATTTTTCGCTGGCTGGTTGTGTGTGCGGTGGGCGCTACGCAAAAAAACGTGGCACGAAAAATTGCAGTGCATAACTTTAGGCATTTTCGTGCAACTTAAAGGGCGGCGCTCGTGGCGGGGGCGTGGCACGTCTGTTGCATGCCTCTTTGCGCCCCAGCACAATGGCTCGCATATGTGGCGCCTAAAGTTATGTTCGAAAGGGGCAGATTTAGCCCGTTTTGCGCGCCAGAATGCAACTATTAGTTTCACATAGCTGGGCAGCGGCGACAAATTCCCAGCTAGTCACTAGGCCATTGTGTTGACAGGGCCGAAAATCGGGTCAGTAGTAAATCAACAAAACAACTCGGCCCTCGGCGAACAATGGCAATCATTGTTCTGCGGCTGGTGAAAAATGCATGGTGCATAGTTTTAGTTGTAGAATCCACAACCCGTTGATTGCCAGCCATCGAAAATGTGCATGCGAGCAAACGCGAAAATTTCGCATTTATTTGTTGGTTGGCGAGTGGCAAGCAGTGGAAAACCAAATGTAATGAATCGATGAGCGCCGAGGCCAATTGTCGAAAATAAACGAAAAGCAATATGAATTCATATCCGGCATGCATGGCGAGTTTTTGCAACAATTGCCTTTTAAATTATGCAATAACTGTTGCCATCAAACTTTCAAGTCACTTAATAGGATTAGCTTTTGATGGCAGACCGAAGAAATGTCATTAGGTTATTCATACTGATATTCATATTCATATTCATTGCACATTAGGTCATAGATTACAGTGCAATCAAGTATTATGCCACATTCGAGAGTCACGACTTTCAGATATCACTTCCAATTTTGTAGTAAATTTACGTCGAATTAGCCAATTTACCTTCCAGCCAAACTTTGCCATTCATTTCAGACTTAAAACACATTGTTGCATGCAACACATATATACATGTATTTTATAGTAGGTTAAACTCAAATCCGCAATCTGTGTCTTGTCCGCCGATATAAAAGCATTTTTGAGCCACTTTTTTGTGGCGCCCAACACATCTGACGTTAATGGGTTAACTTAAGTGCTGGCTTAAAGCCCACATGCCAACATCAGCTATCAGCGCTTCCGTGCACACTTGAATTCACACACAAGAAGGGGGTCTGAATGCGCGCGGGTTTCGGGGTTCGTGGTTCGAGGGGTCAGGGGTCAGGGGCGGCGGAGACAGGCCGGAAAAGCTCTCGGCGGGAAAGTCCCGACTGGCGATTAATCAATAACCACTCAGCGGCTGAGTCCAACCGATTTAATGGACGCGGAATGATGAAGCCGCCCGCTGTCTACATTTTGGTGGAAGTAAGTGGACTGGAGTGGAGTGGAGTGGATGCGATTGTGGGTGCATTAAATTCTTAGGCGCGATGTCAGGCGGAATGCAATGAAAACGAGGCCAAATGCATGCTCCGGAATTTGGCCCTTTTCGGCGTGTAACCAGAATTTCCCATTCGGGCTTCGATTATGGGTGGCCACAGCGAAATTGAGATGGAGAGACTGGGCCGTTTTTGGGCATTAGGCGATGCGCCTTTTGGGCGAACTGCATTTTTGGCAGAGTGTGCCATTCCAGGTCACTGAACTCTGCCAACAGTGCCAGATTGGAAAAACATTCGTGTTCTATTTAGAATTTTCCCTTAGACAAATACTTAAAATATTTATTTAAACTTACCAATGTAAATTTGACTTAAAGTTAACAATAGAGGCTTTAAATTGTTGCACGTGGCTTGATTGTTTTATGGAACTAGCAAATATTTGGTATGAATTATTACATACTCTCAGAGTAACAATAACAAGCAGAAATGTCGGCTACTTGAGCAGTAATAAATTGAATTTTTTTACCTAATTTTTTGCATGCAGAATGGACCGGTGGCATTCCATGATTAAAGTGTGATTTTTATCAGTCGACCGCTTAGAGGCAACAGGCCAAAGCAAACAGACCGTCAGATAGACACGATTGTCGTCATAAATTTCGGTGGAACACGACCAAGTTGGAGCCCAGCACGCAAACACACACACACAGCTGCTGACCCGCCTGGAAGTAGGCAACACACACACACACACACACACACACACACAGGGACTCACAGGCACACACACACAGACGCAGAGCGGAAGCCACATGAAACATGACCCTCGGTACAAGCGGCAAAGTTTGCGTGCCAAACAAAACACACGGCAAAAAGGTGAGACGGAGACACGGCAAAGATGAAAGCCAAAAAGTCAGCAGCAAAATGAGTATGGTACTGATGGGTGCAAGCGAGAGGGCAAGCTGGGCGGGAAAGGGAAAGGGACAGGGAGAGGAACACTTGCTTGCATGTGGCACGAATCGCCAGGCGACATCGAAGCGACAAACATTTAAAAAAGCATTTCATTCGCATATCTACGCCATACCGGAAATTCTATATCAACGCAAATTGCTTATGGCCAAAGGAGATAGAATTCAAGGGGTGAAAAAATATGGTAGGAATTTGAGACAAAAAGCAAGAATCCAAAAACACACTACGAGTATATAAACTCGAAATAAATTGTTTTCCCAAGTGTTATGGAAGTGATTCCTATAAACTTGTTATTTAAGACACTGCATTTTAAATACAGGAAAATTTAGAGCTATTCCGCTTTCACTTGCCTCACTTTTTTTAGTGCTCCAAACGTCGGTTTGTTGCGTCATTTATTTGTATAAGTAATATGAGACACCTTTCACTTGAAAGCCCAGGTCCCTGGAAACTGAGTCTGAGTTTCAGTGGGCAAGCTTTTTAATAAACTTAAGTGGATCAGGTCGCAAATAGGCAACGCAACTCAGAAGAGGACAACGGAGACAAATTTGGTATTTATCCTTTTTTTAGCAGCGTTTTGTGTGGCGTGCCAAATGGAAATATAGCCAGCGTGCCACGTGAATTTATTTATTTTCGTGGCCATGTCGAAGCGTTTAACCCGCCATCGAGGTTAATTAAAAGCAAAGCGCGCCCAAAACTATGCCACGAATTATGCACTCCACACTCACACACCCACACACGTACACTCCCACAGCCACACACACACAGGCACAGCAAGACACACACACACACTGGCAGCGGAGGTCAGCGCGCAGAAAATTATAAATATAAGCTCATTAAAGGCTTAGTCGCTATAGGAGGTCGCCCCGCTCTGACCGTTGTCCATTTTAATTAGATAAAATTGCATTTTGCATAATTTTAAATGCCCGCACACATCAATAAATCGAGCTCTCGCCCGCGCAGCATGGCAACTAATTTATGCCTTTGCTAATTAAACGACCCACAAAAACGATGCCACCAAAATGAGGCATGCATTTTAATTGCTTGGCAATACGAGAAAAGCACAAAAATTCGATTTTCGACAGCGTCCCAATCAATTAGGTGGTCGCCCAATTTTGTTTACACGATGTGGGCATAACACGTCTACATGTTTATAAAAACGCACATTTATAAGTCTTTTGGATTTAAAGCCCAGTTTGGCGGGAGTTAAACTGGGAGTTAAAACCCATCCCATCACTTATTGATTAAGAAGTCCCATGGATTAAGAGCCAAAACAGACTTTTATACACTTCAGCTTTAGCTTCGCGTCCTGACATTTGCCACTTGGAAGCTTTTTAGCATAGCAGCTATTTATTATTTACAAAGGCCCGGGCTAGTTGGTCTTAAATCCCGCAAATGTCTGCATAAGTTATGCAACTTGTTGGCATCCCGTAAAGAAATGCGCTGCCTACTTAGCGGCGTGGCAATTACCGCCTGCCGCAACCAAGACAAACTACTCGCTGAACGGAAACAGGAGGCACGAGGCCATCGTGATGGATGGCAAGTGGGGAGGAAGTGGGGAGGAAGTGGGGTCGGCGGTTGCGACGTCGTCGGTGGTTGGAGCTGTCAATTATAGCAGTTTGCTGAAAGTTGCCGAGCGAAATGCTGCCTGCACCGAGCTGAACTGCACAAACACCCACCATGTGCGGCCGTAATTAAACAATTAGCGAGTTGAGTGCCACTTAATTAAATAATTTGCAGCCATGCGGTTGTAAGGCGGTGAAAAAAACAGCAAGCGTTGCGCGTCGTGTCTGCGATGCCCTGCCATCCTAATGTACAAAATAATTCGAAGGGCAGGCCCAGAGTTCCAGAAGCCCAGAGGCCCAAAAATTCACAAGCTAATTTTGTTGGCCACAGTGGGGGGCTCTGAAATATGACGTCTCATCAGCCGAGAAAGTTAGCTAGCATGCGGCAAATGGCGACAGGTGTTTCAACAACATTTCGTGCATGCCATAAAAATAACCCAAAACACACACTCACACACACACACACACCAAGTGTGTACATGACATGGCTGACTTTTGCGTGAGTGTGTGAGCACATAAATGAAATTATGACATATTTAAATGGCATACAACAGGCAACAGGCTGCCCCCAACTTCGGCACGGTTCCCTTTCTCCGCCGCCATGACAGGCGACTTCCGTTTCCGGTTCTGTTAGCCAAGTTCCCCAGCAGTTAACCTGGGCGCATGTTCATTTCTAGTTGCCGCCGCCTGTATAATTTACAATTTAGCGCCATAAATGCTTAAATGCTGTGTCGTTTTGCTTTTCCGTGTGGGCCCACGGGGCGTATGCGTAACATTGCGTGCCTGGGCGAGGTCAAGTGCGTGTGCCATGTTAATTAGGTGACAATGTTATCAAGGTGGCGCCGACAAACGCTGACACGGCGCTCAGATTGGCCAGGTGATTAAATGCAGGGCGATTAAGATTAGGTTATATGCGCCACTAAGATACCAAATCAGTGCCCACTGAACGCATAACACTAATAAACCTGCAAAGCATGCACAAGTTTAACTAACATTAATCGATTGATTAAATTCGAAAATAGAATAGAATCAATTTTTAACAAATACCAAGCTGAAGCAATCTTATTTAGACAAATACCGAGCTGGCAGCCATCTTATTCCTCATCACATGTCATCACACTGATCTCTCACCTGGAACGATAAAATGATAATACGTCATTAGCAGCAAGCTTTGTATAATTTATAATTTATTTTTGCATCTACTTGAACAACAAACACGAGCAACGAGCGGCACTTTCGGCGCTTTGTGTTAGTGTTTCGGTCGTTAGTGTTTTTCACAGCAAAAGGCTTAAATGATTAATTAGGCGCGTCAATACATGCGAAAACAGACGACATGTTGTGAATGTGTGCACGGATTTGTTTTTGCCGCTGATGCGGTGTGAAAATCACGTGTTGAAAATGGCGTGAATCCGTCGTATGAATGGCGCATACCCATTACCCGTAGTACGGACACATGGACAGGGCTCAAAGCACAGGTAGCATGTCCTATGGACACACGTGCGTTTGCATTTATTTTGATGTCATAGTTTTCGTTGGCGACGCTCTGATTTTAATATTTAAATAAATGCCGGCGCTGATTGCGCATACGACGCGTTGTTTGCGTTGTTTACCCAACACGGCCGTTGTTCGTTGCTGCGATTGCAGCGCGTTTGGTTGTTGTTTGCATAAGACAAATTGTATTTGCTTTCGACTTTACCAAAATCCCAATTATATGCCATGGCAGAGCTCCGTTTCGCATTTGCCAGCAATCCGATTGCACCCGAAAACATTAAAAATTATACAAATATTGATGTCGCACTGCGAGTGTTGCCATAATGTTGCTGCATAAAGCCATTTGATGGTCTGCAGCTGCCAATGAGTGGCTTAATTGAAATGCATTAGCAGAGCTTTACGGCGCTTCTGGCGAGTGAATCACTCATAGGTGGCAAAATGATCCAGATAAAAAGCACGCAATAAGGGAAAATCCTTTAAATAACAAACACTACTCGTTGCAAAACAACAACATTGCGAAAACAAATTTATCGGAGACTCTAAGATCAACAAGATTTATGCCATTTAAGCTGGCTGCCAAATTTAATGTTAACTGACTCTCAATATTCTGTATGCGATTATACGGCAAATTCGGAATCGATGGCAGAATATTATGCAACCTATACAAATCAGTGCGCCAAAATATCAGCCTTCAAATTGTGTGGGCTAATTTCTGGTGTATTTACCACATTAGAGCTGACCCATTTAAGGGCAAAAGGTTACTGGGAAAAGTGAACCCATCTGTCACGAGCCAGCACTTTTCCATGGCTGTGTAAGTGACACGGGCGCTCTAATTCATTATTTTCTGGGCGGATGCCAGGCACAGGCATACGTATTTGAACATATTATTTATGGCAAACAATTTTCGGCGAAAAACTCTTCAAAACCAACCGCAAACAACGGCAACAAGCAAAAAAAATGGGAGAATGCGTATGCAAATGGAATATCCATTTATTATTGCATACTTTTGTGAGCGGCCGCACTCGAAAATTAAAATACGACCATACGAGACTGGAAACACTTTTAATTTATTAAAAATTCTATTGTCAATGACTAGGATAACAATAACCACAGGACATGCGTACTTTTTCACACTTTTTCCCGCCCATCCCCGTGGGAATTCCTGTTTGTCACACAATTTTTATGTCGCTGAACTCGCTCGACAGCGGCTACTTTGGATCCGGATCCGGATCCGAATCCGAATACGAATCCGCATCCGGGTATCCATATACGTACGTATACGTTATATGGGGATCCCAGTTCGCACCACAATACGTTCCCTGCTGCTGCTGCTGCTGCTGCTGATGCCTTTTCACATGGTTTTGAATGAATGACACATAAAGTTCTTTTTATTTCAGCTGCGTTTTGTTTTTGCGACATTTTTATGAATGCCTCGAAATGCTCTCCCTCATTCTTTTTCCATTTTCCCCCCTGTTTTTCCTTGCTTCTTCTGTATTTTGTGTGGCTCAGCTTTGGGTTTATTCATGCGGAATGCGACGCATAGTTTTTTGCCAGTCCAACCGCCCCCCTTTTTGTTTGTTATTGTTTTGCCAACAGTTCAGGCCAAAACGCACACACTCATGGAGACATGGCTGGAAAACCCTTTTCAACGCAAATATGTTCCATTAGCAATGGCTCGACAACGATTTCAGTGTTTTTTCGCCTCAGTTCTCAGTTGCTTTTTTTCTAACTGCTGGTAGCTGGTAGCTGGTAGCTGTTGGCTGTTAGCTGTTAGCTTTCCTTTTGCATTTTTGGCCTGGCATGTGTTTGGCTTTCTGTTTTGGTTTGCTGGCATACTTTTGCCAAATGGAAATTATAGTCTAGTGCGCCTGCCTTTTTAGCCATTAATTTATGGTGGCAGCAGATGGAGGTCACCATGCCCAATCTCGGCCCTCCAAAAAGGAGTCTGCGAACTTTGGACCCACTAATCGGCGGTGCGGAAAACCAAACCAAATCACATCAACCGACTCGCATCTGAATGCGAATCTGAATCAGAATCAGAATCAGAATCGACTGTATAATCAAGCCGGCGCTGAAATCCGTGAAATGCACACCATTCGATGGCTCAAAGTGCCTACCAATGGCCCAAACCACACTGTTTTGGCAACGAAGGCAAACAATCAAACAAAGCCCCTTCCCGGACAAATAGAAAAATACAAACAAAATGACACGCAAATGCAATTGAATGCACTGCTATGGCTGCGCACCGTAAAAGTTCTGGTCAGTGCGCTATTGTTTACCTTTTTTTTATTGTGTTTAAATTTAATTGGTTTCCTATTTAAATTGCTTTGGGAGTGGCGAACGCAGGGCCAGCAATTTTCCCTTGGCGATTGTTTGGCTTTGGGCCACCACCACTTGGATTCATATAATTTGGCTTTGATTGCCGTCTATAAAATTGGAAAAAGCGAATGAAACTCACATAAATTGGCCATCATTGTCCTTTGTTGTTAAGGCATATACAATTTCATGTGGCACACTTTATGGCCCTGTGCCACATTTATTTAGATAACCAATTGTAGTTTTTCCAATTAAAATATTTCGTATTTCGTTGCGTACTTGGCAAAATGTGGAATTGAATTGTTGCCCCGGGAAAATGGCATCTGTGCCACATGCCACAGATTTTCATTTGCCAGAAAATGAAATATTTTTTACAACTGCGTTTTATGACACGCCCGGGGTCGTCCACAGACTTATGCAGCTCAGTGTTGCCACTCCCTTACGGACTGTAAATTCACTTAAGCCCGTCCAACATTAAAATGCCTCTTAAATGTAAAGTAAATATCCAAACAGCATTAATTCGGAGTTCGTTGGTCCCATTGAAACACACAGTTGGCGGAATAAAATTGGTTTGGCAAATAAGTTTGTGTTTGTTCGGCGAAAATAAATATTTGGCCAAAATAGTTTTAGGTCCTGACACGTGTGCCGTCTCTTTGTAATCGATTTATTTTTAAAGTGATATAAGAACCTCTTATTTTCAAAGTACATCAATAAATTCTCTTTCTCTTTAAGAACTATCAGAGTAGAAGTTCGTTTTGGCAACTCTATTAGGCAGCAATTACATTTACTTCCCACTGTTTCAAGGGCTAGCAACTGAAATGCGTAAATCCTGTTTCCAAATAATAAACCAATTTTCGCACATTGTATTCGCAGCAGAGTTCCGACTAAGTATCTAAGCCAGAACAAAACCAAAGAGAGGGAGGGGGTGAGAAGTAAAAAATATATATTTATAACTCGTTAGCCCCTGAGGCCAACGGACTAGTCGGTTTGGAAATTGAGTGTGTGTCTAACTGGATAATGGAGTCGAGAGCAATTGAAGCGCATGCACTGATTCCATAAGCGTTTTCCCATGAGTTTGTTGGTCGAGTCTGAGTCTGAGTGTGGGCTCTAAGCCCGACCGAAACCCTTTTTATCGGCGGGCCAGCAACAACTGCACACTACACACCACAGCATACCGACCATAAGCCCAACTAAGCGGACGGCGTTTGAAGGGATTGCGAACGGCAATAGAAAGAAACGCATAAAATATTAATAACTGGATTTGCCCACTGCTGGCCAAACAAAGCCCAAATAGAAAATACAAACAGCATACCAGCGCAGGAACAGTTGGCTAAAACTGCTTGGGCCATAATCCCATTACCGGGGTCAATGCGCCCACGGTGGACCAGCCGAGGGTTAAGTTGGGTTGAGCCCTTCAACTTGAAGTTGCAAGCCCAACTTGAGAGTTTTGCTCGGGTGGGACGGCAAAAAATCAAAATCAAAATCAAAATGAAAATCATGAGTCCGCCATTCGGATTGGTGGCGTCAAATGGCGGACTCAATATTCGAGGAGCAAAAAAGAAAAACAGGGATTGCAATACACGAGTTGTACGTGTAATTGAATTTTGTGGTTCGTCGTCGCTGGCGTCAATTTATTTGACCACGTATTGTGTGTGTATGTGTGTTTGACCGCCGTTGGCAGTGGTGGTGTTGGTGGTGCTGGTGGCGGGGGGCGGGGAGTGGGGCAGGCGGTGGGCTTGGGGCTGGTGGTTGGTGGTTGGTCACTACGTGCGTATTACACGCCGAAAGGGTTATGGCCAGCGTAATTGTATTGGCCGGGCTAAACATGGCGCTTAGTTGTCTGTCTGTCTCTCTCTGTGTCTCTCTCTCTCTCTCTCTCTCTGTCTGTCTGTCGCCCAGCGACCCCCTTTCCGCCCATCCTACCCCTTCGGTTCACCCCACCCTCCCCCTGCGGTCAGTGTTCCACGCACGTTTCTAATTTTGTGCGTGGCTTGTTAATTTTTTTTCCGCATTTCAACGCTGTTCATTGCCGGCATACAAGCGGCCTTCATTTGGCCTAAACGAAAAGCTCTTGGAATTTTCCCTCATTTGGCTGGCAGCAGAAAACGAAAAAGTTCATTTAGCTATGAGCTGTTTATTATCCGCCAGTTGGGTTTCGATTCTTGTGGCTGTCAATGTGTGGCTCTTGGTATAGATTCTTTATTAAAATGGTGGTTTGCATTTTCAAGAAACAAAAGTAATTAATGTTGCTTAAGCAATTAATTGTCTGCAAATAAGTACATAAAACATAACATACATATTTTAAGCAGGGTAAAGCTTTTTTCCCTCAAATTGTAATAAATATATATATTATACCAGAGTGCATAAAATTAATTATACTTTAGTTGTAAGTGTTCCATAATAATAGCTACAGAACAAGGACTTCAGACATGTGTGCCAAGTGCACATCAACTGATCAACTGTTTGCTACCCTAACATCTCTGTTCATTAGCTAATTCCATACCCCATATGTTTAATTAATAGAGCCTCGCCAGAGCATTCCCTCATAAGCAAACCATGTTTGCTTTCTGTAGCTCAAACATGCTCTAAAAATACACAATTTGGTCTGGGTAAACAGAAATGTTAATCCGAAACTCAGCCCCTCATCTGGCATCCATAAGATACTTTCGTGCTTGGGCCAAGCCAGCAAAAACGGTTCCACAAATCTCATGCATCAACGCTTGACAATGTCCGAAAGAGAAAGAGAGAGAGGGAGCGAGAGGCAGAGATTCAAGTCCTCCACAAACACTAAAACTGAAATCAAATACCTTTGCCCTTAAGCACAATTGACATTTTGCACATGACATGGCAAAGCGGGAAAGAAAAGCCGAAACAGGCAGAGAGTCGAAAGGAAAAGCAGGTGAAACTCGATGCTGCACTTGCCCACTGACCTCGACAGTGGGGGGGGGGAATGGAAAATTGAGGAAAATGGAGAAAAATGGGGGGCGTGGCATGACATTATACGCTTGTTATAATCCCTGGCAACATTTTTATTGCAATTGTCAACCGGGGCCATAAAGCAGCCGAGAATCCCGACACCTACAACCGTTTTCCCTCTGTACCAATGCGAGGCGACACAAATTGAAAATATGACAAGAAAATTCGCTTCAGCGGCAAGTAGGTCGGAAAAGCTGGGTGGCAATGGGTGGCAATGGGTGGCAATGGGTGAGGTGGTGGCAGTGATAGAGCTGCAACTGTGGCAGTTTGCTAACTTGCCAAGAACTGGCGTCGAAAGCATATTGATTTCGGGAGCAGTGGGGAAAATGTTTTGCCAACGTTGCCAAAAGGGAAACGTATAAAAAAGAAAACTGGTAAGTAAAGGGTGCATTTCATGTGTGTGTCTGTGTGTGTGTGTGTGTGGGTTGCAATGAAAAGCGCATGCATCAAGGTGAAGTCAGCAGTTTCCTCCGTTTCGACGACCGCTGATGCTGCAGATGTGCTCAGCCGAGCAAATAAAAATAATATTTTATCCACGGCGGAAAAATCGAGAGGAAGGCAAGCAGAAACAATGAGTCGAAAATGCGTTTTCGTTTCGTTTCATTTCGTTTTCGTTTCGCTTTTCCCGCTGCCCATTGATATGCGCGAACAATGAGCCAGGAAACTGGGCGCCACTAAAGAAGCCAAAACCGAAAGCCACCATCTATATAGTAGTTCCTCCGTGTCTATATAGCTCTATGCTCGTATATCCCTGGACTGACCCAGATAGTCAGGAGCTCCATGCTGAAGTTTATTAGCTCGGCCAAGCTTACGAGCCGCTGCGCAAATCAGTGGCAGCGGATAAAAAATTATGGCACTTTGGGGCATTCCTAATAGTGTGTGAAACAGGAAAATTCGACTCGCGTATCAGCGAATGGACGGGGAGTTCATTTCCGCTTTATAGATTGCCACATGGAGCAGCTATTGTGCAGCGCAGCTCTTAAAGGAGAGCTTTAAAAAGAAGCCAAGAAATTTTAAGGCATTTAATGGAACTATTTCATTGGTGCCCCACCTTAGAATTGCAAAAATACCTAATTATTTTCATTAAAAATGCAGGAAGTAGTGCAAATGCAAGTAAACCAAATTCCGTTTAGTTCTGGCCAAAAGCCATCCGCATAATGAAGCACAACTTGAGGTGCAGTCGACGTGGTCAACTGGTCGTAATGTCGTTATAATATTAACGCACAAAACAAAACTTTTATTGAGGCCAGTCGGTCGTGTTTCGCTTTTTATGGCCGTAAAAATGCCATAAAAATGTTTAAAGTCGACCAAATAGGCGCTAAGCAGCGCAAAGTGCACTTGTTGAGCGCGTTTCCAGTAGCTGGGCACCTCGTTTCCTCATTTCCTCGTTTACCAGCTTATATTTATATTTTCATTTTATTATATGAGGCATTCATATTGGTTGAAAAGTTTGCCAACGAACTCTTGAGCTGCTGTTGATTTTAGCCGCATTTAGTGCGGGATACTTTTAAAGCCTTCTTTATGGCACAGAAACAGAACCCGCCTGTTTCTGTTTCTTGAAACTTTTCGAACTGCTCTCAGCTGACTCTTAAGTGGGTTAACAGTTTTCCGCTCTCGACCATAAGATTGGAGATATACTCGTAAGTTTCGTTTTATGCGATCCCCGTATTGTTTCCCACGATACGCTCGTCATCATCACAGGACCCATTTAATCAGCCTTTCTTTATGGCTTTCGCACTTAAGGGGCTGGCGCAAACGACTCCTGGCCACGCCCCAAACGGCCAAACGCCCAAACGCCCAAACGCCCTGGTGTATGCAATAAAAACTAAACAAATCGCTGCCAATGGCACTTATTATCACCTGAGTAGATTTATCACCTGCTGACCGCAACGGACCAAAAATTAATATACAAATAGCACACACACACTTGCGCAGAGGGAGGGAAAAACAGGTGAAGGAAAGCCGTGTTTATAAATGGCAACTGAAATGTAACACGACGACTGTCTATGTGTGAGAATATGGCCAGGAGTGGGCGTGGTCTTATCACAAGCACTCACACAATGGCTGGCCGCCCTTTGATAAATTTACTACACAAATTGAGTCGCTAAATTAGAACATTTATTTTTGCTGCCCCCCCCCAAAAAAAAAAAAGAAAGAAAGGACGATGTCTAAGGAAGCGAAAGGAAAAAATCCCCCAAGTGCGTTTGCCACTTGATGTGGCATCTAAGGAAACCCGAATCCGCCACACACCGCCCACCAAACCCATCTCGTCCTTGCGTCCTTCGCTTTCCCCACCGAGCACCCGGTCATGTTGCCTTCATTATTTTGGACCAGCGCATCGACATCGACTGGCTGCACTTCATACTTAAGCTCGTCCAAATCTCGAGAGTGTAATTTATTGTTATCATTTGTTTGGCTAAAAGCAAAAAGACGACCAGCACGGCGAAGGACGAACAAGAACCCAAGAAATACCCAGGATTCAGCTACGAATGCGAACTCTCGAATGCTCTTAGGTGGGGTAGATGGTAAAGTTCAAGGAAGTTAGCACGGGAAGTATTTAAAATCAATTTATTCTACATTCAAAATGAAGTAAGGGTATTGGTAAGTTCCACAATATTAGCATAGTTATCACAGAATCTACAAAAGGTGTTTAAAATGTTATAAAATTAAATTGAGATTAAAATACTTAATAGTTTTAGATAATCCTTTGCACTTTAGGCATCCGCAGTGCCACAGCTGAGATGCTGCGACGTGTAGAGTATAGCCAGCGATTGTGCCAGGAGAAAAAATTAAGAAGCACGAATAAAACGAGCGGAGAGGAGGATGAAAGCGAAATAGAGGGCGTTGCTGCACACAGACAAACGCGTGCGCACGCACACACACTCACTCGCATAGCCACACATGCACGGCATTTAGATAACTAAAGTAATTTATTTTATATGGAGGTCATGTGCTCACGGACATGTGAACATAAATAGCAAAGGAAGAGACATTCACACAGATACTAGACAGCGGACCTTGTGTGTGTGTGTGTGTGTGAGTGTGTGTGTGTGCGCTTGTGTATGCTGGAAAATTACGCACCGAAACTGAGACATTTCCGCTCGGCACAAATTTTGTGCTGAGAGCAGCAGAAAGCAGAAGCGGACCTGAATCCGGATCCAGAGAACCAGGACATGGACATCGGTTGGCCCAATTTTATTGCCCACTTTCGGTGGGAATTAGCATGCGAATTAACCAGAACCACAGCCATAACCAAAAACTAAAACCAGTGCCTATCGCAATGAGACCAAAGAGTCGAAGAACAAAAATCGGAGTCAAAGTTGAAAATTCAATTTCCCCAATTCCAGTTGCGCAACAAACTTAATTAAGTGTAGTTTCTGCTGTGCGGCGGAAGGAGCGTCGAAGGACTATCGAATGTTTGGCGCAAAATAGTTGGGCATACTTTCATGGCGCCCAGAAATGATTTAATTGGAAAATTGTTTAGCTAACTGGGCTGGGCGGCTATCAAAAATGCATGGGCCAAGTTGTGCAGATGCATAGTTTTGTTTCGGGCCGGATTGCTAATTGAGCCGAATCGGGCATTAAAAATGCAGTATGCCCAATTTGTGGAGTGGCGTGGGGCAGCGGAACTTAATTAAAACGAAATTTCCTACTAATAGGTCGCTGGGGGAAAAACACATACACATACACATGCACATCCCCCCAATTGGCCCATTAAGCTGGGCGAACAATGATGCCAATAAGCAACAACTAGTGGGCCCATTTTACATGTGGCCCCAACAAATTATTACAAACCTAATGACCTAATATATAAATTTTAGCCCACAGATCCCTTCCCAAACAATGGAACCTTGGAACCATGGATCCTTGGAACCAGCGGGTGTGCCCGACATCCCTTGCTGATAAGATTTTCGGTGGGCGGTTGGGTGGCTGGGTGGTCACATGCGAAATATACACATTATCTGGGCTGAGTGCTGAACGGGATGAAGAAAAAAAAAAAGAGAATATAAAATCCGGCAAGAAATTGCCCCTAATTTATGAGTGGAAAATGCGAGAATGCCTCCACCTACGCACGCAAAATAAACGGTCCCATTTTCACTGGCTGCTAATATTTTACCAGGGTAATTTTTCGGCATGTTTTTCCATTGCATTTCTCTTTTTTTTTTTTTTTTGGTTTTTTGTGTTTTCGCCGTTGAACAAATAGGCAATGGCTGGGATTGTACGGCTTAGCAGTGATACTTAGTGAAGAAACCGCAAGAGGGTATAAACTTTGCATACTTTAATCCAGAAAAGTGTGAGTTTAAGCAGCACGGCCACCATGTGCATATAGTTTCTGTGTCTGAGTTTTGTATGCACTCAAGTGGTTGCATTCTTAAATTGGATTAAGTGGGTTTTTACCATGGAGACCACTCTGGCATCGTTAGCTTTCGGCAAGATATTCGTAGTCGTAGCTTGTTTCCCTTCTTTTTATTTATTCTCGTTCCAGCTTGGCTTTTCGCTCGAGAAAATTCGAATTTAATTAAAACAAATATTAAAGCACTGTTTTCATTCAACATCAGATAAAGTGCTATTTCAGGCTGTGAGAAGATGGCCGATACTCATGCGAAGTGTTGTCCCAAAGTGCAAAACAAAGCAAAATATCTTTCCTATTTCAATAAACAACTAACAGAGCTCTACACAACTTCATGAGTGCTCAATTTTATTAAAAAAGTTGCACACACTACTTGCCAGCTGCATAGTGCAATTAAAAAATAGTATAAAGTCCACATGTTTTTAATGGAGATAAATGTAGTCAAAAACAAATACTTTTTAAATTTATATATGAAAATAGAACGGCAATTATGAAATTCCTGTTTTCTTCTTATACATCTAATACAAAGAATGCCTCGTTTTATTCTTCAGAAAAGCCATATGGGCAAAATAATACGAGTGCTGAATTTCAGTAACGACCATAAGAGTAATTTCTCGTATGGCCAAAAACAATGTGGCAAGTGCAAAATACGGTTTAGTCTTTTATTTACAATTTGCATTTTCTCAGAGAAGTGCCAAGGGAAAAACAGAAATGTTTAAAAACAATATGCACACAAATTCAAAAATAAATAACCAGCTGGATTGAAGTCGAAGAAATACACTTTGGCAAATTAGAAAATCCCAAGCAAACAAGGAGTCGTAATTCTTTTGTGAGTTGGCATAAAATTAAAAACAAATGAATCACCAAACCTTAAGGAGAAAAAAGTATGGCAAGAGGAATATGTCGAGAAATGGTCTTCTGCAAACGAAATGGCAACCAATGGGCCAATAAGTTGCCCATAAAGACTGCTGACTGAACTTAAGCAGCGCAGCAAAAGATGTGACAAAACAGTCAATCAGCGACATAAATATGTAACCTGAATAGACACCCAGTTCACCTGCACCCTCAGCAATCAGACTTGGCCTAAACGCGGCTCTTTCACACAAGAACACGTCGCAACATTGGATACGACATCAACAATAAACAGCAGAGTTGCGGGAAAGCGGGAAAGCAGAAGGCGGGAAAAAGGGAAAGTGGGAAAGGCGGGTAGAAGGAATCCTAAAGGACCTCTTCATTCAATCAATAGGAGTTGGGGGCTTCGAATAAAAGAACAGAGCAATAAACATTTCATTGAAGACGCAACAAAAAACGCATGGCGCGGCATAAAACAGCATCAAAAGAGCTCTGGGGAAAATCCAGTGGAAAGGGCCGGGAAAATGGCCGGGAAACTTGCAGCGTTTATCGTGGTAACACGAGACACTGGGACCGCCAACGCAGTAAAAATGAACCAGAAGTCATAAAAATTGAAAGCTCGCCTGGAGTATCGCCCAGCCCACAGTTTTGGGGGCGGTGAAAAGCGGCCAAAACAACAAGAGAAATATGTATAATAAAGAAAATTGAATATGCCCAAAGGCGGTCAGGGAGCAAAACACAAACAAAACACAGCAAAACGCAGCCACACGGTCCAGACGTTCACTTTTGTCCCACAGAAAGCGGGGAAAGCCAAAGAAAATGCTGCCAACCACCCGAAAAACAAACTAAACAAGCTGATTTATCTAGTCGCAGACTCGAATACCCTTTTTGTGGTCAAAGCAAAATAGCTTAACTAGGAATCACTTATAAAGTATCTTATAGTATAATACTATACTCCGCCCTAATTTGCACAGCATTTATATAGAATGAAATGTATTAAATAGAAATCCCGAAGATTTATCTTAATTCCGGTGCTTGCAAACCAATTTCATCCAGAAGAGCCACATACCCTTGCCAAGAGTAAATACCATGAGTTTGCGAATAGCGAAAACCAATTTCAGCTCGGTCTCTAAATGATCCTGCCCCTTCGCCCCTGTCCACCTGCCTTTGAGCTGGCTTCGGTTAAAATGTAAATTTTATCTCAACGTTAAATGGCTGGCTATGGATACAGATACAGTGACAGCTAAAAGATACAGCCAGCGCTTTCGTCGATTGCGATTTTTATGCGACACAAAATCTGTGGGAAAACGGCATAGCTCTGGCTCAATCTGTTTTTTACGGCAGACGCAGACAGCTGCAAAAAAAAAAGAAAAATAGGGGCAAAACTAACGCTAAGCCAATGAAATTTACTTAGTTGGCGACATGCGATCGAAATTGGCTGAAACCCGAATGGCCAAGGCCATGAAACTGGGCTGCCCAATGAGTTTACAATTTATTGCGGTATCGAGATTTTCTGGCAAACGAAAAGGATATCGTGTATCAAATTGTTTCTTGGGACTTGAGCCAATCATGGCAGTGGGTATATTAAGGGAATAAGCTTTAGTATCCGTAACGAATTTACATATCTTTCTGGCATAGAATTAACCGATTAGCCAAGTGCCATCCATTAGCACTTCACACTATTTATATTTAAATCGCTTCAGAAAGGGGCCATCACTCCAGGGATTCGCTGAAAGATGCGCACAGTTTGCTGGAGTCTTTGCGAAATGTATTTATAAACTGATTTGCATACTCCAAAACAAGAGTTCCCTCCACGCAGCCTAAGCTGTTTGCATATGCAAAACTAAGGCAGTGCAAAAATGCGAAAACAAGTTGGAAGATATAGTCATCTATATAAATAGCCGTGGGGAAAACTGTCGCACGTTTTTGCGCTTCCATTGTCCCTTTCTCTACTCGCAGATTTCATTTCGATTCGGTGTCAGGAAAGTGCAGATCCATCTCTGCGTTTTCCCCACCGCTTTTCCCCACTTTTCCCCGCTTTCCACAGTTCTCCCGGTTTCTGAGAAATGCGCCACGTGGCTGGGGAGAAGAATAAAGTCATAAAATTGAATTGGTAATTTTTTGTGTTAAGAGTAGAAATTAAAATAAATTGAATTGCCGCTAAGACGGCGAAAGGAGCAGGATGGAAAATGCAAATGAGTCACATCGATGGCAAAAGGAGGCGGAAAAGTAGGGAGCCAAGGATATAGGTTCGCCTGATTTTTCTGGCCCACGAAATGAAAACAAAATAAAATGGAAGGAAAGGGAAGGGAATCAACCAACAAACAAAAAAATTGGAAAGAAAAGAAGAGAAGCAAAATCGCTTAACAACAAGACCGAAATAAATGCATTGTTGTTGTTGTTGCTCTCACTGTTTTTATTGCCAACATCCCCTGCGTTTACATCCTTCGTCCTTTGTCCTTCTCATTGTACATTCCGCTGTTGTTGTTGGTGCCGCCGCCGCTGTTATTGTAATAGGATTACTGCATAAATTAAAGTATTTGCCGTGGCATCATCAAATAAGATTTGCAACGCCCCTCCCCCCAACCACTTCACCCACCAGGCACCCAGCACCACCCTGCACCACCCAACCACCCAACCACCCACCTAACGAGCTACAATGCGCGAACATCAGAAATCGCAAGGATAAGTGCTGCGAAAGCGTAGAAAAAAGCAGCAGGACAAAACAGCCAAGTAAATAAATAAGTGTAGGAGCAGAGAAAGAGAAGGCACGATGCCGGCTGACAACCGGGAAAGAGATGGGTGCCGACTACGAGAAAGAGACGGACGTAGTACAAGTGGCTGTGGGGACACGTAAAAGTAAAGTTTATTGCATAATTTTCGACGGCTTAGTTAAAGTGTAATGTAAACACAAAAGCCGGAAGATGGGCAAATGGAGGCAAAAACGAGAGGCAGATAGCTTGGCGTAAGAATGCTGGAAAGGTCAAAGGGAGATGAGACAATAAAAGTGCAGATTATAAGAAAATATGTCACTGAAGCTCTTATATTCCCCACCGCTCCCCCATAAGAAACTCGCAGCTTAAGAAGATTCTTCCACGACTGCGTAGGTTCCCCCAAAAAGCAAATTGATTTTATTAATGGTTATGGCTCGTACCACAATAATACTGACCCCACGTGCAGGGATTTATGTTGGCCAGAGTGCTTAACACGCAATTAGAATATTTTAATTTAATAATACAAATACAATTGCTAAAAAAGAGATTTAATTTCGAAAAGTACAAAGGATTTAAGCTTCGAAGTATTTTACACAAACTTTCTGCACGTGCAACCGCGAATTCTTTAGCAAAAACAATGAAACCAAAGAGTTATAGTTCTTAATGAAATAAATCAGAACTGACGTTTCTACCATAAGAGATTTTTTTAAAGCATTATAAAGCCAGTTGAGTGGAAATTAATCAAACTACGCCCATCATATTTCACTTCGCAAGTCGCCGGTCCTCTGGGGTCCAAAACAGCTACCGCAAAATGTATGAAATATTTATCAAAAACCACTGCCCACCTCTGAAGCTCTCAGTGCAGGGAAACATCCGCTCGCAACCAGGAAACAGCGGCAGCGAAATCACTTTGGAAATTTTCAAACTAAACTAAATACGCGAAAGCCGCAAATTTCATTTTGATAAAATTTTAATTTGGCCAAAAGCCCAAAGCCAAGAGCGCTCGTTAGTGGAAAGGAGAACTCTCGAACCGGAGGCTGTGACCTCGCCGCGCGCCTCAATAATTCAAAGATGTTAAGCCGCAAATTGGCATTGGCAGTGGCATTGGGGCCAGAAGTGGGTGGCTGTGGCGATGGTGGGGGATTTTCCACGGACCGAAAGAACCCGCAGCTGGGACTCTGCCGGCAGACAGGATATACATCCGCTGGGGAACCCAAAAGGCAGAGACTGAAGGTCTGACACGCACGCATTAAACTCTACTGGGTGCTAATGTTTTTTCATACCACCCACCACCCACCCACGCTTACAGAATTTTCATAAATTCAGCAATGAGCTTGTCGACACACACACACGCGCAGCCTGCGCCGTGTATGTGTAATAAAAATACGCTAAAATGTTTGTATCACACACATAAACACGCCGCTTATTGCCTACTTTCAGGCGCACAGAGCACAGATACGCGCCTGCTTGCGAGTGTGTGTGTGTAGCTGAGTGGGTGTGTGGGTTGAGGGGCGGGAAAGTGCTTCCGTTGGGCGGTAATGTTGTGCCCATCGCTCGTTTATTAAAGTGCGAGCTTTAAAAGTATTAATTTGCAGGCGGTGTACCCGATTCGCAAATCTATTTGGGCGAAGGTAAATAAACTAAAAATAACATACAAATAATACGTAAAAAATATTTCAAACTAAAAATATACCTGTACCACAATCCATTTTTAAACTAATTTGAATATGCTTTGACAATAATTTATTGTATTTTCGCAAGCCTTTTATACATTTTCCCATTTACGATTATATTTATAAGCTTATTTGAAATCCTTTTGAGCGTAAAAGAACTAAATTTTAAGCCAATTTAGGCCAAAAAAACAAGTAAATTTATATTCAATTTGCGTCAGCCATATTTATATAGGGTAGTTTATTAATTTGTACATTTGCACAATATTAAATTGTACACTAGATATGAACTTTCACATCCCTTAAATCTAGTTAATATCAGGAGTTGGGCTGAAAGTGAAAATGAAATAAGTTTTATATTTCGAAATTTAAAGACAAAATTACTAGATATTTGTTGACTAGATCTGCAGTTCCAAAAAGACGGAGTTAGTTGAGGATTAAACTCTTTGGCAAGCATATTTGCCCGCTTGATGTTATTGGAAATTCAAGGAATTTTTAGTGACTTCCTTTCGGGGAACCGAGTCAGTCAGCTTGCCATAAGACCAGACACCCATGCACCCATACACCCATACATATCCTTATTCCCGCTCCTGATCCCATCCCGTTCCCGTTCCCATTTCCATTTCCATGCCCCGTGGCACCAGCATCTGGGCACATCCCGAATCCATTTGGTATATATGCTTATGCGCGAGCTTATCGGCGCTTCAAGTAAACAGACAGGCAGCTATAAAAATTTGCATTTGACTAATGCCAAATATTCGGGGACGACAACGGCAACGACAACGAGGGCTACGAACGCTATCCGATAAGCTGAAGCATCCTCAGCATTAACCCCCTACTGCCACCCCCTATTTGCCACCCCCTTAACCCGTGAGTCAACCCTTGCAGGCGGCAGCAACAATAACAATGTCTTGGAGGAGATGCCAATGCGTTTACTGATTTTTTGAGTGCGATACGTGCAAAGATTTTCCTTTCTCTGCTTTTTTCCTCTGGCTGGTGTGGGTGGTGTGGGTGGTGTGGGGTGGTGAGGGGTGGCATGCTTTTATGCTATTTCCTATTAAGCTATTTGTTGCTGGCTCTCTTTTATCGCTCTTTACTCTCTTCGGCTCTATCTCTTTTCATACCCCACTTCTCCGCATTGTGAGTTTGCCAAATTTCGTGTATGGCAGTTGCATTGCAAAAGATACTAAAAGCTTACCCCACACACACACTCGCACACACTCGCACACACACACACACAGATACTAACGCTCTCATGTCTCGTTTATCGATTTTCTTCACCCCCGAATTTCTGCACCCTGTGTAGATTTTTGACATGCCAACGCATTTTAAATTTGCATTTTTTGGCACCCGAACTGGCCAAAATTTTAGCTAAAAGCATTAAGGCCATGGCCTGCCAGGGAGTTTAAACTGCAGTTCAACAAACGAAATTGCCAGAATATGCCAACAATAGACTTTGTTTTCGTTAGCAAAATATTGAAAAATATTGCAACGCAAATATTTCAAAATATGCATAAAAAATAATTCAGAAAAATTGCTCAAATTTATGGACGTGTTACTGAGGGGAATATGCATGAGTGCAAAGCAAATGCAGAATATCTTTAAAGAATATGTGTAACTGCTGAGTTTTATGAGCTGCATAGTTTTTCTTCAGACTTTATAAAAAAGGAAATGGTTTTCATGAAACTTGAACTTACACTTTGTATCTAAAATACCAGAATCTGTAAACTACAAATAAAAAGCACAACAAAGGAGAAGATACATAATTTCCGTACTTAATGAAGCACTACTTATAGTACAATAAAGCTATTTAACGATAAATACATACTCCACATTTAAATTTTGTTAAGCCTTGCAACATTATCTCTCATCTTTGATGTAGACAAACATGTGTGGGCACATTTAATCTGTTTATCTCATGGGAAACGTGAGTGTTTGTCTTTTGTTAAAATTTAAAAGTTTAGTCGTCATCTTGAATTCGGGAGACCCAACAACACACATGAAGTCACAGCGTTCCGGAATCTTGTTTGATAAAATTTATGACTAACCATACACAAGAATACACATAAATACTATAATAACTCACTGTCACGAGTTATGAGTTCGTTTGTGCCTGGGACAACCACAAACCGACGAGATTTGGCAGGTAACTTTTGGCTAAGGCACGTTGATTTATTTAGACTGACGTATAGGCAAACATTTGCGAAAGATCCCGCTGCTTGAGACCAGAGGTCCTGTTTTTCTCCACATGCCCATGCTAATTAATATTTTTACACTTTTCAATCACACCCCAGACGAACATTGAAATTGCTTTATGTTTTCGAGCGATCTCATTAAGTCCCGACACGCCCACAATTAAAAGCATACTCCCCCAAAGGAAACGGACCAACAACAACAGCAAAAAAAAGTTTACAAAAATTATTATGAGCTCTTATAATAGATTATGTCAAAACGGAACCAAACCTGGCCTGGAGTCAAGAAAATTCCTTGGAATTAATTTGAAAATGCGAAATGCGGAGGGTGGCAGGCAAAATAGCTGTGAATTTGTTGTGTGTCACGTCCAGTCGAGTTTTTTTTTCTTTTTCTTTCTTTTTTCGTTCGGCATGGAAATTTTCTTTATTTTCTCGACGGCCATTTCTGGCAAATGGCATCTAAGCGACGCATAATGAGGACCCAGGCCGACGACTTTGCGACTTTCTGCGGTTGCCCCATGGCCTAAAAAAAGAAAATAAAAAAAAAAAAATAAAGAAAGAAAGAAAAACCCAAAGGCGAACGTCTTTAAGCGTAAGGGAAAATGGGAAAGTATATACACACAATTGATTTAAGCTGCTCGGTTGGGGCCCTTCTCCTTTCGGCTTGGACTGGGCCTAATCCTATTTTTCATTAATCTAATTAAGAATGCGTAGAGAGCAAGCATTTTCGGTAGACGAGGCCAATCTAATGAAATTATGGCCCAAGACAAAGGGCCCGAATGCAGCTCAGGCATTATCGATTAGCCGAATTGAGGTCAATTAGCCCGAGATGAGGAATTTTTGGCAAGCGAAACATTCCCAATTATCAAGCTTTAAATTTAATTCCAACGCTTTTTGGCGAATTTAAGGCATCAAGGATACTTGGAGCAAAAGGTCTTCAAAAAATAAAAAGGGAAAACAAGAATTCCTTTGGGTAATCTTGCAGCTGAAACCTTGACAGCCAGGAAATATTTAATACCCTCTGCCATATTTAATAATAAAAACCTTTTAGACACTGCGCCAAAAAAGAATGTGAAAGGGCCAGCGGCAGAGAGGTCCTTTGGGGATTTTGCAGGACGAGAAGTGCGATAAATGGGGCCCAGAGATGAGCAGGGAGTGCAGGGCATTCAAAAGTGCACACTAAATGCTCGGGCGCCAGAAAGTATGCTTTCAATTGTGCGCAATTTAGTGCGACAGGACGACAACAAAAGGACCTCTTTTGAGAGGCTACGTATATTCGTATATTCGTATGTATGTTTGTGTGAGTGCAATTGTGCCAGTGTTAGTGGCCGACTAGGTGCGAACAAACACGTGCGAAAACGGCGCCTAAAACAGGCAGCGCAAAAAGGCCAGCGACTGCGGCTCATTGTTTGCCATGCCCTCTGATTTCTGCTGCTCTCTGTTCTCCGCTTTGCGCCTTCTGCCCTGTGATTGCGATTATTATGATTATTGTTTACCGGGAGTGGAGCAGAAGTAAAGGCAAATATCATAATAAAAGTTCATAAAATAAAACGGCCTGCTCTGGGCTGCACAGAGAGAAACTCTGTCTTGAAAGTTGCCCCGCCCAAGAACATGGCTTATAAATATTTTTGGAAGGTGCCAAAACCTTGTGCCAAATTTGAGGCACTTTCTTTCGGTGCAGGCGACTGTTCTTCTGCTCCCTTCAGCCAACAATGCGGCGACATGGCCGCGCTAGTTTTATGTGGCACATAAACATAGCTGCCACTCGCGTTGTTGCACGCTTTTTGGCGCGCAAAAACTTTGCCGCTCGCTGCCATTTTATTGCTTGTCTTGCACACACACACACAAGCACACACAAACGCACACTGGCACCCAGCTTTTGTCATTCCACTTCGTTTCGTTTTCGTTTTGTTTTTCGCCCATTTTACCCATTTCGCCCATTTCGCTTCTTGTGCCAACAACCTGCCACGCCTGAAATATGCTTGCTGCATACTTTTGGGCGCTGGGCATGAAATTAAACGCCAAAAGTATTTCACGATATAAATAATCCGCACTCAGGGAGCTCGGAAATCATGTGCGAAGCAAACACGCATACATCAAATATTTATATTCCGAATTTAAACTATGAAAGCACGCCAAACTAACCTGTTAATCGGGTATCACTTTGCAGCACCAGAATATTTGAATATCTGCCGAATTTATTCGGTACACTTGAGTCTGCTCTTTAGACGGAAATTTAGCACTTTTCTGTCTTGTTTATCTTTGGGCCCATAAAACGAGGCTGGCTTTTTTGTTTGGCCTGTGATTACTCTTTTGGCGTTGGCAAATTAATGTTGCGCCTAGTCGACCGGACACGGAAGCAGCTCCGGCGGAACCGGAAACCGGAAATTGCGCGCACAACAAGCGACCCACCGAAACGCTGGCCACACTCACAGCACTGCACTGCACTTCACTTGAGTTCAGTGTTCCGTTGTTGTTTATGTACGCGACGCGTAGTGAAACCGCAGAAAATCCAACCGATTGACAGACAGCGGCACTTGATGCGTATTTAAAAACGCTTCAAGTGCAATTAATAATGCTTTCGATTTGTATTTGTATTTGTATTTTACTTTACTCTTATTTTTATTTTTGTTTAACACACGCACGCACTTCACAGCGCCGCGTAATTAATTATGTTTGCCCAGTGCAGTCGCGTATTTTCTGTTTTTCTGTGCGTACTTAACATGTCTGAACATGTAGAATGTTTTCAATGACTGCACTGATCTAACTTAAGCCGAGCCGAGCCGAGCTGAGTTGAGCTGAACTGAGCTGAATCGAGTTGGGTTGTGGAAAACGGAGACTTAAACGCACGCCGCACGCTCCGCTGGCGATATTCGATTTTCCACCAAATGTACGTACGTATATATACGCGTATGCAGATTCATTCGCCACGACGCACGTCCGCTGCTGACGACCAACGCTCGCAAACTGAACGGCCGTTCGAGCAGCGAGGATATATGGGGGCTGTGCCCACAGCATCGGCTGTTATACGCGACTGTTATACGAGTTCGCTTCCAGCGAGAGAGCGCGCTGCCACTTTCTCCGACTTCCTTCTCTCGCCGCTCGCCGCTCACTGCTCGCGCTCTCGCCTTGGACCCTTTTGTTTGGCGGCATTTGCCGGATTCCATCGCAATTGCCGGCTGCGGAGATCCTCCAGAGGAGCTTAACTGCATTTGCTTATAAATTATGTCTTGACTTGGGTGTTAATGTGCACTGAAGCGCTCAGAGTGACGGCATGACAGAGTGCCAATCGGAGTGCCACTCCGCCGCGTCCTGGCGGCCCCACAACTACAATCGCACCGAGTGCTTGTGTACCTGCCACAAGGACACACCTGTTGGGCCACCTGAATGGGCAGGTGAAAGGGTTCTGCGCACGGCGAAGGGCATTGGGGCAACGGCCCGAGTGCAGCGCCCACTTAACAGCGCTAAGCCATTGGCGAAATCCGCAGGATAATAGCCCGGAACACCGGATAACTAAACAAACTACGCATTTATATCCTAGAAAGGAGTGTCAAATTAAGTAAAAAACCCAATTAATTACCTAATAATGTGAAAAGCAATAACTTTCAAGTGCCTAAGCTCATTTTAATAGAGTAACTGTAAATAAGACAACCACGAACTGCAAAATATACGAATGCTTTTGAGTATTTCATGTTTGTCAATTGGAGGAAAATCCTTAAATTGCTAATTGTAATGAAAATTTCCTATTTTACATCAACCTATTTAGTACTATATTGCCAACTTGTATTTGAAAACATGAACACTCTGATCTAATCTGTTTCCCTCCATTCGTTTCTATAGTTTGCATACCTTATCAGCTCAACTTTCAGTTGTACTTTAAACAGACTTCCCCTTATAAATTTCAATTAAAAATATTTGTTTAGCACCCGCTTCCGGCACTTCATTAGAAAACACTTTAGGAATGCCATGCAAAGGAAGCAACCGAAATCAATTGGTCTGCTGGAAAGTCTTTTCCCTACTCAATCTCACTTTGTTTCTTTTTTCTATACATATATATATATAAATAAGTATATATATAGGTTTTAGGTATTGTATAGAGTACTCCTCCAGTCAATTAGCCGCTTAATTGTTTTTCCAGTAGACTCCTCGCAAAAGCGGCGGTGAAAGAAAGGCGACATAAATCACGTCAATGCAACGCCCAGAATTTACATAAATAATTGCAGGCGAGCGTGGGCAGTCGAGGAATAGAATGGATTGGAGTGGGCAGCCCATCTGGGACTGGGATGCTGGGCTATAAAGCCAGCTATAGTCTCGCCTAAACATCATTAAGAATATATATCCAATTAAAGGTTTCGAGTGGCTGTCGCCTGGCATCTCGACAATAGCTAAAACTACACAGAAACTACCCAGCGCGCTCCGAAAATAGTTGCAACTTGCGAAAAATATGTGAAAAATGAGCTGGCCAGAACAATGGGAGCGACGGAGAGGGGGCGAAATGACATTGCTATTGCAGTCACACATTGTCATAATAGTGCTGTTTTTGTTGCTGCTGCTGCTGCTGTTGCTGTTGCTATTGTTGCGGTTGGCTGAGGAGCGAGCGAGAGGGAGCGAGGAACTCGAGGGGTTACGGGTTCAGATTTCGGGTTCAACTCCGAGGGTTGCTGCTGCTGCTGCATCTGCCTGACAATTGTTGCCACTTAAATGCGATTTTTTCCTGCGATAATCCCGAGTCCAGAATCCCGAGGAACTGGCGAAAATGTGAGGAGTATCTGTGAGATTGAAACGCCCGTGAAAATACCCGTCATACTCGTACTATTGGTTCATACTTTCCTATAGTAAAGATATTACTATCTGTTCGATTGTGAATACTATACTATAAGAATGATTAAAATACAAGTCATATAATATATCAATTATGCATTTCATATGCTAAAACAAACCCCATATGACTGACAAGAAGTTCTGTTATTGCATCGAATCCATGATATGGCAGATCCCCAACCTCCACGCATACCGTGCATAATGGAAAACCCCGCGCTACGCGTACAATTTTCCGCAGAAAATGCAATTTGGCTTGCGTTTTCGCCTTGACAGTGACTTGCAGCGCCAGCGCCAAACCCCAATGACGGAGCTGAAAACTTGGATTTCAAATTAAATTTGCCACGCGTTCGGTTCACATTGCTGTTTGTTCAAGAGTTTATGTTTATCTATCGATGAACTCTGACCCCGGCAGCGGCGCTTCAGCATTTAACGTTCTTAAAAGCGCAACTAATAAGGCTGCCAAACTGGCAAGTCATGTGGAAATATGGGAACTATTGCAGCCACTCGATATTGAACTACCCTTCATTCCGACCGATTTCGGGAAAACACCTCAGACAACAACATCTATCAATGTTTAATTGCCCGGACGGTTGGCAACCCTGAAATCGCTTAAGGGAGCACTTCTCTTCCGGGTTCTTCCCGGCATTTCCCGCTCTCTGCGCAGTGCATTTTCCAGTCGGCCAAGAGCGAAGTGCCAATTCTCTTTGCGTTTCATTGAACAACAACAGAAATTTCATTCAAAAAAGCGACAGCCTCACAGTGCTTGTAGTTAAATAATTTTTATTGTTGTCTTACGGCTTTTGAGTAAAAGTAAATTTTGCAAAATAATTTCCCAAGGATGGAAAGCTGGCAGTGCGAGTGGGCGAGAAGACAGAGAGAGTGAGCGATAGGGAGAGAGAGAGAGCGAGGGAATGCTTGAAGGCAACGAACACAAATCAGGGAAAATATAATTTATTATTTCTTGCCTTATCCTTGAGCCGCAGCCAAGGCGCATCGTCTTCTCTCCTTTTCCATGATGTGTTTGTCTTTGGCCCCCGGTCCCTAGTATTCCATAGTCCATAGTCCGTAGTTTGGAGTCCGGAGTCCGTAGTCCGAAGTCCGGAGTCCTGAGTTCCGAGTCCTTTCTAAGAAACCCCCTCCCGCCCATTGGAGCTATTCATTCCCATTCCCATCCACCTTGTGCTGTGCAAAATTCTATGCTTAACGCCATTTTTGTGTGCGAGACACGATGACGACAAATTTTCAACGTGCAACCTGACACTGAGCTGAGATTTTCCAAATTCCTTGTCTTCACTTGTGCACCGCCCCCGTTGCCCCGCCCCCTCTGCCGCTGCATGCATGCAAAACTGCCAAGGACTCCGTCTACCCGTCTCTTTCGCCACCTTTACGCCCCCCTCTCTCTCTCTCTCTCTGTCTCTCCCTGTGCCTCTATCTCTGTCTCTCGCTGCGTCTCCAACTGTGACTCCGACATTTGAAAGGATTAGACCAGCTCGTGTGTCGTATGGCGATGGCGATGGCGGTGGCAAGTGGGTTGCAAGTGGGTGGCGGGCGGGCCTCGTAACGTAAAAAGTATTTGCACAACTCTCAAGTGGGTCAAATGATTAGGCGGCATGATGAAGTGCCTTGCCACTTGAGCCGCCGCCTCGTCCTGCGTCCTTTGCCCCAGTCTCGTCCTACTTTGCCACTGCGCCCATCCAAAAATAAACAGTTTAATGTTTTGAATGAGCAATTGAATTTGATTATGCTCGGGTGTGGGTGCATGGATGTCTCGTGTTCCCCTGCCAAGTGAAGACATACCTACACCCACCGCCCCTCACACCCACCCCTCTCCGCAAATAACTTAAAATGCATTACGTAATGGGGTCTAAGTCAGGGGGCGGATGATGGGCCAAGGACTCGCCCACATAAACATAGATGGGGAAAATGGTAAGCGGCTTATGTGAGGTAAGACAACACCTCACGTTATCGTATGCTGCGAACTAGGATTGCCTGTAATTTGACTAGTGATGTAATTATGCCGCAGTATGTTATTGCCGGGGATTACCCGTAGAACGCATTATTATGAGATCAGGTCAATTCGACCACCTTGGGTGGATTTCTTAGCGGATTGATTCCACAATTATAGGTCGCTTACCATTTGACCTAGTCAATCTGTGCTCCATTGGATTAATCTGTTTACACTTTGGTAAAATGCATCTGGTAGTTTTTGGTATAAAACGACGCCAAGGGAAGGAGTCTCTTTGCTCTACTATTTTCTATCAATTTCAATTTAATTAATTAGGGCATTGATCATAAAAAAGCATTTTTATACGCAGTATAAATCTGATTACTCCTAAGAAATTAAAATTAAAATTACAATCCCAAATGATCGCTGGTAAACCTGTGCTCGATAGTATCCCTTCAAAAACTCAGCGCAAAGTCGCAGCATATTTCCACATTCATTACATGACATGAACAACAGGGACAGAAACAAAACAGGAAATTGCTACTTAAATGCAAAGCCAATCTCTGTGTTGGCAAATGTTCCCAAAATAAGCCAAACAGAAAATAAAAGATAAAAGCCGAAGACAATGGCGGCCAAAATATGGCAGGACCCAGAATAAAAGTCGAAATGGAGTTGGGGAAGCTGGGAAAGTGGGAAAAGCTGGGAAAGACTGGGCAAAATCCGCCCAAGTAGCGACGACATTTAGCGTTTTAAATCAGATTATTCCACAACAACTGTCAATAATGCAAAAGGCGAGGGCAATGGGAACCCACGACGAAAAAGGACCTCTCACCCACCCCGCTAAGCCAGGCCAAATGAGCCTTTTTGCCAACCGCAAAACGAGGCGAGAAAATTGTCACCGAAATGCCATCGAATTGTGTAAATCAAAAAAATAATTGTGCCTGATAACAACATCAATAACAATAAGCGACGCTACCCCGGGCAAAACAAAAATCCAAAAAAAACAAGATAGAATGCTATAGTCGACTTGCCCGACGATCAGATACCCATTACTCAGCTAGTGGAAGTGCAGACGAAAAATTTCAACATTTTCTGGAATATCGGCAGAAATTGGGAAAAATAATAATCTACGAGTAACGGGTATAATTACAAAAAAAATTATATTAAAAAAAATTTTCTAAATTTGAATGCAGAGTCTTAGAGAATTGCGCCAGAATCATTTAGAGGTATGCCACTTCAAAATCCGATCAAGATAAGTTGAGTTATGGAGTTGAGAACTTCAGCCTTAGGGCATTTCTTAGTTTTTTGAATTTGTACAACATCAACACATCAAAAAATGACATAAAAATTAAAAAAAAAAAAATTTCTAAATTTGAATGCAGATATTTAGAGAATTGCGCCAGGAATATTTAGTGGTATGCCACTTCAAAATCCGATCAAGATAAGTTGAGTTATGGAGTTTAGAACTTCAGCCTTAGGGCATTTCTTAGTTTTTTGAATTTGTACAACATCAACACATCAAAAAATGACATAAAAATTAAAAAAAAAAAAATTTCTAAATTTGAATGCAGATATTTAGAGAATTGCGCCAGAAACATTTAAAGGTATGCCACTTCAAAATCCGATTAAGATAAGTTGAGTTATGGAGTATAGAACTTCAGCCTTTGGACGTTTTTTAACTTTTTTGAATTTCTACAATATCAAAAAAATGACAAAAAAATTTAAAAAAAAAAAATTTCTAAATTTGAATGCAGATATTTAGAGAATTGCACAAGAAACATTTAGAGGTATGCCACTTCAAAATCCGATCAAGATAAGTTGACTTATGCCTTAGGGCATTTCTTAGTTTTTTGAATTTGTACAACATCAACACATCAAAAAATGACATAAAAATTGAAAAAAAAAAAATTTCTAAATTTGAATGCAGCTTTTTAGAGAATTGCGCCAGAAACATTTAGAGGTATGCCACTTCAAAATCCGATTAAAACAAGTTGAGTTATGGGGGATAGAACTTCAGCCTTAGGGCATTTCTTAGTTTTTTGAATTTGTACAAAATCAACACATCAAAATATTACAAAAAAATTAAAAAAAATTTTTTTTCTAAATTTGAATGCAGATTTTTAGAGAATTGCGCCAGGAACATTTAGAGGTATGCCACTTTAAAATCCGATCAAGATAAGTTGAGTTATGGAGTTTAGAACTTCAGCATTAAGGCATTTCTTAGTTTTTTGGACTTTGTACAATATCAAAAAAATGACAAAAAAATTAAAAAAAAAAATTTTCTAAATTTGAATGCAGATATTTAGAGAATTGCGCCAGAAACATTTAGAGGTATGCCACTTCAAAATCCGATCAAGATAAGTTGACTTATGCCTTAGGGCATTTCTTAGTTTTTTGAATTTGTACAACATCAACACATCAAAAAATGACATAAAAATTAAAAAAAATTTTTTTTTTTAATTTAAATGCAGATATTTAGAGAATTGCGCCAGAAACATTTAGAGGTATGCCACTTCAAAATCCGATTAAAACAAGTTGAGTTATGGGGGATAGAACTTCAGCCTTAGGGCATTTTTAATTTTTTGGACTTTGTACATTATCACATCAAAAAAATTACAAAAAAATTGAAAACAAATAAATTTCTAAATTTGAATGCAGATTTTTAGAGAATTGCGCCAGAAAAATTTAGAGGTATGCCACTTCAAAATCCGATCAAGATAAGTTGAGTTATGGAGTTTAGAACTTCAGCCTTTGGACGTTTTTTAACTTTTTTGAATTTCTACAATATCAAAAAAATGACAAAAAAATTAAAAAAAAAAAATTTTCTAAATTTGAATGCAGATATTTAGAGAATTGCGCAAGAAACATTTAGAGGTATGCCACTTCAAAATCCGATCAAGATAAGTTGAGTTATGGAGTTTAGAACTTCAGCCTTAGGGCATTTCTTAGTTTTTTGAATTTGTACAACATCAACACATCAAAATATTACAAAAAAATTAAAAAAAAAATTTTTTTTTTAATTTAAATGCAGATATTTAGAGAATTTCGCCAGAAACATTTAAAGGTATGCCACTTCAAAATCCGATTAAGATTAGTTGAGTTATGGAGTTGAGAACTTCAGCCTTAGGTCATTTCTTAGTTTATTGGACTTTGTACAACATCAACACATCAAAAAATGACATAAAAATTGAAAAAAAAAAAATTTCTAAATTTGAATGCAGCTTTTTAGAGAATTGCGCCAGAAACATTTAGAGGTATGCCACTTCAAAATCCGATTAAAACAAGTTGAGTTATGGGGGATAGAACTTCAGCCTTAGGGCATTTCTTAGTTTTTTGAATTTGTACAACATCAACACATCAAAATATTACAAAAAAATTTAAAAAAATTTTTTTTTTTAATTTAAATGCAGATATTTAGAGAATTGCGCCAGAAACATTTAGAGGTATGCCACTTCAAAATCCGATTAAAACAAGTTGAGTTATGGGGGATAGAACTTCAGCCTTAGGGCATTTCTTAGTTTTTTGAATTTGTACAACATCAACACATCAAAATATTACAAAAAAATTAAAAAAAATTTTTTTTTTTAATTTAAATGCAGATATTTAGAGAATTGCGCCAGAAACATTTAGAGGTATGCCACTTCAAAATCCGTTCAAGATAAGTTGAGTTATGGAGTTTAGAACTTCAGCATTAAGGCATTTCTTAGTTTTTTGGACTTTGTACAATATCAAAAAAATGACAAAAAAATTAAAAAAAAAAATTTTCTAAATTTGAATGCAGATATTTAGAGAATTGCGCCAGAAACATTTAGAGGTATGCCACTTCAAAATCCGTTCAAGATAAGTTGAGTTATCGAGTTTAGAACTTCAGCCTTAGGGCATTTCTTAGTTTTTTGAATTTGTACAGCATCAACACATCAAAATATTACAAAAAAATTAAAAAAAAATTTTTTTTTTTAATTTAAATGCAGATATTTAGAGAATTGCGCCAAAATCATTTAGAGGTATGCCACTTTAAAATCCGATCAAGATAAATTGAGTTATGGAGTTCAGAACTTCAGCCTTAGGACACTACTTAATTTTTTGGAAAATTTGTTGGCTGGTGATCCTGTCATGTCCGTTATAGGGTCGGAAACGTTTCGTTCTGCGTTTTACAAACTTTTCAACGAACCAAGCATACCCTCTTTCATTCGATGAGTAAGGGGTGTAAAGGGAAAAATCAAAATAAAAAGGTGATGCCACCACGAATTGCACACAATAACCATAAAGGATAAGGGATAACGTTGAAAGGGGTTGAGCCTGAAGGGATGGGCGTGGCTGGTCGGGCCTTGTCAAAATACTAGACACAAAATCGGGGGCTTCCGCATTTCTCGGTTCTGGGTTCTCGGTTTCCAAAACTCTGGGTTGTTCGGCGCTATTACCCCCTCGGCTAATTTATGGCTCACTCTCTTAAAGTTTTGTTCGAATTTCGGGCTCGTAAATCTTTTCAACACATACAAGCCACACAGGGCACTCCATAATACACTCGACTCGACTCGACGCGGCGAGTTTACTTCACTTTATGGGTAAAACCCAGCCCCAGAAAGCCACCAGAACGCTCTCGACTTCAGCACTTGGCGGTGCCTTTATTTACTTCATATTAATATTAAGTTCATTGTGTCAAGCTGGCAGCGCCGATTTCTTATCATTTTGTTTTCTTCTTTTTTTTTCCGCCCCCCGCCCAGTTCACCGTCCCTTTTTAATTTTAGTCGCGCGCAAGGACAATGGTGGAGCGATGAGAAGGACACTTCTCACTTCTCCGGCTTGTTTGCCGCACTCGGTCCAAAAAGCTTATCTCCTGGCTGCCTGGCATTTACATTCAACGCTTGACAGCTTCCTTGGGGTTTCCTGCTCCTTACACCTCCGTCCTCATCCGTCCTCATCCTTCGACAGCCACACTCATCCATTCAGGACGAGTGTGAGAAGATTCGCCTTTGTGATCCGATATCTGCGCGCTACACCCATTTAAAGCGTCTTAAAGTTGTGCGCGAATAATTATCGGCAAATATTTGCCCACGATTTTCATACATCGGATAGCTTTATGTCGCGGAGCACTTGCAACATAAGACTTTGGTTAAGTTATCAAAGGCGCGGCTCTTCGCTGCCCGTGTAAATATGCACTTCTTGCCAGCCTTTGTGTTTTACGAATAATTACGTATTCGCTTTCGAACTTTTTGCCTTGGCTACTTTTTGCTCCCTGCCATCTTCTTTGCCATCACAAAAACTTGTTGCAAGCTCTTGGGTAGTTGAGCGCATTTTGTTGCAGGAACTTATCATAAGTCGATTTACTTATCAGCTTAGTTGTAACTCCCATTTTCCCCACTTTAAGTCATATTTACACAACGATACAGCCTAATTGCAATGCACCATCTAGCTTTAATTAAATGTAATGATTTCCCTTTGAAACCCGATATCATTCTGTGTTTTTAAGAATGGTCGCCCCTTTTTGAACCCCTTTTTCGACACAGTAACACGTAACCGACAAAAGGATTCATTATGGAAAGGAGCACAAGTGCCACAAGTGTAAAGTTAATAGCAATGTGGACGTTGACCAACCCTTGGCACTCAGTTAACACCACCCAGTCAGTTGTCCTTCTGTCATCGATTGGGAACCTGGCTACCTGACGTGGCGCCAGATGTGCCCAAAACACACCCGAAGTCATCAAGCAAATAGCTATATATCATAGCTCGCTGATAATGCGGCCTGATTAAAGGCGCCCCGCTGATAGCGACTTAGTCCTTGAAAGTGCTGGAAATCCTGGGGTGCGTTGCTTGATCCGCTGACTTTCGCTTCCCATTGTGAATTTGCATGCCGCGAGTAACGTGCGCGTCATCATCATAGCCATCATAATCATCAGCTCCGCAGTCAGCATCAAAGTAATTGCAGCCACACTCCGCGACAATCCCCAATTGCTCCATTGGAGCGTGCTTGGAAATTATTTCACAATTTTTAATAGCTTCAGCTGGCGCCGTGACTGGGCTAATTTCGGGTTTTGCCACTCGCAAATTCGGGACTCTGGTGTTGCTGGAGACAATCGCACATTTGGGAGCCCTTCATTCCGATGGGGCCCAGGCACTTGAGGTTAACCTTCGAATGTCTGTCGGCTGAGGGGATTTTCCTGGGTCGTGTGATTGCTAATGAGGTGGGTAGTTTATTACAGGCACTCTTGAAATGCAGGATAATCTCTACTCTGCGAAAAATGTGGCTCAGTCATGTTGGCCGAGATTGCCAGTTAAAGCTTGTAAAGTATTTCAAATGCATATTTAAAAGCTGCATATTTATTCGAATTCCGCATTACTAAAGCAATGACTCAGTCAATCTATAGTGGGTAAAATGTATAAATTCCAAGGTAAAATGTAACATTTGCAGCTAATAAAATCACAAAAAAGGCTCTCAAAAATTGACATTGGTGGACATATCAGTCGAGGACATGTACACCATTGACTTTGGTCCATGGGCATTGGCTTTCCGGCCAAATTCGAGCAGGAAAAAAGGACCTCCGCTTCCAGCCGACCACATCGAGCAGCAATTTGGAAACTTCAGCTCAACTCGGTGGTTTTTATGGCATTTTATGGCCACCCCCCTCAATCCGCCGCTTCTTTCGGCGGCTTGCCAACTGTTTTGGGCCATGGCCATTGCACATTGGTAGGAGATATTCTGCCATTCTCCTGGCCTTTTGTTTCCACTGGTGCTCCTTAACTTGTTGTTGTCGCATCAGAGAAAATTGAGTTAATTATCGTGTCGCATAATTAGAAAAGTTAGGGCGACTGGCCGAAAAGAGTAGCCAAGTGTACCCAAGTTGGCCATAGCCATTGCCATTGCCATTGCGTGCGGGTGGAAACCTTAATTTCACGCTCTTATGCGGAAAACGCATTTCAATTTTCCTAATTCCAGTTAATAACTCAACAAATAAGCCAGAAGGCAAAGAACTTCTAAATGCAAATATTGATAGATACTTTGTTGAGTGTGCCAAGTAACTCAGGCGAACTTCCTCTAAATGATTATTATGGCCAAGATGATGATGGCAAAATGCACGAGCTGCGGCGGCGGCGGGTGGGAAAATAAGTAGCACGTCTAAATATGAAAAGCACTCGGCGGGCTCGGGGTTTCGAAGGGGTTAAAAATGATTCAAGTCGCCTTCACTTTGCTGCCAAGCCAAAGACAAACATTCCAAAGGCAGCCAGACGGCGCGAAAGAGACGGCGCATGGCGGCTGAAAGAGATGGCGAGATTTGTGGGCGGTGGGCGGTGGCAGCAGCAAGGGTTAGTAAGTAACTGGGCTGACTGCCCGGGGGCATAATGACAATTACAGTTACCGCGTGCCACGCAGCCAAAGTGAACTTTTTACTTTGGGTTTAAGCAAATAAATCCGTCCGAAAACGGTTTCCATTCCACCCACGCCTTGCTCCACTCTATCTCATTTTCCCTCCGTGTTTGTTAGACTTGCTACGCACTGAAACAAAAAACAATGCAGCTGCATGCAACAAAATGTCATGAATATCGGACATGCAAAGCTGCACAACACCAAAGTAAACGGCGCATAAGAAGTTCGTTGCATACTTTTGGACACCTATAATTCCTATCGCCAGGGATTTCTCGCGGTGCAGTTCGGCATCCATGCTCAATGAGACACAAACAAACAAGCGGCAACAGCAGCAGCAACACCATGGAGACCGATGTTGCCCAACCCCTCGGGGTTCGGCTGCCAGAGCCAAGCAATTCAAAAGGGGTGAATAAGCTAAACATGACCCCCAGCGATGCACAGATCCAGAATCCACGGATAGTGGGGCATGGCATGGCATAGTGCTGCGAAGGCGGTGGAGCAGCAAGAAGGATGCTGCTTTCATGTCTCCTGTGGCGGCCAGCGACCACGAAAATAAAGCGTGGCAAATACAAATAGAAATAAGTCAAAATGTATCCAAGGGAAACACATTCGCAGCGGAAACGGATGCGAAAGCGGGCAAATGCGTCAGTTCACAATGCTGTATGTGCAGCAGCATCTGCTGATGTTTGCTTAATGAATTGAATCTTCTATTTATATGATTCATTTTTATTTCAACATTATTATTTTTTACCACAAAAGGAAATGCGCGCAGATAGACAGCGAAAAAACAAACAAATGAAACAATTAAAATTAAAGGCACCCTTGGGAGCCAAAAAAACAAAATCCTTATCGAGGGGTAGAAAAGTGTACAACAGTAGTCTCAACTTGGCCATGCCCTCGGAAATTTAAAAACAATAACGCAGACATTAGAAATTGGCCCAAATGAAGTATTCAAGTCTATAATACTATGTCCAGAACCACAAACAAAGGATTTGTAAATGGAACTTAACTGATCTGAGTGAAAATGGGCGAGAGAACGGTAACAGAGTTTAGCTAAGAAGGTCTTTTTGAAATTAATCATATTTATTTGGCCATAAAGGAGTTATCTTTTCTGACCACAAGCCCAGTCACAAGAAATTGAAATATTCGGCTTTTTTATGGTTTTGGGACACAATAAAAGAGCGCTTTCTGGCAATTTGTTCACCGTGTCCTGCCTTTGATCAGATTTGCGTATCCCAAAACATTTACGCTTCGAAATCAAACAATTCATCACGAGGACATGGCGCAATAGAACTTTTGTGCGCGCTCCTAAAACCGCAAAACCAAATCATCATCAGTTTTATCAAACAACCCATTCATCCCCGACTAAAATGCCATTTGATAACCTCAAACAAAAAATGCGGGAATTATAAAAACCAAAAGTGGGGGTTGCGAAAAAAAAAAAAAAACGAAAAAATGAAAAAACGAGACAAGATTGGACAATTGCATTCGCTTTCGATGGAGAATCTGCGGTCGCACGCATAAATCTGTTGCTGTTTTTGATTTCACTCGCCGCGGATAATGAAATTAATCGTCTGTAATGGTTTATTGTGTGCGGCGATGGCTGATTCTGTGTTCTGGCCAGGCCAAAACGGCCCCGACCAAGCCAGCCAACCAAAAATGACCGACGGCCAGATACAAATTCGGTTTGATTGCTCTGCTTTTTTTCCTTCGCCCCCCAGAAAATATATTGAATTGCCATTGAATGTCGCGTTGCCATAAATAAGGCGCTCTAATGGGGCGCGGTCCATGCAATTTTTTGTGATTTAGTGGGGGCTTTTGGGTTCAAAGCTATGCCATCTAGCTATACCCTCGTCGCCAAGTCGTATATCAATGGATTACTTTAAAACGTCGAACCGACTGTCACGCTTCTAAACTAATAACGTTGCAGTAATCGGCATAAATCCATGAAAGAAAATCCCATTAATCCGCCCCCCGGGACATCAGCATTTTTGATGTTTCCCCATCGAAGTGGGCGCTGGAAAGAAGAAAGGATATTCTCACAGGACACCAGCCACACGTCGTGCCCCGTTGTCTACTGTCTACTGTCTACTGTCTACTCTCTACTGTCTGCGGCTTATAAGCTTCATTCGCCGCCACACACTTCAAATTCAAATTACTACACATTATATAATATCCTGCAGGCTATCAGCACACCACACGTACTCACTGATGAAAGGAGGAGTTCCTAGAAAGGACATGTTGGCTCAATACGACATAACAACGTGGCCGCAGGGCTAGAAATCTTCCTGCCGCTTGGACTTCAGTCCTACCACGTGGCTTTCCTGTCTCCGTTCCTCCATTTCGACGTGGTAGTTGATTAACAAGACATCATTTGAGTTTAAATACACATGGTAGTCGAGGTGTGGGAGGAACAGTGGGTGAGTTATGAAATTGGCCAAAACCCATTGCTAACGAACCATTTTCAAAGGTGTCTAAAAAATGCGCCTATAAGTTATACCTCAAAAAGCAATTAAAATTGGGAAACATATATAATTAAATACTTTTAGACACATCAATTTTGATCCTTGTAGCATTTGTAACGCTTTCTGAGTGATAAAGTTACAATGTATGTGAGTTCCTTTTTGGAAAGTACCTATTTTTGAAGCCTGGCTATTGTTTTATCCGCAACATGCCTTTGTGCTCACAAAAGTTGGTGGAAAATACTTTTCTCTACAGTTTTTACAACGAAAGCTCCACGTAGCATAACTGGCGCACACAACTGTACTTTCACACACAATTTCAAGTTATAATCAGTGCTCATTATTATACCAGACACGTTTTCAGATTTCGCGTGATTATGCGCCGCGGCTCGGCAACATCTTTGCAAGTTTTTGGGCAAACACGCAGGCGGCCAAGGAGCGAAGTCAAGGAATTAAACTTGAAAATAGCTTAAGAGATACATTCTGTGTATCCAGCAGATAGGCGAAGCGATGAGCATGTTGCCTAGGTCCTGACCGAGCTGGATATCCCTGCTCTACTCGGGGCTCAGACCATAATGCTTATTGTTGTCATTTGCCCGGGCGCCTCAAGTGGGCGGGGCCGGCGAAAAGTTGGCGAAAAATATGCAAATTATAATGAAAAACTTGACACTTTACATGCAAGGCAACAGCAAGAACAACGGGAAGGCGAGGTCGGGATTTTCCGGACTGCTTTCAGCCCTCGGATCTCCGTTCTTGGCCTCCAAGCCGATTCAAATCTGTGGCGGCCGATTAAGCGGGCCAAATGAAGCGCTCGCACTGCCTCCGCATTTTAATTAAGCAAGCAGCCAAATTTTTGCCCCACCATCACCGGTTGTCGTTGTTCGTTGTTCGCTCTTCGTTGTTGGTTGTCGCCTCCGTGCGAAAAATGGCACAAAAGCTGGGTGGTTCTAGGTGGCACTGGTGGCCCTGGTGGCCCTGGTGGTGCTCATCACCACCGGAGATCCCGAATTCCCGTAGCATTTGCATAAAGTTTTGCTGCAGCTGCAGCTTTGTTTCGCCGGGCTTTTGATTTCATCCACAAAAGTCAACGAATGTCTTCCGAAGTTATCAGAACTCGAGGTGTCAGGCGAATTATCTGGCTTTAAGTAAAGCAACTTGGATACGGTGCGAAACAAATTGGACCTGGATTTCAAGCATGAATATGCAGGAGCCCCTAATTTTGACTGCGAAATGTTACCGAATCGATTAACATACATTTATGAAGGATTCGTGTCCTTGTAAATGAAATTGTTCATTTGAAATTGTGAAACTGCTGCAGATACAAAATATTGTAGTATGCTTTTAAACAGCTTCAAATCGCTACAGAATTCCGTTGTTCAAATATTTGTGTGGGCTAATGTGGTAGTTATATGAAGTTAGTATTGTAGAAAAATCCAAGAGACCCAATTTCATAATGTTTCTCCGCCTCCAGCTAAGCCGCACTTACAATCAACTTTAACAGCTCTTTTAACTCCAAACCTCGAAAAATTGGCCAAACTTTCTACGATTTCATTCGCACACACTGAAAACACACACACACACACACACAGAGAGAGAGAGAGAGAGCAATGGAAATTATGGCGGAAAATTACCTTAACGAAAGGGCTTCCGCAGCACTACGACTTTTGGGGCACGTTGCAACCTTTGCGACCCAACTGTACCCGCTTGTAAGCCACTTGTAGTGCGGCAATGGCAGTCTGGGCCGAAAACAAAAGCAATTAGATGTCGCCAACTGGCTGACTGGGATTGTGGACGAGAATGGGGATGGGGATTGTGGATGTGCCGCAGGAAGTTGAAACGAGTGGGTTAAGAGCTGTTGGCTGTGTGGGTGTAGTTGCGAATGTGTGTGTGTGAGTGTGAGTGTGAGTTTTCACGCAGGGACCCCAGTAAAAGTAAAAAGTTTGCCAGCGCGATTTTCTTGGTGAAACTATAAATTTACAAGCCACAATCAGGGGCGCCTCCGTGATGTGCGTGTGGGCTTGAGAGTGTATTAAAAAGCGTTCAGGTGAACCACCTACGTGTTACCCACTACCCACCTGCCAGGTCCCCGCTTTCCACGACCTGACAATTTTCAGCACTTGAGCGTTTATTTTGCCGGCTCTACGGCTCCGGTTGTTGTTGATTTTTATTGCCATCGTTGGCGTTGTTCAACGTTAGTTATAAAAACTTTACCGCCGCCCGGAGGTCCATTGTGGGTGTTGGCTGATTGTCGAGGGTTAACATTGGGACTGCTGGGGCATTTATCTCCGCCATTTGGTCCCCTCGAATCCTGAATGGATTTTAAGTGGAATAAGTTTAATGATCGAAATTATTCAACGTGTGCCTTGTGTTTTGGCTTCTCTGCCTGGCTTATGCCCGGCTTAAAGTGGAACAGTGCCATGTTTATGACAGGCCGGAGTTTTGGTCGTGGTAAAATAAACATATTTGGCTTGGTGCTGTTAAGTGTGGCCCAAGTTTGTCCGGCTCTAAACCACATAAACTACATGTGATTTGTTGTTAGAAGGGTCTATTGACATATGGCAGTGCGTATTGTGAAAAGATGCCTCTTAAAAGTGTTCCTTTTTTTAAAAAGCTTCATACAAAGTGAAATCTAAGTGCTCCAAATTGAAATGACAACTTGTCAAACCAAAAACATCGGTTTCCCATTCAAATTAGACGAAATTTATTTTTTCTGAATTATAGCCACAATGCAATGTACTTTAAGAACTCCGCTTTTATGGCGCCCAACCTTAAGCAACTTAAGGATCACCAACGGCTACTCAAAGGATGCCAAGACCCTCAAGCGCTTGGGCACCAGTCCCCGGAATGTTCGCGATCACCCCGAAGGATGTACGCCGCAAACTCTAAACACAACGGCCTTCAGCTCCCCGGATTTCATACCCCCGTCAACCTACAGAATCGTGGACGAAAAGGAGCAACTTGGACCCAAGGCGGGAAAAAAGCAAACCTACAAGAATCCGGAGTACTACAGCTATTATCGCTACTCGTACTACGACCTGAAGACAATCGTGGATACCATTAAAAAGAAGCAATCAACTAAGAAGTAGTAACAAACCGCACCAGCTTAGACACACTGAAGAAAATTCCAACCACAAGCTGCCAGTAATTCGCGATACTTTTCCAGAAACTAATTCAGCTAATAATTATAATAATTCGATGGTAAAATATCTAGCCAAGTATGACTGTTGTCGAAATGAGTTTGGCATGCCATTTTCGCTCAGTGTATGAGCTGCTCCGCTCGCTGACATGCCGCCTTATGACACTAATCGTATTAGTTGGCTGCTCGTTAGTTAGGCGGTGCTATCTGCCCCAAATGCGATTTCCGCACAATGAGCCGCTCGCCGTGTCCGTCGTGCAGTTTCCGGATTACGTGCGGCATTCTTCGCACAGGTGACATAATGATTCGGACTAGCCGGCGCCTCGCGGGCGTAATTAGAGGGTGTCGAGGGGTCGAGAGAGGTCGAGGGAGTTCGAGGGAGGTTCAGAAAGCGCCGACTTGTGTGCGCCGGACAAAAGATGCGATGCTGCCCCAAAAGGGGGCAGGTGCACCTTGTAATTTAGCAAATCGGTTTAGCAACTCATCGGGAATAGCCAGCGTGGAGGCCTTGGGGAAATGGAGCTCTCGCGACAAACACGCCTTATTAAATCTGCAGACATTAGCCTCTTACTTACACTTGTAGGTGATGTTCATTAGTTTGGCGCACCCAGGAAGGCAGGAGCTCCTAACAAACTAGAAATATATCATAAAAATACTTTTGGTAGAAGCACAAAAGAAAAAAAGAAGGAAAAGAAGTTTGATTGGAGCGATCTTAAGTTTAATATGATATAATAGATATGATATAAATGGCATAAAACAATAACAGGACATATTATAAAGATATCTACACTTATCTATAATATACACATATATAATCTATATGATCTATAGATATATATAATCTATATATATAATCTAATTTAAAATAACAAAGATATGTTTATATATATGATATACAAAGATATTTGATACTTTTTGATATATATTTGATGATATTGTATATGATAGTTTATAAAACTATCTAAACTATCTATTCATATAGAATACGATACTATGCCTCATATATTTTAAGGCCCCCTTCCGATATAAGAAGGTAACTATGAAATGTATGTACTATGTAAAGAAATCCGCTAGAAGTACTAAATAGTTCTATGATTTTTGCAAGCAATTAAGTGGAATATTTATGATATATGGTTGCCCCAAAATACGCAACTGGAAGCGGAATTTCATGAGTGGGGCTTTTAATTGAATCCCATTGTCGGGTGGAACGGGAGTGTTTGTATGGACCATTCGGGCGAACCATTCCCATTCACACATCCCCACCCTGGCAATTTATCAATTTTAATCGCATGCAAATTTTATGCAGGCCGCCATAAGACCCAAGTGACATTTGCTTTCGCTAAAGCCGGGCACACAATATTATTCCCAAGAAAATGAAGAGGGGCAGAAGCACTGGGTGTGTGAGTGTGTGAGTGTGCGAGCGTGTGTGTTTGCTGCTCAGTTTTGTTAACAACTTTGGGCCATTCGAAGGGCTTCTGAAATGGCTGCTGCTAATCACATGGCACTCTTTGTGATTGCGACCCGCCGCCCCTCGAAGTTAACCATCCTGCGCAATATTTGCATTTTGGCAACATCATTTTTGCTGTTCCAAGTGCCTAAGCCTGAAACATGGCCAAATCAAAACATTTGCATAATTAATGAGTGCTGGAATGCTTGGTGAGCCGTAAGGAAACTATCAGTTGGAAGAAATTGGCAGAACGTTAAAGTTAAACATGCAAGCCATGGAAAAAGCAGAAAGCAAATTACTTGCAATTAGTGGTATGTATGGCTTGGTTAATTCATTTCCAGAAATTATTTCTATATTTCTGGTTGGCAACATCGTAACAGCTCTGCAATTCTTAACTCTTAACTTTCTACCATTACAATCTTCAGTTACAATTAGTTTATTTGAAAAATTATTATTATAATTTGGTCGCATCAGCAAATTGCGAAGTCCCTGTGAATAAATCAAAGTTTTCCAGCCACAATCCTTTGCCAAATAGTTGCGCTTTTGACGTGGCATTTTTTCCGCATGTCTGAGGATTCTTGGCCTGAAAATGAACGACTAACGCTAATTTCCGTCTGGTGATTGATACGAGACCCCGGGCCAATGACACACGTCATCCATCATGGAAGACAATGGCAACTGGGTGGGGGAAAACTGGGGAAATGGGTAAATGGGCGAAGGGAAACGCTGGGAAATGCGCTTATCATGTAACGGTTAACGGTGAATTGACTGGAAAAGTTCAAAGGTTTCGCCTTTGATTTGATGGATGCGAAGCGTTGGCAAGTGCCTCAAGTGCAAATTAAAGCCACCGAATGGCAAGTTATATATCGCATAGTATATAGTATTTATATGTGTGTACCTGCGGGCTTGATTTTCCAATTTACAGTGGCGGTAAAAGTTTGCGGGACACGTATTGCGATGGCAGCTGGTTTGCTTGGTCGGAAAAGTTGGGCCGGCAAATGCGAAAGCAACACGTAAAAACAAAATTGCAAATAAATTTTAATTGTTTTGAGCAATTAAAAATTAAATTTAAAAATAGTGCAAGGAGCGAGCCAAGCGCCCCGTCTCCCAAAATGCCGCACACAAATTTGCGTGCTTATTCAATTTGCAAAATGTTTGCCAACTACGTGAGTGTGCGAGTACTTTTGCGACCCAGTGTCCAATGGCTACTGCCGAATACTCCTGCCGCTGCTGCTGCCGCTGCTGCTGCTGCTGCTGCTAAACAAATTAAATTAGACAACTTTTATTCATTCGTTTGACATTTTTATTTGTTTTCAAACTCATTTTGCCAGAGCAAAGGCTGCGGACTGGACTTTTTGCCGAATGTCAGCAGGGGCAGGACAGTTGAACAATTAACAACAAATACAATTTGCAGAGTTTAGTTAAAATTTTTACCAACTGCTCCCATTTAATTGTTTCACCTCTCCCCGCCCCATCTCTATTGTTCGAATTTAATTAAATGCCATTTGCATAAACTCGTCATCCCGCCTCGTTTCGGTTGTCAAAGGAATACAAAATTATATACAATTTATGACACTTTCTTTGTGCAAGTGTGGCAGGGAAGGTGGCAGAGCCGAGATAACAATGCTTATCTATCGCTGATAGCATCAAAATACTCGGAAGTGCTAAAAAGTGATAAATATAAGTGTGTTGACTATAAAGGCTGAAGAACTGCAAGCTAGCCCATTCGAAATATCATTCACAGCGAACTAAAAGGCATCCATTTTCTACTCGAATTCAGAATGTGCAAAAAATCCTTACTCATTTTGCTTAACTTACTGTTTGCCAAAGCTATCACAGGCTGCTCTTCAAATGTAAACATAAATGACATGTACTTATGATAACCTTGATAAGGCGCAATCTGTCTTCATCGATGAGTCGTTTTATTTGCAGTCGCCGCAATATCAGTTTGTCTTTCGCAGTGGCAACATCGAACCTTCCGCTCAAAAATATAATCGAATATTCTTATATCTTATCGGCAATGCCACTGAAATATCATCGTTTGCTGCTGCCATTGCTCCTGTTCGCCCACCAGCTGCTGGCTGAAAGTGAATTACACTCCTTTGACTAATCACACTGGACATGCTGGCATTTCATCACCCAAAACCTCCTGTAATTGCAGTTCCGCAGTGCTTTCACTTCACCTGGCTGGGTGCCTATTCGAATCACTCGAACATTCACTCGGAGAACTGTGAGTCCAGAGTGGGTGACTTTAATGAAATACCCTGCGCGGAGCCGCTGGTTGTGACCAGTAAGTGTTCAATGGGCCGAAAGGCTAAGCTAAAAGTGTGTTCTTTTAAAAAACAATCCATTCCAATAACATTTGAATAGCCGACGACACAGTGCCGGATGTGAAGGCGCTGTGGCAAAATTACACCGAGGATCGCGAGAACTTTCTGTGCCAAATGTCGCCGGGTCGGTCATGCGTGAAATACTCGTACATATTCAAAGGCGGAAGTAAGTCCACACCCCTTCGTAATAAAGACATATGATAAACCGAATCTTTCAGTACAAAACATCACGTACATGTGCGCCAATGTAAACAGCACCAACGGATGCTATCGACAGACCCACCCAACTGGCATGGTTGTGGAGGCATGTGTGTGCACCTCCCGAGTGGGCTTGATACCCTGTAATGGCTGCTCGAAATCGCAGAGTGCGCTGATGGGCTGGGCTCTTTGTGTGCTCGGCCTTTATCAATGGCTATATAAATATCGAATAGTTTGAACTACAAATACACACGATTCTGCCTTTATGTAATGTGACATTTCCGGGCTTTTGATTTTGACAAGTTTTTGCACAATTTATGTGCACTCTTTGTAGGCCATGCATTTTCAGTGTTTTTTACTGCCCTTTTTTACGCCCCTCGATGTGGCCAAATAAACTGCCATAATTTATTAGCTCGGCCATTAATCAATTGCAAGTTGATGATGACAATGACGTCCGCTGTGCAAAGCGCATTTCAGTATAGGAATTTTGTTAAATAAATAAACGAAATGCTGTACATAAATCAGGCCACAAATTTTACCCGGAATTGGAATTTATTTTGATGGGACTTAAGCTATTTTTTGCACCCCGCCTAAGCTCAGATACTTTGAAAACATGAAGTGCATGAAGTTTGCATACATAATCCTCTTGAAAGATAAGGTTGTGCAAATCCTATCAAGTTGTATTACAATTAAATTTCCCCCAATAATTACTTTAAATAAATAACAAATGGCCAGACGTTGGGGAAAGGGGCAGCAGTCGGTAAACAATGCAGGCGATAAACGGAAAACCAGCAACACAACTGCTGATGGGACACACTGCGTATGAGAAATGCAGCGAACGAACAGCCAACGGGGCGTATGCGTAATGGCAACTGGACTCTGGCGTGGGCTGTACGGCAGGCTGTTCCGATTGGGAATGCCCAGTGGCACCATCGGGCTCAAATAAACTAATTTTAATGCCTTCCATTGTGGCCGGAGCACGCAGTGCGGCTCAATTGGGATGCGACTGGCAGCGCCAGATTGGCGAAATGGAACGGGTCGGTCGGAGCTGGTTTCATCTCCCGAACTGCACAAGATATTCGAATATTTATTTATTCAAATTGTTCGGTTCTACGCACAGCCTAGCTCACAAGCATAGCGATTTTGATAGGCACAACTAAAAGTGAGTATTTCCTATTAATTGAGGTTTGACTACCGCGCATTTTAATTGCTTAGTTATCCAATAAAACTATTTTTAATTTTTATTCAGCCTTCTAAATATTTATCAACCTTTTCTACGAAATTGTATCTATGCTGATTATTTTATTTGAGCACTATTTCTTTGCTTGCCACTGTACATTTGCAATGCAATACATAAAATGACCAAAAAAGTGCAGAAACTTCAACAGCCATTTGTAAATTATGCCTTTATGCGTGTGTGCATTAACACTCGAAATTCGGAATTTGCTTTTTTCCAACGCCTTTGACAATATTTATTGAAATAAGTTCGTTTAAAATCCTGTTCCAGAAGCGCATCCTCTTACTTTCAAAGAAACAGCAGCCTTTAATTATTCGCAAATCTGATTATGAGTATGTCAAAATAACACAATTTGCCAGATGAAGAAAAATATTTATTTTATATCTTGCACTTTAATTTGGCAATATATTTATAGCCAGCCAAAACAAAATAATCATATAAGGTGCGCGGCATTTACGTAAAGATCTCCACTGGTTGTCATAATAAAACAAACCGCGCAAGAAGATAACTTATAAGCTAGGTAATACCCATAAATAAGGAACAGATTGAATAGTAGTTTTAATGGGTTAAGACTTACAGCTAAGAAACGCACTGTCTCTATGGCTAATACTCTGGATTTATGCATATATGCATTAGCCGAATCCACCGATTGCCAGCCACACAGGGCTTATCTTCCAGTGGACTGGAGAGGGGCAGTGTTAAAAATAAATAAATAAACATAATTTGTGCAGTTGCCGTTTATTGGGTGGCAGCAGGACTCGCAGACTAGGAGTCCCAATATTTTGCCATGTTTATGCAGTGGCCAAGTTGTTGTTGGCTATTTGTTTAGCATTTTGCCCAGACAGTTTTATGTACCGATAGATACGGAGCCAGTGGCCAACGCGTCGTATGCGCAATGCACAGTTCGATGGGAGGTTAGATGGGCTATAATTTATTTGTCTGTTTTATTGGTTGTTTAACAAGCACTAACAAAAATAAAACTAATGATAAACGAAATGTGATAAGCGCTGAAAGGGGTAATGAGTGATCGATTGAGCGATAGGGGGATTTGGGAAATTGATTGGTTTATGATTTGATTTATCAGGGCGTAATCCGCTACTAAATGGCCAGTAAGCTGAGGATTATTTTACCCTCTTTGCTTGAAACTAATTGAAATCTTGCCTTAAGTGTGGCAATATAAATATTTTCATGATTAAGTTTGAATTGCCTTCGAGTAACTGCTCGTGCATCATAACAAACAGTACGTTCTTATGCAAAGTTAAGCCTCTTCTAGTGCCTTAAAAAGTTCAAAAGTAGTTAAGCCATATTTTGTGAAGCATTCAAGCCAACTTCAAGACAGAACTCTACAGCTTAGATTATTTTCCGTGTGCGCACTCATTCATATTCACCACCACGGTCAATTATTCATTGGCAATTTTTTTGTTTTGCATCTGCGATGGCAATTTGCAAATGAACCGGATTCGGATTCGGATTCGGCCCGCTGACGATGTGCCGTGTGTATTTATTGTGAGTGTTTTGAGGGACAAAAACAACTGGGCAAGAATGAGCCAAGGAAACCGCAAAAACCGCACCGAATTTAGCACTGTGCTTGACCAGAAAAAGCGATGGATTTTGCGGAGGTTTCGGGGGCCTAGATCGAATGCATTTCAATTCAAAGCCGCACGGCCAAGTGAAGCGTGTCAGGTCGGGGGTCACCGAAACAAAAATAGGCGTGGGGAGGTCAGAATCCAGCGGGCATGGTGGCCAAAAAGAGTGCGCTAGAAGCGAAAGGATGCAGCATACAAATATCAAGTATACGCTGCGTGGCACATGACATTCCTTTGGTTATTTATACTATGTGGCATCGAATCGAAATGCAAATGAAAAGCACCGCAGAGCAGGACCTGCCGTTAATTGCCAATTTATAGCAGATACCCAACCACGCTGCCACGCCCCCACAGCGCCCACTTGCACGTGCTCGCCCAAGTGAAAATTATCATTTCCAGTGAAACTAAATCCCCACCACCCACCGCCCCCCGCCCCCCGCGCCACAAGGCAACAAAGCAAAAGGCAATGCTGGAAAAATGTACAGACACCCCACAAACGAAAGAAAAGAAAGTAAAATGCTGAAGGGTACGGAAGCGAAGTGAGGAGCTGCGGGAATGGAAAGCCGCACAAAGTCGACAAAAGTTTAGACGGGGACAAACCGTCCGAGCCGACCGCAAAAGGCAACAGCCAACCCGACCCATGCCCCTTGCATACCCCTTGAATACCCCTTAAATCGGGCGCTGCGATAGCCAAGGAAGATATGGACGAAAATCGGGCTAATGCATTTGACAGAAGAGGGAATACCCTGAGCACACCTATTTTCCATTGCGTTCGGAAATAAACTCCTTACATTTCACTTAAAGGTGTCCAAAAGTATGCAATCATTTTTTAGGTGATGGTACTCATTCCGCTGATCATTTGAAAATGATCAAGCAGGCAACTTTCGAAGCGGAAATCACTGCGTTTTCAGTCAACTCAAAGCATATTCAGAACTCTGGAATATCTCATACCTAGCAGTTGGCATCCTCGCTCCGAAATGTCCTCGCAACGGCAGTGCGTCTGCGTTCCCATTGAGACCATCGACCTGTGCAGCCCAGAAGCTAAGCCGGCAAAGCGCAGGTGCCGAGAGCTCGTGGATCCGGACGATCCCTACAGGTGCCCCATTTGCATGGAGTATGTGCGACGACGCCAACCAGGTGCCACCAAATGTGGCCACGTCTTCTGCTTCGGCTGCATCGATAAGGCCATTCGCAGTTTCGAGAAGTGCCCCATCTGCAACAGACAACTAACTATTGGACAAATACTGCCCATATTTCTTTAAAGTTATTGAAATTTTTGTTTTACGTTGCTTGGTTATGTTTTATTAAATTGAATTCCTCGTTATGTTCAACCAATTACGTAGCGTAGAAATGTGATTTATCAATTTACATTCCGATTAATACAGCGCATGGACTCGTGGCCCAAAAAAGGGTACAAGCATGAACCCAACCAGCGATTTATCGCATTTTGCTGCGGTCGGCATTAGTTACGCTGAATTTTATCACAATTGCAATTCTTTCTAGTCGAGGACACCCCCGAAACAGCGGCCGCCAAAAAGGATTTCATTTTCATTTATTTTCGGTTGCCTGCCCTTCTCCGTTGGGCCGCAGCCAATCCTCCAGCTGAATCCAGAGTCCAGCGTCCAGACCCACCGCTGCCTTGGCAACTGTCCGAGCCCGAATCCGAATCTCGATTTTGGCCAACGCTAATTTCCACGCTATGCCTTTAAATAATCATAATTTGGGACTTTTGTTGCTGGTGCTGCGGCCACTGGTGCTGTAAATGATTAACGCTGCTGCTGGATTTTCGAGGGCTAAATGCCCGTGGGGAGACCCTTTAAAGTGCCCTCCGTCGACTTGCATATTTTCAAGCCTGATTGCTCATTAGCAAATTCATTTGGCTGCACTCCAACCAAAAGGGGAAGTCCCTGAGTTATCAGTTAGCAGGCATTAAGTGTGGCGGGCAAATGTTAAACGCTGAGAGAAAATTCGATGGCGTAGGTTCCCTATTCTGAAACGCGAAGGTCGTTAGCTTTTCCCTATAAGCTGAGCATTTTCCTGATAAATTAACGGATTATCTGGTCTTTCGTAAGCACTCACTTATGCAAATCTTAAATTCTAAGTAAAAGTTCTTAACTATAATTGTTTTTATACCAGCAGTAATGCAATCCAATCCTTTATAAAAGATATTCAATTGGATTCGCACAAGTCAAAGATTTCATTCATTAAAAATTATTTCCCATGTAAGTGTATTGCCAAAGTCGAAAAGTGCAAAAATGATTCAAAAATGGCCTAATGACTTGTGCAAAATGTCGCCGAATTGAGATATTCGCACTCTCCGCATTTTTAGCCGGCAAGGGTCCTTCAAGAAGCATCCTGCCTTATCTCCTGCTCCTTGGAATTCTGCTGGAGTCTAGATGGGAACGCAAATGTCGGCTTAATTGTCTAAAATTCGAGCAGGGAGCTATGCAATGGTATGAGCGGGAGGGGTGGGGAGTGAGCCGGATAGTTGATGAGCTGAGGGATGAGCATTAACCCAGTTAACCCATTAAAGCCGTGTCATAAATTCAAAGCCACAACAGGGCAGCAGCAACAACAGGAGGCGCCTCTTGCTTTGTGGCCTTTTGTGGGCCAGGCTTGGCCCCTTTTTCGACTCATTAAAGCCAACTTCACGCAATTAGGCTAATAAGCCGCCCTCGCAGCAGTGCTGCAGCAACAAGAAAAAGGGCCAAAAGCCAGATTGGAGGCGAGTGGGCCATGTGACGGGGCTAAGAGCTGGAAGTGCTGGAACTGTCAAGTTTGTACCAAACCCTTTCCCTGCTCCCATTTCGCACTCTCGCTCAATTAACTCAAGTATCGCTTGATGTGTGAGGGGTCAAGCTTGAAAATAATGCTTAAAAATAACTCCCAAGGCAATATACTGATTTTTTATAGTTGAAACTATCGATGGGTCCGTCCAAACGGGTTATACAAACGGGTTTATATTAAATAAAAGTCGGGCAGCCATAAATGTAGCACTTTTCAATCATTTAATGCTGTGCAGCTGGGAGACGATCCATAGAAGCCAGTGGAACTCCCCTTACCATTGACAACTGGGTTGGTCCATTGTCCGTAGAACTGCCTTCAATGTGTCGTAGCCCAGCTGCCCGCGGAACACTAAACCAAAAATTTGGACAAGCCATGGACATGGGGACAATATTGGTATATGAAGAAACACCGAAACGGACACGTAACAGAAGTAAGATAGAACGAGAAACGTGGAAACTAGCTAGCGCCACAGGTGCGGACGATCCAGATCCGGAGAGCCCGGCCCACTGCTGGACTACTTGCTATCCGGACAGGCCATCTGGTACAGGAACTGCACGATGGTGCGCGTGGGTCTGCCGGTCATCCGATCCTTGAGCAGATATGGCAGCGGATTGTGGCGCGTCAGCATGCCCACATTCCGGATATCTATGTGGGCCCAGTCCGCGCAGGGAACCAGCTCGTGCAGCACGGCGGCGGCAATGCAACTGGAGGCGGGACCAATGCCCCTGTTGCTGATGTCGTAGGTGAGATTCGGGGACACCAGCTGCTTGAAGTAGCGCCACAAGGGCAGCCTCCACAGCCGATCTCCCGTAAGGCCGCCCGCCTTCTCGAATTGCTTGGCGATGAAGTTGGAGTTGGTGAACAATCCCGCGGCGGATTCTCCAAGGCCAGCACAAACGCCGTAGCCCAACGTGGCCAAGTCCACCACCAGGCGGGGCTTGTAGGTGGTCTGGGCAAAGAGCAGGGGATCAGCCAACACCACCGTTCCAGCTTTGCTCACATCCACAATACCCAGCGTCTTGCCATTCAGCAGGGTGACCACATCGCCTGGCTTGACCGCCATTCCCGATGGCATATTCTCGCAGAGCGGCAGAACGGCCGAGATGTTGACAGGCAGCGAGAGGGCGGCCGCAGCTCGAACGGCGGCCACACAAACGGCTGCTCCGGCCATGCAGCCGCGGTACATGTGCAGGCAATCCTTTGGGCGCAGGCACAAGCCGCCGCTGTTGTAGGTCAAACCCTTGCCCAAGAGCAGTATGGGCCGATCCTCTGGCGCTGTGCCGCAGTAGCTGACCTCCAGGACCACCGGTGGCTCGCAGCTGCCCTTGGCTATCATTAGGAACGAATTGAGGTGATTCATTTCTATCCAATCCATGGATCGCACCTCAACGGAAACGCCGCACGGACACAGGGCATCCACTGCCGACTGGGCGAATATGGTGGGTGTCATTTGATTGGCCGGCGCATCGCTCAATCTGCGTGCCAAGTTCTGCGATTCGGCCTTGAAGAGACCCCTCGTCCAGGCATCCACATCCGGAGAGTCGTACAGATCCAGTTTGGGCACATGAGTGCGATCCTGCTTGCGCTTGTTGCTGTTGTAACGCCAGATGGCCAGGGCACTGCCCTCCGCCGCCTGCTCCGGATATTCCATGGAGTCCACAAACACCTCCGTGCAACCCTGAAGCTGCAGTGCCCGTGCTCCGACGCCAGCGGCCACTCGGGCATTCTCCATGCCCTCATCGATATTCTCCAGGTCATTGAATCCGGCGCCTTCTTGGCCCAGACCCACCACCGCCACTGCCCGGAACTCGGCATCCACGTTCATGAAGACCTTACCCTTGCCCAGGTCCCCCTTGACTCCGGTTTCGCGCAGCAGCTCGGACACCTTGCCCTGAGTTCGGTCGTCAAACTTCTCGCCGCTGGACGTCATCTTGACCTCCTTGCTGTCGCCCTCCTTGGAATAGACGCCCACCACCACGCCCTTGATAACAGTCTTGTTGTCGCACTTGTCTGCTGATCCTGCCAATCCCCTCATGATCTCAAAATCTTGTCGCTGAAGTCTGTGGTTAAAAAGTTGTGCGCCAAAGAGATTATACGATTGCCAGGGTGCCGAGAGCTTCTGGTATAATCTTGGATTGCGCGTAAAAGCGCTGATCATGCGTGTGGATGCCATCTTTGGGATACACGGTCTTCGGTTTCCTGGTTAGTCCGCCCTTGCGCACGTCTGCGCAGCTTTTTTTTAGTGGTGGAGAGGGATAGTTAAATTTTTGACTACGAAGTGCCTAACAATTTTGGAAAGACAGTAGAAAGTGTGTTCCTCTGTTTGGTCTAAGGGTAGACTAACTAGCTCCTCCAAACCGAGACGCTTTTAGACACGCCCTCTTCGTTTGGCAACAATTAATATTAAACATATTATAAACTCCCTTTTGAGAACCTAATTAAGCTCAGTGCAATAAGCAGGTAAACAGGCATTACAATTGTAAAACATTCGACACACATGTATTTACGCCAAAAAAGATGTCATATTAACATTCACTCTCCATCAGAGTCGCCTTGATTTGAGGGCTTGAGGCTGCCGAAGACCTTGGCTGGAATGGCCTTCTGCTCAAAGCGCAGTTTCTTCATGACGAGGCCTTCCTCGTCGGTTTTTGTGGCCGCTGCACTGGCCGTGTTCTCGTTCGACATCTCGTTCTCCTCATCGTCGTCCTCCTCCTCGTCCTCGTCGCTGTCTCCAATGTCAATTTCATCAGGATTGACAACCGTATCCTTTTTGTCCTTGGCACCTCCCTGCGTCTCGCCGCGCACAAACATAATGTTTGAGGCCGCCTTCTCGGTGGGCTTTTGTTTGGCCTCGGCTGCCGCTTGGCGTGCTTTCTCCTCCAGCAATCGCATGGCATCCGGTCCAGCTCCTGCTCCGGCATCCGCAGCCGCTCCGTTGTTTGTGCTCAGGAATTGGGCGGCCATCATGTTCACTTGCGTATTGTAAGTGGCCTGCACGGAGCGCTTGATGCGCAGCATTTCGCGCATTGTGTCTTCGTTGCCGTGACGCACCTCGAACTCCTTCCAAGTTTGCCAAAAGTCAGCGGTGATGCGGGGATCACAAACCTGAAGAAGACAAGAATTATTAGCATAAGTGAAGCAATAGCTGTGTATATATTAACATACCTGTGAGCAATGCGCATAGATGGCTCTAGCACGATCCACTTCGCCCAACTTCGTTTCCAACTCCGCGAACTTGACACACATTTGGCGCATATTCTGCTCGGGCAGCGATTCGATGGCCTTCTCATAGATCTCGCGGGTGCGTGGCAGGCCATAGATCTCGGCTGCCTTCTTTACAAATATGTTGTACATGTCGAACATCTCCTCCTCTTTAACAGCAGCCGTGGCGCGATCATAAACCGACATGGCATGCCGGGCGAGACCGTGCTCCTCTTCCAACTTAGCGTACAGTAAGTAAAAGTACTTGGCGTGTTCGGGAGGACACTGATCCAGGCACTGCTCGAAGAGATCCCTGGCGCGCTCTAGTTTTGTGCCGCCATAACGCTCCAAGAATTTGGTTAGGTAGGAGTTCCAGATGTCGTATACATTGGGCCACTTGAACAGAGAGATGCCCTTCTCATAGGCTCGGTAGGCTTCCTCAAAGTAGTTGTGCTCCTCGAGGAACATTCCGTAATTGATAACGATCTGCGGCGTACAGATCTTCAGGTCGATAATCCGCTCGTAGACGGATTTGCAGGTCTTGAAGGTGCCGAATGACTCCTCCAAATCAGCGTACATGGACCACACTTTTAAGGAGCGATGAAGGCGCGCCTGCACCGTCTCCGTATCATCATGATAGGCAATCTTTCGCTTTGGCATGGCCGTCGCCCTCTGCATCAGCTTGAGCGCCGCCTCGAACTGCTGCTGTCGTAGCTCCATCTCTGCCCATTCGCACCACACCGCCGCCAGATCCTCTACTTTGACATACTCAACCTCAGTGCCGCGTTCGAAGACCACACGAGCATCCTCCACCTGTCCGTTGGCCTCGTAGAACTTGGCGAACTCCACCCACAGGGTGTGCAGCTTTCCAACCGCCTGCTTCGGCTGCACTGTTTGCACGGCCTCGGTGTACGTACTAATGATTTCGGCGGGCTTGTCCTCGTACAGTGTCACCCGCTTGTGCCACTCGTGCACGTTGTGGGGATTCTGGCGCAGTAGCACGCTATTCAACAGCAGCAAACGGCGCTCCATGAGGTATTCGAAGCGTGAGAGGCGCAGTTCAACGTCGATGTCGTCTTCCTCGGTGGCCGCCTCATTGGCAGCTACCTGCTCCATGCGTTTGTTCAGCGAGAGTTCCTCGAACTGTGCGTATTCATCAAAGACTTGTGTGAAGTCCCTTACGGTGGTCACGGTTTGAATGGCTTCCTCGTATATATCTCTTGCCCGATCAAATAAACCGGAACGCACATAGTAATCCGCCAGGGAGTTCCACAGGTGGCCCAACTGATCGGTGTAGCGCCGCAGTCCACCGCGAATGATGGCGTCCACATTTAGGGAGTGCACCTTGTGTGGATTCTTCGAGATGAGGTCGCACAGTTCGTTCCACAGCTGATGATTGGACTTGCCGTGCTTGGAAACGAAGTGTTCGTTGTCTACGATGTGCGCCAGCTGCTGCGCAGCTTCGTCCAGGCGGTCCGCTTCCTGTAGGTAGTCCACATACTCCTCGGTGTCCTCGGGGAAGAGTTTCAGATATCGTCGGTAGACCCGTAGCGCTGTTTCCGGCATTTCAAAGCGGCGCACAAACTGCAGATACAGTGGCCAAATCCTGCCGTGCTGCGTGATGGGCAGAGCCCTTAGAGCCCGATCGAAAACGTGCCGGGTGCGGGTCACCTTGCATTGGGAGGTCATAAAGGCACCGTAGTCCATCCAGATACGTGGCATTTTGTGCATGAACACGAGTGCGCGCTCAAAGGCGCTGTTGACCTCCTCGTACATGGGATCCGTGGGTATTTTACCGCGCACCTGCTTCCTGCGGGTTCTCAGGTAATTGTGCCAGATCTTATAGCTGCCAGGGAGCTCCTTAAGGGCACGTTCATAGACCAGGTTTACACCATTATCCGGCGCCTTCGCTTTGTGGTCTATGTAGCGCAGCCAATGTTTTACGGAGTAGGCGTTCCGAAGGATTTCCTCCTCATACGGCACGTCCTCCTCTTCCTGTGTGTGATAAACTTGATAGGTAAGTTGTGGTCTATATATATTTCATGGTACTTACGAAATTTATCTCTAAATTCAGAGATTTACTCGCTTTTGTCACCATTTTCCGCGATTTTCACGAAATGCCGCAAACAATTATTTTCTTCTCATGCGCGTCCCACGAAAACAGCTGATCGAAAAAGCGTTGCCAGAGAGTTGAAAAAGTAGTGGGCTCAAGATACCGCGGAAAATACCAAATTATTTAAATCCAGAATACAACATTGCTAATAAAATTATCTTAGAGCAGGCATGTGTACATAAATATTTATTTTTAAAAATGGGAACATCTAGAATTTTTTGGGTGCACCTTGTCCAAACGTTGCAATGGACACGCAAAACAATCTTGAAGTTTCTAGAGCACAATTGCGGTATTTTTTGTCACCCCCTGAGTGGTATTGGGTATTTTGCCGTTCGCACGCTTCCCAACACTGGCCTCAGTTTGTGAATTTTTCGTAAGCCCATCTGCAGATGTTTTCGTCGCTGCGGCCAATATTTTGACGTTCATACCGTTTGCGTATTTCGCAGAGAACAGTTTACGCGCTCGTAAAATCTTAAATAATACAGTTAACACGATCGTTGCATCTGTTTTTGTGAACACACTGCAATTGGCCTGCATTTTGCATAATTTACGCAACGAAGGCAACTGCGTGAGTGCAGCAACACACCAACACACAAACGCAGCCGTGCAAAAGAGAGCCAAAGAGAGTGAGGAGCGCAGGCGAGTTGGCAGCCAAAGGCAAAAAAATCAAAGTCTCTCGAAAATCCACGATAAAAATAGATAAAAATGACGCGCTTGAAACATTTCTCAGCATAGAACGACTATTAATCGCATTAAGATTTAAATAACACACAACGACCGTGGAAAAACTAAACAAAGTGGTAAGTAAAAGCCGAGGGGAAAACAAGAAAAAACACGTCACACGTGCGTGTGCGTGCGAGTGTGTGCGAGCGAGTGAGTGGGTGGGTGTCATAAATATTTTCGCACACACTTGTTCCTGTATTGATTTTGTATTTTTCGCACAGGTTTAAACTTGTGTGTGCCGCACTCCAATTGGTCCAGTTGAGTCCAATTAGACTGGATCCTAAGTAAAACCACCACCGGGAAATCTTTTTCCCTGCTTCCCGAACAGCTGTTTTTGATGTTTCTCGAAAATTTTCCACTCGCTCCGGTGCCCGAGGGAAAATTTTCGGGCATTTTAGGGCCTCCCGATTGAATGTAAACAGAAGCACACACAAAAGTGCGGAAAAGCGCTTAGATTTTCCTCGCCGGCTGTGGGCCAATCTCTCTTTCCTTCGCTCTCACCCTCTCTCACTCTCTCTCTATCGACTGTTGCCACCCACTAACCTGACACACTGAGCCACCCGCCAGCAACAACAGCAACAAAGGCGGCTAAAACCACTCTGCAGCTTTGAGCCGCATGCAGCTTTTTACTGCCAGCGGAAAAGCTTTGTCAATCCAGTTGGCTAAAATCACACCAAAAATTCGGGTTTAATTTGAGTTCTTAAAAAAATAATGCGCGCTTCTTTCAACTGATATCTATTCAATAGATTGTGAATATGATTAAATAAATCCGGTTACTATGTACTAATATATCATCTAGGGATACTTTTAAAATATCTTATTACCTTCATTAAGTAACATTAAATGATTTAAAAAACATTGCTTTTTCACTTTAAAAACACCCAATAGTTATCATAATTATAAAATGCCAAATTGAGATGCCTTCTGCTAGCAATATTATATCATATCACAATATTTGGTCCGCCAAGAATGAGAAAGTGCTGACCATCATTTCCCCTGAGCCACCCACTGCACTTCAGCGATTATTCCAGAAACACTCTGAGAAAGCTTCTCTTGGCCAAAAGCAGCTTTCCTGCCGCTTTTTGTAGTCGCATTTATTGATTCCATTCCTCTCTTCTGTTCTTATTTCTACTTGCAGCCAAAGCAACGCAACGACGCACAAACGCCAGTTAATAAAAGTGCATGAAATATTAGATTTTTTCGATTTTTCTTCCGTCATACAAAGTGCTAAAAATCCGTCACCATGTCGCGTTCAAGTAGTTTGTTTTTTGATTCGGCTGCCAAGTTAGAGACTAAAAAACTTAATTGATTCGATCAAGAAAAGTGAGAACCAAGCAGGCAGCAAAGAGTGAAAATACACAACAGCAACATAATCACTTTCGAAACCAGTTTGAAGAGAATCGCGAAGAGTGTTCCAGAAAAGTGCAACCACACATTCCCACACAGTATATGCACACACTATACATACAAACATATAGAGGTAGAGCATTAGAGCATCAAGGGAAACGACCCACGCCCACACCACCCACTTCGGTTAATCTCGCTTGGTAATTAAGGGTTCATCGCCTAATGGCAAGTTCGCTCAACAAGACGAGACACAGGCGCAGACTGGCTGCGATCTCGTTCCTATCGAATATCTCGTTAGATGGCACCCATCGGGACACCAAATTCGGCGCAACATTCGGCAGCAGCCTGCTCTGCAACCAGAATAAGAACCCATCCTCGCTGGGACTCGGCTCGGGGGGCTTTCATCCGCACTATCAGCAGCACCACCATCAGCGCAGCCACTCGGCGACGCACCACAACCACCACCAGAAGCGGCATCATACGCAGCAACAGCAGCAGCAACAGCAACACACCCAACAGCAGCAGCAGCAGCAACAACAACATCAGCAGCAGCAGCAACATCAGCACCAGAATGGCTCCCTCTGTTCGTCGCTCCTCTGCAGCGCCGATGTCCACATGGGCATCGATGGCGGCATCGCTCTGGGAATGGGACTGGAGGACTGCACCACCGGTGCCAGCGATGGGGACGGGCATTTTAGTGAAACTGAAAATATGGGTCAATACCTGATGAACGTCCTGCCGGCCGCCGAACACAATCGCAGCAGCATTGTGCCGGCTGAGAGACGCAACATAAAGCGCCCGACCTCGTCGGGTCGTCAGAACCACCAGGCACCGGGCAATGGCAATATGGGCAATAAGCTCCAACAGCAGCAGCAACAGCAGCACAAGTTGCAGCAGCAACAGCGGCAGTCACGGAGTTGCGCCGCCGGCAGCGGAGGATCGGGTGCCGAGAGCGGCAGCGATTCGGACAGCGTCAAGATACCGCTCAAGGTGTCCAATCTGGGCAGCGGCGGTGGCGTGGCCGGCGGAGCGGGCAGCAAACTATTGCCGCTGAGGGAACGGTGAGTAATCCACAACTTGATCGAAATTCCAATTCATGTATGTGCTATCATGCAGCTATCTTAACTTATTATGGTTTCTAATCAGCATTTTGGCAAACATTTGCTGGAAATTGGGATCAAATTAGCTGTTTCTATATCTTTATACTATAGTATAGTATTATCTTTATAGTATATTATAATCACTCATATATCATTCCCTTCAGAAGTAGATGGATTCATAGTTTCATAGTTTTCCTCTTCCTATAAATGGGAAATGTTAAGTTATGGCCTCCTTAAACTTATTTTCCAATTAAAAGATCTTCTAGACTCTCAGAAATAGATTGACACGTGACGTCAAGTGGACAGTTTTTCCCAGTCGGTATCGCAATATTTTCAACCATACGAATGAATTCGCTTGATATTTCTTAGCTCTTTGTTGATTTATAAATACTTTCTGGTTACGAAAAATGAATCATATCGCTTGATCACTGAACTTTTGTTGGGTTCAATTAAGCTGTCGTCATAATTGGCATCGATTTTTCCCCTCCTCGATTTGTTAATTGAAATTTCCGCTAAGTTTACGTTAGCCAATTGACACTTGGTCTCTAATTTGCTTACAAATAGGCTCAGCTTGATCGAAAGTACCGCGAAAACAAAACGCCCAGCTGGGCGGTCTTCAATCGAAAATTATTTTTAAATATGTATAAGCTTGGGAAAATTGAGACAGCGCTTTTCCGATTGTGACGTATATCGCAGATGGGATTTTTTGCACGTTTTTAGCGGCTGATGCTGCATAATTGGGGTTCTGTTGCCGGTCGCTTGGCGCTAAAAATACCCCCCAAAAATAAACATATATATTTTGATCCGAAGGGATGGGGTTATTCGAATCGGCTTCATTCATCAACGTGTGCCGGCTCAATTAACGTAAATTAGAGAGCGTGCCCAGCCGAAAGCTGTGCAAACAATTGTTTGAATTGAATTGAGTTGAATTGAATTGCATGTCGAGGGGCGTCGGTGTTCGTTTAATTTGGAACTTTTGTCCGAGGCGCCAGGCGTTTTGTCACGCACTTAAACGACCTGTCAACGGCGAATCATGGGTATTATCTGGGAATATTAGCGCAAAGTAATTACGCAATGCCAAATGCCAAATGCGTGTGCCGTCGAATCGCTCGTAAATCGCGGGCGAAACGCTCGCAAACCGCAATGAACTTTCGCCCCCACCCTCCGCATCTGGGGAGCACTTTCTTTGTCTTTCTCCGCGCAAAGCTAAGGTGCATCGCAGAGCTTTCACTACCCCAATGTCAGAGGCAAGTTTCGTTGAACTCGTCCGCTGCGCTTTGGCAAACTGACCTTGTTTGCCACATGCAGCTTTGCAGTCGTGCTCCGTTGGCGTTTCGCTATTTCTGCCTAGCGTTTTCGGTTTCTTTCGCATGCTGCCGCCACTCAACTGGTGGCTAACCCGTTTTTTCCGGGGGCACCACGGATTCCGGGGGGTGAGTTATTGTCGTCTAGCCGCGGGTTACATACTTGTGGATATGCAATTGGCACCCGGCCAATTGGCTTGTCAGCGACCTGTCATGGCCATTTGCTGGGCCACATCAAATTCCCGGGGATCTAGTTTTAGTTTTGGCAATAACTATGTAAAAGCCTAGGGATGCTGTTACTACAGTATGCCACTAATTATACCGTACAGATTTTGTTTATATACAGTACCAAAGAAATCTATTCCGTAGTTATGCCATATAAGATCTTACTGCGCCATCAAGCTAAACTGTCAAACGAGCCATAAAGTTGCAAATTTATAGCTATTATTGCTGTGAAGCAGTACGCTGAATAACAAACAGTCGACGAAAACTAGAAAATACTTTACAAATATTAAAGAGTACGAATTGTTATCACGATTCGTTGCAAGAAGTTGTTTTATCTACTTTAATACAGTCAGAAGCTCTTCATTTTTTATTTTGCACCTTATCGTAGCGATGACTAGCAATAGATCATATTTGTATGTACAAATGACTATCAACTGATAAGATTAGTTAGAAAAGATCTTGATATACAACGGATAGTTCTATCAAGCCATCTTTTATCTGTCATGTGGGAACGATCACGATCGGAAACTCAAGATTATAAAAGCACTCGATGAGATATCGCGGTGACGTTAAAGACTTAAATTAAGTGGCACTTCTTGCGTCAGCTGATTTAAGTTAAATATTAGATATTTTCCCTTTCCATTGCAGTTACAATGACATATCAGAAGATATTTTCCGAATGTCGTGACTCAGTGCAAAATAAATGGGGCTTTCTTGTCACATCATCAAGTGACAAACTATTTAAACGATTTCAAATATTCCCAAGTGCTGCCAGCTTCTCTGAATTCGCGGCATAAAAACAAAACTATTATGCTCTTCGTGGACCCAAAAGCAAGTTCTGTTTTTACCCACCAATCTAGGGTTACATTACTATATCCGCTCTGGAATGGGATGGCAAATTTGCTGATGGCAAAACTTGTTGAAAAGGCAAATTGTTGCAAACGACAATATTATGTTATGCGAATGGTTCGCATTTTTCGATGTGGGAATCTTGCCACAAAAAGCTGCGCAGGCGCAAAAAACAAACTGCGTCGCAATTGGCAAAACCAAAACAAACTACTTATGGCCAGTTTTTGTTTTGAAACCTGAGCTGCTTTATGTGGAGTTGGCCAATGAATGGGAATACGGAGGAGAGAAATTAAAAAAATAAACGAAAAAAAAAAACAAAAAACCCGAAACTCTACCGAAAACGTAAACAATTTTTTATTGCCCAGCTATCATATTTTCATTCTCGGTTTTCACTTCCTCTTCAAAGGTTGCGTCATGGCAATTAAGTTGATTTAAGGGAGTGTCCATCCTACAGCCCAAGGACCTTCAGCCGGCAAAAGGCAAAGCTCAGCATTGAACTTGAGCTTTTGTGGCCTCATCCTGCTGGCTGCCTGGCTGCCTCGCACCAATTTCAATGTCAATGTCAAATGTCGAGCCAGCAAACCTGTCCAAACAGCGAGAAATCCTCATCAAACCTCCGGGCAGGGGGCTCCCCCTATTCTGTTCACCCCACCAAACTGGGTAACCTTGAGGCAGAGTTTTATGCAATCGACGGCGTAATAAGAACCGGTTTCCCCTGTTCTTGTTTGTTTTCGTTATTTTTTCGCACTACTTGTGCGTTTCAGGGGTTCTAATCCTTCTGTTCAAGGACGCGCTGCTCCAAAGCGTTTCCTTTGTGCCGGCGGGGTGGGTAAATGGTAAATGTGTGTCAGTGGTGCAAAAAGCTTGAAGTGCATACTGCAGTTGCCGCTGCATCCCAGTTTGTGCAAGCAACCCCTAGAACTTGTTTTGCCTTCAGTGTATACTGAATGAGTACACCGAAAACAATCTCTGAACTTTGAGATAGAAAGGTTTTATTAAAATCATGCTAAATGCCTTCTCTGCATCTGGAAGCTCTGCTAAAGTCAACACAGACCGCCATAAAGCTCCATTGCCACGCTCGTCGGTGAAGAAATGAACGATAAGCAGCCCAAAGATGACATAGACACACCTAATCGGATTCCTAAATATATTTACAATATATGTGGCTTTGTGGACTTTATTGCACATGGTACCCAATTCAAAGGCCCTCGCGATAAATAAAGCTGTCCGCACTTCTTATCGGCTAAACTTAATGCTTCCCTCCTACTAACTGCGACTTAATATATTAAATCGACACATGTTCAAACTCCACGTCATTTCCATGGCACTTTTTTATGTTTTATCTCTTCCATTGTATTTGGAGGTAGTAAAAGCGGTTAAAAGCGGATAAAATGGGTTCCCGTTTCAGTGATTTCTCGGTTTTCGCTCATGCCATTTTTTTCGCTCATTTTTCTTTTTTTTAATACTCGTAAGCTCTTGAAGCTGAGATCTGTCTGTAGAATATAAAAAAAATAAACAGTGTGAACATGTTATTATGTGTCTGAATGTGCAAAGTATAGTAGATTTATATCGACACCGTTCCATTTCTTTGTTTGTGCTTTTTATCGACAGCCTTCAATTGTACTTGTAAATATACAATATTTGTTGCCTATTTGCTTTAAGTAATTATGTGTGTACTTTCGACTTGGTAAACATTTCGATCGTCGTTTTGCTCGTCGCTTCCGAAATCGCTGGCGTTTTTTGGCATTCCGTTTTGCTTCCACTGTTTGTTTACAAAACGCTTATTCTTTTGTTACGCCTTCTTTTCCTAACGCGATTATTGTTATTGTTATTTGCCGATGGGTTACGCTGGATGTGTCCCACCTTATCTAGAACACCATTTCGTTTCGAAATCCACTTTTATTCGAGGTGAAACGTTGATAATGCTGAAATCAATTTGCGTCATTTGTCGCCAAAACAAAGTCTCAAGTGGCAATTTCTAGTTATTACTTGCAGTGTATCTTCAACTAGGGTTGTTTCAGATGGTAGGGTAGTGGTTATTTCCAGATGTAGTATCTTACACATAAGAAATGTACGAAATCAGAACATGTTAATGGAAGTTGCATTTTCTAGCGGTTTGCTGGCGTTTCTCTAGCGATTCGAAAGCGATATGCTAGCGTTTTTTGAAACCAAATTTTTTCTATGCGTTTTGGTGTTGTCAAACATGTTTTAATATATTTACATATTTATTTTTGTGTACATATTTTGTAGTTTTTGTTTGTGGCTGGCTTATTTGGCTGAAAGCTTTTATCAGCAGACCTGCATGTTTAAGCTCATGGGCACGTGATCTGTTCAAATCGAAACTTATATAATAAAACTTACTTCCATTAACATCTGCTTGCACATAGCCAGCTGATAGCAGCAAAAACAACAAGACACGATGACAATAACAAAAGCGATTGCTGATAAAAGCGCGATTGAGTCAGTTGATTTAATTGCTTCACACACACAAAGGAACACCTTTAAAGGGGAAAGATATCACAATTAAAATATTTCTTTTTTTTTCAATGTAGTCTTGGCAAGATTTATTTGCTTGCTCTTTCGTATGCAAACAAGAAGAGTATATTTACCTAAGCTTTTAGTAGCAGTTCTCGGTCAATATTTGCACTGAAAATAAAATCAAAGTGGTAGTCTCTAGGCGAAAGACATATGTACATATCCTCAGATCTGCACAGCTGCGAGATTGAAGCTATGGGATTTTTTATTTATATGATACAAGGCATGCAAATTTGCTAAATGGCTGGATTTTATTTTTTTAAATTATCGGTTATGCAAACAACAGAAGATACAATTTCAACATTATGCTATTAGCAGGAAATGTAATGATTCGCATTAACATTTCTGTTTGAATTATCACTGTTTACAGCACTGTATACTGTATCAGATTCTGTTATAAGAATTTTCTAACGCAATGTAGGCGATCTTCTATAAATAGCGCTGTACATACTAGAATGTTATGCAAGTCTTCATGTTAACGAAGTTTCTTCGATGGTTCAAAAAATACTGAATCATTTTCTTTTCAATTCATCAAATCTATTGTTAGAATTTGAATATTGTTTGCTTATATCACAGGGGCACAGCACTTCATAGGCAGAGTTTCCAAAAACCGAAATTGGAATAGAAAAACTATAAATACCAGACCATGCACGCACACTTGCATAATTGTTTGAGTTGCAGTGGTGGGCTATGTTTTCTCTCTCCCTCTCTCTGTCTCTCTCCCTCTCGTTCGCACACGCACTTTGCCCAACCTCTTATCAACTCACACGCACGCACACACACACAGAGAAGCACACAAACTCATTAGCGAGTCAATAGTTAGACGAAACGAAAACACAAAAGCAAACGCACAAAAATAAATGTTTGCTCGGCCCTTTACTTCTGCTTCTTCTTCGGCCAAACATACACACGCACACTCACACACACACACACACATTTTGGAGTTATCCCCAACCATTTACTCCCTCTCCTTCGTCCAGCTGTAGTAAGCATGTAAAACTAAACTCCAGCTGCTAATTCTGAGCGCCTGTTAAAATGCTCCAACTAATTAACGGGTTATGACAGCCTAGGCGCCACCTCCGTCATATTTTTGGGTTGGGCTTGCATGGGGTTTTTTAATGAAAAGCGAGCTGCCTTGCACTTCATCCAGCTAATTAACGCAGAATCGTCACCACGAACAACTTGAGGGGAGTTTGCGCACAGCCCCCCTGCTCCCTGCCCCCTGCCCCTAAAGACCACACTTTTTTTGATTGTAACCTCGACCTAGACCAATTATCCCAAGGTAATCAACCAGGCGCACAGATGCCGTCAAGATGCCGACTTCAGTTGGCTAATTGACTTGCGTTGCGGCACTGCCCTTCGGCATTGCACATGTGTGCGAACGAGTGTGTGTGTGTGTGCGTGTGCTTGTGTGGATGTGTTTGATTTCCAAAAATACACAAGCGATAAGCAGCGGGCCGCTACTTTGATCGCCCTTTAAACGCACAAAGAAAATCTTTCTGCCTCCGCCGAGTTTCCCTCCCGTTTCTGCGGGCCTGTGAAAATATCGATCATTGCGTGAGGGGTGTGACGATGGGCTCCCTCGATGATGAGGGTTCCGGAGATGGTGCTATCCTCAAAAAGAAGCTATCCTCAAAAAAGCCAAAATAAGCTATAAACTGCACCCGATTCGCACAGCTAAGCTCGCTGGTATAATTAAACTGTAAGATAGCTAATTGTCAATTGGGCTATAATAAGATTACACTGTTGCATCATTGATTTTCCAGTTTATCTACATAATAGTACTTACATTTTTAAAATTAAAGTAATAGCTTTAAACTTAAACTTTTAATCCATTTTGTATTTAGTAATAGCTAAGCTGCCATCACTAGTCTCTTCGTTGGCATTTGTCATTGAATTTATAAATACCTAAAAAAAAAGCGTATTTTAAAGCAGCAACAACTTGGGGCGAAAAAACCGCCTTCAAGGTCCAGCCCAGCGCGTTTTTTTATCGTTTTCTGCGCGTTTTTCACGCTACTTGCATTGTTGAGCGCCTGTTGCTCCTTAGATCGCTACAATTCTAACCAATCTCCCGCTCCTCCTTGCAGCACCTTCAGCAATGGGGCAAGCGATCAGAACTTGCAGCCGGAGCGGAGGGCACGTTTGAACACGGCGCCGGGAATGCGGGCGGTCTCCAATTCGAGCATTGCCATGGGAGGCGGCCTGAAGCGCACCTATGTCTTGAGCGGATCGAGCGTCAGCCACATCACCGACGACAGCAGCACGGAGAGCCTGACTCCGGCGGGCAACTTTGCGGGCAGTTTCCGGAACAGCCTCAGCAAGTCGGTCCAGATCAGCGATAGCCGGCGAGGAACCTCCGGCCAGCCATTGGGACTTGGACAGGCACGGGATGAGCGAATGGTGCTGGTGTCGCGCAAGATTCCGTTCTTCATATTCTCATCACTTCCCTACTACAAGGGCAAGAATGGAAGGTGAGCTGCAACACTTCTAATTATTAAAAAGTATATAATAATAATTATGTACGAATTTTCAGAGCCGAGTTTCGCAAGGAGGACCGTCGTCGTCGGAATCCATCCACTTCACGTCCTTTGAGCTCGATCAACGATGCGCCATTCGATCCGTTTGATTTGCTGGGAATCCAGAAGGCCGAAAGTGGTCAGGTAAGTCAATAAGTTTAACTAAATTCGTACTGAATATAATAATAACTACAACTTGTTTTTTACAGGACATATCATATGGTCATCTGTTGATTCCTTCACGTCAGTACGAAAAGGAGCGCAAGAAGCATGGCAATGCATCGGCGAATCCCTCCATCTTTGAGAACCAAATGGAGATCACGAGCACAGCGGCGCTCAAGAATCATGGCATAGCGAGGTTGGTGCCGGCTTCCAATCTGCCAGCATATTTTGGATCATCTTTCGTATCATTTATGTTGAACACATTCAATCAGCTCCATTTTGTCATGCCCATGAACCATTCTAAACATTCATCGAGAGTCATAATGCATGGTTAGCCATACCGAAAGACCACTGTAAACTAATAAACCCTTTGTCTGATCGAATAGCAAGTAGCCAAGTAAAGAATACAATCTCTGTTGAACAGATTTCCCCACAACTTGCAATTCTGCGTACGATTCCATTAAAAATTAAAAGTAAACATAAAGCTTCTTTGTTACCTCCTCGTATTACTCGGTTATTGGAGACACTGGTTTAGCTCGTGTTTGTCAACAGCTACAGAGCTGACCCAGCAAGACCTGTAAATCTGACTCATCACGAGCTGAGCGTGATATTACCCAATCCGATGATTATAAATTTACTGGAGCTCAGCACATTTTACGCATTTATATATGTAATTCCCAAATCGAAAGATACTTTTGTCGCTTAATAAGCTAAAATATTAAATTTTTTCTTTGTTTTGGTTCGGTAATAGTTGACCCAAAAAAAAATAAATAAAACCATTATGTGCCATTAACTTTGCTAATTCATTTAACGCTTTGCACTACTTCGTTTCAGCACAAAAACCATAACCAAACGTCAAGGCAAATGGTAAATTTTGAAAACAGCTAATATGACTAAAACAAAACAGCCAACCTGGCTATGGTACTTGGTACTTGGTTATTGAACTGCTGTAGTTCCAAAGCCTGGTTGACTGCCAAAAGCTTTAGCCCACTAACCAATTTCACCTATCCCCACATACACACCTCCAGCCACCCACTCGCACACATCCAACGAACAGCAATGCTTCGACTAACCCAATCCCGCCTTCTCTCACGCGCTATCTTAGCATATTCTTGATGTTTTGTGTGCATCCTAATCATTTGATTGGCTTCGCAGGTGCTTCACCTATGAGAACAACAACCGCAATAGTGCAACCAGCCCGACGCCAGACTTGAAGCTGGATATGGACATAGAGAGTGTTATCCTGGGCGGAGACACGTCTCGTGGACAAGTGGTAAGTTGCCTGGTCCCTCCCACTGAACTCTTTATTAACTCCAGTTATGTTTTGCGTAATCGACAGTACTCCGCCAGCATTTTGGACGATCCCGAGCTGATTGCCGGAAAGCACCGCACTCTGCTGACCTTCACCTCTTACATGACCTCGGTCATCGACTATGTGCGTCCCTCCGATCTTAAGAAGGAGTTGAACGACAAGTTTCGCGAGAAGTTCCCCACCATACAACTCACGCTGAGCAAGCTGAGGAGGTAAGAATCCGAATCTAAAGGACTATGGCTTCACTTTTGAAACTAATTAAAGAAAACTTCGAGTAACTTCAAAGAGAAATATTAAAAACATGCAAAGATCTTTAAAAATTGCAAAGAAAATAGTGAAAATTCTTAAGAAAGTGACACTATAGCCTCATTCTTCAGTAACCATACTAATCTATTTACGTTTCGCTTGCAGCATTAAGCGGGAGATGCGCAGGATCAACAAACTGGACTCGCGCATCGATCTGGTGACCATATCGCAGGCGTACGTGTACTTCGAGAAGCTCATCCTGGCCAATCTGATCAACAAGAGCAACCGCAAGCTGTGCGCCGGCGCCTGCCTGCTGCTCAGCGCCAAGATGAACGACGTGAAGGGTGACGCCCTCAAGAGCCTGATCGAGAAGACGGAGAGCGTGTTCCGGCTGAATCGCAAGGAGCTAATCTCATCGGAGTTCGCCGTGCTGGTGGCGCTGGAGTTCAGCCTGCATGTGAGCCGCCACGAGGTCCTGCCGCACTATCAGCGGCTGCTCTACGAGTCCTAGGACTGGCCCAAGCGCTGCGCCGAGAAGAGTTTCCTGGCGGCAGCGCAGGCGGTACAGCAGCTGTGTCGCAAGGGCAGTCGCAAGTAGCCGTTCGTACTTATAGCATACTTTTGGGTGTTGGGTTTTTCAACAATTACGATGATCACGATGATGACATTGCCTAGGCTTAGGGCGTAGCTAGATAAGTTTTGCTAAAACAGTCACAAAACTACGAAAAAAAGAGACAAAACCAATTGAAAAACACACAAAAAAAAAAAAAAAAATTTACATATGCGAGTATATCCCAACATTAACTTTGGTCCTGATTCCTAGACTGCTAAGTGTTTATGTTTAAATACGTTTTCTTCGGTTTCTGTTATAGACATTTCAAAAATGAATAAACTAAAGTTAACCAAACGAACCCCACCCGTGCATTTGATAAGTTAAGCGCTTATCAGCATTCTGTGCCGCCGGCCACTGTAGTTGTAATATTAATTTTATTCAAATTTCCATTGGCGCCGATCTCTGCCTGTTGCCGTTTGCTGTTGGCCGCATGACCAAAGCCAGCTAATCCGCCCCGGCACGCTCCAAGATCCCACGTACCGGACGCTTATCCCCCGCCCTTGAGCCGCGTCGCTTGGCAAAGCATGAATGCCAATGGATGCCATCAATCAGAAATCAATAAATAACTGACGATCGATTATTTGCTGGCGCAACAGGCGCTCAGAGCCCGGCAACAGGTGGTCAAACACGAAAAAAAGCGAAAAAGAGTTCTCTTTCTCTATAAACAAATACGACCGGGCGATAACCCAAAAATACGGGCAACTCAAACGTGCTGACAGGGGGAAGTGCGGAGGGGGCGTCGGATCTGCGGGGGGTGTACGTGCCTGCACATCGCCTTTTGTTCCATTCGCTTGTTGTTGCTGTAGTGTCTGTTAACTCTTTTGTGATAAGCCACAATGTTTTTGTAGCTGGCTGCCTTTCGGGCGGCCAGCAAATGGGCAGCAGTTGCTGGCGCATGTAATGCGATGCAATCGCACTTAGCGTTTTGCCTTATCAGCAATATGGTTTTCGTTCCTGGGGGGTTTCTCAATTCGGACTGGGAGATACCCTGCGACTGGGCTTACTCACTGGTTTCCAGTGATAGTGCAATCACTATTTTATTTATTTTTAGATTAGCAATTATTTTGGTTACATAATGAAAACTAAAGAGTTTGGTGTAAGTAATACATTTCTATGATAATATATTTTTCATTTTCTTAGCATAGGTAATCCTTCTGAAATATTTTTTAAATACTCTTTTTTGTAAGTAAGCGTTTTTTGCTGAAATATTCTTTGTACATTTGTACGTTTTCTAAACACATCATTAATTTATTTTTTAATAGTAATTGTTGCAGTGTAAAGACTTGTATAACAAATAATTTTTTACATTTAAATTCCGTGCAGCTGACGGGCGCCAATCAGAAACACCTTTAAAAAGTAATCTCAGAATCCGAAAAATGTAATTACGCCAAATTGGTTAGTCAGCTAAAAAGCTCATTAGCAAAATGGCTCTGGAGCAAAGACATGGACATGGGCATGGACATGGTCGTGGTGTATCCTGTACTCCCCGAACAAAAACCTGCCACATGTAGCTGCATAATGAAAGCGCTCAAAACTAATTAACGCGAAAGCCAAGGCGGAACAGAAGGATCCACACAGATACCATCCCCAACTGGCACTACACCCGGCCCAACCACCCAACCACCCAGCCACCCATCCTCCCATCCACCCACCGGTTTCGCATTCTCTCTTTTGGGACAGGGAATGCTGCTCGATGGGTCTGTTCGCCCGACATTCAAGTCTACCGCTCGTCTAGGCCACCGGGTGTGGGAAGTGGCGTGGGGGTGGTGAGGGGGATGGCGGTGATACTGGGTGGCTCGGCCCCACCCCCACACGGCCAGCCACAGCAACAACAATGCTGGTTTATTACTCATTAGCACGCACGACCGTCCAACGGCGAACGGAAGCCAGAAGCGAGCAACACAGGCAAACGTGCCAAACCAGAGCGACAGAAACTTTTGCAGCAACTCTAGCTCACTTATTAAGAACAAACGTGCACTGGGAAAAATACTTGACTAAAAATAAAAAAAATTTTGAAAATATTAAGTAGGAAATATAAAAATAAAGTAGCTTGTCCTGTTTTGTGTTATTTCATAGTTACTTTGTTAAGCCATTAAAGAAATATTTAAAAAGTCTAAAATGTGCAGCAAAATGTTTGCACTTTCGTTTCATTATAAAAGTAAAACCCTAGGCTTCGTTTTAAACTTAAAATTCTTTAATTTTAAATATTTTCCTAATGAATTAAACAACCTAGTTTTCAAAGGAAACAAACCTATCAGATAACTATATTTAAAATCATTAAAGTCAAGTCCAATATTGACTACATCTTAATTAATGATCTTTGCTGTATATACTTCTTTTCTCACAGTGCCTATACACTCACACGCACACACGTTCGTTAATGAAACGTAACTTTTTCATTAAAGTTTCGCTTTCATTTATTAGAAATGTTTCTTGGAACCCCCCGCCGCCTCCGCCGCCGCCTGCCCCCTTTCAACCCCCGGGCCAACCCTGAAAACATCTGGACCCTTATCTTTTGTGGCCAGGTTTTTGTGGCTCGTTAACAGTTGTTAGTTAGCTAGTTGGCATTAGTTAAGTTCGCCATCCACCGATTGGATTGGAAAGTTCCTTCGCCTCCGCCTGCTCTCTGCAGCCACGTAAGGCTTCCGACGACCCCCAGAATTGAACTGAGGGACCGACCGACCGACCGACTGGCTGGCTAAGCGACCAATATTCCATTGCTGCTGCTGCCGCTGCTGCTGCTGCCGCTGCTGCTGCTGCGTTTCTTTCGCCGCTGCTGCCGCTGCCGCTGCTGCTGCTGCTGCTGCTGATTTTGCTGCCTGTCGACTGTCTGCGGTTTTCTGTGCGCCTGCTACTATGCGCCGAGTTAATTGGTTTGCAAACAAATTAACCAACGTGGGTGTGTACGTTTCCTAATTAGCAGCTTTTGTAATTAAATATGCCCGCAGCCATTCAGACCGAAAGGTAGCGGGTTGGGAGGGGGGGGGGAATGGTTTGGGGCTTGGGGGCTGAGGGGCTTGGCCTATAACTATGCGTATGTGTGTGTACAATGGCATAACGGTTCATGGGGCGCACAGTGGCGCCGCCAGCGTGTGCTAATTAGCACTGACAACATGACAACCCTGTTCGCCTACGCCACTGTCGAGTTTCAGGAAGGGGGAACAACAGGATCGTGTGGGCACAGGGGGTGAATGGAGTGATGTGGAGGGGGTGCGGCAGCACACTGACGTCCCAAATGAAAATGCATTTTAATTAGGGGTTTTTGTTGGATTTTTGTTTCGAGTTGTTGTTGCCGCTGCTCGACTGCTTGCGGTTTCATTCATTAGTTGAATGGAGCCAGAGCAGCTCGACAGGGTTGTCGAGCACGCCAAAAGGGATTACCCAGGAAACTGGAAGCAGGAAACATTACAAATTATATGATAACTTCTACTCTCTAATTAGTAACTCAAATTAATACGCAATGGTTAATCATTAGCACATTTTGTTTATTTATTTTTATTTGCGAAACTAACTCGAAATATATTGTAAGCTTGGATTATTGCGTATAGTTAATGTTATACGAATATAAATACTGTAGGGGTTTCGTATTATATTCGTATTTATTTATTTACACGTACATATTTTCAGGATGGTTCTTTACAATTGTTAGAATAGGTTTCTTAAATGTTTGCCTTTACGCGGACTTGACAACCCTGGCGACCTCAGACGATAAGCAATCCAAATGGGACATTGAAAAAGCAAAAAAAAACCTGGTCATTGAGCGAGGAGGTGGGTCCGCATATAGTGGAAGTTTTGAGAGGGCCAAGAGATCGGGGCTAGGGGGCTCTTTTCGGGCCTAAATGGATGCATAGCACCCACAAGTTTTGCGCTATTCATTAAAAACGTCGTTGTTGTAGTTGCTTTCGTTGTTGTTCAATTGAATTGGAGCCGGAAAGCAGCAGCAGCAGCAGCAGGAGGAGAAAAAAAGGGTCCAATTAAAAAGCCACAACAATTAACGAGCCAAGTGAGTTAACTTGGCATAAGTGGAATTTTAATTGGCAACACGAGAGCGAGATGGAGATTCGGATTGGGATTGGGATGCAGAGATGGCCAACGAGGCAGGAGCCGAGTGACTTGCCGAGTACCGATAAGTGCCAAGGGAGTGGTAGTGGAATCGGTGCGGTGGTGGGGGGCTAGTGGGGAACTGTGGGGGATGGGGAGCTCGTTATGGGTCTACACAGTTGACTGTCCCGGAGTAGTTAAGTAAATGAGCATTTTGTTCCACTAATGAACACTAATGAATATGCCAGAGACAGCACTTGGATTAAGCCCGGTTGGCACTGTGTATGCCTGTGTGTGTTTGTGTGTGTTGGTGTGTGTGTGTGTGTGTGTGTTTGTGTGTGTGTTTGGGGCCTTTTGTTGGTTCGGGGTTTTTGTGTTGTTAATTAATAAACACGAAGCCTGGGGACCATTGTGTGCATGTACATGTGTGTGTGTGTGTGTGTGTAACTAAGTGTTTGTCTGGTTGTGCGCTCAGTTTTCAAGGGGTTAAAATAAGCAATTAGTTGGATTTTCGAATAGGCGCTCAGCAAATGCGCAGACGACGACGAGGCCAGAAACATCGGAGGCCATTCTGCTCTTCCATCCCAGCCGAAATGAGAAAGTTTCAAACTGTTGCCGGCACTGCCGTCGCTGCTGCCGCTGCTTCAGCTTCTGCTGCCGCTGCCGCAGCCGCTGTTGCTTCTTCTAACGAGGCAGCGGCACAGGAGTTGGCCGCAGGAGGTGGTGGCAGATAGCGGAGGGACACTAATTGTTCGTGGAGGAGGAGGTGGCCGTCGAGTCGCCGGCGAGGGAGTCCATGCCGCAGGTAAGCCAGCCACGCATCCAGCGGGAGAGAGCTGGGATAGATAGATGAGTATTGGAGGTGCAGCAGGTACACGGAGAACAAAACTGCATCACTAACATCAAAGATCACCAACAAGAGGTCGAGGATCCATAACGATGAACGGGTAACACTTTAATAATATAATATAGTAAATACAATACAAATAATATTAATTAATGTAATTATACAGGATGGGTTATGTGGTAGTATTTATAAAGAGTGTATAATTTAGGAGATTAAATCATTGTCAGCTTAAAAAAAAATATTATAAATCCATTATATATGTACATTGTATATATCATACAACTAAGATTGCTATAATTTTTTTAGTAGTTATTTTAGATACAAATCTATAGAGAATACTTAACAAATTTTAAAAATGTTTATTAGTAGTTATGTATATTAGTTACAAATCTATACAGCATAACAAACAAATTTTAGAACTTCAAATTGGAACCTGAAATTATTTTACAAATTTATACCAATCTATATAATAACATAATATAAATATTAATATTAATATAATTTGTTGAACATTTTGTGAGTAACTATTTTTCGCAGTGTACTTTACTATGTCGGAACAACCTACCGTTGTTTGCCTGTGCGAAGCTTAATTGGCAAAACTGATGGGACTAGCAACTAGCGTGGACACGAACCCATGGCAAAATGAATAATGGCTTAAACACTCATAACTTGGTCTTTATTAAGTTAGCTGGAATGCGAAAATGTCTAGCCAGCTATGTGTGCCGAAACTGGAAATACAATGTAAATATAATAGCTAAAAAGTGAAGCTGAATATTTATTAGACAAACGTTTCCAATTTGTTATCTGATTTGTACTTGTAATGCCAATAAATTACCTTTAAAGGTTTGTACACATCAAATGCAAATTAATACATTTTCCCCATAAACGGGCAGCAATATCTCGATTATTGTGCCGTACCTATAAGTGGGATTTATCTACTGAAATAGATGGGCAAGACGCCAAAAATAAATGTACTACTGGCATGCGGCACCGTACACATTCTAATTGCGATCCGCCCCCAGGAAAAGTAGTTTTTGCTGCCGGGTCGAATGAATCACGTTAATCTGGTGGCAATCAAGATATACCTCTGTATTTTACATAAGACACCTATGACAGCTAGGCCACCATAACTCTGCTCCGAGGCTCCGAGCTCCGCTCTGCCATTGAGCCGCCAGACGCGATGACTTTATATGGCCAAGCGCCGCCGATCGAAAGTGCGAACCTGCGGAGGAGGTGCACTGAGAGAAAATGTACACTCCAAATAGGAGAATTACTTGGTGCGATAAATAACAATAGAGTTAACTGCTCCCGTTACAGGAAGCATATCAAGGTGGAGGTTAGTAAAATAAAGTATTGTTATGAAACATATAATACAATTTACAAATTATTCCCAGCAGAAATGGTACCGATAGTGAGTATCAGTACACAGATATTTTTCTTAACTCTTCCTTTCCTTTGCAAACGCATTTTCTGTCAGTGTCTGAACCCGTTTGGAGCTGTCGGAAGAAACCGCGTTAAGATCCGCGCCCCTGACGTCAGCGATTCAAAATACGAGCAAAACAAATCGCGGGGGTCGCTCTGCGGCAAATAACAATCATTTACATGACGAGTTTTGCGCTCAAACAAGGTGAAATCATATTTTAGAATAAGACCTGCTCGAGAGCGACTCAATCGTGTTTGCGAACTCGGTGTGAATAGATCAACAGTTGGGAAAGTCAGCAAACAAAGTTCAGAAATGCCGCTGCGCAAGAAAGAGGAATATATACCCATCAAGTGCGAGGGATGGAACGGAAAGTTCGTGTATCCGGACGGAGCCGTCAATAATGTGTCCAAGATCCGTCGCCAGAACCAGAACGTGACCAACACCAACAACTTCTACGGATTCAACACGGAACCCATTGTCCTGCCCACCGAATGGGACGGTACCTTCGTGAAGAGTGGCGAGACCCGCCTCAAACAGGAGCGCAATCGTTCCGATGACCAGGATTACTTTGACTACAATACCGAACCCACGGTACTGCCCACCACCTGGAGTGGCGAGTTCGTCACCGATCCCACCGATGTCCGCATCAAGCCGGAACGCAACTTCTCGGATGCCAGGGACTATGCGGAGGCATCCAGATTCAAACTGGTCCAGCACTGAGTGAGATCCCGATCCTTCCGTTTCAATCAAACTAATCCTGCAAGTGTTGCGTTTGTTTCGGTTTCGCATTGTAATTGTACCCTAACCTAAGCGTTTGTTGTATTTTATTTCCTATGATATTTATTCGTATACTTAATAAACCTTAGCAAAAAAACACTGAAATACTAGAAAGTTCCGTTTTGCAATCGCCTTGGTTGATTTGCTGTGGGCGGTGGCAATACTCAGTGGCCTTTTATGGACAATAATTCGATCAGGTTTGCAAATTCATCCAAATAACAAGTGAAAACGCTACAGTCGAGTTCCTCGACTATCTGATACCCACTACGGCTCTCGGCTGCGTGCGGCTTGTATGCGCCAAAGTGATCGTTGTGGCAACACCCTTCTACTCGTTACATACTTTTCAACGAGTATGGTATACCCTTATACTTTACGAGGGTAACGGCTATAATAATAATATTTGCTGAGATCAACACAAAATGGGGATTGCTTTTTATGAACGGTATGGAAAACAGCATCGATGCAAATGACACTGATAATTGTACACTCATTATGCCGATTTTAAAATTTCTTATGCCTCTGAAATTTTCTTAATTAATTCAACTACCTTAATAGTTACCTTTTGGTACAATTTTGGAATGCAAAATGAACATCCATTGAGGAATTCATTTCCTAAACAGCCCTACACTTTTCACTACCTTTTCGAGTTAGAACCGTGTAAAACCTGCTGGCATTTCGAAGTTTATCGCACAACTTATTAGGTTATTAAAAAATACAATTTACGGAACTATAGCAATTTTTTGCAAAATATTTACTTCCTGACCAGGCCCAACAGAAGGAATGTACATTACATTTTGTAATAGAATATTTTGAAACCACTTCTAAAAACAATCAGAAACGGACAGGTTTAAATAGGTTTTTGTGTGAGTCCCAGTCCCAATTAATAAAAACTTCCTGATTGACACACTTTGACGTTCCCATTAAGTAACCTTGTTTAGAGCTTTAAGTTGGCAAACCTAATTATTTTTCATCTTTTCGCCTATACAAAGCCCTGATAAGAGAATTTCTTAGGAGCAGCGACCAAGCCGTATGTAAACAGTTCTTGAGTTGAAAATTAAATGAAAGCCTATAAAATATAGAGGCGGATTTAACAGCTTGCAAATAATATTCATCATGGGGCCGCAGCTGATACGGATTTTGCCGGCGGGGAAGCACGGAGTGATAAGAAAGTAGAGAGTATATATAAGCAGAGGCCCCCAATTGTTCGGCACACAGTCAAGATGCAGAGCTTTCTTGGAGTAGCACTCGTTCTGGCTCTTTTGAGCTTGGTGGCCAGTCAGGCGCGGAACAGCTCCCAGTCTATGGAACTGTATATAATCCAGAATCAGCGGCAGTTCGATGCGAAGATCAAGCAGCTGGCAGATGAATTAGCCAACGTTAAGAATCTATTTCAAAAGCAACTGACTGCCATAGACGTGCAGGCGGATTCGATGCAGCTTAAGCTGGAACAAGCCATCGTCCACCTGGATCCCATTATTCTGATCGATTCCTGGAGCAAACAGTGCGTTCAGAACTACAGCTCTTCTATACCCACGATCACCGTGGCCAGAGACTCCATTATTAAGTGCAAGGAGAGTATTAGTGGCATTTTTAATGCGCCTGATAACAACTACAACACCCTAAACAACTACTATAAAAATAACGTGAAGAATGGCTTGGCGCAGTGCCTAAAACTGCATCATACTGCTCAGATAAATTACACGCTCTGTGTAATCAAAGTGGTAAGTACTACAACCATAAGTATTGGTAACTCGCGAGTCCTGAATCCGATTATTCCACTTGTAGATTGATGATGCCAATAAGTACACTATTAGCACACAGAACACCTTCCATACCAACCTCAGGAGTTCCGAATGCACGGCTGATATTCGCATAAGAACCTCCTGGCAGTGCTCCTTTGGACAGGTGTACTCCATTACCACCAAAGTGGAGCAGGCCCTGCAGCTCATCTACTCCTGCATTTCCAATAAGATAATCTGCGGCTCATTTGAAAGGCAAGACTGTCCGTATAAGTCATACGTAACTCTGGCGGAGATCAATCCTCTTAACGATACCATCCTGAATCCCTTCAAGGGTGTGACCAATGATATGAAATGTCTGGAGTTCCAGATCAAGCGATAAATTAACGCGAAAGATGGAAGTCCTTTGAACATTTAAAGATATTCAATTCAATTCAATTGCTAGAGCATTTCCTATTTTTTGTATGGCTTTCGATGTTTAAATAAATATAAACATTTAAAGAAGCATTCTTGAGTTTACAATGTCTATCTTGCTTTCGTAATAAAAAATTTGAATTGCGGTGTTCAACAGCGATTACCATTAACTAAAGTCTAACTCATTAACTAGTGACTAAATAGATAATAAAAATATCAAATCAAATATTTTTTTGAATTAAATAAAGCCAAGATAAAGAGTACTTTTAGTAAACAATTTTATTTATTTATTTTTATAACAAGATTTTATTGCCGCCTTTTTAAATTAGCTCCAAAAACCTACAGCTGGGTAAACATGGCGAGCTTGTTTTGTTTATGAGGAGTATAAAGCGTATTCGTAGCACACCACCTGCTCCATTAATTTTTCGCAAATTTTGATGATGGTACCCCTTATCGAAAATGCGAAAATTTGTAAAATGTGGTAAGTAAAAAAAAGTATTTTGTTATCAGTATTTTGTCGATAGCATTAAAAATAGTTGTTCAAAACTAGAATGTCATACCTCGTTGAATTCGTAATAAAATTCCCTTTCGAACTGCATTTAAAGAAAAAATTCTATTTTTTTCCATTTATCACAAATTTTGATGATCGAAAATGCGAAAATTTTTTAAATATTTTTGGGTAAAAAATAATCAGTATTTTGTCGACAGCATTAAAAATAGTTGTCCAAAACTAGAATGTCATACCTCGTTGAATTCGTAATCAAATTCCCTTTCGAGCTGTATTTAAACAAAAAATTCTAATTTTTTTGACATTTTTCACAAATTTTGATGATGGAACCCCTTATCGAAAATGCAAAAAATTAAAAAAAAATTTTTTGGGTAAAAAATAATCAGTATTTTGTCGATAGCAATAAAAATAGGTGCCCAAAACTAAAATGTCATATGTCGTTGAATTCGTAACAAAATTTCCCATTGCTTAAACCAATTGGTTAAACCATTTTTCGCAAATTTCCATTTTGCGAAAATAAAACACCAGAAATCAAAACTATGACAAAGATCCAAGGCCTAAGCAGTGTACCAGGAGTCCAGAAACATTTGAATAGGCTCTTAGTACCAACGCAAAATAAGATGACAAACTGGATTTGGACCTTTTTCAGGTAGCCGCACGACCCATCTCTGGAATTCGAGCCACTCAAAGGGACCGCTTCCACATTCCAAGCCTTAGAAATAATTCCCCGAATTCGGAATCACATAAAACCAGAGATCGCATTGTGTGTGGGTATTCATTCTAACGTTTTCCATTCTCCGATTCCACAATCTGGATGCCAGATGCGTGAGAACAAAGATCGGCACAGGCTAAAGAAAATCGTGGTTGGTGTTGTCCCAAATCCATGAAAAAATCGCTTGACACGGGCTGACCGTGTGAAATATTCGAGATGCTTGGGAAACCTCGGAAAATTTCTAATAGGCTGACAGGAAAGTTAGTACGTCAGCATGGTAAATGTGAGGAAAATCGGATAGAGCAGGTAGCAAGCACATGTCTATTCTATGGGAAAATTCGTTAGAATTTTCTGACCGTGATCCTTTCTTTGGTGGAAATTCAGGACGCAATGGGAAAATGGATTTTCAGCGTGTGAAAATGTTCAAAACTGTTTATAATTTGTTTAATTTTTGATCAGGAAAGCAGAAACGAAAACTACACATGCAAGAAAAACTTGAAATATTCCAAGAAATGCAGATAGAACCTGTTGCATGAGAAGAAAAGGATACGTTACTGATCCTCGATCTTCTGAAGATCGTGAGAATTCTTACAATTCGAAGAAACCCCCGAAGAATCATGTAATAGGCCCTCAGCAATTTCGGTAGCTGATGAAGACGACAAACCCAAGAATTCTACCTGCAATCGACATGGGAAAGTGCAGCTGAAATCTTTTCTAAAAAGAAGACCTCCCACATAAAAAGAGTCATAAAAAACGGAATGTCCTAAGAATTTGATCTTGCAGCTGGTGAAGCTGTGGGAAGATGTAATCTTCGCATCTGTTCCGATCGTGTGAATTTTCCAAAATTGTTGTCGAAATGGAAAACTCTTCTACCAGGGCAACAGCAAAAGTGGTAGCATAGCAGAGTTTTTCCGAATGAATCACTACCTGTTGCTTGGGTCTGGAAAATGCAGCACGGTACAAAGCGGCACCCTTTTCCAAGAAATCTGTTGATTTCTCCATTTCTTTGTTTAAAAAACGGTCTTTCTAAAAATTAGGATCTATTCAGCTGCAACCACTGCAGCTGTGGGAAAATAGTCATCTGCTTTTGGAGGACCAACAGTTGTCTACCGTGTGAATTTTCCAAGCCAGATGTTCTCAATGTAAACATTACCACCAGGCAAACAGGAGAAACAGTAGTACGTGCCAATGAGTTTTCCGGAGAGAGATCGATTTTTTACCTGCTGAAGGGTCCTGAGAACCAGCAGATGTTACGAGTCACACGATTATACGATTCTTCCTGCAAACCTGTTGCATGGCAAAGAAAATAAATGCATTTTAAATATTTTTCTAATGCAGCCTGGGCAGATGTGGGAAAATGCATCTGCCGGTCGTGTGAAAATTGCAGTTTAATCAAGAAAAATCCATTTTCATGCACCAGGCAAGCAAAAATAACAGCAGCACTCTCCAAATAGTTTTTCCGACGGAATGTGACCTGAACTCGAGTCCTGGGAAAATGTAGCTGGATTGAGCGGCACGATAATGCATTTTCCTGCGACCTGTTGCTTGGGAAAATAATAAAATATTTTAAGCAATTAAAAGAGGTCGTTAGGAAGATTTGTTAATATTCAACCGTGTGAAAAACGTAACATTTTCGGTAAAATTTAATTAAATTTTACCAGGCGAACATAAAAATTGTAGGGTGCTTGCAATAGTTTTCCGAAAAGGAATCTACCTAAACTCGAGTCCTGGGAAAATGTAAGTGGCACGGAGCACACGATGCCTCTTTTCTGCTGCCTTTTGTTTGGAAAATTGAGGAAAATCTGTCGATGGCAATCAATTCTCATGTATCGTGCGACCGTACGTGGCTCAGGCCAAATAGTTTTTTAAAGGATTGGTACCTGCTGAGTCCTGGGAAAATTGTGACACACGGGATACACTATTATCTTCTTGCTAAACCTGTTGCATGGGAAAATAAAATGAAAACCCAATAGCAGATCGTGTGAAAAATTCAGTATATTCAAAAAAATCTATATTTACTTACCAGGCAAACATAAAAATGAATATTGGAAAATGTGAATATTGGAAAATGTGAATAGTTGGAGAATTTTGTGCTAAGAAGTTATTGCATACTTTTGAACAATTTAATAAGCAAAACTGAATTCTGAAGAACCAAGCGAGCATCGAATAGCAAAACAAACGAAATTAATTTTCGGGGTTCCAATTCTTAGAAAAGTATTATTTCGAGCGTGTGAGAAATTAAAGTATATTTAACCCCTTCATGAATATTCTACCAGGACAACAGAATTATATAAGAGATAATGTAAACTATAAATTTCCATGGGAATAACGCATATTTGGATTCGTGGGAATCCAATTCAAGTGGTGGTGGTAGTTAACAATTTTCCAGCAGGACAACAGAAACGGCTACACGTGCCCCGAGTTGCAATCCTAGATAAGTTCTTACTATTTTTCAAGAGCAACAGGCAAAGAAAACATTACTTGTAGGATTGCGGAAGTATCACTTCCTTAGAAAGCATTAATTATAAACCGGAAATGACCGTTGCTTACACTTCAAATTACGTTTCCGAAAAAAGGAAATTAAAACTAAGAGCCGTAAAATTCCACAAGATTCAACAAGAGCAACAGGCAATGATCTGTAACAAAGGATCCTGGGTAAAATCAGTTGTCCAATTTCAATGGGCAAAGTTGTCGTGGGAAAAGGCCTCAAGTGGCTGTTGGATTAGGGACTAACTAACAGGACAACAGGACGGCTGGCAAGTGTCCATAGGCCTTTCCCAAGTCGAATCTGATTTGATTACCAACCGAGAAACATATGCCATTTGGAATGATCACCTGCGGGATTACGGAAGCAGGATCACAATCTTAGGGTACGCCTATTTTCAACCGGAAATTACATTTGTGTACACTTAAGGTCGTTTCCACGATGGGAACACTTAAACTGATCAGCAAATGAAAACTAATAAAAAGCGGACCGGAAAATCTTTAAATAGCACACTCTACAGAGCCAGCATTTTCCAGGGAAAATTATGGAACGTGGGAACCTACCCCAATGGTGGTTAAATCTGTGGATTCTCTAACAGGAAACCAGGAAACTGGCACGTGTTTCATGATTATCGATTATCGACATGACCTAAATCTGGTAAAAAGAATTCGCAGCATGTTAAAAAAACACCTGCAGGCTAACGGAAGTCGGAAATGCCATTTGTTACCACTTAAAATACCATTTTTATGAAACCGGAAATTGATTTCTGATCTTATTGATCCCATTTCCTGTACAACATCCGTTTCTTTTGAAAAATAAACACTGATTATTTGATATACATTTGTGGGATCTTTTTTAAGGCACTGTTTTTTTAGGATCTTTTTAAGGCTGGCTTTTTCTTGGAACTCCACATGCCACATGCTAAGATTTTTGGGATAGGCGTGAGAACGAAATCGGCTTAATTAGTCGGTTTCTACTAGGCGAACAGCATCTGTAAGCCAATGAACTGATTTCAACATTCCCGACGGTCACATGATACGCGAAACCTTAGGATATCTTTGATCTTTTTATGGATTCCTTTGGGTTCGTTTGGCCCGCATGTTCTCGATTGCCCGAAGGCGTGAGAATGCGGGCTACATATGGAATACTAATTAGTTTTCTTTACCAGGCCAGCAGCGAGCAACAGTTGGGTATGATTATTCCAGGGAGTCCTTGCTCTTCCAGCGAACTTTATATGCAAATTGGATTAAAGCAGCAACGCTTCAATTAAAACTGCTAACAGGCAAACAGTTTCGCCAGCAAGCGGCTCTCACCTTTCCCGAATTGCCTCCTTACCTATGAGGTTTCTTACATAGTAACAAAAGGTAGTGCAAAACTACCACCAAACTATTGAGCTAGCAGAGGGCATTCCCAAGATGTTTGCAACCCTCGGGATTGGGACTGCTTTGAAAAATACGTCTTGTGCTTACCAGGAAGACAGAAAAAGCAGGAGGAGTGAAGATTACTCCGCAACACCTTATATATGAGGGTTGGATTGTATTCATTCATAAGAAAGTAAGAAGTCGTGCGAAGTCTTGGCTTCCATTAGGGAAACAGCAGATTCATAGGTTTCCCAATGACCATCTTCAACTGGTTTGAAAGCAAAAGAGGGTTGAAACTGTCACCTTCTATAAGCGGCTTTCAGCAAACCCAAGACAACAATTCAGAGAATTCATCCAGCAAATATATCTCGATCGAAGATCTTTCAGCTAATGTGGGCGTAATCCTTTCGCTGCAGGTAAAATTCCTTTGCCTCGAGCGTGAGAATTTCAATCAATTTTTGTTGATCTAGCAACAGGCGATCAGCAAAGAGAGCCAGCATCCCTGCCTTTCCCATATCTTCAACTTCAGTTTTTTACGCACAGAGCGTGTGAACGAAGACCCACAAAAAACAAGAAAGAACGTTGAAAGGGTATAACATACCGACTATCAGATACCGAGTTCTAATCGTGAATGTTGTGAATCAGATTACAAAATAAGTATATAAATTTAAAGTGTGATTTCTAATTTATTAGTATTAAAAGTATTATTTAATTCTAATTTAATTTATTCATTTTATTCTAAAAATAAAATGTACAGTTTTACAATAGATATTAATGTTAAAGGTATATAAAGGAAAACTATAACTTACAGGGTTCTATACCTGCACAGCACCTATATACCCCTGCATCTACGGGGTACGCCACGAAAGCGAAAACCCAAAAACCAACAAAAACGAGAGTCGAGGATCGCGTGGGAATAAATGCCGCACCGCCAGACGGGCAGAAAGGAAAGGAAAGGAAAGGAATGTAACGTATTTTTTCCCACAGCTCCTGCAGATAGGCATCTCCCATCTCCTCGTGGGACTCTCTTCACTCTCCGTAAAATGATATGCATAGGCCTAAATTAGTTGTTAATTGTTTCCCTGGCCCTTTTTCGCTTTGGCATGTGCTCGCGTGAGAACTCCGAATCGAGGCATTGGAAAAGGGACCAGGAGCGCAGAAGAATTGGTTGGTCGCGCGCACTTTCCAGCGGCGGTGCCACTCCACTCCACTCCAGTGGCTGCAGTTGCTCTTAACGAGATCCTCGATCGTTACGTTAAACGGATGTGGACTCTGTGGAACGGGTGTACATGTGTGTGTTTGTTGTTTGCTTGCGGAGGGCTTTAAGGTCTGTCTGGTTGGTTGGTTGGTTGGTTGGTTGGTCGCGGTTCGCTGTGTCAACATCGTGTGGGAAATTCTTGGCCATTATCCGTTACAAGAACGAATGTTCTCCGCGCCGAGCGAGCGATCGTGAGAACTGTTTATGCTCAAGCGAAGATCTCGACCAGGAAAACAGAAAGTCAGTCTGCCTGCAGAGGCTCAGTTGAAACCGAGTTAAGACACGAGTTAGCCAAATTAATACTTGACTTTCGTTGGGCCCCCACCTTCCAATTGGCAACTATTATTGGAATACACATTCCAAATGAGTACTCAAAGTTACAACATGTTTAAATATATTTATTTTTATTCTCAGCCTCAAAGATTAGTAGAAAAGTATGTGACAGCGGAAGGAGTCAAGAGCCAAAAACCCGCCAAATTCAAAAATGTTAAAAAATGTCCCAAGGCTGAAGTTCTGTACTCCATAACTCAACTTATTTTAATGGGATTTTAAAGTGGCATACCTCTAAATGTTTCTTGCGCAATTCTCTAAATATCTGCATTCAAATTTAAAAAAATTTATTTTTTTTTAATTTTTTTGTAATTTTTCTGATTTATAATGTTGTAGAAATACAAAAAAGTTAAAAAATGTCCCAAGGCTGAAGTTTTATACTCCATAACTCAACTTATTTTAATGGAATTTTAAAGCAGTCTGTCTTATGTTTTTAATTTTATTATTTCTTGACAATGTTTAGCAATTTGATTTATAAAGGTCTTAATAAATATTGGAAAGTAACAATAAACATCGCAGCCCCATTCGAACGCATCATTAAGTAATTCAATAAGGCACAGGCCAGCAATCATTTTCCCCTCCCAGCTGAAAATCAAATTCAACTTCAACCACCAGCAATAAGAGAGCCGAAAAAACGCCAGCCAGACGAGTTCCAAAACATCTTGTCGTCGTTCTACAAACTCTACTTTCCTGTTCGGACCCAAGACATTTACAAGCATCAAATTTCAGACAAAAGGAGCTCGAAGACCCTAAGAAAGTGCGGCACGCGCCAAGTGTTTCAACCCCGCAGAGGCTTCCACATGCCACCAGTTGTTGCCCATCACCAGTTGCTTGCTAGGCTACCCTGCGTTCCTGTCCCTTTGACAGCCAATTAGCGATCATCAGGCAAGATTATCAACTGGAAAATTATAGGGTCTCAAATGGCCCGCGGCAAAGGAAACGCCCCTCCGAACTCTCTCTCTCTCACACTCGCTAACTCCATATGGTTGCGGCATGAAAGGCGATCGTGGTGTGTGGTAAGTATGTTTAAGCGACTTAATGAACCCTGATGTTTGTCACGATAATTTCGTGTTTTCCACTAGGCTCGCAGCGAATGAAGAAGGGTCTACGCAGTGCCGCCTGCCAAAGACGAAAGACCAAAGAGCCGCATAATGGTCTTCGACACGCATCGAATTACAATAGCCCATGGATTGGCCCAAGAAGAATCATTGAAGTGCAAAGAGCTGGGAACCTGCTTTCCCTGCCTGCCAGCCTGTTCCAATTTCACGCCGTATTAAAATAAACAGGAAACAGCTGTCGTTCTCAATTATGGCAATTTGCGTGTGTCGAAGAAGGGATGCAATGTGCTTCTGCCAAGAGTCGGAAGTGAGTTCTTAAGGTTTCTTAGCCGCCTGCTACCCACTTCTGCTGGCCTGTTCAAAATCAATTAGCAAAACAAACAAAAAACGATCCATCAAATCCAGCCTTTTGTTGTGCTGACTTCCAGGAACTCAAACATTCAAACAACGCCTGCGGCTTGAAGTGCAATCAAGTCGAACCTCGCGATCAGGGCAACAGCATCCCAGCCAGCTCAGATTTCGGGCCAGGAATATATTCAGTTCTCTGCTCAGGTACCTGGTCTACCTGGAAAGACTCGTTCTGGCCGTTCTGTTCTCCCATTCGAATGATACAGATTTAAGCCTTTGGCTGTTGTGTCTGCAGGGGATTTGCGGTGATCATGCCCCGCGGGCTCAACCGCAAATGGATCGTGGGAAAAGGTCGGGCAAAAAAGAGAGCATCTTGGGAACCACGTGCCACGAACCATTGTTTGTCTAATCCCAGCGATCATAAGTCATAATTAGAAAACTGCCGAGGCATGCATAAAGTGTAGCAGACGAACAGGTGAACAGAATCCGCAGTTGGCTGAATCTACAAGTAGAAAGGTAGCCAGACAGCCACGTCAATTTAGGAATAACCTCATCAGCAGCATCCCATTATTATCGTGCCCTGATTGCCACTGATGCGCATCGATGCATAATTTTCGAACAGGTTCACAGCAACCTCAAGAAGCCTTCAAGAAGGAGATGAAGAAAGTGCCCGCAGGCAGGGAGCATCGCTCGATGATGGGAAAAATCGCTGGAGCGCACTCGTGTGTATCCAGCTAACAGGTTACCAAGCGTTTTAGGTCAACGATCGCAGCAGGAGATCCACGCCCACCAAAGATGAGCGACCTCATTTTGGTGGGATTCTCCCACGGATGTCTGCGTCTCTGGCTGAAAATCAAGGAACCGTAACCAAACTCCCAAAGACGAATGGGCTAGCATGAATTGTAGACTAAGAATGTGCAGCATCATTCCCAAAAGATACCTGCGACCTTTTCGGGGCTCACCTTTGACCTGCCGTCTGCTTGCGGCATTTGTTGCTTGCCTGTTCGCATGCTACAATTTAAATATTTATATCTGCACTTTGGGCAATGATTGGATTTTTCATAACTAGAACACTTACCTAGAATGTAAGCCACTTGAGATTAACTTCATTTACCCTTATCCCCGGACTCTGCGAACCTGTTAAAATGCTACACTTTCGTGACCTTTGGCATTTCTACATTTCTAAGCAAGCAAAGGTCAGGCTGGGAGGTGTGCAGCATCAGATGTGGAAATATTTCCGCTCCCTTGGATTAGGAAGATTCTGAAAACCAATGAAGCGAAACCATTTTCCCGAAATAAAGCAGGTGAACATAACTCTTAAATAGTCTCTGGAAAATTCTTGTTCCAGCACAGCGATTTCCATGCAGTCTTAAATTAATATATACATATTTTTATGAAATTGTGTATATAGTAATTTGTATACATATATGTTTTATTGGCAAACCAATGAATCGTGACCAAGCCCGAGAATCGAACAGGCCTACATAACTGCCATGCAGAAATCACACCGAAAACCACCTGCATAAGAACCAGATTTCTACCGTAACACATAGAAATAGGTGGAATATACCTGGAAAACTGTCCCTTTTACCTTGGCTGTTAGGTGTTAGTTTTCCAAAATCGTGTTCTGTTTCTTGCTCTCCTGTTATATTGCTACAGTTTTGAGCATCCCAACCCTTTTCTGGGAATGCATTTTGAGATAGATGCATATATGTATCACACAGCATCCAAAAAGCATTCTGCATTTATATATTGATTCCAGCAGATACTGGTGGCATTTTCTCGGAAATCACTGATGTGCAACGTCCTGTGGCAAAGTACCAGGCTTTCAAAGTAAGTAGTATACACAAATGTTAAAATCAATAGCCAAAATATACAAAAACTGGTTCTTAGGAAAAATCACATACAGCCTCCAAGGAATCAGTCAGGCATAAAGAACTGGCTCAGATTACCAGGTAAGCAAAGACATAGAAAAGGATCCAACGAATGAATTCGGTTTTAAATCCACAAAATAATACATGGAATGCCATAGAAAGAGTTAGAAGTCACACAAACTGTAGCATTCGAACAGGCTTACAAATGTTGTAGAAGGCAGCCAGAAGAAGTGTGTGGGTGCACCGATAATCCCTAAGAAATTCCATTGAAAATCATTGGGCTGTGACCAAACGGATTAGGCGACCAGGCCAGCATCAATAACCAATAACAGATTTCAGATTTGGGTGGAAAATCTATACGGAATAGTATTTGAAGGGTCGAAGGGCAGTTCTAGGAAAAAATCACTGGATCGTGACCGAACAGATCAATGGAACAGGTTGGCAGAAAATCAAGAGGGCAAATGCCCAATTCTACAAAAGAGCAATGGGAAGGGGAGATAATCTCCCCCAATCCCATTCAGAAGATCACTGAAGTGTGGCCAGGCCGAGCAGGCGGACAAAATTGATAGTAGGTGTAGATCGTGCCACGGAAAACTGCATCCAGCATCCGAAACGAAAACGCAGCGCACCCAAATCTCTCATGCATTTGTTAAATATAACCCAGAGCCCTCGGCTGTGGGAAAAACTGATGGCGTTGCACTTCGCTGCGCTGGATGCATCGGATGCATTGGATGCATTGGATACAGGCTGCGCTGGCTGGTTGCCTGTTCGAAGGTCACACTCGGATGCACATCGAAACTAGAGGATGGCATGTGTGGGGTAATCAGTGTGGGAAAATGGACGGAGACGGTTCATAGCATCGCGTAATTTGACAAAATCCAGACCATGCCATGTGTAGCACTTGAGCAGGCGGACAGATTCACGGGGAAGCCCCTGCTCAAGTACACTCCCTGCGGTCAGTATGCCAACACACGCATCCACGATCCTCCCACGCAATCCCAAAAACACATGTGAAACTGTCGCATTTCACTAGGTCCACAGCAAATGAAGTATGTGGCTCTTTTTCGGAGATTTTGTATCTTACGACAGCCAGCCCGAATTTATGCGAACCTATTCGTAGTTACACAATCAAAACAAACAAATGTACATTTGTCATGCGCCGTGGGGGTCTCTGCATAAATTTGTAGGTGCTCTTTGGGGAAAAACTATAGCAATTCAACAGGGAAACATAAGGAAATAAGAGAAAGTCTTAGGCCCGAAAATCTATTCGCAGGTAGCTGGAAAATCAAAAGGCGCTGCGCACTTTCTGCACGCACTGTGCGCCTGGTGAATTTCCATTAGCCCAACAAACAGCTAAATTGTGTTAAGCACTTCCCATTTATTTAAACAAATTTCAAGGGCTAGGGGGAGGGCCTGCGTGGGCGTGTCTTCGCATTCGCTTCTAACAACAATAGCCCAAAAATCGTGGCGGAACATTTTCCCAGACGATGCAACGAGGCGTTGAAAATCTCCGAGTTCTGTTGGCCAACTTCTGTTCGCCTGGTGGCATGTTACACTTGGCTACACTTGCAGCCATCGAATGGGAAGCTGCATAATCTTGGCGTGCCGCAACCCCGGGGTCAATCAGCCACTTGATTCGCTTCGTCGCCTCGGCACCAAAAATCAAAATAATGCTGGTATAGACAAAATGCGCTGAGTGGAACGCGATCGCTAATCGCTGCTGGGATTCGTGGGCGCCTGCTACACTCGTAGACCTTGGCTCCAAAAGTTGCGCAATGCAAGGCCCCCAGCGTCTTGGATCTCCACATTTCTTTGCTGGCGCTCGTCAGCTGCTTTCTCATTCGCGCTGGTCACCTATTCGTTTCCAAGACCTTTGACTTTCGATTTTTCTCGGCCGCCCTGCCCCAAGACCTTGGGGATCCGTAGTCTTCGAAAGAATTGTCACTGCGCCAAGAGATGTAAATCATAAATTTTGGGAAAATTACAAATTTTTTGACGTCCACTAACAGGGCCACAGAAACGAAAAGAGCGGCAAAAGATTTCTGGTATCGCTGCATTTTTATGTGTAGCTCGTCTACAAAACACTCGTGTGTGTTCATCTCGCTCGCTCTAGCTGAAAGTGGAAAGGGCAAAGGGCTTGCCTACTCGCTCCCACAGCTGGTCTTCTCTGGTTTTCACTTTCCACTTGAGATTTGGGCGTGGTTTTTATGGGCTGGGCTATTTCCCAGAATAATACATTGCTTGATCTCACTGGTTTTCTTTTTTCAGAATTTCCAGATTTCCAAAAGGTATATTTACAATAATTCGTAATACCCGACAGCCTTGAAACCATCCTTAATATAATCCTCCAGCTCACTTTTCCAAGAACTTTCCAAAGGTGTTAGCTGTAGCTCAGCTGCTTCGTTATTGACTTGGCCAATCCCCACTGAAATGAATAATGTTCAAATATCCAGAGAGCATTGGGCCTCCAGAAGGACGTCGGCGGAGGCCAGCAGCTTGCGTTGCTCCACATCCGTGAGGGGCAGCTCGAAGACGTGGCTGATGCCACCGGCGGTGACCAGGCTGGGCAGCGACAGCACCACGTTGTCCTTGATGCCGTGCATTCCCTGCATATCGGTGCCCACGGACGCGATCTTGCCCTTGCCGCCGCACATCGCATGCACGATATCCGTGCAGGTGAGGGCAACGGCCCAGTTGGTGTAGCCCTTGGTTTTGCCCACCGCGAGTCCGCCGGTGACGACCTGCTCGTTGATCTCCGCCCAGTTCTCGGGATCATCGCCGCAGGCCAGGTTCTTGACCACATCATTCAGCCGGATGCCGGCAACGGAGACGTTGGACCACACTGGAACCGCACTGGCGCCGTGCTCCCCGATCACATAGCCGTGCACCTGAGACGGAGGCAATCGAAGGCGGTTTGCAATCAGGTTGCGGAACCTCACCGAGTCCAGGTGGCAGCCAGTGGTGAAGCAGCGATGCTTGGGCAGCTTGGCAATCCGCTGGACAGCGTAGGTCATAACATCGGCGGGATTCGAGATGACAATGAAGGTGGCCTTGGGACTGAGCTCCACCAGCTTGGGCACCGCCTTCTTGAGGATCTCGACGGTCTTTTTCATCGCAGTCAGGCGGGAACGATCCTTGCCGGAGGGCCGTGCCCCCGCCGTAATGATCACCACATCGGAATTCTTGGAGTTGGCACTATCGCCGCAGGGCACCACCCTAGCATCGCTCAGAAAGGCGGAGGCCTGCTGAAAGTCCAGTGCCTCCGCTTTGGCCAGCTCGTAGTTAATGTCCAGTATGACCAGGTGCTTGGTGAGATTACGGAGCAGCAGCATGCAGCTGATCGCCGTGCCCACCTGACCGGCGCCAACTACACTGATCTTCGGAATCCGCGAGCGCTTAAACTCCTTCATGGGCTTCATCAACTTGGCGAAGGAGGACTTGGTCGGCTTGCTGGACAGGCTCTTAGTACTGCACATTTTGGCCTGGATATGAGCCATGTTCAGGCGTATCAGCTGACTTAATGCCATTTGTTAATTTTTAATTTTGAGACCGAAAAGGGAATACTAAAACTAAGCCTACAGATATTCTTAGTAGCGCCTTTTCGGGATGCAACCAAATGAATTTTTGTCTGCAGCACTATGTTGCTTACTACCTTCCTTATAACTATAATATATAATAATATATTATTATATTATTTAATATTTCACATACTCTGTTCAACTAATTTGAATTTAATTGCATACTTTTAGGCTAGACAGAATTTCCATTTTTGAATACAGGTCGATAGGAAATTTTGTTACGAATTCAACGGGGTATAGCATTCTAGGTTTTGACAACTATGTTTTTTGCTATCGAAAAAATAGTGATTATTTTTTACCAAAAAAACCTCAAAAAATAAACATGCCAAAAATCGGATATTTTCAAACGGGGTTTTCTCCATAACTTGGCCAAAATAGGAGGCACCGCTAAAATGAAGACTGTTTTTTGCTGCCAATAAACATAGCTAACTATTCCTATCACTAATTTTATAATTTTCGGAAAAACAAATTTTAACAAATTTTTGCATTTTTTATAAGGGGTACCATCATCAAAATTTGCGAAAAATGGCAAAAAATTAGAATTTCCATTTTTGAATACAGGTCGATAGGAAATTTTGTTACGAATTTAACGGTGTATGGCATTCTAGGTTTTGACAACCATGTTTTTTGCTATCGAACAAATAGTGATTATTTTTTAGCAAAAAAAACCTCAAAAAATAAACATGCCAAAAATCGGATATTTTCAAACGGGGTTTTCTCCATAACTTGGCCAAAATAGGAGGCACCGCTAAAATGAAGACTGTTTTTTGCTGCTAATAAACATAGCTAACTATTCCTATCACTAATTTTATAATTTTCGGAAAAACAAATTTTAACAAATTTTTGCATTTTTTATAAGGGGTACCATCATCAAAATTTGCGAAAAATGGCAAAAAATTAGAATTTCCATTTTTGAATACAGGTCGATAGGAAATTTTGTTACGAATTCAACGGAGTATGGCATTCTAGGTTTTGACAACTATGTTTTTTGCTATCGAACAAATAGTGATTATTTTTTTCCAAAAAAACCTCAAAAAATAAACATGCCAAAAATCGGATATTTTCAAACGGGGTTTTCTCCATAACTTGGCCAAAATAGGAGGCACCGCTAAAATGAAGACTGTTTTTTGCTGCCAATAAACATAGCTAACTATTCCTATCACTAATTTTATAATTTTCGGAAAAACAAATTTTAACAAATTTTTGCATTTTTTATAAGGGGTACCATCATCAAAATTTGCGAAAAATGGCAAAAAATTAGAATTCCCATTTTTGAATACAGGTCGATAGGAAATTTTGTTACGAATTCAACGGGGTAGGGCATTCTAGGTTTTGACAACTATGTTTTTTGCTATCGAAAAAATAGTGATTATTTTTTACCAAAAAACCTAAAAAAATAAACATGCCAAAAATCGGATATTTTCAAACGGGGTTTTCTCCATAACTTGGCCAAAATAGGAGGCACCGCTAAAATGAAGACTGTTTTTTGCTGCTAATAAACATAGCTAACTATTCCTATCACTAATTTTATAATTTTCGGAAAAACAAATTTTAACAAATTTTTGCATTTTTTATAAGGGCATCATCAAAATTTGCGAAAAATGGCAAAAAATTAGAATTCCCATTTTTGAATACAGGTCGATAGGAAATTTTGTTACGAATTCAACGGGGTAGGGCATTCTAGGTTTTGACAACTATGTTTTTTGCTATCGAAAAAATAGTGATTATTTTTTACCAAAAAACCTAAAAAAATAAACATGCCAAAAATCGGATATTTTCAAACGGGGTTTTCTCCATAACTTGGCCAAAATAGGAGGCACCGCTAAAATGAAGACTGTTTTTTGCTGCCAATAAACATAGCTAACTATTCCTATCACTAATTTTATAATTTTCGGAAAAACAAATTTTAACAAATTTTTGCATTTTTTATAAGGGGTACCATCATCAAAATTTGCGAAAAATGGCAAAAAATTAGAATTTCCATTTTTGAATACAGGTCGATAGGAAATTTTGTTACGAATTCAACGGGGTATGGCATTCTAGGTTTTGACAACTATGTTTTTTGCTATCGAAAAAATAGTGATTATTTTTTAGCAAAAAAACCTCAAAAAATAAACATGCCAAAAATCGGATATTTTCAAACGGGGTTTTCTCCATAACTTGGCCAAAATAGGAGGCACCGCTAAAATGAAGACTGTTTTTTGCTGCTAATAAACATAGCTAACTATTCCTATCACTAATTTTATAATTTTCGGAAAAACAAATTTTAACAAATTTTTGCATTTTGTATAAGGGGTACCATCATCAACATTTGCTCAAAATGCTCAATTTTCCTGGTATATTTATAACACTAATTTTGTGGAACACACCCCCACAAGTTTGGGCATATTTTGGAATCCCAGCTAAGGTCTCACTACTGGCCGCCCATTGATTTTTCACCGCGACTCGATCCAAATCGGTTTATTTCTCGTGGAGATGGTTGAATCTCTCATTTTCTGGAACCACGTGTTGTCCTATGCACGCTCTACTGCCCATTTTCCAGGGTAGCAGAGTGCTATTTTGAAGGACACATAGCAAACCCATCGACAATCTTACCAAATGCTTGACCTAATTCCTGGTCTTTGCGTTTCATTTAAATTGTCAAACAATATAGATATATATAATTAATAAAGTAATTCCGGGTTGTCCTATGCACGCCCATTTGCCCATTTTCCAGGGTAATTGGGTGCTATTTTTCAAGGACATATAGAAATCTTGTGAACAATCTTACCGAAACGTTTTGCTAACTTCCTGGCACTGCTTTTCATTTTAATTGTTGCACAAATACCAATTCTATTAACCAGCATGCGTTGAATAATATTAAACTGTGGACGAATTCCCAAATAAGCCACAGTTATGCAAGAAACGCTAGAAAAAATAGGTAGTATTTAATAACGTGCTGACTAACATCTGCGGATAAGAGCTTTGCGTTTTGAGGTACTAACCACAATATCATAATCTGAAAATCTATGCTAAAGGTTATAAAACGTGCTTGACCCCTTAAGAACCACAAGCCTATGAAATCCGTGTGCATGTACCCATAATACGTATATCATATCTACATATGTATGATGATCTCCAATTTTCGCAGGAAATTCCCCATTTAATATAGAGGTATACAGATATGGAGAGATAATATAGAGATATATAACATTGTATATAGAGGAAACCATAAGCTATACAACTTGCAATAGATTCAATATAAGATCATACACACATCCCCATTTTATTTCCAAACTCATTTGATTGTGAGTTAAATATTGCAAGATAAGATCACCCAAGCAGTTGGTTTATGGAAAATGTATTTCATTTGAAATGGTATTAAGACTAGTCCCACATTCCGCCTACTTAAGTGCCTCGGACGCCTCGATCAGCCGCTGGAGATCATCGTTGTTGCGCAGTGCGTTCTGCACGGCCCTGAGCACCTGGTTGCCCATGGCCTGGGTCTGCTCCGGACTGAGGGCCAGGGTGCTCAGGCGCTTGGCCAGTTCGGCCAGCTTGGGCTGCCGTTCCAGAAAGATTTCCACAACTTGGGGCGAGATATTAGCCATTTTGGCCAACTGCTGGATGTGCGGAGGCAGGGTTGAGTATTTGCCCTCCGCATCCTCTTGCATGATCAGCTTGGGCGTGTTGAGATGTGGCTTGGTCACAGGAGCAGGGGTGGTCGTCGTCGTGCTGGTGGTGGTGGGCACCTGGATCGGCTTCGTGGTGGCCAACGACACGGGGCGCAGTGGAATGGGATAGTGATACGGCAGAGGTTGCCTTACCAGGATAGGACGCAGGGGTTTCATGCCAGCTGGAGGGGGTGGCACGAAAACCGGCTGGAAAGAGCCAACTGGCGGCGCGATGAACGGAGCAGGAGTGGTGGTCGTGATGACCTGACCAGACCACAGGTTGTACTGCTTCATAAAGTCGCCGAAACGCTGCATTAAACTCAATTCGGGACTGGGATCTGCTGTGGTGGTGGATCTCTCCTGGGGCATCTCATCGTAGCTGGCATTGCCCATGGTGTTGTCATCATCGTCGTCGTCATCCTCAGCCTTCTCTTGTTCCTCTGCCACATTCTCCTCCGCCTCCTCGAAGTGCAGCGCATCCAGATACTGTTTCATCAGGGCCAAACCCTCTTCAGTTCCAGTTAGCGTGCGTATGTAATCTATGGTCTCGCTGGCACCATCCGTGCCAATCATCTCGCCCAGCTCCTCGAGACTGGGCAGCTCCTTTAGGCCCAGCTTGTTGTGAGCAAGGTCCAGGAGATCAGCAGGATAGCCAGAGGTCGGAGCAGCCGTCGTGGTCGTCGTAGTTGTTGCGGTGGGTTTAATCAGTTTGTAGACCGGCAGGTTGTAGTACAAGGCGTTCTGCAGTTTGGAGTCCATTCTAGGTGGGAATTTTCTATTGATGTCTACTATAATAGCACTGTCTTGTCCGTAAAAGCGAGGCAGCATCGACACTCTAGCCTGGATGCACTGCACCATGGCCAAGGACCAGAGAAAACGCATTACCACACCAATCATTCCGTTCACTTCAAATGTTTAAGGACAACTAACCCGTGATAGTCGAAAAGCGTTTGAGGTAGACTTTGAACTCTAGAGCAAATCTCGTTTTAGGGAACCCACCATTTGTGTTTCATCTGAATTCATGGGAACGAGCTGGAAGCCTACCTGCTGGGCCATAGAAAATCACGCATTTCCCCTGAATTTCCCACCTACGCGACGAGCAGGAATGCGATTACCCTTCGCTACCTGGATTTTGTTAACAAAAGAAATGGTTTTTCAAGAGGGATTCGAGTTTCTGGGGCTGATGAATACGGGAAAATCAAAGGAAACTGAAAGAGACCTAGATAAACAGTCTCCAGATGAGAAATACAAATACCTTGCTATATTTCAACAAACTAAAACATGTTTTATTATCGTAATTAAACCTTATATTGGAACACTCGATGGCAACGCGTGTGGTACAAATTGTGGCCATCAAATCCAGTCACAGATCTCTTAAAAACTAGGAGGAATTCTAAATTCGCAAGCTCTGCCCGAAGGATGCGTTTGTGGGATAGGCTGTATTTACACGGGGTTTACGTACATGAATTTTGCAGCGGAAAACAAATTGCAAACAACTGAGAGAGACGCCATGTAAATTGGGATATGGGTACTGGAAATTTTACACGCCTCAGGGCAGCCGCATGGCTATCAACACTTCGACACGCCCACCAAGGCCGGGCGTATGCAACGCTCGTGCAGTTTGTAGCCCAGCTTGGTCACCTCCACCACGGTGTTGGCCTCGACGGTCTTGTCCTCCTTCTGGAACAGCGCCTCGTGCTGATTGGGGTCGAACTTCTGGTTGATGGGATCCAGAGGCTCCAGTCCGTGTCGCTTGAACACCTGCAGCAGCGAGGCGCGCGTCATGCTGAGGCCCTCGTACAGGTTCTTCAAATCAGCGTTGCCGCTCAGCTGCAATAAATAAGATCTTTAGTGAGGGCCTTAAAATAAAGTCGTCAAAATGTAACGCCATAAATTTCATACATTTTCTACAAAAATCGGCCATAAGGTTAAGATAGCTAACAAACAGGACAGATATCTTTGAATAGAAGAAATCCCTAAAGTTATACTAATATGAAGCTATTCTCAATTCAAAACTGAAAAGGAAACCTCGGGAAAATACACCTCAAAATATGATGAAGACCTCTAAGTATTGGCAACTAATAATTACGAAAGTCTTATATCGACCTGTTGAACTTCATTTCGAAACCGAAACCTTCAGTAGTTTGTACCTTGTCCTTGGGCACCGCCTGTGTGGCATGTCCCAGGGTGTCCGCCACTTCGAGCAGGTCCTTGCAGAAGCTCTGGATGCCGAAGATCTTGGCGTCGCTGATCTGTTTGTTAAGTCGGTTCCTCATGTTTTCGCTGTCGGCGAGGGAACGCTTGTATTTGTCCAGGAGCTCGGCGTTCTGCTCCTTGGCGGCGGCCAGCTCCTTGGTGAGTTTCTCCACTTCTGGCGAGGATTCGGTGGCCTTCTGCTCCGCCGTCGCCGTTTCCTCCGGCTGTTTCTCTGTGCTGAACAAACGGGGGGCACTGGTTGTGCGTAAATAGAAGGGGAGAAAGAGCGGGCAATGTTAGAATTACGTGCAATTGCCGACAAACGTGCGCCTCATTACGTCACAGAAAAGAGGAAGCAATGCGGCCGGATTTACCTCATATTTTGGGAAGTGATTGATGACTGCAGGTGAACGAGTCGCCGGCCAAACATCTGCAGAGGTAATCCTGCCTTTGCTGCCATAATGCCTAGCTTTTTAGTACTTTAAATAAACTTATTTCGCTTTTGACGTAAAATCGTCGGCTGCAGTGCTCATCCAACAATCGATTTATGTTCGATACTTAATGTTATCGATTGCACCGGTGTGGGCGCTTAGTGTGACCGCAACGCTGCTGTAGAATGTATCTGTCAAGTCGGGTGTAGAATACTTTTAAGCCCTGATTCTTTCATGTAAAAATGATGTACTTATACCTTAAGAAAATAAATAACAAATCATAAACGTACAAAGAAATTAGGGAGGAAACCAGTATAAGTAATAAATAAATGCCTTATACTTAAATAGAGAAAAAGTTCCAAAAGTATGCCTAAAATAATGTAGCGTTACCCATTTCAACTTCATTTAATTCAATGTAAAATACAATATTATTAATGAGAAATCCCTACTAAAGCTGTAGGTCCTGGCACCCCTGTGAATTCACCTTGGTCATAAATGGAATTTTAAGCCGACAAAATATTTCTTATATAAAATGGACAAACGGAATATGCAAATGGAATATAAAAATGTGAAAATGTGTATCAACAATATGGGCAGGTCCACTTAAAAAACCCAACGATCTGTGTTAATGCAAAAATGGGCCTATATTCTTGGCGCTACCTTCGGACATATATTATTAAGAGTGCGCCACCGGCTATTAATCCACGCATAGCATTATAAATCGATCTCATACCAGATCGGCCACGCCCCGGGGCCGTCAAAATATGGACCGCTCCAAAAAGTTGCTCTGGAAATGTAAATATCGGGGCTCTTAATGAATTCAAAGTACGAATGAGGCGGGCACAGCATCTATTCAACAACTTACCTCTCCGATCGCACTGCCAAGTATTACACATGCGCATGCATTGTATATATTTTGGAAAACGACGCACGAGCATTCACTTAGTTGGATCTCGCCACCGGAACAACGTGGTTGTCGGCTCAAGACTCGGTTTTCATCATACTTCTCTAAAAGAAAAATATATAAAATGCTTGAGGAGGATCTGCAACTGGCCCGCCAAATGGTGGCAATTAGCTCGGTGTCCAGTTCCCTGGAGGAGGAAAACGATGGAGCGGCTGCCACATCGCCGGGCAACTCACCCAAGCCCCTGAGAAGAGTCCTGGATTTGAGTGAAAGGCGTAAACAATTCAGGTGGGTTGAAAGAAAGCTTCACAGGAAGGGAAACTAAAGTGATAAACACAGCGCGGTGTATTCTTGAGTCTTTTTATTTCAAAAGCTAGTTAAAGCTAGTTTCAACAGTGTCCGTAGTGGTTTTCCATTCCTAGTGCTATTGAACGTTTTTTGTTGCAATAATTTATAACAAACACATAAAGAGAATGCATTTACTTATATTTTTAGATATAATTAAAGTTTCTCACACATTGCCATTTCTCCACAATATATTTGTACATTGTTTGTAAGCGGTTCTAAAATTAAACAACAAAAATGTTTGCTAGAGAGGTTAAAAGCACTCAAAAACACGTACAAATTAGGTTAAAAATAAAAAGGCTGTTTTCACGTGTCTGACTAATTTGCAATGCCAAGTACACTCCTTTGTCAACATTAATTATGAATGACGAATGCTCTTCTGAATGACGAAGGTGAACACATCCGTTGCGTTTTTAAATTCCGCGCTGCCTCTCGCGATAGCCCAAAACATCGATAGTATCGATTATTTTATCGACTTATTGACAGCCCTAGCCAAAACTTTGACCAGTTTTTTTGCATCGAAAGAATTCTATAAAAATCAGTGCTGTGAGCGGCACTTAAAAGGCAATTAGAGCACGGCATTACTCCAGATAGGGCACAGATGTGACCCTAGTCTCTCCAGGAATCTGTAGCCGTAACAGTAGGATGCCAGCGCCAGAGGTCCGAAACTCCTCCGACCAAGAGGAATATTTTGGCATCGAAAAGGACGCCGCTGCAGATGGAAGTCATCTGTTGCATGCCACTGGAACGGCGGATGGAGCAACTGCGTCCACCTCGGCGCCGGGCCTGAGCGGCAACCACATGACCAGCAGCTGGTGGTGGTAAGGTCCCAATCACCTGCCCGAATTTGTAATCATGCGGTCTTACTCACAACCTCTTATCGGATTCCCATCTCAACAACACAGTGGTGGACATACAAATAGGTGTTCAACTAGCATTCAGTGTATGTTTGTACAAAGCTAACTTTACTAATAATTCAATTAGCTAACTATTTAATAACTGCCAAGATGAGAAAGTTTCAGAGCTTACAATAATGCTATGATGCTTATAGGAATAAGTAGTTGATTATAAGGTATTTCATGGCTTTGGGTCGTTAGAAGAGTTTATGTAAGCATCAATAACCAGCCATTATATCAGCTAGGTCGAAGAACTCTTATCGTAGGGCTATTGTCATAGATACCACTTAGAACCACTGCACACAATCTTTCGCTATAATAGTTTATTTTATTCAACTAAATGAAATAAATTAAAAAGCGATTTGGTCTAGGCTCGTGCCAATTTCGGCAATTGATTCGCTTTGATAGCTTCGATGTTATTAATTGAACTGATTAGATGGGATCTCGAGTCGAATCGGAAAGCAGTTGATGGCGCGGAGTAGAAAACCCAGTCCGCTTCGGCCCAACGTGGTCAACTCAGGCGCTCAGTTGTTGCTCGCACTCGCGATCGCCCGGTTGACAGTTTCAGGGCCCTCCGTCATTTCCACTATGGCAACCAATTTTCCGCCCAGTTGTGCGCAGTAATCCCCGGGGAAAATCGCTGGAAAACGCTTATCGCTTCCTTGACTTCACGTTAAAGTGAACGAAGAAAGAGGTGTTTTTTATTGGAAACACTCCAGCAGCGTAATGCATTTCTGATTACCAGTTTCGCTGATAAAACACTTTCTCTTTTACGGCTGACACATTGTTGGTCTCATATTTTGTTGGCTCATCGATGAAAAGTGCGTGGGCGTGTTATTTTTAAAAGCAACAATTTCTTGTGTTGTGAAAACAAAACTAACCTTGGTCCCTTTTCGTTGGCCAAAAGCAATGCGGTCTGACTGCATTCCATGAGCCCAAGTGTACGAGACCGCATTTGTTGGACCCAAAAAGTGGAGTCACTGTTACTCGCAGCATGGCGTTGTCTGACATTGATTTGGCCACCTTGCACGAGCATCGCTTGGAGCAGCGCTGGCACTACGGATTGCCCAATAGCCACCACATATACCATCACGGATACCAGGACGGATTCAGTGCCATGACACGGCTCTGTCTGGAGCGCAATCTGCAAAGGAAGGTGCAGCCGGACCTTAACGGAAACTGTCTGCAACGGGGACGAGCCCGAGAGAATGTCAATGCCATGGATTCGTCGTCAGGTGGGCAACGCAGACGATCCGGCACCTGGCCGTAAGTGGAGAAACAGCTGAAAGGAGAAACTAGCTATAAGAATGCATGCGAAAAGCTGGGATTCGTAATACAAATCAAAAACAGTTGCACGATGGCGCAATAGGTGCACTGGCAAAAATATGGTCCCTAGTTCGTTGTCCATGTGGGAAAAAGGATTATTGTCCATATACCACTTACCATTGCAACTTCAAGGCATACATGTCACATTTGTAGATCTATTGAAACAATAGCTTTATCAACTTGACTAAAGTGCTACTTTTCGGATAACAAGATCATTGTCAGTCAGTTTTTTCTCAGTGCATCTACGAATGCAAGCAGGAAGGGGAATTCGGAATGCGATTCCTGGGAATTGTACCCCAGCTCCCAATGTTTTTCTCTCGATTTCTGTCTGTCTCCGCAGTCGCCATTTGCATAAGGTTGATTTACAGTTGAGCGAAGTTAGTCTGCATACTGCAAAGTTGGAGATAACAAGCCAAGTATTCTGGAAAACCTGTGCAGATATTGAAAAATGTTTCCCCTGCGTCCTGATCTACCGCAGGCGGTTCCCTCCTTTCCGCTACACAGCTCCTTGAGCATCGAAGAGTTTAACAATGTGAAGTGGGAGGATGTAAACGATTGCAATAACAACTGCATTCGAGAGGAGCCAGTTTCGAGACCCCAATCCAACCGCCATGTTTTAAGGTCTTTAAGGAGCTAGGTACTTTGTTATGTCCATACTAATTGTTCTGGTTATCGCACTCTTTTCAGGCGAACTCGCAGCTTGAACGCACCGTCGCCGGTCCAGCAGTTCGGACCATGTGGACGCATCATGAAAAACTCCGCCATGGTGATGCAGATCCAGGATCCGGCCAGTCAGCGTCTCACCTGGTACAAGCCACCACTCACCGTCCTGGTGATCAAGAAGGTCAGCGATGCCTCGGTGCTGGCGCCGTTCGTCTACCTGGTGGACTGGCTGCTGCAGGAGAAGAACATGGTCGTTTGGGTGGAGTCAGCCGTGCTGGAGGATGCCCAGCTCAACGAAAATGTCCGATTCAAGGCCATTCGGGATAAGCTGGTGACGTTCAAGTGAGTCTGTGTACAAGTAGAATGTGTAAATGGGCTAATAACTTAACCATCAATCCCTCAGAGATGGCCGTGATGACCTGACCGACCGCATAGACTTTATAGTTTGCCTGGGTGGCGATGGAACACTGCTGTATGCTTCCCTGCTCTTCCAGCAATCTGTGCCTCCCGTGATGGCCTTCCACTTGGGCTCCCTGGGCTTCCTCACACCCTTCCGCTTCGACAACTTCGAGGAGCAGCTCACCAGCGTCCTGGAGGGTCACGCTGCCCTAACGCTCCGCAGTCGCTTGCGCTGTGTTATGCATCGCAGGAGCGATCGAAAACACGAGGCAAAAACTCTGGAGGCAGATCCAGATGGAGATGCGCGACCTGCAGCCAACAGCATACTGGTGCTCAACGAAGTGGTCATTGATCGAGGTCCCTCGCCCTATCTGAGCAATATTGATTTGTTTCTGGACGGAAAGTACATCACGTCGGTGCAGGGCGATGGTCTCATCGTTTCGACGCCCACGGGAAGCACGGCATATGCGGCGGCGGCCGGTGCGTCCATGATTCATCCCTCCGTGCCGGCAATTATGGTGACTCCCATCTGCCCGCATTCGCTCAGCTTCCGACCCATTGTGGTGCCAGCAGGAGTGGAGCTGAAGGTGGGTTACTTCTGTTTTGACCCATAAATCCGGGAAATCCCTTCCTAACCTCCATTGCCTTTTCAGATATCAGTATCCCCCGAGAGCCGCAACACATCGTGGGTTAGCTTCGATGGACGCAACAGGCAGGAGCTCTTCCATGGTGACAGCCTCCGTGTGACCACCTCCATTTATCCCGTGCCATGCATCTGCGCCCAGGATCAGATATCCGACTGGTTCGCCTCCCTTGCCGACGGACTGCACTGGAATGTGCGTAAGCGACAGAAGTGCCTGGACGAGCTGTCGGATCTCACGGCATCCGGATCGGAGGACACGCTGGACGAGATCGAGAACATGAAATTGTATGATGTGTAGTGCGTAAGTCCCTGTTGCTAATAGAAACGGTAGGTTAGGGCTTTTAGTGGTAGCTATAGTGCTTCGCCCTTTGCTTAGTGTGTAATTTTTGTAGTATTTTCCAAGTATCTATTGCGAAACGAATTGTTTACTATTTGTACTGTTTAAAACGCCAGTGCTCTTGCAATATTGTACATTTCAGCTAGTTAAATATAAGTGCAGGCAAACTGTAATCAAAATCTTTGGCGAGCATTGCCGAACGAATCTCAAATCTTTGAGAATGAACTTCTAAAAGTCCCACTTTTAAAAAGATAAGCAATTGAATTATATTACTTAATAAAATAATACCTGTAAATTCAGCTAGTAGCCGCCAGTGAATGGAATGTTCCGCACATTTTACCAAATTTAGCTGGAACATAATTTAAAAACATTGTCATGTTGTGCTGTAGATTAAGGCTGATTGCAAACTGATTGAAATGTGTTCTCCAGCTTTGCCTTGTATAATGCGCATTAGTGTAGTTGCAAACACACCCAGATCATCTACATCTAGACTGGTTTTAGAGCGCCTCTCCCAGGCCACTTGTTGCATGTTGTTCACCTCGCGGCTGCCTTTGGATCGGATCGAATTGATTCGGATTGGGATTGGATTCACGTGGCTGCCACGCACTTGGGCCTGTCAAAAAAAATTAGTTTGCATCGCTTTGGGTGCGAATCGAAAGTGTAGCTATCGCCGATGCTGAGGCTATATGCTTGCGCCCTCAGGCGGTATGAGCCATGTTCATTACGCGGCTAAAATCTTGTGCCATTGTTCATTGCGAGCGATCGTGTTTTAGCCGCATGTTTTCGCCTTTTTTGCCCGCCGAACTCAAGGTGTGCGCCCCGTTTTTTGCGTGTGCGTGTGCGGCAGGTGTGCGATGCGTGCCTATCTGGTCGTGTGAACTGCATAAAATCTGAGCGTAGTTGATGGCGAACGTTGCCAGCGAACGGTTGTAATTGAATAGGGAATTGTGCTTTAGTTGGGCAGTGAGCAGTCGACATTATGAATCCCCAAGATATGCAGCGGGCGCGGGAAATGGCCAATGGAGACGCCTCTACGCCTGGCAGCTCGCCAGCTCCGCTGAGGAAAGCACTACCCATCAGTTTGCTGGAAAAGCGAACTCAGTTTCGGTAAGTTGTGGCGAAAATGTCCTTGCAGTGCCATTCATTTTCCAGCTTTAACCTAAAGCAGGGGTTTAATTGATTGCATTATTTATAAAAATGAAAGATGCGTTGGGTGTGCGAACAAGAAAATCTTTAAACTTGAGAGTACTTCTATGAAGTTGGTTTTGGACGGCAACTTGTAGTTGTGAATAGTGTTTTAGAAAGTTATGTTATTATTAACGTAATGTTTTTATTTCTCTTCCTATACAAATCTTCTGTTACTTCTTACCTATTATTTTAATACATATAAGACCATGACTTAGCTAACAGTTTCTGTTTATTTTCCTAAAGTGGAATATTTTCTAAGCGCAGAAATTTAAAAACATCTGCAAATAAGCTAAAGTGTGACCATAGGGTGTAACTGGTGACGAGCATTTTTCGATATATGTAAGCATTTTCGCGCAACTGCCACACTGACGTGAATTGGTACAGGAACAAGAAAACAAATAACATGGACCCATTGAAACTCGCGCTCAGGAAACTGCAAATCAGGAGCTAGTGGCCGCCTATCCTTAAGTCGGGAAGTTGTCCATCGCAAGTGGGTGTCGTCGGCGGTGCATCGCCTTAGTGGGTCAAGCTGTGGCCAACACAACATAACGCAACGCACACATTCGCGCGCACATTGGTGCGCAGACACATATACGCACACGCACACACCCACACGGCTGCAAACAATGAAGTCCTCCACCTCCATAGTGGTTAACCCAGCTCCAACGACCACCCCCTCGGCCGCCCAAACGGTGCCCAAGGCCACTGGATGCTCAGCGCGACTCGCCGCCCTGGTCCACGACGACCTCGCCAATCAGCTGCTCCATTTGAACAGCGGGCGACAGGGACAAGGAGGCACTGCAGCATCATCGGCACCAGGTCCTGGCCTGAGTAACGGCACTGCCAGCGATGACCTCGGGATGCGTTTGTGGTGGTAAGTGGGCGCCAGTGATGCCAACACCTGAGCTCTTTTTTTGCTAGCTGTGATCGTGCTTAAAATTATGGCTTTGCATTTATTTGTCCTCCTTTAAGAACACGTAATTTGTGTATTAGAAACATCAGCTAAACAGAAAATGTTTTGAGCATTGCTGGAATACATTTTTTTCAAGCAGCTTCGACATTTTAAAAAAGAATTCCTTTTAACGATTTTTTAGAGACTACGATAATGGTTCTGAAAAACAAGACCAATATGTTATCTGGTAGTCTTTTTGCACAGCAGAGGAAATGCACCACCTACATAGACATATGTGCAGTATATAGTAAATAGTTGGCAATCAATTAGAGCTGGCCGGAAAACGCTGGGCTCTCAAGTGGCCCACACATGTTGTTTTCGTTTGTAGTTTCCAGCGAATTTGAACTACTGTTAACACGTGTGACGAATGTGTGACATGTGCCAGATGTAGGCCACTAAAATCGATTTTCATCACTTCAATACCGATATTTGCCGATATTTGCCTCACATTTAGACGAAAAGCATAGGTTCTAGAGTTTTTAAAGCCTCTGTTAACAGAGCTGTACATTTATTAATAATGATGAGTGATAATTTCGTGCTTAGATTGTTCTCATGGCGCTATAAAACGAATTACGCGCCGACTGCATTCATCAATCATACATACGTACATATGTTTGTGGAATTTGATAGCAGCAATTAAACAGCCGCCGTCCGCTGATTACATTTACATAACAGTGGGAGCACCTGTTGCTCTTAGGCTCACACACATGCATGTATTCGACTGCGACGCGTGGCTGCGCTCAGCTGATTTCTTGCCAGCGATGTCCGGGGAAAACCCGCCCAGCGATCTGGCCGTTCCATTGTTTACAATCGCTCGGCCCGCGAACTTTTATTTTCGAATCGAAATCGCACACAAGTCGTTCAATTTAATCACCTTTTCGGCGTCCCAAGCTCAGTTATCGCATATTCACCGGACAGCACGGTCGTGTTCGCTCTCTGTCCCGCCATTAAAAACTCACCTGTCGATCGTGGAACGTCGATTTGTCGATCGCTTTTCGTGTTGCGATTCAATTTGATTGGATCCGATTCGATTCGGTTCGATTGGGTCGTTTACCCACCTGCCTGTTGGTCAGTTTATAAGTTTAAAGTCGCCGTAGTGCTGGAAGCTTTGCCTTGGCTCGAGCTGGTGCTAAGGAGAAAATAAAACAGATTATATAACGTGTAATTAGAGCACTTTGCTGGCAGCCACTGCTTAACGTTTTCTATCGCAGACATGACTTGGCATTTCTGGGCTCCAAGCCCACTTTCGATTTCCTTCTACGGTCAGCTAGAAGCCAGCTGGCTAGCAATCCATCAATCTACGGGCACCAGATCTTGCAGATACAATCCAAACTTCTTGAAGGCTTTGCTAGATGGTTCTGCACGAATCTCAGCTCAAACTGAAGAACTGGAGGTCGAACTATACCAGTCGGGCTCTCAGTGTAGTTGCTTAACAGAAGCTTATCTCCTCAAATTAAATAAGTTGTTGAATGATACTACCTTGAATCGTGGACTAGATTAAAAAAATACGCTTGCATTTGAAAGAAGCTAATCTACTACAGATCATAAAGAATTTTATAACCTAGTTCCTCTGCCACATTCTTTGAGTCACTTAAACAGACATTAGAGCAGAGTTGTTGGCTAGAATAAACAAATCCACAAGGGGTTAATTATTTATTTAAAGTAACTACTCAAAGTTTGTACAAACAAATGAAAGCCTGGCAAGGTATTTACTTTATGGGCTGGGCGCTTCATAAAATATATTAAACAAATTAGTTGTAAATATTGGCATTTATTGGCGAACAATATCTATTACTAATAAATTAAACCATCAAGATTGCAGTTTACTACTGCTTAGAATAGCCATCGACTAAGCCTGGCCCATTGTAAATAGCTTGAAGTATCATTTTTGAAGAGAAAATTGCTAGTTAATTGTATAATAATCTATGAAAAGTAATTTCCCACTGTACGAGTACATTTTCACAACAAACAAAGGTGGCACGTGTACTACGAAAGTTCAGCTGTAGTACCTGGATTTGCAACTTTAGAACCTACAAATGCAAGTCGAAAGGCGTCATTTGAATTATATCATTGCAAACGCGCGCTGACATGTAGACACGTTGCGCCCAGGTGGTTCCACTGATCCGGAGGGGCAGTTCCCTTGTCCACTTGCCGATCCATTCAATGATAATCGCTGCACTTAGTGGCTGCCGCTGCGCATTTCGCTGGCTCGGTTCGTCCGTTTATTGATTAATTAATTTGTGCTCGCCGCCTATTTGTTTCGGTTTTCTTTGTGTCCATAAGTCATTTATAATTCGCTTTATGTTCCCCATCTATTGTCATAGTCCGATTACTACGGATGTAACCGGCGATTGCCTTTGTTTGTTTTACAGGAACGTTTCAATGAGTAGTGCCTACTTTTTGCTTCCTGATCTGGGTAAAAATAGAAGAGTGGGAAGGCTTTGGATCACGCGATGCTATGATTTTGGTTATGCCATAACTATATAGTCAATTAGAATTCCAAATGGGAGTGATCACTCGACTGAAACGAGCGCCAAATCCAATTATTTTCTATGTAAAGAGGTTGTGTGGTGATTAGATTGTTGTGCAGCCCAGCGCACTGCTAGGCTCCAAACGTCAAGAAGACCTCCACAGGTACTTCCCCCCTCTGCTAAGGCTGCCCATCTTATCAGGCACTCGGCAGAATCTTGGGACGACCTCTGTTTATGAACTGCTGATGGGGCACTTTTGGAAAGAAACCGAAATGATTGGGATCTTCAAGCTCATCGCAGACACGGGTCACGATTTCTAGATTAATGGCTGGCGATACTGTTATGCCCGAGTGGGTTGTTGTTTGAAACGAGCTGCAGAGAAGACTGTTTAATTGTGGTCTAAGTGGACGTATAAATTGAATCTTCTTTTTGTTGTTTTTGGCTTACTCAAAGGTTGTTGACCAAACGCAAAGCGATCACGAACAAAAAAGATTTCATTATATTTCTCGTTATAAAGCTAACTGTGCTTGTTTAGTACGTCCGAGTTATTTTTCGTGCGGCTCTGCCAGCGGATTTTTTGCCAATTGATTTATACTTGACATCGTTATGTGTCTGATGTGTCTGAGCAGGCGATAAAAGTTGGCCAAGTCCAAATCCCGCCAACCGCCCCAAAACCCCGTTGACGGAAGCTGGCTAATGACGCATATTAGGCCTTGTGCCGCTCCTTTCTAGCCATCTTGTATGGCCATCTCCCACCATTTGGATGGCACTTGCGTCAAAGCCGGAACTACGTCTCTGGTCCGTTAGGTTGGCCAAAAAAAAGCAACCAAAACAAACTATTCGGTTGCTAATAACAAATTTAATTTGCACAAATTTCAAAAGAAACACAAAACCAGTTGGAATACGAAAACCCAAAAAAAACTGATCGTTTGTTTATCAACTTTTACCACGCGCCAAAGCAGTTACCGTTTTTATATCCCACAAAAATGTATTGCATTCTTTTGTTACCAAAATTGTTAGCTTTGTTAACGCCTCCAGCAAAAAGGGAGCAAGGTTACCTCGGGTATTTACCATTGGCTCCAATCAGGGCCATTTCAAGGGCGTGGGCTTTCAAGAAATGCCAAGCGAAATGTTTAGCTGAATTTTCCCACCCAATCTCCAGTGGCACAATGTTTTAACAACACGAATCTCCCGTGAACGTTTTGAGTGATATTCGGTAATCAAAAGACTTTGAACATGACGTGCCTGTCGGACATTGACCTGGCCACCCTGCACCAGCACCGTCTGGAGGAGATCTTCAGCTACAAGCTGGCTTGGAGTGGCACTGGCCACCAGCAGACCCAGTACAATGATCTCCTCATGCGCCACAACGCCTCGCTGAAGCGCCAGAGAATAATCCAGCACACGGCCAATACGGCCAGCACAAGGGCAAAGGATCAAGCCTCCACTGGTGAGACTGGTGTGGCCACCAGTCCAGGGAACTTTCTGGCCAAATCCCAGGAGGAACCTGATGACGGCTACTTCGATTCCACGACACGACGCAGTCGTAGTGGCACTTGGCCGTAAGTAATCCCAACTAAGCCAATTCGCGGCAGCCCCGAAATAATCCCGATAAGCAAAAGACAGAAATCAGAACAGTTAAAAAAAAGTGTTTTTAACTAGATAAAACTATGCATATGAGTCATTGGCTTTAAGGGCTCATTCTTGAAAGACAGATAAGCAAAGAGTGGAAATATAAGAGAGCCAAAATAAAGGTTTGAATCAACCAGGCATAAAGTTAAACTTAAATTTCAATAATTATTTTGTGTGATTAAATTAAAAGCCAAGTAATTTTCACCCGAAATATTTTACTCCATGGCCTCGAAATTTGTATGTATTGCCATAATTAGGTCTTAAAATATAAATTAATTACTATCGACTAGACCTTGGGTTATGAAATAACGCGCAGCCATTAAATTATAATAGAAATAAACAAAGTATTGCAAAATCAGAAAAGAAAACCAATTATCGTATAATGAACAAAAGAGACAAGTATTAATCGCAGATGACGTATTTTTGCTCAGTGCGATTGTCTGAAAGTTATCAGGTCGAACAGCATTTGTTCGCGGCATGTCTGTGATAAGGAGGGTTTCTATAATCAAGTGTTTACTATGTCCCTGGTGCCTATCAGGTGTGAAAAGTGTGGTGTGCATTTCGGCGCTTATTGTTTACGCAGTTCAAATCGGTTAATAGTACTTACCGTACTTGCCGTACTTATCAGTTCACAACTGATATTTCCCGATCAGCATGATGAAGCGAACTGTTATCTATTATGTTATACTAAATAAGTTCCTTCGGGCTGCACTTAGCTCAGCTCCAAGAAATCATGTAGTTTCAGTTTATTCATAGCAGCAAACAAGTCCTTGACCTTTCCGCATAGTTCAGCGTGTGCTGCGTGTTTTCATATTTATATTTTTTGGCCACTTGAAAACGAGTTTGTTAACACCTCGCTCATAGGTACTACGATGGCGCCGTCTGTTAAGTTTTGTGTAGGTTTTTTTTTCTTCACAAGCTACTAATTTTTTACAGTTTGTTTGGAAGAACTTGAGACGCCAGTTAGATTCGAAATCGGTGCCAGTTTGTGCTCGGCGCCGGCCATAAACCAAGAGCAACAGGTAGATATACATATGTACATGCCTGTACAATATTGAAATATATTCAAATCGGAACGAAATCGGAGTGACAGTCGCTCGTGACCGACTCGCCGTGCCGAAATCCAAAGGTGTGCAGGTCAGGTGGCTTTAACCGCATTTGCATGGCTTGTCTGGACGGCAAATCGATTATACATATAGTAGACCCCTCATTAAAGCCCTCGGGAAATTGAAAATGAACCGGACCTTGCCAGTGAATTTACGAATTTTTAACCATTCTCATGCTGACGTCCCCCGTGGGGAATTAAGTGTCTTTTAGTGTCGATTGATTCCCTCACCTGGAAACTCAAACTCAGTTTAGTCTGTGTTTAGTAGCGATCGAACGAGTGCGTTTAGCGGGCATTCACTGTTGAACATGTCGCGTAAGTGAGGGAAAAGCATCTGAATTTCCTCAGAAGTCGTTATCATGATTAAGTCGTTGGGGAAACAAGATCACCTTCTGTCACCACATCCTCCTGCCTCAGAACATATGCGTCATCGTAACGTAATTTCCGTGACGAGCTCCTTTCACCCAAGTTTCTGTGGTTGTGCCTTGTCTTCCAGTGAGTCAGATCCTATTTTTATAACTACAATGGGACTATGTCCGTGATTGATTGATGAAATGAGGGCAATGCGATTAAGTTATGTCATGGATGAAGAATGATAGGCGGCGAGGTGGATGGCATCGATCAACTAAAACGTGTTTAAAATATTGTTTTAGCACCTTGAATTATCTTATCTTCCTGACTGTGGTTTGTGATGCTTCCAAACGATCAGAACGCTTGATTCGTGCAAAACGGAAATGAGTAGCGATTTTAGTTTATTTCGATATTTAAATATTAACTAAACCAGTGATTTACTCTATCACTTCAATGTTGTTGTGTATTTTTAAATATAAGTAGGGACCCGATGCATCCCACTGTTCTGCATCCACGGCGCCCATGGTGAAGTGGTCCAGTTCCTGCTAGTCAGTCTTGCGGCTCATTGGCTCTCTTTGTGGCTCTCTGTGCTGAGTCACTGCGAATTAGCACATCAATCAAACCCGCCAGCAGCCCCACGCACTCACACACTCGCACGCCCAGAGTTCAACGGCAGAATAATAAGAGTGTGAGCGTTGCTCTCCCCGGGAATCCTTCAAAGGACTTTCCGATTTGTTTACTTCTCGTATTTCGGAGTTCTAAAATTATGTGTCACAATTCTAGTTGCAAGGTTTTCTTAAAAAAACATGTATTTATGTGGTTTTTATTATTATGTAAATAACCTGCCCAAATAATACAAATACAACGCTTTAAGAGAACATAATTGAAGAGAAGAGGAGAAAACCTTTAAAAAAAATCTCAATATTCAAATTCTCTTAATCTTAAAAACTAAAGCATATGCTTAACATGCGGTTAACAGTTTGCGCTCTTTCGCTGTTGGCATGTGCAATTCCTGTTTGTTTGGGCCGCAGAATCAACAAGTTTATTTGCGCTGCTACGTGTTGTTGTAATGAAAACAAAAATATAAATTCGTTATACACATACCTTTATATTGTGTGTTTCGAACACCAAATTGGCCTGTCAGTGATTTTGTAACCTTCGAACGAGCAGCAGTCGCGCTCGCATCGGAATTTCCATTCCCAACAAGTTTGTGTGTTGAGCACCAAGTAACTGTCTATAAACCGATAATAAAAAGGGCGTGACGATCCAAAATAGCTAAGAACTTGGCGTTATGCAGCACCAAAAGTTAAGACTAGCTTCGGCCTTACAGCGCCAGATATCCGAGGCTGAGGAGCAACAGGTGACCCCAGTGGCGCCCGATCCACGTATTTTGAGGTGTACTCTTAGTGGCAAACATTCGTTGTGTATCTAATATATAATGCGATTCTTCGATTTGAATCTTTCCAGGCGCACTAGAAGTCTGAATGCTCCGTCGCCATTCCAGCATTTCGGGCCATGTGGTCGCATTATGAAGAACTCCGCCATGGTGATGCAGATTCAGGATCCGGCCAGCCAGCGTTTGACCTGGTACAAGCCACCTCTCACCGTCCTCGTGATCAAGAAAAAGGACTCCCAGGTCCTGCCGCCCTTTGTCCAGCTGGTCGAATGGCTGGTGCAGGAGAAGCACATGGTCGTCTGGGTGGAGTCCGCCGTCCTTGAGGACAAGCTGCTGCGGGATGACGTTAAGCTGGAGCAGGAGAGCTCCAAGTTCCAAAAAGTGCACGGACAGTACGCCGGTGTTCGAGCTCGTTTCCTGGCACTCCGTGAAAAGCTAGTGACCTTTAAGTGAGTATAGTTTTTAGTTAACTGACAGTAGTTTTTTCAGATGAACTAATGGTATGCATTCCTTTCCCGAATCACCAGAGATGGCCGCGATGACCTGACCGATCGGATTGACTTTATCGTCTGCCTGGGCGGCGATGGCACTCTACTGTACGCCTCCCAGCTGTTCCAGCAATCTGTCCCACCGGTGATGGCCTTCTATCTGGGCTCCCTTGGCTTTCTCACGCCCTTCCAGTGCGACAACTTCCAGGAACAGGTGACCAATGTCCTGGAGGGTCATGCGGCTCTAACGCTACGTAGTCGCCTGCGCTGCTCCATCCATCGCAAGGGCGAACGCCGCAAGGAGTCGCTGCTGCACTCGGTGGGCGGTAATCTCCTGATACCCAATTTCCACAGGCAGCTCAACTACGTGGAGCTCAACAACGGACAAACAGGAAAGGCTGGCTGCAATAATAACAATGGCCCCAACAATAGCATCTTGGTGCTCAACGAGGTGGTCATCAACCGAGGACCCTCGCCGTACTTGAGCAACATTGATATCTTCTTGGACGGCAAATACATAACGTCGGTGCAGGGCGATGGCCTGATCGTTTCGACGCCCACGGGAAGCACGGCATATGCAGCGGCAGCCGGTGCCTCCATGATCCATCCCTCTGTGCCGGCCATTTTGGTGACGCCCATCTGCCCGCACTCGCTGAGCTTCAGGCCCATTGTGGTACCCGCTGGAGTGGAGCTCAAGGTGAGCTGGAATATATCTTATAATGACTCACTTTTGTTTTCAATTAAAACCGCAACTTCCAAAATCTTGCATGCCTATAAAAATTGTATGCTTTAATTAGGCAACTTTTATGACAAACAAGTTAATTATGTTATTTTTTTTAATTAACTTATTTAAGAAGTTCGACAACTAACCGCTCTACAACTCCCTTGACCTTCCAGATATCAATTTCACCCGATAGCCGCAACACCTCACGCGTCTCCTTCGACGGACGCAACGACCAGGAGCTGAACCACGGGGACAGCCTGCGAGTGACCACCTCAATCTATCCCGTGCCCAGCATTTGCTCCCAGGACCAAATCTCCGACTGGTTCGACTCCCTAGCCGAGGGTCTGCACTGGAATGTCCGCAAGCGGCAGAAGTGCCTTGATGAGCTGTCGGACCTGACCGCTTCGGGATCGGAGGACACGCTCGATGATTTTGACAATCTGCAGATCTACGATGCGTAATGGGCACCCAGCTCAATCGCAGTTTGTTAGCGTGGCCAATTAGACTAGTTGTGGGCGTAGTTCTTAGGGCTTGTGTGCTAGTGTGCAATTTGGTAGGCTTAATACTGTAGGGAAAATACTCTGTTGTACTATATACACTTTAAGTCGCTTGGTTGAAATGTTAAATGTTAATTGAATCCGATCGCAATGTTTGCCTAAGCTAAACATACTCTGTTGATTCTTGTGAACAAAAAACAGCTTACGCTTAGCTCTTAAGTTTTTATTATTACATAACATACGATTAATTGCGCCGAGTGCTAAGTACTTAAGCTGGCTCGCGTTATCTGTACAATTCGATGGAGCTAATAAAACTGTATTATTTTTGTATTTTTGTTTGGTTTTGTTCCCGCGCACCAGGCAAATAAAAATGCAATTAACTAGACGAGTACAGGGTGGAACAGCCGGAGCAGTAGCAATCCGCAAGGACACTTAAGACGACAAGGCTTTTATGGAAGTAGAACTAATGGCGCGGCAATCGGTCAATGTCCAGAGAGCTAACTGAGAAGATGGATGGTGTGAAGAAAGGAGTGCGCATTAATCATAAAATCACTAAAGGATTGTGAGTTAGGACTTCCAACGAATTGAGTATGGTCTGCAGATTATAACCAAGTACATCTCTATAGTGACCTGGATTTGGAAATCCTTATGAGCTAGGCCTAAAAGTAAGTCATCGGCAGACAATGGTCTGCACAATGGCGAATGATTATAATACTTTAGCTGGCCAAAAACATTTCTTTCCAACACTTTCCCAAGTGTAAAAGCCGCACCATAAATCAAAAGCATAAAATAAAAGCTGGCAATAAATGTGACTAGAAGTGTTCTATGCCACCACACCCACTAAATGCTCGTCCGAGTGTGTGTACGTGCGAAGTGCGTTTATTATCAATTTTCACGCTTTTCCTCGGCGCCTTTCCACCGCTCACTTGGTGAGCAACAAGTGAGGAGCCGAATGATTTCCACAGCTTCCTATCGCTTCGGCATTTTCCTCTGACTGGCGGATAAAAGCAATGCGTATTATCCGAGCCATCCGATTGGTCGTCCTTGGTCACGCCTCCTTTTTGGACACTGCGCAGGACGAGTCATCTGCCTCAATTATATGCTGGTTCCTCTAAGTGAACGAAATGGCTGAAAGGACATTAATTTAATTTTTCTTTTATTCGTAAGCCGTCTTAAATGGTTTGCTCCATTTTCTGGCTTAAACCCGCTTAATCGGGTCAACGAAAAACCGCTATGTAAATGCATTATATTAAAATAAGATTAGGAAATTAGATAGCATAAAGATCTATACTTTCAACATCGATAAATTACTTAATTTTAAGGATATTATGAGTTATTAGGGATATATATTTCTGTAACATTCAAAGTTTACTCAATGTGTAGCATAACAGAAATTATAAGGGATCCTATCTTCTTTTTGGTTTTATTTTCTATCGTTTTCAAATCTTTTAAGTAAACAACCTAAAAATACTTTTCCAAAATTTTCGGAAATGATCTTTCTGAAAATTCTATAAATGATTATATCTAGCTACCATAGCGAATTGGTTATAAGTTATCTGCACCCAGGTGAGCAAGTGCCCGGCTAGCTCAGTCGGTAGAGCATGAGACTCTTAATCTCAGGGTCGTGGGTTCGAGCCCCACGTTGGGCGAAACAATTTTTTTATTTATTAATTAATAATTAAATAACTTTTTATCTAAGCATGTCACGAAGTTTTTTGTTCTATGGGAGTTGCAAAAAGAAATTATACAATTGTGTAACTATTTTTGTGTTTATGTGTATGGTTTGTATGTGTATGCTATGGTTTATGTGTAAATAAGACACACTAGATCTATAGATCATATCGTATCTTTTCCGTTTCCTATATTTTAGCTCGTTTTAGTTTAAAATAATTAAAAATATTTTTCCCAAATCAAAAAAAAATCTCTTCAGTCAGCTTTTCACTTTCACTGGCAACGAAGAAAATACCCATTCAGCACAGCCAAAGCCTTTTCATTTGGCTGCAATAGAAAAACGCAATAATAAATTCAAAATATTTGCGGAATTTTCTAATGAAGTCGAGCTCGTCTCCACTAAGACAAATGCCAAGCGAAAAAGGCGAGCTGAACTATGCGAAAGCAGGGGCAAAGATGCTGAAGATGATGTGGCACGTGTTGATATTCCAATTGAATGCCACCAAATATGCGGCACCCACACAGGACGCGGCGTAGCATCCCCAGTCCATGGGGAATTGGAAAATATATCTCCACCACAGGCATACCCACACGAACCGGGTGACATTTGAACTTTGGCTGGGGAATTGCTGGCACTCGTCCTTTTAAATAGATTTCGCAAATGCTAATGACAGCTCGAGCTCGAGGATTGTGTGTTGCATTTCAAAACAAAAGGAAATTAAACATTTGCGGCCGAATGAGTTTTCCGGTTTCCTTTCTCCCACCACTTTTTATATACTCGATTGTGATAAAAACTTGACCACAGAGGCCAGAGATTTCCATCGGAGTGACCCGCATCAGTTCTAGAGCCACATTTGTCATCGATTTAACCCCCAGCATATACATATAGCATATGAAGTTAAGCTGTCATATGTGGCAAATTCAATTTGTCAGGCCCAACAAAAATAAACCGAAACGGGCCTTTCTAGCCCCATTTAATCCGCTCCCAAAAGCATTTCTGCATTTATTGTATTATTTAATGCCATCAGTCCTGGTCGATTTCTAGTCCATTAACTTTGAAGTTATTTTGGCGTCGCCACTTTAACACTTCGGTGGAACTCTCCACCTTTTTTATAGCTCCATTGTAGTTGTTGCCGCCAATGCTATTTTCCCCCGATTTTCCATCGAACACTTTTACACAAAGCATGTGCTTGAAATCGATTTGTGAGTGGCATGGCTTGGGTCGTATTGGTTTTGGTTTTCTTTTTAGGTCCAGGGAAATGTCTTCGTTTTGCGGCGTGCAATTAAAGGATGAGCTACTTAAGATTACTTGAAAAAAAAGTTTAATGAAATAACTATTAATTGATCTATAAGTGACGACACAACCAAGTAATAGATATAGGATAACATTATAAAGCATGCATGCACAATCTTAAATGAAAATTTCAAATCGCATGTTTATTGATAAGTATGTCTATAAGCTGCTGATATTTTTTTATATTCTTCATTGTATCCAAGGTCGCTAAATTGTTTAAATGATCGAATCATATTCTAAGAATGCACATAGGAAACCAGGTGATTGTTTTACTTATTTGTTTCTTATTCTTTAGAATCAAGGCTACTTTATGGTAGGTTTTTTTTAAATCAAGGTGATACGCATACCCATTTTTGACCGCTTAAGCCTTTCAGTCTGTTTATGTTTTTATATACCGTCTGCTCTATACACTTTGTTTTATTCCATTGTGGATGCCTGTCATAATACCTCGGCTTCCATATGCAAATTTCGGACCCTAAACGTGATCGCCAAAGCTGCACCATCATTTTTATACCTATAAACACTTCTGGCTTCTGCCTCTTTTCCAATCTCCGATTCAGTCGCGTGTCGTTTTCCAATCGCAGCGGTCTTTGTATCTGCGCATCCGTATCTTTATCTGTATCTTGCCATTCGTCGCGTGTCCCATCCGTCTGGCTGCATAAATTTACCAACAGCTTAAATGGATTAATTGAAGCGACCTATGGGTAAGTGTGCTCGTTCGGGCTCAACTCGAGAATCCATCAGGTGGTTGTATCCACAAACTGTCTGCCGGCAGCGAAATTCCACCGGAAATTGGTTAAATCAGTGCACCAACACGTTTGGATTCACATTTGCCATAAGGCCAATGTCCTGGGGGATATGCAATACACCTGTTACACCTTCGCCTGACAAAAAAAACGCAAATTGTGACCTCGTTATGCGAAAATAAGGGTCGTGGGCGACTTAAAGATGGTTTTCTTATGGTCGTGAGATGATGATGCTGTGAAAAAGGCGGAAAATCTGTAACTATGCAATGCATTACTGCCGTGTGACCTTAAAATATTCAGTGACTAGAGTAAATACAAAATGGTAAACTATTTATGAAACGCCTTGTATAGATTACAAAGAATTTGTAAGAGCTAAGCGAAGTACTTTGAACTTAAATAATAAATATATTTAAAACGGTTTCACATAAATTAAAAGTTCTTCCCACCGAATGTTTCTAAAATAAGTTTACACCCCATTTCACTTCCCTTAAAGACTTTCAGTTTTTGACTTTAGTTAAATGCGGAGAAGTCCTTTCTTGTTCCCAAAAATTGAGTTGCCACTTAGGAGGCGAAAATCAATTAGGCATAATATGCGTGTGCCGCCCTCTCCATTTCCATATATATATATGTATATATATCTATCTATATGGCGGGCAACCCCGAAGTGCGTTGCATACTTACAGGCGTAGCGAAAATAAATTCAAACAGAGGGAAGCCCAACGCACACACACACAGATGTATGTGGAGAGCGAACACAATGAAGGCAATTGAGCAGAATCATTGCCGTTGGCAGTTTCCATCAATATGCCAGGATGGGAAGCAGGAGCAGCGGGGGGAGTGGGCAGGAGCGGATAAGGATAAGGGGAGTGTGCTGCAACAGGCAGCAGACAACAAGTGGCAGGCAGCGCTGCCAGCTTCGTCCTGCGTCCTGCGTCCTGCGCCCCACCGACTACAACCCGCACCACGGACACATCTGCCACCAGGACACCAGGACACCAGCACACCCGGCCACATCCTGGGCGCAGTCGTCCGCCGTCGACGTCGCAGGCGCCTCGTGCGCCGCTGGCCAGCGCATCTGCGTTCAGTGCGAGATGAGATCTCGTGGCTGATGGACGTGCCCGTTTCCCACGCTCGCAGTGCAGCCTCAGCACCAGAAAGAACACTTGTGGCACTCACTCGCAGTCAGCTGCCGTTGTAGCATTAGTTTAGTTTTGTTTCCAGCAACAAAATCACTCTCGGCAATTCCAACAAATGTGCGGCGAAATCCGTGTTTAAATCGCAAGCACCACGCAACCAAGCTTCTTCTAAAAATATGTGAAAACTTCAAAGATTTCAGGGTGTAAGTTGAAAATGGATATTTAATTCAAAGTGTTAACCAATTTGTACTGAAAACTTTTCTTTTATATTTTACCATATTTACATATTAAGACCACTTTGAACTTCAGTTGTTTAAAGGTCCAGGCGATCACAAGCGATTTGAGTAATATATACCAAGTAATATTAGAATATATATAATATAAGTGATTGAAAGTCAAAAATTACAACTACTTGCTAACAATACTTACAAGCAACGAAATGGCAATGCTAATTTCTTCTACTTTAATTATAGTTACGTATTAACTACCTTGCAATGTGGAAAAGCAATTAAGATGTATTTAAAAGAGTCTATTTATCTGTAAACTTTATATAACAACATTAGATGACAACAGATGATTAATTCCTTAAAATCTCCACTCGACTGCGAGTGATGAATGAAAATCAATCAAAAATCAATCGAAATTGCATTTTAAAGCGGCTACAACTGCCTGTTTATTTAGACCTACTTGTATTTATTTAATAATCGATTTGAATCGGGCCTGCCAGGCAAACAATATTTTTCGCTCGATTCGACAACCGACAGCGTGGTGCACAAAAAAGAAGACAAATAAAAGTATTAACAAATATAGATGTAAATAGTATTTACCTTACTTAATATGCCCTCCGCAAATAGCCGCAATCTCATTGACTGTGGCATATTTGGGTATTGCATAATAAATCCGCAAATATATTCATGCCTATTTGCCTTCAGTACGCGGTGGTTACCCTTAACATTTTTTTGTTGTATATATACTCGTAGTATTATGCGTAGCAAAGGTTCAAACATTTTGAAAAGAGACCGCGAAGTATTACCATTTAAGATCTCTTACAATGCCCACTTTTCCCGTCTTTTGTTGGCCAACGACCTTGCCACAAGCCCACCGAAGAGCAAACACTCCCCTCAAAGGAAAACCACTCGAGTGCCATCACAAAACACGGAAGCCACAAGTGGCCACTGCCAGCAGAAATCTCCCGGCCACCGGAGACATTGCAAATCCGCTTCAAGCATCTTTATTTAAATGACTTGGTTTCTTCTCGGATTCTCCCACAGGAATACTCCAACAACGCACAACCTCACCCGCAAAAATCCGGCTACAACAACCACCTGACTCCACCAACTGGCAGCTTGCAATAGACTCCTTGAGCAGACCAGACACAAAACCCATCCCATCCGAGCACCGACTCCATATTTCCAGAATTTCCCCAAAGAAAGCTAAACGAGTCGTTTATAGGAAATTACTCAGGTGAGTAAAAGTGCAAGATGCTTATTTTTAATATTTCAAAGCACGGTATAAATATTTATAGAGCTCAGAAAATTGTCCCATTACAAAACATTGTTTTTGAATTAAACTTTTGCAAGCCTTTGAGTTTAAGCTCACTTGGCACGTTCAAGTGGCCCACAATAAAACGGCTTTGTTTTTGAGTTCCGATCTTTGTGCTTAAATAGACGAATGCTCATTGGCATCGATTTGTGCTAATTAGCTTAAAAGGGGCCCATTTACACGCCCCTGCTATATATGTATCTCGCTACCGTTTTGCAATTAAAATTGCAATTTATAGCTGGTGGAAAAAAGTAAATTCAGCTGCGCCTTCGGGCGTCGGTGCAAATTTGTACAGCAATTAAATGGTAGATAAAAAGCCGACTTGAAGGGCTGCCAATTCCTGGTTGATTATACGGGAAAACCAGTTTATGGCCTTAGACAAGCCGAGGCCTCTTCCATCTGCGTCAGCCATTGGCTTCAATGTCAAGCTCAAGTCCGCTGGCTAAGCGCAGGCAAGAGCTTCGTTTTAATTAATAAAAATCTGAGAAATGGGCACAATTTAAATAAAGTTGCGTGCCGATGCTTAGAAGAGGCAGCAAGCCACTCATTTTCAACCGTCGCCAGTTGAGAAATCTTGGGCACTTGGCACAAGCTCCAGCAGCAACAACAATTAACAAAAAGCAACGACGAACAGTAATCAAAATAAATATCTGAGGGAACATAAATAAAGAATTAAACAATCGCATTCGTCACATCGCATCGCACATGCAGCTCAATTTAATTCAATGCAGGAATTCTATGTAATATACTCTTTCACAAAGATTTGCTGAGCTATAACTAAAACTTAAAACATAATTAAAATAAATGTAATATGTATTAAAACACTTCAATTATTCAAAAGCTTAGTTGTATATTCAATCATATATATAAGTACTTCCCTTTGAAGTAAAGCACATCTTCCGAAAGAGCATTAAAACTTTGATTTAAAAATATTGCAAAAAACCCAGCTTGTTTACATGCATTAAAAAAAACATAGGAGAACACACGCGATACAAATGCACTTAAGAATGCAATTGCATTAAATTCGATTCTAATCAATTCGGAATGAAAAAAGTTCAACTTTCAGGCTCTGAAAGCCAAACCTGAAAACCCAATGAATTAGCATAATTTCAAATCTAAAAAAAACGTATCTTTTGTTTGAATCGAATTCTCCCACGCCCATAAACCGAAGTTGCATGCCAATTGTTAATTAATAATTATTAAAATGTATTTTACACACTTTTCATTGTGCATTCACTTGAAATGCAAAGACCCATGCATTTACTACGCGGCGAGCAATTTTTTCATACAAACTAAGCGAATCTTTTGCGCTTGAACAAAAATTAATTCGTTTAATAAGCCTCCGGCGGCACGCTAAAGTTTTTAGTTCGAGCTCAGAGCGCCGACTTGTCGGTAGAATTGGAATCCGCGGAATGAACGATCCACCCCGAAAAAGATTCCCAAGTGAACAAGTTGTGAAAAAGAAAGTGCAATCCATCCGCATTACCTCTTCTGATTCACTGGCTCCAGAATCATTGGCTAATTGGGATTTCAGTGCGATTTCAGCCCTATAAATATCGGTCGTTAAAGAAGATTCAGGTTCATTAGTGCAAGTGATATTGTAGAGGCGAGAGTTCAGTTGCAGAGCTATTAAATCAGAAAAAGCACCAGGTAAATGATTGCCATTATGGCTAACTTATATCATGGCTCATGAAGAAAAAAACATTGCATGTAAAGTGAATATGGCCAAAGTGATGAGAAATATGCTAATAATATTAAAAAATTTCCATTATTTAGCATAGTATATGTATTATAAAACCCAGAAAACAGAACAGATAGGGCTCTACTTTGTAGGGCTTTACAGCTGTTGGCTTGTTACTAGAAATTATCCCATTTGTTTGCCTACAAGCCATTAAAAATCTTCCCATTACCAGCAGTAGCGCAATTAAACGAGAAACTAATGGACAAATATAGGGGCTAATTGAAATGATGCCAGATTTCCCCTGAATTCAAACTAACGCAACAGCTTTGTATTTAGGCAGCCAACTCTAGTTGATTTAATCAATTGAAATGACAAAATTTGCTGCCGTTTGTCACGCCCCCAAACGTGATGCAGTTGTTTGAACTTTCAGCAGCTTCCCCGTCAATTTGTCAGATATTTTCCATTTGTCATTCAATGCCAACACTTTATCAATGCGAAGACGTCATAAACAATCAATTGTCCGCCGGGACAGGAATCAATTGTGGGCTCAATTGCAAAGTAAATTGAAGGCATTATGCAAAGACTTTTGGCGGAAGACTTGATTCATCTTTGCCTTCAATTACGAGACCTTTTTTGCTAATAGCACTGCGGTAATTAAATTTTACAACCGAAAACTTAAAGAACTCTGCTTCTTAGACTCCCTTTTGTGGGACTTTCAGTGCGAATTATGCAGGCAAATTGAATTTGCGCCTGGCGATAGGCAACAGAAAATGTCAAATTACAAATGTTGCGCATACGCCCCGTGTATTTGGTGGTAGAACGGGGTGGCAGGCAATTAAATAAATATTTAAATTGCGTATGATTCAATTAGAGTCGTGTTGCCGTGTGAAAGATATGCTTTTTAATTGCGAGTCCCAAGACTCGTAATTTACTTTTAATTAGCGAAAATCATTGAGGCGTAAAGCGAGCGTGGGACATTTGGATTTGATTTGGAATGGGAATGGGAATGAGATGGGGAATGGGGAATGGGAAAGCCGCTTACTCTTGATTTGATTACATTTTAAAAAGACAATCGGCTTACTGCCTTCCGTAGCAACCAGCGGCTAGCGACGCAATGCAATCATCGACCGATGCGGGCAATGGTGGACCAAGAAAACACACGCAGAGCACAGCCCCCCAGAAGCAGTCGGAGATTAGCGAGACCACCTCCTTCACCGTAAACGCAACCACCACCAGCACCACCACCAACAGCCAGCAGCAACAGCATCCCGGAGGACCCGCCAGCAACACGCCCAGCAAAAATCCATTCAAGCAGCAGTTGGACAGCACTCAGCAGAATGGCAATATGGAGCAGGATTGCGGCATCATGGGCGTCGGCAAGGAGCCACCGGTACCGCCGCCGCCCACCTACCAGTCGCAGTCCTACGCAGGACGACAGGCTCCGCCGCCAGCGGATCAGTACCGCGAGGAGGATCCACGCGCTGCCGGGTCCTGGGCCGCCGCCAAGTCCTGGATGGTCAGCTGGCGGGGCTCCAATCGCCTGGTGCTCGTCATCGTGGCCATAGCCCTGCTCCTCGACAACATGCTGCTGACCACAGTGGGTGAGTTTAACTGCCTGTTCGGGCTGTTACCTTAAGATACCATATATTACGTCGCATAAATCTCATGCCCTGGTGGCCATTAGCATTTCATGAGCATTTATCTCCAGGGAGCTGGCAATCCTTGCCAGCCAATGGCCTGGAAATTGTCCATTTCCTTGGGGGAATGCGCCAAGTGGTGGCATAAAATTACCACTGAGCGGCACTTAAGCTAATGAACGCTTTCCTGTCAATGCGAATGGCGGTTGTCAGTTCATCAATCCCAAAGATACGGACAGCTGAGGTTTCTCAGGATTAACAGAGATGTTCTTAGATTCGATTAAATACTATAAACATTTTTTTATCTTATGTTATTTAACATGCATCATATCCCTTATTAAAACTGATTCAGATACCAGATACTAATTAATTAAGCTAAACGAAGGGCATTCATTGCGATATATGATAAGCAGAAGCTGCAGTAGTAGCTCAGATAGTTCGGAAAAGCTTAGTGCGCGCCTAATTTATGTGCGAAGACCTGCAATTAAATCAAATACCATCCAGCAACTAATCAATGCTGAAGTGCCCCTGCTTAGTCATTATCAGATGCCGATACGGATGCCGATGGCCAATGGAGCAGGCTGAGTTGGGCAGCTCCAAGTGCCGAGCCGTCGACAGTCAATTAAATGGACACGCACTGGAGGAGAAGACCCTCCTGCAGTTGACACTAAAACCCCACCAGGGAAAACTCTGCGAAAGTGGTGGGGGAATGGTGGATGTGGTGGATGTGTCCAGCACCAAGTGCTTATGTCAAGTGGCTGGCCAAACACATGGACATTGAGTGGGAATCCTCCGGTGCTCCAGCCTGACAAATACAGCAGGGCGAAAGGAAAAAAAGAAAAACCCGAAAAAGAAGTGGGACGAGATTCTTTCTTTTGTGCCAAACGTTCATGAATTTAAATCAACAAGTTGGGCGAAAAAGCAAACGGAAATAGCCGAACCACTCGAGCAACTTGTTGAGATGGCACGGAAGTGAAAGTCAAAGGAAAAGTGGAAAAACTATTAGCTCCATAGGAGAAGTTTCCCACCCAGCTAGCTGACAGTATAAACGGATGGCAGAATAGGAAAAGGGGAAAAGCGGCTGGGCTTTTAGCGTTTGACTGGCGGCATTTCCACTTAAGTGCTTTCCCGCTTCGCGCTCAAGGTGCTGAAGTGAAAATTGCTGCAAATACATTTGATTATTACATTTGATCTCTGCCCTACGCACTCACCCCCCACCCTCCTTTTTCCCGCATTTCTCCTTTCTCGCATAATATACTCGTAAATTAGATTTAGCAGGGCGCCTGTGGAGATTTATATGGGCCATGGCGCTATCCGCTTGACTCGATAACAAATTGAATATGCAATAAGCTCTTGTTTTATTGAAGAAGATTGAATAATAGTAGCTTAAATAGGGTTACTTTGGTCATATGCTTAGCCAATAAAAGGAGTATTTTGCATCGACATTTGCTTGAACTATGCAAATTGATTGTTTTAGTGCTGTAGACAATGCCTAGGGGTGCTAAGTAAACAGTAGATTGGACTTACATCTTACATGTTGGTAATACTGTTTAAAGCTACGTGTTGGAAATTTGTTTTGGATTTTAAGCTAGCCTCGATTTTGACTTAGCTTCGTTCATTATTTTCTTCCGATTGGATTAATCAAACATTTGAATTGAATATACAAGTATTTAAGCTGTAGCACCAGGAAGAAACACTAGTTCCGGCTTTTCACAGATATTATATATATTAAATATACCTAGTCGAATGATAAATTTGGTATCCGGGTCTTAGTAAGACATCTCAGCTATCCTATCCTAGACTAAAAATATTCAAAATTGCCTTTCAACCTTACGCACATCGCAATGATTCAGTGATCACAATCCTGGGACATTACTTCGCCTGCTTCTGCGGCTCGACGGAGGCCACATCCACCGTCTCCAGCTTCTCCAGGCAGACGCCCGGTCGCCTGGTGGGCGTGGTGGCCAGGGAACGCGTCTTCAGCCCACTTCCGCCCGTCGCCGGCGGCAGGAGCTGATCGAAACCGCCGGATGCGTCCTTGGTCAGCGAGGCGCTCCTGGAGAAGGGGAAGTAGGCATTCAGCTGACGTTCCAGCACATCCTTGTTGATGCTCGTCTCCCAGATTTGCTTCTGGATGATGCCGCTGTAGCGTGCCTCGAAGCTTTGCTGATGGCGCAGCAGATCCGCGGCTCCAGATCGACCGCCCCTGTGGCGTTCCCGTGCCGGTTCGCGTTCGCGTTCACCGGGTGTGGGCGTGGCCGGCTTGAGGGGACTGCCCAGGGAATCCTCGTCGGTGGACATGCCACTAATGGCCGGAAAATTAAAGTGCGCCGTGGGAAACTTTGCTCGTTAGGCGGCCAACAATGGGGAAAAGTGGAACTCCAATCGCCGGGAGAACCTGTCGCGTCCGCTGCAAAAACGCGAATAAGTCACGGCAGGCGGAATGCCACGTCTATAAGTCCGTTTAGGCCTGTTATACGCTATGTGCAATCCGAAATACACCCAGTATTGTTGCGCATTTTCTTTTGCCGTGAACGAAGCGGGCAAAAGTCAAACGTCAGGCGGCCCAAAGTTTTTGCCTCCAAAAGTAATTGCTCCCCCTTTTGTCTTTTGGCTTTTGGCTTTTGGCTTGCCTTGAAGTCGAAAACTTTTCCCCGTTTTCCGTTGGCCACGGGCTCGGATTCCGTGGCTACCACCCAACCAGACCCATTTCGAGAAAGGTCACAATCGTGCGGCTTTCTCGGTGTCGTTTCGCTGTCATGCCAGACGCAATGACTCATTGAGCCTTGCGCTTATCCCCCACCATCTATGGCTATTGCGATGTATCTCAAAACTGCACAGAAAATAACTCTTATAAGTTGGGCTTAATGCCCTTAAATTTACTCTACCACAAGAGGCACCTTCAACATAATTTCGCTATGCGTGAAACTAACGCGAATTCTTCAGGATTGATCCGTTTCATTCCATAATATTGCTTTGCTGCATGTCCTTTTTACCTATATTTTGGTATCGCTGGTAATATCGAAATCGAATCTAAGCACCGACGCGTCAATCATAAAATAATACGATGACGACGACAACGACAACTTGCCACGTGTGGCAAGTTTAGATTTGGGTGTTCTTGCATGACGCTTGATGGATATCCAAGGAGTCTCCTTCGCAACGGTTGACAGTTGTTATCCCATCAAACTGATGGATATGTAATGTCCATAATTAGTTTACGACCGCTTAGGTTCCGGCTGTCGTAAGACCCATAAAATTAGTTGACAACATCTATAAGAAAATACGTAGAGAGAGCCAAACAATTTTGAACTCTTTACTTGTATAGGTTTTCACCCTTTTTTAATGCAAGTGTATATTTTTAGCAGCTTTTCCTGTACTAAAGGTCATCATATTTCTCCTGAATTATTTCATTTATTAACTTTATTTACCAGTAATGCTTGATTCCCCTTCCAAACTTAAACTCTCTTCCATTCTGCGCAAAATTACCACATTCATTAGGGTAAAACTTTAACTTCAACTTTATGCCATGGTTAAACATGCAATATTGCCACAATTACATTGATTACGCTCCTTTCACGTGGGAATCTCCGCAGGATCACCGCCCCCGCAAGCGTACAAAAAACGCAAAAATCAACAATGAAGTCAGAACCGAAATCAAAACAAAAGAAAGTGGGCGTGGCACATGCCGCCGACTTTTTGGGGGTAATCCAAAAATAAACCCACCAAATTCGATAAAAAGAAACAAACAAAAGAAACTTTCAATGGCAACGGAACCCAAACGAAAATCAATAAAACCAAGAAAAGATTGTGCGATATTAATAAGTAGTCCTCCCAGGCACAAGAAATACCCTCACAAAACTTGGCGCAAGCAGAAATTTATAAGATATTTGAGTGGTTTCAAATAATACATTTTCAAATGCCAAAAATAAATACAGATTCCATTAGCTAAAGTATCTTAGATGTATCTACATTTTTATGAAAATTAAAAAGTTGCGGTTAGAGTATTCGAATTCCGCGAAACTATCTATTCTAGGTTTCTGTAGTCTGGCTATTAATAAACTACATTAATATATTCTCCTGACAAATTTGACGTGTCTTTGGTACAATTATTTTGGGAAAGGAAAACATAAACGACAGAAAAGTCAGTGAAATAAGTGAAAGCATTCTTTAGCTTTCGGCATATGGGTCTCATATTATTTGCAATTGAAAATGAAAAACTTTACAATTTCTTTTTATTCATAGTACATTATTGAAATCAAGAAATTGTTTAAAAAAGTTCTACGAATGAAATTACTTTGTTAGTTAAGAACTGGAAAATAAGTAGTTAGTTTCATCGCTTTAATGAGTAGACTGACTATAACTGGCACAACTCACTGAAGCTGGTGCTCAGGGCATCCTCGCCAGAACCACCACCCATGCCACTGCCCGTCGTGGAACCCGCCGCCAGCAGACCCTTCTTGGGCAGACTGGGCATGAAGATGTGCAGCTGTTTCCTGCTGTCCGAGGCGGCGGATGATCCGACTCCCCGCCCACTGAGTGGAGGCGTACGGCTGTCCTCCGGCAAGGGCGATGCAGTGGCTCCGCTGTACAGGCGCGCCGAGGCCAACTGACCAGCCAATCTTCTCGTGGTGCTGGCACTGCTGCTCAGGGTGCAGAGGTCGATGTTGCGAGCGGGTCTATTGAGGCGCACGGGCACGCCCTCCTTGTTGAAGATAATGGTTATGGGCTTGGCATTGGAGGCGGACAGGGAGGAGCTGGTGACCGGTTGGGCAACGGGTGTTGGTTTGACGACGGGCTTCCTGGCCACCGATCGCTGGTGACTCACTGCCGCCGCCGCCACGCGCTTGAGACTCATGCTGCGTTGGTGACTGCGCTGCATCCTCTGGGCAGATCTGGCCAACTGGGCACTACTGCTGGCCGGCGGAGTGACCACCTTCTCTTTCACAATATCAGTGCGTCCTGCCAAATCCAGCCAGTGGAGCACCCTTTCGGCCAGTCGCTCCTCGGGATTGTTTGCGGTCGTGGAGAGAGTGCTAGTTGCATCCTGCAGCGAACTCCTGCGCGACTGATGCTCCATGTGGTGGTGGTCCATGTTATAGGTGCGCCCGCGACTCAACAGCCAAGCTCGTCGCTTCGACTGGCGGCTCTGGTGGCGCTGCTCTCCCCGCTGACCTCCACCCGTCGAGGGGGCGGGGCCTGGGCGCCCACCCACGGTGGGCAGCGACTGTTGCTGCTGCAGCGTCAGCTTGGTGGCGTCCAGCAGGAGGTACTCGTCCAGGTACTCCACACTGTCCTCCACGGACTGCTCGAGGATCTCGTAGGACTCCGACTGCTGGTAGTTGCCTTGAAAGCAAATCGTCAATGGAAAAATGGATGGCACTTAAAACTCAAAATGTCTAAGCCAGCAAACTTTGCCAAATTCAAATAATAATATATGTATATGTAATATATACAAAAAAGGAGAAATATTGTCCTATCAAATTAAATTTTTTCGATCAATACCAGAAAAATCGGGTACAAAATCGATGTGCAATTATGGGCTTAATTTTGGTAAGGATACCCTTTGGGCGCCACATGATGGAGCACTCACCTCTCAGCCTTGTCTTCTGGCGCTTCCAGCGCTGCCTCTGTCGCGGCTCGTAGTCGAGGATGAAGTGGCGCCTCCCGATCGCCTCCTGCCACACGGAGCGCACAAACAGCGGCCTGCTGGCCGACTCCCAAATGGGTCGCATTTCCACCCGCTCCTCCCGAGGATTCTATGGCTAATTAAATCCTGTGCATATTAAATGGGTAAACAAAAGCCTACTCCAGCGTCCCCAGCTTGGGCGCAGAGTTGTCCTCTTCCTCGTCGCCGGTGGATGACTGGTTGCTTCGCCAGTTGCCGCCTCACTGCCGCTTCTGTTTGGCTTGACGACGACGCCACTGTCGCCCGGCATGTCGAAGTCATGTATCTGGGTGACCTGCGGCCGGAGCCGCAGGGCTGCGGGAAAAGGTTTCAGAACGGTTGGCTAATAAATTTGGGCCAAGGAAGCAAGCTAATACTGCATTGCAAACACTGCTAAAATCCTTTCTTACTGGATGTCTAGTGATCTTTATTTTCTGATTAGTGTCTGAGAGAAAGATACATGTCCTTCAGCTATATAGTAACTGCATAGTAACTTATACCGCGTAGTTTTCTATGATGCCTAAAATCCCTTAACTCCATCACAACTTCCGCAGCCCTGAATCGGCGATGGTGACTGTTTGTTTGCCTAGCTGCCCGAGTCGCCTTCCTTTTGGCATTGCGGTTTAAGTGTCTTCGACACGCGAAATGCAACCGAAGCGACTGGCTGCCCCACTTGCCCCCAAATCGAACTTCCAACCCCTAACACCCCGCGCCACCCATCTCCTGATCCCGACTGCACGTGCTTTTGCCGGAATTATCATTTTTATGTCAAAGACTCGGGAGACATTTTAATGAGTTGTTGGGGCTGCCAGCTTGGAAAATTACTATGCAACATTTCTCCCGTGGCACTAAGTTCGCTGCTTAATCGCCAAGTGGTTAACCCCAATTAGTTAGATGTTGCCGAATTTGCATATATTTCCGGTTGCATGGTACATGGCACAAATGGCATGTTGATGTCGCTTCGTCCACATGGCCGACATATGTGACAGTTGAGTGGGCTTCCAGGTCAGATGAGACTTCCACTTTCGCTGAACTTTGGCACGAGGCACGGGCACAGGCTAATACGAAACTTGAGCCCCAAACCCCAAACCCCATGGAGCATGAATGGCACTCATTAAACAAACCTCCAAGCAGGCAGGCCATACATATATGGTTATGGGCTGTCAGAGCGATAACCACGAGTAACTGGCTGCACAAGCAAACAAATTACCCCAACAATACTTCAAACTCGGCACTCACTCAATTGAAAGAGCCACTCCGAAAGGCCCAACCTCTGACCTCGGCCTAGCACTTTGGCAGGAAATGCAATTACAGTGGCCCGCACAGTGGAGCTCTCGAGTTCTCCGGGTGTTGATAATAAATATAAACAGAGGCGAAGCATGCAATAAACAAATTGAATTTGCCCGCCGAAGACGAAAGTTGCATGTGGCTTTATGCTAGACATCGCCGAGTCCATTAAACGCATCGTTGTAAACGTGGCGTATGCGCAATTTTGCACTCCATCCCCTCAATTTTTGGTTGCAACTCAATTAGAATTGATGGAGGGAGGCGGTGGCAATCTCTGCCAGCGGCAAGGCAATTATAAAACTTTCTGGGGCCTGGAGAACGCAATTACCAACCGGCGGCCTGGTGAAAACTGCGCCCAGGGCACAAGAGCGTTTAGGTTAATTGTGAGCAAATTCTTTTTGTTGCAATCAAATTATAAGGGTCTCCCCCCAATGTTTAGTGCCCATCATACCCGAGTTCCTGTACGACATACGACATCCGGATGCGCCGCTCGACAGCTTTCCACGCACACCGCTAACGTCCAACGTTCCGCCGCCCCCCACGCCGTGTCCATGCAACAAGGATGGCAGCGAGGCGGCTCCGCTCGAGATCTCCACGATTAGTCCGGAGGGTAAGTGTCGCCGTAGCCGCTAATTGGCCAGTCTGCAGCGAAAGTCCTTGAAAATCCGCGACAATCCACAGAGAACGAGACCTACTACCGGGAACTGGAGGAGCGACACAACGAGCTGGTGGGCGAGACCGTCGAGGTGGGACTCCTGTTCGCCTCCAAGGCGTTCGTCCAGCTGCTAGTTAACCCAATTGTTGGACCCCTGACTCACCGGTAAGTCGCATGAACTAATAACATTTACCTTTCACACTTCTCCTGCAAGAGAATGAAACTGATTTAAATCCAGGGACCAAATATATAAGCAATTAGGAATGTTTGATCACATATTTATACCCATGCAGGATTGGCTACAGTATTCCCATGTTCGCTGGCTTCGTGATCATGTTCCTCTCAACGATAAGTAAGCTCCACTGGCTCCACTGCACTAGAAATGGTATTGAACCCATAAACTTTTCCCAGTTTTCGCATTTGGAAGATCTTACCTGGTGCTGTTTGTGGCGAGGGCTCTGCAAGGGATTGGATCATCGTGCTCCTCGGTATCCGGAATGGGCATGCTGGCAGATCGGTTTACGGACGACAAGGAGCGTGGAAACGCCATGGGCATAGCACTGGGAGGATTGGCCTTGGGCGTGCTCATAGGTCCACCATTCGGCGGCGTGATGTACGAGTTTGTGGGCAAGTCGGCTCCATTCCTGATCCTGGCTGCCCTGGCCTTGGGCGATGGCCTGCTGCAGTTGTTCATGCTGCAGCCATCGATCCAGAAGGCCGAAACGGAACCGCCCTCGCTGAAGAGCCTCATCAGTGACCCGTACATCCTGATCGCTGCTGGTGCCATTACGTTCGCCAATATGGGCATCGCCATGCTGGAACCCTCCCTGCCGCTGTGGATGGTGGACAACATGGGCGCCACTCGCTGGGAGCAGGGCGTGGCCTTCCTGCCCGCCTCCATAAGCTACCTGATTGGCACCAATCTCTTCGGACCGCTGGGACACAAAATTGGACGTTGGTTTGCCGCCTGCTTGGGTTTGATTATCATCGGAGGATGCTTGATATTTGTAAGTAATATTCCACTGCAAAATATTGAGTTTGGGAGATTAGGTAGTAAAATCTTTATCGTCAAAGAGGTTTTAAAGATTGCTCAAGAATTCGCGTAATCAGAGCAATACCATTTCGATTTACATATACTCGTATACCTTATCAGATACCCATGGCCACTTCGATCACCCACCTGATTATCCCGAACGCCGGACTGGGCTTCGCCATTGGCATGGTGGACTCCTCGATGATGCCGGAGCTGGGCTATCTGGTGGACATACGACACTCGGCGGTGTACGGCAGCGTTTACGCCCTGGGCGATGTGGCCTTCTGTGTGGGCTTCGCCGTGGGCCCCGCCTTGTCCGGATCGCTGGTGAAGAGCATCGGATTCGAGTGGATGCTGTTCGGGATCGCCATTCTCTGCTTCATGTACGCCCCACTCCTGACGCTGCTCAAGAATCCGCCGACGAGCGACGAGAAGAAGGTACGTATGGCCAGGGAGGCGGCTGAAGCTGCTGCAGCCGCTGCTGCCGCTTCAGGGGAATCCTCGGGAATCCCCCAGATGACCGCATCCTGCCCGGCCATCATGCATGGTACTTCTGTTCCCGATTCGGATGCCGAGGCGGGCAGGACGAATGCGGCCTACGAGAGCGAGCGTCTTTGAGTGTCCTTGCATTGCTTAATTTTAATTTATTATTATTTTTCGTATCTTTAGTCATTCTCATTGTTTTTAGTGCTAAGTTCTGCTTAATTTGTTTGTAATAAAACTATTAATTTTTATTTAAAGCGCTGCCTGAGTTTCATTTTGCACGATATATAGTAAAACCTGTCTAGGAAATGCATTAAACTAACCCATACCCTTTCCTATTTCATTTCTGTGCTTCCAGTCTTTGATCTATGGACGCGATCGGGCTCAGGTGCGTTATGTAACCTATCAAAACTACGATGAAGACGAATAAGCTAACGATTTAACTGCAATGCAATGTTGCCAAAAGTGCAACCAAAAATCTAAAAAAAAAAAGCGGGTAATAAAATCAAGAAAAAAATCGAAGATCAGAAAGTAAACGTAACCACAACCAACAATATCAGTAATATCATATGAAATTCCAATCCAATCGTTATTCTTGTTCAATGTTTTACCCATGTTGCACTATAGTGTTTATATACATACGCCATTGATCATATCAAGAAGTAACCTCCCCCAAAAACTTTGCACATGTTAAAGTCGAGCACACAAATTTGTGAAGAATGAGAAAGTTGAGTGAAAACAGGGCTCCAGGATGAGCCAGAAGTTCGATGTGACGGGTAGGAAAGTAAGCAGAAATTGAGGATCCTAGGAACCCTACTACATATTGGAGGCAATTTAGTGGCCAAAGGTTTGGAAACTATCTTATTTTTTTTGGAAGTACAGTATAGCATGCGGATAAAGCAGATGTGACTGTACGATTGAGCTTAATGAGCTTGTGAGAGTCCTTCCTTGGAAGACTCTACTCCCAGCAGGGAAGGTTTAATTGCCGATCCAACAAGCACACGCCCGCAATTGCACTGATTTAATGGAGGATTCGCCAGGAGCGAGAGTAATATAGAAGATACCGTGATTTACTTAGTTTGGAATATCATTTTCGGATTTAGTTAAGTTAAGAACACATAAAGTCAAATAACAGCGATGATACAACTAATTTTGGAGTTATTCTAATACAGAGAAGTTGGGGGAATATATGTGCGGCTTCTGGGACAGCTTAACTCTATATTCTGGAGATGATCTGTCCCAAAATCACGCATATAATCGCCCATGTTCCCTATATTATTACAAACGCATCAAACGCAGTTTATCCGCATACACGCTGATGTTAACCTGACAGGAATCTTGGCTTTCCTGACTGCTGCTCCTCTCCCGTGGCGCTGGTGAAGATCCCCTCATCCTCACATGGTTCAGACTGAAGGCTAGATCCGTGTCCCTGGATCGAGAAGTGGTTATCCTAATGGGCATATTATTCAGACAGGTGACGCAGGTTTGATTTCCATTCAGCTGTTTTTGCTCACTAACCCGGGCATGGGATGAACGCCTCATGCTGCAGTTGCTCCGTCTCCCGGTCGTGGTCACTGTGACATGGACATTGCCATTTGAAGTTCCCGAACTACTGCGATCTAGATTTCTTGGGACAGTAGGAGTGGCGCTACCCTGGGGATTGGGAATGGGGGTAGAACTACGACTGGAGCAGCGGTTTGCCATACGATTCACAGAGGATGAACGGGAGGTAGGAGTGCATGGAGCTGTCGGTGAAGGGGAGCTGCTATTCTGGATAAGGATCGGTGGGGGAGTAAGTGAACGGGTAGCGGAAGAGACACTTCTAGCATCCTGATTAACTCTAGTCTTCCGTCTGTCTTTCGGTCTGGACGGATTCTCCGTTGCAGTCTCCAATCTCCGAGTCCTACGTGACGTTAAGTCACAAAAGGCCATTCCGGGCAAACGATCATCAGAGGTCGTAGTGTACAAGTGCGAGGTCATTGGAACCGGCGGTCGGGGATTTATTGGCTCTTGACGCAGTAGCTCCAGTTGCTCCCGACGCGATTGCTCCTGGAGGGCACACAGCTGCTCGTATTCCCTGTGCCGCTGGCTTTCCCGCTCCAGTTCCCGCAAGCGTTGCCTCTCGCGCTCCACTTCCAATTCTATGAGTCGCTCCTCATCCCGCAGGCGCTCCAACTGGCGGAACTGCTCACGATCACGCTCCCGCTGGCGGGCACGCTCCCGCTCCTCCTGAAGCTCCCTCTCCTGCTCCAAGCGTCGATCCTCCAACAGCTGTCGATCCCGCTCCCGTTCTCGTTGTCGCTCCACTTCCCGTGCCTTTTCCCTCTGCCGGAGCTCCCATTCCGGACTCGTCCGCGGTTTCGTCTCGCTCACATTGAACTTGGACAGTCGCTTGTCGATGCCAAAGGTGCCGCTGGATCTGGGAGTACAGCGCTCCGACTGCGACTTGGTCCTCACCTTATCCGTATTGTTCAGCAGATAGGCATCCGTTGCGATTTTGATGCTCACATTGTTGTCCATCTCCGATTGGGAATCCGCACTGCATATGTTGATGCTGATCCCGCAGCCGCTTCTTCGGTTCTGCAGAAGGGTGTTGGAGTTCCTGGAGAAGGTGGTGGTGGAAGTGGGAAGGGCAACGCCACCCGCTGATCGCAGGAGATTATTGCTACTCTGACACAAAGTCGTAATGCTCGGACCACGTCTCATAGCCTGGTACCGCCCACTTTGACAGCAGGTCCTGAGGAGCGGGGAATCCGTGGCAGTGGGTAAACGCCTCGTCTGCGGAGCCACCGGTACACTCTGCCTGTCCGGCGTTCCCAGCGGAGTTCCCAAGGGCATATCCATTGATTCCTGCAGGAGGCGACGTCTATAGGTGGCAGTGAGTGGACTCCTTTTCGCCGGAATGTACTCGGGATCCTGGCTGAATCTAGGATTATGGTAGAAGGTCTGGAAGGAGGCCTTCTTCACCAGTGCCGGCCGAGTTGGTGGCTGAGATCTTTGATAGTTCTGGACCGGATAAAATGGCTTGTCGGCATAGCGAAAGTTGTACGAGTGAATTTTGAAGGGGTCTCCATTGAAGACATCACTCGCCTGGCGACGCGAAGGATCTGGAACAAAAGAAGGCCCTGGGAATTAGTTTTGACAGTGCTTGGAACCTGGAACAGCAACTCACACGAAATACGATTCATTTGGAGCTGATAATTTTGGCTTTTCCAAGGTATGCGAGTTCGAAAATAGCGTGCCAATCATATAAATGTTTTTTTTTGTTTTTAGAATATATTCAAATGAGTTCAGATAGATAATTTTTCACAGGTCTAGAACCGAAAACCCAGGCAACTTTGGTTTTCGGTTCTGTCCATATAATTCTCGCTCCAGCAAACCATTAAAACTTTTTGGCAATACGGCGTAGAAATTGGACGGGATTAATGGGCACTACTCCACAGCGGAGACCCACCTTCCTTAAGTAATTCAATTTCATATTACAAGTTGTTAAAGTTAAATAAAGTATCTATATAATCATTAAATCTTGTAATATTGTTGCCCACATAGCACACACACAAGTTATCTGACAAAAAAGGGAATATTTGATAGGATTTTGGTACCTAATGGTACGTGGAATATGAACACCATTCTATAGAAACTCAAAACATGTAAAGGGTCTATAAGCGTTCACAATTTTGAATATAAGTCCTAGGTTGTATTTTATGTTTCAATTATCTAGTGAGAAACAAAGTCGCTAAATTGGGTGTTCACAAAATTTAGACATAGGACAAACCACTGATTACCAACTATTCAACTATTCCCACCCAAAGTTTTAGACCTTAACCCATAAGTATTACCGACTTTGTTCCCCCACTTGACCAGATCGTATTGGATCGTAAGGATATTGCCGCAAGGCACTTGAATGGCTGCAAGTGTCTCTAAGCGTTGTGATCACCATGTAAAATCCTCATTAAACGTGATAGTCCTGTTTATTGGGCCATAAAAGTCAATATTTTGGACGCATATAACCCAACAACTCTAATAGAAAGTATTGTAAAAAAAAGATAGCTCTGTAGTGGTCGAAAAAGGTTCAAGAAAGCCGACAAAATGTAGTTAATCGCAGGTATACAATGAGGTTATATTGACAAACTGTATATACGAATAGCTGAAATACTTGCTGATTATCATCGTTGTTCTATTGTTGTGAAAGATGAATTACTCAAATACTCGTAATACCCTAGATCCATTCAAAGCACACCAGAAATTCTATGCTGTGTCCGTTACGACTTTTCACGCTTTGAAGAATTGCCGAATTCAATCATGCAACACGCGTTTTACAACTAAGGAACTCTTCAATGATTGCATATTACAACAACCTTAGAAAAATACATTGTACAGGGTATGCAACTCCAAAGTACTTATACGATATTTAGCAAATGTTTTTTGTTCGGTTTTCATAAAGTTGTTGTGTAAGTTTATGCTTTAGCCCCCCTTCTGGGGGCCCAGCATCCAATATAAACGTGTGAATTAGACAATATAGCTTCTAACTGAATAGTTCAGCATACTCAACACATACATATATTATGCGTAATCAAGTCGTTATTGTTGCCTAACAATGTTCAAATGTTGCATAAGTGTTACGTAACTAACAATCCAAAAAAAGCTGGTATGGGGTCAAACAAACAACAATGCTAATGCAACTAACCAAAGCGTTTTGTGCACAGTATTCAAATATTCAAATCTATCCTTAAATCGATATACTCAACGTTTACTGTATGTATTTGCTAGATAAGATATAACCGCACACACATACTCTCTCTAAAAAGTTCGTATTCGGATGACCGCAAATTAAACCTATAAACCCCTATAGTTTAGCGCGAGCATATTAGTCAAAACAGTGTATCAAATATGTATAACAGGGCATATATATTAGCAGATATTAGCATAACACGAGCTACTAACTACGTATATGCACTAAGTCCTTTAACGATTATCACATTTTTACTCAAACCTTGAAACTACATACATATGTACTCATGTCATGCCATGCCATGTTTATAGGGTGAGAACCGGGAGAAACCAGAACACAAACATACATATATGCTATTTATAAAGACCAATGGTGACCAAGTAGAATATATAACTATACTTAATAAAACTATATACGAAACTAAATACCTACTATGAATACAATCAACTATTACCTATACTGTAGTCATTCGACATATGTTTAATTCATAGAGATATTGCTACTAAGCTGATACCGATATTGAAAAACCAATCTAAATTGCGTTGAGTTTAATATACTCGCTCATCAATAAATTTGAAACAATGCAAATGCATGTGCAAAATACAAATATGTAACTGAAGTTGTTGGTGAATAAACAAGCTACAAAACAGTACTACGTCTTTTCATTTGTGTTGAATTGCCATTAAACTTTATTTAGTCTCTAAATTATTTACATCCAATTCAAGGAAAAGTTTATAACACAATTACAAAATGGTCTTAAATCTGAAATTTGCTATGTATGGTATATACATTTTGTGTTTTAAACTATTTTAATAGGGTACACGTTACTTTAAGGTCAACTTTTAGAAAGCGAAAATTAGAATATGGTTGAGAATAGGTCAAGAACTCTTTGAACTTATAAACTAATTCATAAATCATGTGTAACTAAATTTGCAGCTCTAAGAAGTTGCCTTGGACTCATCTAGCTGAGAGGTGTCGTGCTTCTCCTTGGCAAAAGTGATGATCTGGTTCAGGCTTTCGCCCAGCTCCTCCATCACTTCGCGCTCCGTGTCCTCAACGGGCATATTCTGTTTCTCGTGCATTACAATCCGCGATATCATGCACATGATCGTCGCTTCGATGACATCGTCCGTAAAATACATATTTGCGCGATTCTCGTTCGATTGCTTATTGCTAGCTTTGTCCTTTTGCAGACTCTTTGCTCCCATCAGTCCGTCCAAAGAGTCCATGTCCACGTCTGGACGGTCTTCCATGTTTCGACAACCTGAAAAATGAGGTGATTCAGTTAGTTGATCATACAGAACATCCGTTTTAAAAGTCTACTTACCAACGCATTTACATATGCTGGTGCAGGGAATCTTTGCCTCATAGCACTCACAATAGTTCTTGAGACAGCCTGATCTCTTACAGTTGCAGCCTTTGTTATGCAGACGCATGTCACCTGAATTGGGTGCTGTAATTTTGGGTCTGTTAAGGAAAAGGGAGTAGTTATGTGATTAACATCTTTTAAAACATAAAACATCGTGCAAATAAACTTACTGAAATGCGCTGGGGTTGCGATCAAGGCAACTGCGAATAGCCCGCTCCCGCTCCACCTCGTAGTCCATATTGTTGAAGCAATCCTTGCAGGTACAATCCTGGCAAAACTCGCCGTTTGCGAAGCAATCGCAGTAAAGCTTTAGGCACTGCGACTTGCTGCAATTGCAGTGCTTTCGCCGCGATGTCATTCCGCCCAACGCATCGACGGTTGCGGCTGCCCCGGTTGCTGGTTGTTTAAGGATGTCGAAAAGCGGCTTGGTGGGAACGGGGTTGAAGCCCGGAGGTTGTGTCGGCAGCTTTGGCTCGACTTTAGTCGGCGCCGATTGCTCGGTAGGCAGCTGCTGCTGCCTAATCCTTTGTTTGGCTTGCGCTTGTAGTTGCTGGTGTTTTGACTGCTGCTGTGTATTCATTTGCTTGAAGCGATGCTGTTGCGAGGAAATGGATACCATACGTCGCGACTTGCTGTCCACATATCCAGTGTATCCCCGTCGCATGGCACTCGTCGATGATTGGGGCACACCCGAGTTACAGATCATGTACTTGACCCCATTGGTTCCCGTCGATTGAACATAGTTGTAGATTTTCTTTGGGGCGTTTGGACTTGTACCGCTAGCCGCTACACGCTGCGCGTTTGCTGTTCGGTTAATTAGTTTCTGAACTGGCTGGGTAGCCTTTTGTGATCCTTTCTGCATAGTAATGACGTAACGCGGCTTTTTGGCCTCTGGACCCGCATCGCTGCTGTCACTGGCATCACTGCTGGCCGAGGCCAATTGCTTTAGCTCCACATTCAGATCAGTAAGCCGGTGCTTGCGTGGCGACTCCTGGCTGCCACTCAGAGTGGCGCTGCTGCTCGTCGCACTGGCTGGTTTTGAGGCGTTGGTGCTGGCGCCCAGCGCACGCTGTAAAGATGAAAATGGAGTTAGAATGAAATAAATATACATCAACACACAATTACCAACCTTTGAGACCAACGTCTGCATTGAAGGCAGCGGCACAATGCTGCCGCCCATTGTCCGCATTACAATCTTGTTGGTGCTGCCCATGGCAACGTTTGCCTTCGATGCGGCTACAGCTGGAGCTGCTGCTGCAGATGTTATAGTAGATGTGGCAGGGACGCCTTTAGCAGCCGGAGATCGCACCACAGTGATCTTCTGAGTTTGCATTGTTTTCGGCATAGACGCTGTTGCACTTGTTGAGCCGGCACTCTTATTGTTGGTCAGGACACGTACATACTGTACACCTGCCTTGCCAGGAAGCTGAATAGCGTGCAATCCACTCGAGGTAGGTGTCTGTCCGCTTGTCGTGTGGGTGGTCGAACTGGTAGCCCCCGCATTTGGTGACAGTTTAATGATGTTCTTATTCGAAACAAGGATCTGTTTGCTGGCACTTTGCACCAACATCTTGCCCGGTGTTGCTGATGCACTGGCAACCGAGCCCGATGCGTGCTTTACAGGAGTTTCTGTTCTCACCACTACTTGGCCAACGGGCTTGCTGAGCACCACATTTCCCGTGGAGGGAGATAGTTTTACAGAAGTGGCGGCAGAGCCTCCTGGTGTGACTGTAGTTCCAGTTCCCTGTTTGGCATTCAGCAGTAGCGAGGAACCAGCCTGATTGAACTTTATGATTTTACCATCGGCAGTGCGGAATACCTGTAATTTAGTGGGCTGTGCCAGAGATACGGATGTGGTTGCCGGCGTGCTGGATAACGGCGACTTCACACTGCTCCCGGCCAGCGGTTGGATGCCCTTTAAGGTGATGGCTGTGGCGGGAACCGGGGTGCTTGCCTTGGCAGGAACCGCCGCCTTGACCAGACCCGTGCTCGCCAAAGTCACGCCCTTAGAAAGCACTGCCTTCTGGATACCAGAAGGCGCCACGAGGCGTCGTACTCCTCCGCTTGGTGACCCCGCCACCGCAGTGCTGCTTTGCGTTCCAGGGACAGACTTCTGGACATAGATAACTTGGCCATCTTTCGTCTTAATCTGTGTGAAGTTGCTCAGGGTCTTTGTTATGGTGCCCGGTGTGGATTTGTTGGCTATGGTTGTGCTGCCGATCTTAAGGGTATTACTGGGCATTGGTTTAAATTTGTTCAGTATCTTTACGTCCGTAACTTGTGCATTGGCCGGAGGTGTGCCTCCGGTAGTCACCATCTTTATGGCGTGCGACTTTAAAACGGTTACTCCGGACGGGTTTAACCTTTTGTCCTCCAGTATGTTGACCACGTTCTTCTTGAACTGCGGCGTATTCAGGGAATCGTTCGCCGGATCGGCGAGTTCATCACCACCGCCATCGTCTTCCTCTGAGTCCAGGACATCCATGTGCTGGGAACTCTTCTCCGACGTTGGCTCCAAAAAGTCTTCAAAACTCAGCTCCGGCAATGGTCCTGTGTCGTCTAGGGAATCTGTGGACAAAATTAGTTATTAATTACTTTGCAACAAACTGGTATGGTGCTTTAATCTACCAGACAAGTAGTCTACGCTGTAGGTAGTCATTTTTGTCAATTTTCAAATCAATTTCAAAATGTTCTTTATCATCAGCTGCGCTCAAGGCGGTTGCAACAGTGTTGTGAAATGTCGTAGGCAGGTTATTATCGGGCTTGTTTGATTTTATCGGATTTATTTCGATATCGAATGTGTCTACTGCCGAATGATAAGCAATCGATGTCTGCCGCCTAAGTTTAACATTTATATTTTCTGCTTACTTTAGACAATAATTACTTGTTAATTCAACGAACAGTCCGTTAAAATGCCAGCTAACAACAGTGAAAAATTAAAAGTGGAAAATTCTAAATCCAATATAAGATATCTACTAAAACTTGGTTGTCCGTAGGTGTTTGTTTATATTTTACTCGACTGTGATTGGAGCGCCAACAACTTATACAATATGCATAAAAATCGCTTAAGAATATTTTATTTAATGACTGACGGCGTTCCGGTGATCTACTTCTTAGCCGCCACCTTCTTCTCGCGCGCCTTCTTGCCCTCCGTCAGCTCGGATCTCTGTGATTCAGTCAGAGGAGGCATAGTGCTGGTGACGACACCGGTGCCCAGGGTCAGGTTTCCGTCACGCAGCGTGAAGCGCTGTCCCTGCTCCAAGACCATTGGCCGGATGAGGCGCAGAACGAGCTTGGTATCCTCGCCGGGCATTACCATTTCCTTGTCGGGAATCTGCACTTGCACGGCGCAATCCCAGGTGCGGGAGAACATCTGCAGTTGGATGAAGGACATGAAGGGCTTTGTGCGGCCGCCTTCTTCCTTGGACAAGATGTACACCTGGGCTTCCAGCTGATCGAGAGCCTTCACGCTGCCCGGTTTGCACATGACCATGCCGCGCTTGATGTCATCTCGCTTTACGCCGCGCACTAGAGCTCCCAGCTGGTCACCGGCTTGCGCCTCCTCCAGAATCTGATGGAACATCTCCACGCCCGTCACCGTCGACTTGAGCACCTTGTTATAGCCCACGAACTCGCACTCCATGCCCTTCTTGACCACTCCGCGCTCCAGGCGGCCAGTGACGACGGTTCCGCGTCCGGGAATCGAGTACACATTCTCAACAGGCAGCAGGAAAGGTTTGTCCAGCTCGCGGACAGGCGTGGGAATGAAGCTATCCACTTCCTGAAGCAGTTTCAGGATCGCCTCCTTGCCAATCTCGGGACTCTTGTCCTCGAGGGCGCACAGCGCCGAACCCTTCACCACAGGAATCTTGTCACCATCATAGCCCATCTCGGTGAGCAGCTCCCGGATCTCCATCTCTACCAGGTCGACCATCTCCTCATCGGCAGCGTCCACCTTGTTGATGAACACCACAATGTGATCAATGCCGATCTGCTTGGCGAGCAGCATGTGCTCACGGGTCTGGGGCATGGCGCCATCAGTGGCGGCCACAACGAGAATGGCGCCATCCATCTGGGCCGTGCCCGTGATCATGTTTTTGATATAATCCGCATGTCCTGGACAATCGGTGTGGCCATAGTGGCGCGTTTCCGTTTGGTACTCCACGTGGGCTACATTGATGGTGATGCCACGAGCCTTCTCCTCGGGCGCATTGTCGATTTCATTGTACTTCTTGCTCTCGGCCAGCTGCTTGTCGGCCAGAACCTTGGTGATGGCAGCCGTGAGTGTGGTCTTGCCGTGATCCACATGACCGATGGTGCCCACATTGCAATGGGGCTTGGTGCGCTCAAATACCTTCTTCTCGTTGGCGTACTGGCGCAGGTACTGCTGCTTGTTGCCGGTCCTGGGCGCAGCGAGTAGTCCGCTTCTCTGCCAGTCCTTGCAGGCAGTGGAGGAGGCTGTGGCACCCGCCATACGCAGCAATCTGGCGGAGCTCATGGCGCGCCGGCTGCAGCGCAGGGCCAATGACATGGATGCGGTGGACCGGCAGACGGCGGCGGCAAATGCATGTGACATGGTTCTGGGCTTCCTATAGGCGCTTCTAACTGAAAACGTGAATTAGGTTCTGCGCTATGTGGCGGATGGTTCCAGCTGCACTTACGAGAGTAGATTTAGCAGTCCTGGCAGGGGGTAAAATGCCTTTTCACAGGTCGAAGAAAATCGAACGGATAGAAATTGCGTAAACCCTGAAATGTGCTGTGCGCCAGAGCTGCCACCTCGTGGAGGTTGTTCGATAGGCCACCCACATATCGATAGGTTACATTATTTTAAAACCAAACCAGTTTATAAGTATAAAATAATTATAAGGTATTAACGTAAATTAAGAAATAGTAACTACTTTAAATATTTACCTAGAAGTAAAATAATATTTTTGTTAACTGATACTTTTGCATAAGAACTTTAAAAGGGGTGGCAGCCCCATGTTGACGTTATTATTTTGTGCGCGTTTTTCTTCCACCCATTAAACACTCATCTCGACAACCCGTCCAACCTAATAAGATCCACCAAAGTCTAAAATTACTTGCTAATTTAATTAAAGTGCTTGCCAATGCTCAAATTGTACGTTTGCATACTTTTAACAGTGTAAAAACATTTGCCCCCAAGACTGTACCCCACTAAAAACACCAACACAAGCAAGCACAAGTCTATATGTGTAACATGCTGTCTGGCAACGCAGCGCCATGGGATGTTCCCAGATCGTTAAAAGCACTTTTTCGTTTCGTCAGCACAGTGCAAAAACTTACGAAAAATCTAAATTCAGACCCATTGTCAGATATATGCAAATCGAAATGCAATATGTGCACAATAGTCCGCTTGTCGGTCGCGGGGCAGTGGGGTAACTAAGCGAAGGGGAAGCCGCAAATCGATGGGCACAATTTGCGCGCCAGCGAGCGGCCCAACTGCCATGGCGAGTACACGCTGTACCAGAGGTTGAAAATTCAATTTGAAATACGAAATGACCAGATCCTCACCCATATTTCCGCCACTGGTGTCCATGCTTGGTGATTATTGTGTATCCTGGCCGTTTGGGGTCGGGAATTGTGTGTTGGATCCTGTTTTGAATGCAGTGCGCGGTGACTGCGGGCAAAACAAAAAGAAAATCTGCACACTGGGAAATGTGAATGCGTTGAACTCAAAGGGCGTCGCGGGCGAACGAAACGGCCGAGAGGTGGTTAGTCACTGCGGTGAGATGCGCGTCGCGATATCACTGCTATTTGCACTTTCATTTGGCGGCCTTATCAGCGCGTATTTACAATCGAATGCAACAGCAAATTCAAAATTCAATTTAAATTGCCATCGAGTGGACTTCCATTACATTTATGAATCAGAGTGGGACCGTAGCGCGACCGTTAAATTATACCGCCATACACACTCATATATACTGAAATTTGCTTAAGAAATACTCGAAATTACCACAAAAACATACCACAATAATACAGAGCCTTGAAGGTTCATGACTTGGATAAACTGTTAGCAAATACTTCTACCACAATTACTTTTTTAGAATTTATTTGGAAAAATTCAAAAATGCAATAGAAATCTTACTGAAGATTATCATTTTTTGAAACATGAAAATTTAGATATTTATGCAGCCAAAAACGTTGGGGGCTTTTTCAAAGCTATTATAATGCTTTAAATAAACTATAAGAACTTCTTAATCTACAATCGGTCAATTCATTATTTTTTTTTAAAGAAAAACATTTTAAATTTATTTATTTTTCTCTTGTTTATTGCTTCAACTACGTTTACGATATAATCAAGTTAATTTAGATAAATAAAAATAAAATAAGATTCCATTCTCATAAAACATAAGCGATGAATATTTAAAACGCCAAAAGTAAACTTTAACATCTTAAAAAATTAACATCTAATGGCATCCGCATTCGAAATAATAAGCTAAGAAGGTAAAAGTATAAACAATTCTACATCAGATTACGACTCTCCACGGACAACACTACATAAACTCGGAGGACGGACGAAGATTCACCCGCCGGTTGCGCAGCGTGTATGTGCGAGGAGTTCCCCCGTTCTCCTGACCCTCGCCGGGATTCTGCTCCAGGGATCTACGTTCCGTGGAGGCCTCCAGAACCATGTCCTCCTCGCAGTCCTCCAGATGGTCGGCGCCGACCGTCTCGTCGTCGCTAATGTTGCCCTCCTCGTAGGTGAACTGAAATCGCCGTACGCTCTTCTTGGCACTGAAGAGCACACCACGGTTCTGGCGTTTCGTGGTGCCGGGCGTCTTAAGGATGGAGGCTCGCGGCTTGGGCGGCGGCGTCTTGGCAGCGTTCTGCTCTGCGGCCGCAAGGATCGCTGATTTCAGGAGCGCATTTGGCGCAATCGACTGCCGCCCCTCGCCGGTGGACATGCGGAGTACTGTGCGGGCAGGTGAAAAGGATCTGCGATTGCGAACTACGATCACCCGTGGCGAACTGTGTCGCGAGGACGTGGAAGGCAAGCCATCCTCCAACGCCGGCTTTTCCACCTTGGTCTTTTTCATGTTGGCATGGGCGTTGCGGAGGAATTGCTGAAGATTGCTGGTGGGCTTGGCCTTCGATTTGATCTTCATGTTGCGACTTGTCTTGGGCTTCGGCTTCGGAGGCTTGGGTTCCTCGGCAACTGCATCCGGATCTAGCCAGTCGTTGGCCTTCCATCGCTTCAGGTTATCGAAGCGCTTGTCCACGTTTTCGCTCTGCAGGCGCAACATATCCCACCAACCCTCCAGATCCTCAGCCTGCACCGGTTTTGAATCCTCACTACCATCGTTTGGCTGGCGATTCTTGCCGGTCGCGCCAGCCTCGCAACGATCGATCAGGCTGCTGAACTGCATCATCTTCTTGGTGGTTAACAGACGTGTCTGGCCGATGGTCACGTTGATCATGTCAATGCCGCCCGTTTCCTGCAACCGTGACTCATTTTCCTTGCTGTACGCCTCCCATTCAGCGCAAAGGGCTTGGAGACGGGTGACCTCATTTTCCAGCTGCAGTCTGAAATACAGAACAGATTCGATCGCACGGCGAACTTCCAAGCTCGATTCCTCATTGGCCAGGTAGAAGCTATTCCGTTTCTCCTTCTCACAGCGCGAGTTCACCTTACCCCGCGAGACACTAACAAACGGACTGAGATAATTGGGCATTCCATTGGATTTGCGACGTGGCGGTGTCTTCTCCTCCTCTGGCACCAAAGTGGAATTTCCCGTGGCTTCTATAACTGAAAAGAGAATGTGAGTTTGAGATTGGAAATAGAATATAGCCTGAACTCACTTGTCGTCTGCTGAGGATCCAAGATAAGCGAGTCCTCCGCTGGCGAATTTGCCACAGAGTAACGCGTAAAGTCGAACTTTTTCTTTGCCACCGGAACAGACGCCAACTTCTTATCCGCCGGCAGCAACTGCCTTTTGACCGAACTTTTTCCTTCAGCTTTGCCCGCTGCCACCGGGCTCAATAAGATGCTGTCGCCAAAAGTCTCCACAAGATGACAGCTGCTATTGCTGGATTTGCACTGCGTTGATGTGGCCTGGTCTATAAACGGATTATGGATATCCTCTAGCGGCGTGTGAGGCGGTATACCTAGTGTGGCTGCCTGCAGCAACTCGGCTTTGAGCTGCGGGAGCTTTCGTACCTTTTCCTGAAGCCTCGTGTACTGGCTGTTTGGCTTAATGGCCTTCATCCGCATGGAGTGACCAGCTGCCTTGCTGGTCGCTCCAGCTGAGTCCTTGAATTTGGCCGCGGCACCACCTCCGCCACGAATGGGCTGTGGTTTCACCACATTCGCGCGACGTGCCACTGGTGCCATGTTTGCCAAAGGTTTCTCGAACGGCTGGGACAACACATTGGGCAGTCTAGCGGTCCGTGGTGCCACTGGCGCAGGTAATCTGGGCTTTGGTGCCTGTTGCCGGACGCTGGTCGCTATCGCTTTTTTGACTGTCTTTGGGGCGGGTCTGGGTATGGTAGTAGTCTTTTTCGGTTCAATCGCCGGTTGCCTAGGCCTCTGACTGGTAGTCTGCGTCGTTGTGTTGGAAAGAGGCCGCGCAGCAGCTTTTTGCCTCGCCAAAGCCACCGGATTGTTGACCTGCCGACTTGGAGGGACTATTTTTGTTGCAGAAGCAGCTGATTTTTGCCTGGCAAAAGCCACGGATTTGGATGCCGTTGCCTTGGGTATTGAAGGTCTCACCGGTTCGGTTGCTGTTCCCTTGCTAGTGGGATTGGCAATCACGTAGAGAGAACACCTCTTGGAAGGCTGGAACACGGGAGCAGCCTCTTCCTTCTGCTTTGCAGAAGCCAGGGTTTCGGCAAACCGAAAGGTTTGGGATTTTGGTAAGACCTTTGATTGATTTATGGTCGGGGCATTGATGGCTGCCCCTCGACGCTTCTGGTCTTGCTGCTCATGCTCTTTGCTCTTGACTGTCTTCCACTCCATGTAGCGTTGTAAATAGAGTTTCTGGCGGGAGGCCTTGGGCTTGGATTCTTTCGGCTGTTCCGCGGTCTTGTTTCCCAGCTGCAGCTGCTCCTTATTCTCCAATTTGGGGGCCACATTTTCCTGGTGCAGAGCGGCTGGGGCAGCCACCAAGGGCTTCGCTTTGACGGGCGTGGGGCTCACACTGATGATGCGGTTCTGGTAAAAACAATCCTCCCGTTTTTTGGCGCGCGCCGCCTGCAACCGATCTCTGTTCTCCTGGCAGTGATTGCGCGGACTTAGCACCAGCGATTGCTCTTTGTACAGTTCCTTGTGGCGCTGCATGGCGACTGTTGTGAAGGATGGGGCGAGTCAAACTGATGTGTCCGGTTGGAATTGAATCGTAATGCTTAGTTTTCCGGCAAAGCGTCTCCTATTTTGATTTTTAAAATGGCGATGCGTCCTGGGGTGTGACCAGGTGAAGGAAAACTAAAATCGCCCTGCGATATGCCTGTCCCATAGTGTTGTGTCCAGCATATTTTCTTGGTATATTAAAGCGACCCATCCACGGTCACGCTGCTATGAAAATAAAAGTGAATTACAAATTTAGCAGTAGTAATATGTTAACCGAACCGCTCCCGCGCTTAATTAGAGTCGTTTAAGCTTGCAGTCACCGTAGTCCTATAAAATTGTAAGCCCGGCGGCCTGTTTGCAAACGCCAGAAACTCGAAAATAATTCGCCGAAACTTGTGCATATAGAAATTATAAGCGCCGCGTGTGCGAGTGTGTGTGTGCGTATGTGTGTTTATTGGGGTTACAAAAAATAAAACAAACAACAACGTCACCGCGGCAGCATTGCCAACAGCAAGCACCCACGCCCTAGATTGTCAAACCTTAATTGTGTTCTAAGCAACACATTGCACATTATTTTAGGCAAATTACATTACAGAACAACAAGTAATAGCCAAACATCGTCTAATTGCTTTTGCGGTACCTGCTTTTCCCCGAAATTCCAAATTGCAAGCTGCTGGCAACGTTGGCACGCTCACGCACACACGCGCGCACACACACACCCACACAGTGAGCAGCAAGCGGCGGTGGAGAGAGCGGCTCGTGTCTGTGTTCATTCTCTGTTGCTGCTCCGCCTGGGAATGTCGTCGTCGTCGGTGTATTTTTAATCACTTTCTTCCCTTGCCTTGGCCCAAGATACATATATTATTATTAACCGAACCGAACGGAGAAAAGCGCGCTGTCCGAATATCCATGATTTATCGTTTATATAATGTGCGCTAACTAATCGCGGATTCGTTTCGTTTTCATTTCCACAGCACTGAGTAGTGAGTGAGACAAATTCAGAGAGAGAGTGAGAGAAAGAGCAGAGCGCGTGTGTGTCTGTGCCTCTGTGCGTGTGTGTATGTGTGTGTGTGTGTGGTGCATCAAGGCTGATAAAACTAAATCCAAAACTACAATTGCATCTAAATTTGAAACAAACTCCGAAAGCGTTTTCTAACTGCGCACAAATCTACACAACAAAATGGAAGCGGTTGCCAAACACGATTTCTCGGCGACGGCCGATGACGAGCTGAGTTTTCGCAAAACTCAGATCCTGAAGGTGAGTGCTGTTCCAAAATCGTAATATTTGCATTTATTCATAGGCTTCGCGTTGAAAGGTGGGCGGGGAAGGGCGGGGGTCGTGGCAGGTCCTGCATGCATAATCTCCACTGCGATGCAGCTGGCGTCCAGGTCGTTGCCTTAACCCACATCCTAGGTTCAATCGCCAGACAGATTTTGTTACTAAATCGCGACCAAACAGACAGCAGTCGCAAAAGCTAGCTAAAGAGGTTCAAAAGGTGCACTCGCAAAAGGCGGCACGAAAGGATTACGACTCATGACCCACCGCAGCTCTTATACTCTTACTACAACCAAGAGACCCAGTCAAATATACCACGTTATAAGGATTTTTATACTATCCACACATCCAGTATAAACTCTTTGTAAAGCCACACTTTTTAAAATATCAATCAATTTTAATTTCTCAAATGCAAATCAAGTCTAAAGACCACATCTTTGAGCCCATATAATGAGCATAACGCTCTGAATAGCATTACAAAGTGAGTCGGAATGAGAATGATGTATAGATGGGTTTCTAAATCTATAATAAATAAATCAATGTACTTGTTGATGATAACTTTGAACCATACTACACTTTTCAAATATAGCATTTTTCACTTCTTTTTTTTCCCATGTTTTCAATATTCTTTGAACTCAAATTAACTGACTTCCTGCTCGATTTGTTGTAGTACGATAGAAATAGCTGGTATACTATTACAACTTTTATATTAGTTTTTTCTCACTGCTTGGAAGAACAGTCCCAGCAGTTTTTTATGATATATCCGATGCTCCCTCGCCTTTGCGGAACTTTGTGGGGGACATCCGATGCGAGCCGCCCGGTTGGTGGTTGTGTTCCCTGGCTTTCAGGCCAAGAAAAGGCTGCTGGCAGGCTGCGATTCGATCTTATGCTTCCTTCCAGGTGTTTGTGTTTGTGTTGGCTCACTAGCTGGATGGCTGGCTGGCTGGCTGTCCTAGGCCAAACCCTTTGTTTTGGCTGGCGAATTTTCCGGTTTCTTGTTGCCAGGGCGCGCTGTAAGCTGATTTTCGTTGCTGTGTGTCTACCTTGTCGTAGGTTAGTCACAGCAGGAACCCAGGCCTGTGGCAGGTTTTCTCCCTTTTTCTCCTTCTTTTGCGCCTCTTTTCCATATGCCGCTGCTGCATTTGCAGCATTTGTTGCTGCTGCTCCTGCTGCTGATTGATGGTGTCAATGACTTGCCGAAGAGGCTTCTTTATCGCCCGCCGAAGGTCAAGTGTGTGCGCTGCTCCCGTCCATTAGGGGCTTCTACGCCGTAGATGAGCCCACTGCCCAGCTGTACGGGCTTATCACTGGGTAAACAATCCGCACTGATAGTCATAGTTCGTTTAACCCATAGTTCTGGGCGTTGGGTTCTGGGTAGGTTGATTGGAGGATAAGAGCAGGCGGAAATACACGATTATCTTGCATAGGAGGTACGCATATCTCGGCTTTCTGTTCGAACTTCTAGCGCATTTGTGTTTGCCAGCGATTAGTCATTTTTCGATGGCCTTATCTGAAAAGATGCCCAATCCAGCAAACACTCAGTCATATGTATAGCCGATAGAAAGAGAGAGAGAGAGAGAGAGAGAGGAGCTGTGAATCATCAAACATTTCATTGGGTTTCTATCCAGAAACTGGTTTTCAGAGGAGCGCATTTCTTGGATGTTTGGAGCTCCATTTTCCAAGAAGTACACCTCGAATTCTAACGGCCTTGTGTGTGCACCAAATGTGGCCACGTTTTATCATAACAATGAAACACGAAATGGGATTCTACATAGTTCAACTTTCGCTTGTCGCAAAAACAGCGAAAAGTGAACGTTCGTGTCGCTTTGACAGTTTTCGGCGTAGAATCTGAAACTACAATAGAATTTTTTCTCTAGTAATTACATAAGCATACGAGTATAAACAATTGATAATAACAATCATGGCCCCTACGTGCCTGCTTTCCGAGAACGCCGCAAAATATTTATGCATTATCCAACAGCCAGGCACATTCCCTGCACTGAAACAAATGGCACATCACCATCATGCAGTTGCCAAAATATCATATTCACTGGCATACTATCAGATTTTGTTTATTATTCGGTCATGGAATATATGGGAAATATACCATCTAGAACCAACACAATAGAACCCATTCGGGTTTTCCCTGTGCAAAACGACGAGAAAACTTTCTGTAATAGACGACGAATCCGTGGAAATGAATTTCTCGGCGGCTGTTTTCAATGAATGAAACAATCTAAAAATAAAATAAATATACGAGGAACAATGTCTGGGTGACAGATGCGGGCGGGATCTCGGCTATGTGGGGTGGATTAGAACTATGGAGCTATGCCAATTAGTCGGCCAGATCCAGCTCCAGCTGAGCGGGCAAAATCCCACTGCCACAGCCAACAGTGAGCACAATAATTGGGCCTTACATAAGCTGGAAACGGCATTGACACCTCCACACCCCCACACCACCCAAATCCCCTCCACAATCCGACGTGCAAAAATGTAGCCAAAAAAAAGAAAAACACGAAACAGCGGTAGTATACGACTCGAATATGGTATGTCGCATATATCTGTATCTTTAATAAATAAGAAATCGATCTGTTGGTAAGGTATTATGTTTGCTATTAACGTCATATGATAGTAATTATCGATGAGACATTCGTGGGGTAATTACAAGTTGCAACTTCAGAAAACAAACCAACCCTCAACTACAGAGAATCGTCAGGGGCTTTTTGAGTGACTCATTTGAATGCCATTCCACTATTCCGACTTAAAAAACAAACAATATTTGAACAACAAAGCTGCCAAATAAACTCAACTGTAGTCTCAATAGGTGAAGCACAAAGATAGGAGTATCTTTGCACAATAAATACATTTCCTATCTATCCTTGGGGTAAATGTAAACAGGGGCCGAAAAATGAAGGCTGCTGGGCGACGTGAAGTCGTCAAGCGAGATTCATTCATAAAAAGCTCCACTCAGCACCTTCGAATCTGGGAATTCCAGTGGCCAAGCAAACGCCGAGGCCTCCGCAGATAGACAATCTTCAATTTCGTCTGTCAATCGTAAGATATCATAAAAGTCGCCGATTACGTAGGCAGCCTGTTGTGTCATTGGCATGCGAAATGGGCTAGGAAAAAGTCCATTAGATACACAAAAGTGAAATTCGCCCATTCAAATGCTCCGTTTCACTTAACATTCTTATCACATGTCGGCCATAATGCTTGTTTATTTTTAGCTTGTTTCGCAAGAAACAGATATGAGAATAGGGTAGATAATAGATAAATACGTTTCCCAAACCGTAAGCCCATCTTCGCTGATTGCGCACTGACACAGTTTTGGGACAACACTCAATCAACAAGCAATTGAAAACTGCTCATCGAATCACTGGGAAATCGGGCCAGTCTCCCATAAACATTGCGGAAGAATGTCTCGATTGATCCCCATTGTCTGGGGGCGATTAAAGGGGTGTGGACTTCATATTGGAAACAACGCAGGCAGGTTCTTACAAAGAATTTTCGGGGATCGGATTACTCACTGTGTATCTGATTCTGGTGTACAAGCGAGAGAAATGGCAATTAAAATCCGATGCTCTGGTTTTAATAACTTCATTAAGAACTGAAGAATTTATTGAACACATTCTTAGTTTCTTATTTCCCAATTGTATGAAGCTAAATAATATGAATGTTTTTTAGGCAGGGGAAACAAGATGTGGGAATTTTATGTCCATTGAGATCTTCTTTTCCCAAATCAAGCTTACATTATTACAAAATTTTATTATTTTACAAAAAAAAGGGTTCATTACCATTTAGTGTTAAAAAGGTTGATTTAGTCCTCTAAGCCCAAGGGACATACACTTCGCTTTAAATATTGATTTCTTTACTTATTGAATTACTTGAATTATCGCATTTATAAAAGCAATACTCATAAAAACGCCTGTCTTACAGATATTAAATATGGAAGACGATTCAAATTGGTATCGTGCGGAGCTGGATGGAAAGGAAGGCCTCATACCCAGTAATTACATAGAAATGAAGAATCACGAGTAAGTTCATACCGAAATTCCCAAATAGAGAACCACCACATAATTAACATTTCTTTTGTAGCTGGTACTATGGACGCATCACACGCGCCGATGCCGAGAAGCTACTGTCAAATAAGCACGAAGGCGCCTTCTTGATACGCATCAGCGAATCCAGTCCCGGCGATTTCTCCTTATCAGTCAAGTGAGTTCCCTGAATGGGCCAGCTTTCATATGATTGAAACCACATAATGGAAACCCCTTGCCCCACAGATGCCCCGATGGCGTTCAGCATTTCAAGGTTCTGCGCGATGCCCAAAGCAAATTCTTCCTCTGGGTGGTCAAGTTCAACTCCCTCAACGAACTGGTCGAATATCATCGGACGGCGAGCGTTTCCCGGTCGCAGGATGTCAAATTGCGTGATATGATACCTGAAGAGGTGGGTGTGCCGTCCATTACACTGACGAGTTTGCTTAGCAGACATACTAATTCATTTTAAAAATACAAATTTCGCATAAGACATTGAGGTCATGCTTTCGTACGCTGCCGCCCACCCATTTGAACTATAAACAAGCAGTGATGCCAAGAATATTAGATTGGATTCATGATGTCCGAACGATTTCTTTTTTGCAGATGCTCGTGCAGGCGCTGTACGATTTTGTGCCACAGGAATCCGGGGAATTGGACTTCAGACGCGGCGATGTCATCACCGTAACAGATCGCTCCGATGAGAACTGGTGGAACGGCGAGATCGGCAATAGGAAAGGAATCTTCCCAGCAACTTATGTGACGCCATATCATTCATAATAAGATAACTTCTAAGGAGGGACGCCAAACACAACCCTCTCCGGGAAACGCGAAAAACACAACACACAACCATAACGTTTAGGCAGCAACATCAGCAATTGCGAATAACAACAAGAAGGAACTAAACACAAATTTTAAATATTTATATACAAGAAACGTGGACATAAATTCTGTAGACAACGTATACAACACAAGTTTAAGCCTATAAGCCGAATGCATTTTTTACGTTTTGACGTTTTTTGATAAAACAATACATTACGATACCATTACGAAATCGATTAATAGCAACTGAGTGACACTTTAAACTAGATATGTAAATATATTTGTGTATGTATAGCTGCGGCCGAATAAAAAGCATTCGATCGTAGTTTTCCTCTGGCATCGTTCCAGACAGAGGACAAAACTCACTGCTAGCATCTTGACCGCAACTATAGGCATATGCAAGTATGTCTACATACCAGACGGCACTATTATTATTATTGTAAACAAGCAGATTTTTGATATAAATATATAATTTAAGTTCGATAAAGAGAATTGAATTTTTGTCCTGTGTTGAGGATTGCCCTACCATGTGCTCTTTAGTTTATTTTTGATGTTTTTGATGTGAACGAGTGCGTTTCGAAGCGAGTGAACACTTATATTATTATGATTATATGATAACGAATTACCAACCAACCTAATGCTTAACACGTTTTATAGAAAACAAAACAAATTCACTATGAAAAGAAAACTTTTGCCTAAATGTCTCAAAGCTGAAGACAATTAAAACAAAATTTATATTATATTATCGTAAATGCCTACCACATAAATTAAATTAATTTTTGCATCGCTGGTTACTATATGCATACATGCACGCATCTATAAATAAATATGTATCTTCTTAATGCAAATTGAACGATATTAGGCCTCGGCTGCACATGCAACTTTTGCGGCGACTGTAAATTGATTATGTGAAATTTTGTCCCTTCGCTTTAAAGTTTAAAATTGTCAATAATTATAATTTTGCATCGCGTCTTCTGACCACAAACTCTATGGACGAAAAATGAATCTTGAAAACTGGAAGTAGAAACATTTGTGACATGTGTAAAAAGTTTCAAACTGCTGCTATATCATATTGTGCTATAAATTATTACTACTACTATTTATATAATTGGTTGAGTGTGCTGTGTGTAATCTTTTTTGTCATCAGCAAGGGAATTAGTTGCACGTTCGAGCGTTTTTCAACTACATAACTATATGCATTAATAAATGTAATGAGAGTTGCCAATATAAAGTAATTTAAACAACAACAAAATGCTAAAACGAAACATTTAAGGCCTATTTTTTTATCTATATATAAATATATCGAAGCAAATACATTTATACATTTTCCTAATATCCACCAAACTAAGAAACACGACGACGATGCCTCATGGAAACAACACATCAAAAATAACTTTTGATAGGCCATAGTTTTACATAAGCCGCAATTTATATTGGCCAGCAGCTGGAAGCACGACAGTTTTGTACTTTTTGAGCATATTTGCAGGCGTTGGCGAGCATTTCCCGGCCCAGAACCAGTAGTAGCCGCATATTTAAACATAAATTCTAATCGTAACAATAAAGCAGGCAATTGACAAGGTTTAGATATTAACGAACAAGCGAATACACAAATGAAACATTGCATACGGTATGTTAAGTTGAGTACGTAGTTTAAGCAACAAACTGATTTATCTAATAAACTATGATATATACATTTGCATTTGAATTGGCGGGTAAGAGGGGGATTTTGAATAATGCAGGTTGGAGTTATCGATAAGTGATAGTCCGGGACTTGAATTAACAGGAAACTACAACAGTTACTGTTACGTTAACAGAGCAATACAAAGGATTGTGCCCCTTGCTAGTCTTTAGCAGAGTTTCATTCGTTTATTTGGGCTTTTAAAGTCCACTAATTTTAAATGTTGGATCGGAAAGTGGCACAAACAATATCGCTACAACATTTGAAAACTATGAGAAAATGTATCTAACAGAAGTCAACAAGACTACGGTTAAAGTGGGTTGAGTCTGGGCTACGTGCTATCGAAATTTCCATCCGCTGATCAATTCGCAAATTTTCTGGTATTTTATTTGTAATATGCACAAATGGTTTATATTGCAGTGACAGTCGCGGTCACACTGGTCATAGGCAATAAGAAAAAAAGAAACTCCACGGCACGGTCGTCCAATTAAGTTAATTTTTCTAAGTAAACATACAAGTGCAGATACGCCGTGCGCATTCAAGCTAGCGTACAGCTACCCACGCCGCAGTTGCCGAACGCGAATCGAAGGCGCGATCCGTAGTTGCGCCAGCAGTGCGCTCCACGTGTGAGAATAGTCAGGAAAAGCCAGCGCACACACACAAACGCGCGCGTACATACGTGAAGTACACGTACACAAATGCGCGCGAGGGAAAAGCGCTAGGTCAGAGGAAAGTGAAAAGTGAAAAGCGTGAAGAGAGCGCGTCAGGCGTCAGGAATCGGACGACGTAACCAGCTGGGTGAAAATGGCGCTGCTCGCCTACCGGGACAAGCATATCCTGAGTGCCCAGCAGCTGAGGAAACTCAGCGAGCACAAGTACTCCTGCTTCAGCGCCAGCCTGCTCGATCCGCTGCTGCAGCCATGGTGGAACTGGTTGGTGTCCCAGACGCCCCTTTGGCTGGCCCCCAACCTCATCACCATCGTGGGACTGATCCTCAATGTGGTCACCACCCTGATACTAATCTGGTGAGTCCCATAGCCCCTGCTGGTCTTTTGCCGGCTACCCCCCTGCAAATTGGCTGCATGGCCTCGATGAACCATTTAGCCAGCAAATTTCATCACCTCTTGCGGGAATTGGGAATCCACATCAGCTGCTTTGCTCCATCTATCAACTGTCACTTGTCGTTCTCGGTTTGCCGAGTTTGTTTGCCAGAAAGCAAATATGTTCTCTGATTTAGAAGGAGTCTTCTATCTCGCAAGACTTAAGACTATTATAATGTTAGCATTATTTTACATTCTTATGCAACTAGAATATGTTTTTTGATCAATTATATGAAGGCTTTGCTGGGGTCTTTTCTTCATTTCTATTATTTTTACTGTTGATCAAAGTTATTTCCAACTGTAGAAGTTGCATTCTTTCACTATTCGTGGGTGGCTTATTTTATATCCCAATTAGTGAGCGCAAATATTTGAAAATAGCGTATAAAGGCTGAAAATAACAATTCCTTCCAGGTAATGATAGCAAATTAGTTCAATGCAAAATACAAGAAAATCAGGCGATCGCCCGTGCTCGTTTCGTAATGCGCGGCGATAGCGTATCATTCCATAACCATGCTAACTAGCCAACTAACTACACCCCAGGGTGGGGGAATTCGGTGGCTACGGGCGACCCGTCTCCAGAACTTGGACACAGAATGTGCCAGCGATAAGAGAAGCGACGGCGTCTGGCCACTTTACCCATCACACACGAACTGCGCGAATTATAAGTAATCGCAATCATCGTCGTTTGTCGTCGTTTATGACGCATTTCTTTAGTCTGAGGGCGTTGCAAAAAAGGCAACATTAAACGATAAGTAAATAAACAATGGCGGCTAATCATCGTTGCATCTTAAGGCTGAAGTACTGCCTTGAAGACCAACAGGTGCCAGAAACAAAGCATTTCACAAAGTCTCAGCAATGATAAGGCAAAGTTCACTTGAGTTAACCCCGGGTACAAATTTAGCATTTTCCAATTGTTTGCCTTTTAATTGGGATACCTTTGATTGAATTAGAACGACAATTTGCATTTCTAATTGATTTTTATGGGCCTGTGTCCGACTGACACATGACCATGCTTCGCTACTCCGAACGGAGAAACACAAAAGGTTGCAGAACTAAATTTAGTAAGAGACTTTCACTCGGGCTGTGGAGAAAACCCTGCTTTTCTAATGATATGGCCCAGAAAGCAGCGTATTTCCATATTTCCTGATCTTTCTCACCAAGTGCACGTAAGTGACAATGTGGTAAAAACTAGTAAAACACTGAAAGCCTGCTGTTTTTAGCACCTAAATGCGAGATTAAGTTAAGTAAAGGGGCAAATGCCATGTGAATTTAATTATTTAAAATGGTATGACGGTTTGAAAAATGAAATTTGAATAAACCATTCGGCAAAGCCCACGTGTGCCCACTTTCCCCCCATTATGGTTGATTGCTTCAGAGCGCTGGCATGCCAATCAAAGTGGCCGAAAAGTATCTTACTTCTGTTCCCCGGCAGATGAATCAGCTTGAAAGCTGCTCACGTGTCGGTCTCTTTTATTTATAAATCGATATATGTACATGCTATGGGTTCTACATGTATATTCATTCACAAAACCTCGCCAAAAGACCAGACCGGTTCTATTTGCACTTTACCCATTATTATTATTCCACATTTGTTTGCGCTTTTGTATTTGTTTTAATAATTTCGTTGGTTGCCAGCCAACGCTTGCGGATTTAGCTGAACCTCTCTAGGTCAGTGGGACTGGATAGAATAGTGTCAATCTGTGCATGGCGATGATTCAGCTGGAATGAGCCTTTCTGCTCGCACCGCTCGTCGCTTGTTGGGTGCCAAAATTGCGAGCCGGAACCGCAAAGTCAGCTGATTTGGCGATGTTCTGTAGGTGATAGCTGTCCGCTTATCTGGCTCTTTCAAATGGCTGCCGCAAAGTAGTGATTTCTTACTTAGCCTGAGCGATAATTAGGGAGCTCTGCTTGGGAACTTTGCTCATCAGGCGATCCTATGCTCACTGACGTCATTCACAGGGGCTAATTGACATGGAAACGCACAAAACCGTTTGAAATTCTACACTTGGCAGCCCTCGCAGCCTTAATTCTCTTTGCCTGTTCATTAATCAATTACGTGAAATTATAACAATAAGCAGAAATGTAATACGGAATTGTCAGCATGAATTAACTCGAATGTGAGTCAAGTTACAACAATATTTATGTGGTTTCACCATTGGAGATTTTCATTTTAAGCTGCCGTTTCTGTGATGAATTGGAATGAATCATCTTACAGAACGTATATGCAATAACAACCTGGTCAGCCTTATCAAAAGTTCGAAAGAACCCAATCACTGTCATTATCCACTTGATTTTAACTATGTGTTTTTGTATACCATCTCCAGTTATAGCCCAAACGGTGTTGAGGCTCCGCCACGTTGGACCTGCTTGCTCTGCGCGCTGGGTCTGTTCATCTACCAGAGTCTGGACTCCATCGACGGGAAGCAGGCGCGACGCACGAATACCTCATCGCCGTTGGGCGAGCTCTTCGACCATGGCTGTGACTCTATTTCCACGGTGTTTGTGGCCCTATCGGCATGCATCTCCTGCCAACTGGGCCACTATCCCAACTGGCTGTTCTTCCAGGTGAGTGGATTACGCATGGATTATTCAGAGCGCGATAAATTCTGAACTTCTCTTGCAGTGCTTCTGTGCTATAGCGCTCTTCTACTGCGCCCACTGGCAGACTTATGTGTCCGGAACGATGCGCTTCGGCAGAATTGATGTGACGGAGGCACAGTTCTCAATTATAGCAATTCATCTGGTTTCGGCTGCACTGGGTCCTGAGATCTGGCTCACCAAGGTAGGGGAGGTTCGCCCGGAGGCGCCCGGCGAAGATACTTTAAAGCATTGTTTCCAGAACTTCTTTGCATATCCTATAATTATTTCCTTAGATATGTAAGCATATATTTAAGAGTTTTATTTCGTTACGTTTATCCTAGAGTTTAGAGTTCGAGTTTCGTTTAGGCTGCTTAGGATTAAGCTCGGCTCAGCTGCCTTAAGTTCTGTTCTATGCGAATTAGCGTGCTAGTTCTAGTGTTTGAATTCAGCTACCCAACCGTTGAGTTCCCTTTTTTTTTCATTTAGCATGGATAGGGAACCACGAACGATGTTAGTTTATTGAGGTCCGAACAAAACACACAGCTCTCCGAACAGAATACTTATGTATAGTGCTCATATAGATTCTAGTTGAACTTTAACCACGACCAGTAATTGCAAATGTCTAATACCTTCTACTTCTATGTACATATTGCGTACTGTGCGCGCCTCTCTAAACCTGCCGCAATCCAATGTCGGTCGCGGTACAACTTAAAACTTAACAAACGAACACCACACGCACATATAACACTCAGATCGGCATTGGCAGTATACAGCTTTGGTATGGGCCGGCAGTGACGACCATTGTGTGCGGTCTGCTCTCCCTAGCTTATGTGTTTTCCGTCATTAAAGCCGGTGGTGTTGGCAAGAACGGCTCGACAGTTGCTGTAAGTCCTTAACACCTCCCACACACACACAAACACACACACGCACACTAAACACACACAAGCACACAAAACACTAATACCAATAAACACCAAACACACGGAAACAAAAAATATTTTGGCTGCTCAAAAAGAGATGAATCCTAATTGGAAGAGCTTTCCATTTTCAACTAGCTTTCTACTTGCTGACCAGCTCAGCTGAGTTTCGAGGAAGGTGCGTGGCGTGAGGATAACCCCTTAACCCCTCTATCCCACTCTTTAACCCCCAGTTGCTTGCCTTTTTAATCTGTGCCGTTGTTGATTCTTGTTCATGTGTCTTTGGTTCGAACGGCTCAGCTGCTGCAAAACATAATATTTCTGCTTTGTTGCTATTGACACCACTCAAACATGACCGATTCGGAAGCAAAACGAGAGCATGCTTTAAAAAACTCATACACAATAACTCTTTGAGGCTGCTGAATGCGAAACCTAAGTTAATTTTTAGTAAAGCCTAATATCGATCTATGTATTTGCCCTGTCCAATTGTCCAGTTGACATTTTTGGTCCTTCTATTTACTATTTATGTCTTTTTAATTGTCTATCGGTTTTGGATCTATATATTTAACCCACAAGTAATGTTAAAATCTACTCTATTTCGTATGTATTCCTAAGCATAGTTTGTAAGTTAGAGTGATGGGGTGTTCACAGTTTAATGCGACTTTTAACACTCCACAAACTCCTTTAGCAATCCCCACATTTTACCAAACAAGTTTCCCTCATCCTCTGAATGTAGTTCCAGATTCTAAATTAAATTCTTTTCTTGCAATCTTTCATCTTTACTAGATACCAATCGTGGGCCTTTCATGGAATTATACAATATTAGTATTTATCACATTCGGTTATACCTTGAATATAATCAATTTCCTAAAAATGTTTACTGAAGGCGGCAGTGGCAAAAACGGCTCCTCAGTTGCTGTAAGCATTGCATCCACCTCTCGAAATAACGAGGCGAAAAACAATTATGAAACCTGTATGAAAACTTAACAGACTAACTTGAAAGCGGGTCATTAATCAATCCGTAGCCCCAGCCATAACATTTTTAACTAATCTTTGGTTCTGCTTTTTGGGTTCTACTCTACTAATATCCCTTTTGCATTTTCCTTTCAATTCGATTTGGAAATGGTTTGCAGTTTCGGCTCGTTCGGTGGAGGGCTCTGGAATTCGGTTTGGCCGCCTCTAGCACGCGATAATACTCGTATCCTAATATCCTAATCACCAGATCGACTAAAACTCCATATCATTGAATGCCATTGAAAGCATGCTGCTGCTTGGGTTTACTTAGCTGTTTAAGTGGTATTACGTTAATATTGAGCTACTAATCGAATGACACTTATTGGTGTTTGTTATTATTATAATATTATAATTTATTAGCCTAAGCTTAATATTATTTAAAACTGGCTGACTGTGAAGCTTGTAAGATGTTATCCTTTAAGTTCTTAGCCACACTTTTGCTATCGAAAGCATTCTGGAAACACCGCAAGTGTTTCGTAATGACAAATGAAATTTTAATGCGCGTCGTTCTTTTCTTCCGCACGCAATCAATCAATCAATCGATATCGTTTGACCAAACCAAACCAAACCAAACCAAACCAAAACGAACCCAAAACCCATTACTACCCGCAATCCTTGACATTGGCAGCTGCCGCACTTCAACTGCGAATCGCGATTTCTGCCAATTTATGTGGCCTGCGGCGTTGATTTGATTCTAGCTCTGCGCTACACGAAATGCATTTTGACCGAGGGTTGCGGCAAGAACGGATCATCGGTTGCTGTAAGAATCTTACGTTTAAGTTGTCCCCGCAGAACAACACCCATCGAGATAGCCTCGTCCATGTCCTGGTGTGCAGTGCGTTTGGAAACAAAAACATACATACTTCATGTGGTATCCTATGTCTTATGTGGCTTCAACGCACTGTAAATCGGCTTCAGTAGATACACAGTATACAGATACAGATACTGAATGCCTGAGCGTCTTGCCTTTGACTACCTAGAGTAATGCTATCGTTGTCGGTCCAAGTGCACGTCCCTCGTTCGTTGATACATAGTTTAATTTTTATTTGTTTAGCTCGTACTTCTTATTTGGGTGACAGTTTGGCATGGCATGTAGTTAGTTTTATTTTGCGTATTGTGCTTTCGTTCGATGATAATTGGCTTCGTATACTGACATTTTGCACTTAAAACCCACAACAACCAACCGATCCACCTCCTACCACCTACCACCTACCACCCACCCACACACCCGCCCAATAGCGCTAGACCTTTGTAAATAAAACATGTAATAAACAAATCTGTAAAGCGCAATTTCCCCCCGAGTGTTTGGGTTACATGTCGTCTGGAGGGGAAATTGCGGAACCCCAAAACACCAAAGCCAAAACAATTTTTGTTCACTTTTGTTTGTGCACTCGCCACACGTTGTGACCCTTGCAAAATGTGCCGTAGATCACCGTCAACCAATCAGTCGTTTAAAGTCCAATGAGCACAGCGGCGACACTTTGCAAGCGTGCAACGTACATGAGAATCGATGTCCACTAACTGAGTGATTTTCATGCTCTCGCAGGGCACCAGTGTCCTCTCGCCCAGCATTCCGCTCACGCTGGTGGTGCTGCCCGCCCTGATCATTGCCCAGAAGTCGCCGCACAACATCTTCACCGAGCACGCGTCGGTGTACATCCTGGCCTTCGGCATGGTGGCCGCCAAGGTCACCAATAAGTTGGTGGTGAGTACTGCAACTATTACTCATACTTGAACCATTGCTATCACTGTGATTGCCCCGCAGATTGCCCACATGACCAAGGCGGAGATGGAGTATCTGGACTGGTCGCTGCTCGGCCCCGCGCTGCTGTTCCTCAACCAGTACTTCAACTGCATTGTGCCGGAGATCTGGCTGCTGTGGTTCACGCTCATCTGGGGCACCCAGGATCTGTTGCGCTACTGCGCCCAGGTGTGCCTGGAGATTTGCCAGCACCTGCGCATCGATCTCTTCCGGATACCGTACACGCCCAAGGGCGTGGCCCCACATCCGGCCACCGCCTCGGTGAGCAGCCAAAGCAACTTCGGCGGCTTTGGCAGCAGTGCGGACAAGAACGGCGGCAGCGCGCATCGAAAGTCGAAGAGCAAACCGCACTAGGTTCCGGTTTTCCGCTATATTAATTAGTAATTTTACAAATTTACGTCGTTAGAGCCAAGGGATACTCGTAGGAGCAGGCGGAGCGCAAGTAATACAAACCCGTAAACACAACCCAACAAAATTCACCGTCAATGTTTTGGCATAGAACCAAAACCACTGAGGAACAACCAAACGAAATGAAACTAAACAATAACAACAGATAGAGAAGTTAGCGAAAGGGCGAAGCAAGATGTTGCTCCTACATTTTAGTATATAGTTTACAACACGTTGTTGTAGCAAAGAAGGCAAAGTGGCTAGGGCTGCTAGGAGAAAGAACTGTTGCAGTCTCCGATATCAATTATATGGCTAAATATATAAAAAACAAAACCTATATTTTGTATGATTGTGTAAGTTGTAATAAATCTAGATCGCAGTACTTTTACTGCGCTAATTCACACATGTGCAAATGCCAAGAAGCAAGCAGAGCCAGCCCAAAAATAGCTCGACGAAAGCTCAACCTACGTTTAAGTCCTGTTACCACCCATTGGTACCATTGGCAATCGATCCATCCCACGAAAGACAGCAGATTTAGTGCGGGCGCAGTTGGGATATTCAGTTGAGGCCACTAAATCAATTCATGTTACTCGTTTTAGTGCTTAGTTCTCTACTCATCGCGGTCGTCCGAAGGGCCGCGACATTCTAAATGGTGACTCATTTCAAAAAGCGCACTACCTACCCTGACTAGGCCCATAACTTTAGTGCGTTTCGCGTGACTACATCTTATGCATCCTAATCCTAGCTGAAAACCTATATTTGTAGCTTGCACGGCGCTGGCCGGCAACTTTAAAGTTAAACTATTATGGATTATGTTTTATGTTGTACATGAAAATGGAGACGAAACCAACAGCAAGAAGTAGAAATAAAACGAATTGCTAAACGTAAATTTATGGTATGCTATTTATTTAATGGAAAATTTTGGTTACAGTAACTCAATATAATTGCATTGTTAAGCAAACACGTTTAACACGATTAACAAACTTTGAACTTTTCGTTTAGGTAAACACTCAAAGGACAACAATTCAAATGAAAGGGTACAAATTGTACAAATAAGTAACTGGAACTAATGTGTTGGCTAGGCCAGCCGACCCCGGTCGCAAAGGTAGGCCATCAGAGCCATGTCGCGCACCTCCAGTGTCACGCGATTGCGATGCCGGGTTAGCATGTAGGAGTCCGACAGCCGCTGCGTCACGTACATCTCGCAGGACTCCTGCATGGCCATAAAGGCGCCCTCGGAGACCCTCAACGGCTCTCCATCGCTGTACTTCACGATGAACTCGCGCACCAGACGCGAGAACGGCAGCTTGGGTATCAGTGTGCCGGAATGGTTCTGCAGTCGCCGTATCTCGAGATCCATCCGCTTGGCTCTGCTGATGGGATTGGCCATTTTGCGCCGCCTGGTCTGGTTCTGTGCAGCAAATGGTCCCGCTGCCCGCGAGCTAGTTTCTTGGCGCACTGGTGTCGGACGCGTCTGCTTTGATCTGGCTGCCGGATGGCGATTCTCCTGGTCCTCCTCCTCGTCGCTGCTAGTGTAGGTGCGGGTCGCTGGCTGATTGCGCATCGTGGAGCAACGACGATTGTAGCCCTCCTGTAGCGTCAGTTGGCTGGTGGTGAACTCCAGGCCGTAGTCGGTGTCGTCTTCTGGCTCCGGCGAGCGGAATGCTTTGTCGTCGTCGCTTGGAGGCTTTGAGTTGTTCATTGATGGGTTGGGGTTACGCTTGGCAGCATTGTGTCGGGGCATTTTCGAATTTTGTGAATTTGTTGAAAACGAAAACAAAATTTTTGAAAGAACTCCCGCCTTTTTTGGGTAGTGTGACCGTATGACCGCTACAGTGAGAATTTGAGTGAGTGGCAGCACTGTTAACTAAATATACATAATTATACGCTTGGTAATAGAAATGTATTCGTTTATGTAACAATTATTTTTTATATGAAACGCGGTTAATTTTTCTAGAAGTCTGGCACTTTTAGTTTATTAGCATTGAATTTTTGAATCCCAACTAAAATCCATTAATTCATGTATAAATATCGATCAACTCCCACCCCTAACTGCACAGCTGATGCGAAATCGTATTGTTTACCACTAGAATTTTTGGATAATTGCCCAATTTCGCCATTTAAACACATTAACAGAGCACTGAGGACACAGCCATGTCGGAGGACCATGGCAAAGACTACACACTGGAGGCCGACTCCGAGCTGCGCTTTGAGATCGAGCACAAGGACGCCAAAGTGCTGGTGTCCGTAAGTGGACCAATAACCCCTTTTGGATTTATGCTATAATCAAATGTATTTCAGCTTGTCAGCGGATTTGCGGAGCTGTTCGGCACGGAGCTGGTGAAGAAAAAGCAATACGAGTTCGGCGTGGGCGCCAAGGTGGCCATCTTCACGTATCAGGGCTGTGTGCTCCACGTTTCCGGTAAAATGGACGTGTGCTACATCTCCAAGGAGACACCGATGGTGCAGTACGTCAACTGCCACACGGCACTGGAGCAATTTCGCATGGAAGCCGAGGAGAAGGATCGCCACGGACCAGTTGCCATGGTCGTCGGTCCAATGGACGTGGGCAAGAGCACTCTCTGCCGCATTCTGCTCAACTACGCTGTGCGCGTGGGACGTCGCCCGCTGTACGCCGACTTGGACGTGGGACAGGGCTCCATTGCCATTTCCGGCAATGTGGCCACCATCCTCATCGAGCGACCTGCGAACGTGGAGGAGGGATTCTCCAAAACAGCGCCGCTGGTCTATCACTTTGGCCATAAGTCGCCCGGCGCCAACAGCATCTTGTACAACGCTGTGGTTTCCAAAATGGCCGAGGTCACGCTGCATTCCCTGAACAGCAACAAGCGAAGTAAGTAATAAAATTATAAGCTCTATATAGTACGAAATCCTCCGTTTTCACAGCAAAAAGCTCCGGCATCATCATAAACACTTGTGGCTGGGTAAAGGGCTCCGGCTATGCGCACCTGTTGCACGCGGCCAAAGCTTATGGAGCCTGCGCCATCTTCGTTCTGGACCAGGAGCGACTGTACAACGAGCTGCTACGGGACGTGCCCAAGGGTGTTCATGTGGTACTGCTGCCCAAGAGCGGCGGTGTCGTAGAGCGCAGCAAAGAGCAGCGGCACGAGGCGAGGGATCAGCGCGTTAAGGAGTACTTCTACGGCAATGCAAGGGCGCCCTTTTATCCGTTCAGCTTCGAGGTGAAGTTCCAGGACCTGCGACTGTACAAGATCGGGGCACCGCCGCTGCCCGACTCCTGCATGCCACTTGGAATGAAGGCGGAGGATAACAAGACCAAGGTGGTCGCTGTTACTCCCACACCCGCGCTTATCCATCATGTGCTGGCACTAAGCTTCTCCGAGTCCGTGGAGGATGATGTGATTGGCACCAACGTAGCTGGCTTCTGCTGCGTGTAAGTACTGCTTAAACTGTGTGCTTGCACTAGTTATATCTGATTATTGTTATCATCCTTAGAACCGAAGTGGATATGGAAAGACAGGCGGTGATGTTGCTTTCGCCGCAACCGCGTCCTTTGCCCCCGAACGCCCTGCTCCTGTGGTCAGAACTCCAATTCATGGACAATCACACCTAGCACTTGTAAATGCTTTACTCTAGATGTAATTTAAGAATTTTTAAATTAATGTTTGCGTTACGAAAAATACAGTTCAGATGTGCAAGCAGTCAACTCATATTTTTCCACAACTTCTCAAACGTTTTAACTTCGTAAAAAAAAAAGAAAATATATAAACAAATTAAAAGGATTGCTACATTTAAGTACTAATGCTTTAATTGCACTTCTCATTGTAGAACGTACCCATTAATTTCATAACCAGGTTATTCTCCACTAAATAACAGAACAGAAAAGAGAAATATTGTAATTTCGACAAATAAAAAGCAGTGAAGTCCGCTATAAATAAGAGTTTTGCTAAAAGTTGCATTTAAAAAAATGTATTTCGTGCGTCATTTGTTAAAATATAATTGAATAATATAATGCTACAATATTTTTAGTAACAAACGGTGTACTAAATTTTTATCCAGTTTCACAACCAACCGTGTACTTCGTAAAATATACTTCTAGTATATTTTCGGCATATTTAGAACACTTTTTTGGTAATATTTAGGCAATTTAGGTGCAGCCATACTGAGGGCAGCGCACGTCGCCTCAGTGCGGTCACACTGTTCAAAAGAGCGAGACGAAAAACACGGCAACACGGTGAACGGAAGACTCAGTGAAAAGTAAATCAAATATTTACAAAACAAAGTAACCACAAAATGGCTGCGCTCGGTCGAATTGCGTTAGTTGAACAACAAAAAGCGATGAAACGGCGCCGATTAATACACTTTTATGCGGTTTAAACCATAGATACTGTGGAATTTGGCGTGCTTTTCGTGTTTGTTGTGCAGCATGCGAGTTGTTGCTGTTGTTGTGTATATGTGTACCAAATGGTTCTAAAAACAAAACAAGAGATTTTCGGGCATCTAAATTTACGGCCTGCTTGAAAGACGTTCTGTTTCCCCCAGTGTGTGTGTGTGTGTGCGTGCGTGCGCGTGTGTTCTTTTTCTCACTTACTCTCTGTTGCTTTGTTGCTGTTGCTGCTGCATTTTCCAGCGGCAAACGGCGTTTGTTTTGGTTGCGTCGTGAAATTTTCCACTGGAAAGTGCAGCGCAGCGCCTTTTTGGGGGTTGCACATACACACGCACACACCGCAATTCGTCGATTGCCGGCTTGTTGCGCCGTGGAAGCGGCAAAAGAGGTTTCCTAATTACGAAGATTCGCCTTATCACTTACAGTATTTCAATTTGGCGAGCAGTCGGACGGGTGGGGGGTTCCGGTCGGTGGGGTGGAGTGGAGTGGCCTCCAACACAGTTGCACAATTGCTTATCACTCGCTACTTAACGACAACAACAATTTGTGGCTCGCTCACAGGCAAGCACACACACGTAAACAAGGCGATCGCACTGGCCAACAAAGAAGCGGGAAACTCAATTGAGATACTGTAATGGCAACAACAGCAACAGCTAACTTACATACACTGCGCAACAAAAGTGCACGCATTAGGAACTAAAGACTAGTGATCAAATAAATAAATAAATAGCCAAAACATGAAACCTTGTAGTCACAAAATCTTAAACAATGTTCGTCTAATTAAAAAGAGTAGCATTCTATAAATGAAAACAAACATTTTGAATACTATTTAAACAAAATCAACGCAAAGTTAAGCAAATTGAGCTGCTAACGAAATTTGTATTTGAAATGTATTATCAGTAACATGCATCGGTTCTAGTAACTACGAACTATTAAAGAGCATTCCAAACAAAAGGTGTTATTTAATACCCAACGAATGGAAGATTTTCGAACGACCTGTTTTCAAACCTCCCACTCTCTTCCACTTGCAGTTTTTCCGTGTGATTATCATGTGCGCCTAACAAAAGACAAACGATCGGGTCGCGTCATCTGTTGTTTTGCGCCAAATGTCTTAAAATTCCGGCGATAGTGCTTCCAAAATAAGATGGCCCTCGAGCCATACACAAAGTCTGCTGAAATCGAACCTCAATTGTGCCAAGTTATAGAGAATAATGAAGATGTGACAACGAAAGCGACCAAATGCGCGAAATGCGCGAAATCCAACAGCGGAGTGGACTGGCGACAAATGCTGATAGGCTTTCTACTGATTTGCTTTGGCATCTCAAACAGTTGGCAGTACAAAAATGGTAAGTTCTGTGCTTTCAATTCGAACAAAGGGCATCGCATTTGCCAAAGGAGCTGGCAACTGACAAGCATTTGATGGCAGTTCGATTAATTTGACGAGTGGCGAGGGCTTTGAGTTCAAAAAACCGCAGGGATAGACAGTTTGTAATGGGAATGGGTCTGTGATATCGCTCCTTCTTTTCCCTCAAAGGCTTTTGTACTACAGGTGTCTCTCGTTTATGTGAACCAATATACGTTCTTGCGTAATTCTTAGCTTAGATTGCTCTTGTAGCTTACAAGAAAGTAATGTTTAATATCAAGATATATGTATTGGCATTAGAAACTATTTTAATTTAAAGTAATTTCAATTATTTTACCAATGTACACCTTAATATATCAACAATTACAATCAGTTGGCATGCATAAAAATAGCTATATTTATGTTAATCGAATATTTACATGAAAATCTTCATCATAATCTTCATTATTTCAATTTCAATAAGTGCAGTTTAATCTTTAAAAATGGCTCGCTTGGCTCTGGTTTCTTTAGACAAGATGAGAGTACTTCATTGAGCTAACTGCATTAAATGCGTGTTGCCCCCTTCGAGTGTCCACTGTATGCGTTTGTTTATGTGGTTTCAACTGCACTTTTGAGCTTCCCGCTCCCCGCCATCGCCCCTCGCCCAGCATTTATCCCCTTTGCCGCTTTGCGTTTTCCTTTAAGCTCTTTTTCGTGTTGTCAAAGCCCAAAGGCTGACAATTTCTCGGCGCAATGCTTTTATGAATAAACAACTACTACTTATTTAGACTGTAGTACGCACTCAACTTGATTGCACTGCGCATAATTTAGTACCCCCTTCCACTTCTTCATCCTCTGCTGCTTTTTCTACTCTGCGGCCCCACCAAACACTTTGCCACTAGATGCGACGCTAATGAGCTGAAAAAAGCAGCTCACTAATAATTCAGCAGTTGTAATATGGCAAAGTTGCCCGGTAATTGCCGGCATATTTCAAATGCACAAAGCATTGACCCAGGCTCAAAAAGTGTGCACTCAGACAAATTTCGGGGCCCAAAGGCGACATTCTATTAAAAGCTTAGCCGTATATCATATTATTTGCTTAAATATTTTATCTAAATTATTTAGAATTTAAAATAAAATTGATAGATTCTCTCTATAAAAATTAAAAGACTTTTCAAGTTGGAAACTATGAGCAAAGTTGAGATGTGAAAAGGGAATTTACAAATTCAGATGTACGTCTATAGATTGTTTTGTATGACTTCTTGGAAGTTTTTCTCAGTGCATCTTTAAAAAAGGAGCGCAAGGGACAGCAGTAGCAGGGACCTCCACGGGACGAGTCAATATGGAAATAGCAAATGGACAAAGGCCGTCCAAACATCGTTAAGCCCCAAAAAAGCTCGAGTGTTTGGCTGAAAGATAAGCCTTCGGCTCCTTCGTTTTTTTTTCTTCTCTCTTCTTTTTGCGGCTCTCTCCTTCAGTTGCAATCCGGAGTTTTTTGGAGTCCGGAATTGCGAGTACTCCAGCATGCATGGGGGCATCCACAAAGCAAGTGCCGCCGCACCGAAAAGGAAGCCCGAAAACTTAAATTTGTCGAGCCGGGTGGGAGGAAAAAAAGCGCATCAAATATGTACACAAAGCCCCGGGAAAAACCATCTCGCATCTTTCCCGCCCGGCTCTCTGTTTCGTTGTGTGTGGGTGGTTTGGGTGGTGTGTGGATGGTGTGTGGGTGGTGTGTGGGTGGCTGGATGGGTGCTTACTTTCTTTAACACTTTGACGCGCGCACAAAGTGTTTTTTGCCAGCGTTGATTTGCCCATCCTACCCGCTCCACTCGCCAAAAGGAGAAAGAATCCCACACCACTGCCATCCACCCACTTCTTTAAACCTTGTTCTTTTTTGCAGCTAACTGACGTTTTTGCGCGCTGTCATGCCGTGTGGGGGATTCCCCCTTTCTTTTTTTTGGTCCTTTACGCCAGCGCTCAGCGCTATTTGCTTTAGCTTCTATTTACTACGCCGTAGTACGCCAGTTTAGTAGTAATGGGAGTACTTCAAAGGCGACGGCTCCTTTGACGCCACATCCACCGCCCACTGACGGCATCCAGTCATCCCGCAATCCTGCCATCCTGCCATCCTGCCATTCTGCCCGACATCCTTTGCGTCCCCGCGGGACACTCGACATTTCACTGTTGTTGACATTGATTTTGATTTCATTTATGTGTGCACCAGTTCCACTTTCAACTTTCCATCAGCCAGCTGACATTGGCTTAGAATGCCAGTCAACACTTGCCACACTTTGTCTTTCCTCGCGGGATTTGTCCAGGAAGCATTATGCGCTAGTATTTTCTAATTATCCAATTAAAAATGCCCAACTCAATTATCCATGCGTGAATTTGGGCTTCATCTTGGCAATTAAAACATTAATTTGATGCTTTGCATACATTCAGGACTTCAACTATTGCATTAACTAGTTTAATTATATAAATATATAAGTATTTATAAGAAAGATGCCCAAATATAACAATTCCTTAACGCAATTGCGAATCTTAAATTACATCAAAATAACTTTAAATTTACTTCCTGTAGAAAAAAAGACTGGACAATGATTATCGCAATTACTTTAATTAGGTTCCTCCAATTTGCTTAAAGCTTTCATAATTATTAAAATCTGTTGATTAAGTTTCTATACAATGGCAATTACGTCAATGATTATATAATTATAATTCCCTAAGCTGTTTTCAACTTTAATCTGTTACTTCATTTTGCATAGTTATAAACGTAGTGGCCGTAGGGAAATGCACCACTTGAGCTCTGGAAATGCAATTAATCAACTAAAACTTTAATCATACTATTCCAAGCTCGTTTCACAAACTTTTCACAACTGACAGATTGTTGATTTGGTTTCCTATGGAAGTGCAAAGCTGTTAAACAGCTTCCTCTCAGGAATTGCATACAAATATCGGCTTAAACTTAAGTCCAATGAAACGCCCGATCGCACGGCAAACACAATTGGGCTTTAACTAACCCAATCATCCTGGGAGCCATCTGCATTCCGTATGCAAACTGGTAAAACCAAAGGCAAACTCTTGGTCCGCCGGCACAAATGTATCACTTTGCAATTTAAACAATAATGTTGTGGTGTGGTCAGTCCGGCGTCTGTGTAATGCATCTGTGCTGCCCGCCAGTTCGGTTGCATCCACATTATCATCGCATCATGGCATCATGGCATCATGGCATCATCCTGCTCATCAACGCGACGCCCTCCTCCGACCACAGATTTGTGTGGGCGGCTTGGCCTGGCACTGACCTCTGTGTTGGCTGATACAGTTGTGTGTAAGTACACATGTATTCCACTCAGAAAAATGCCCTGATGTATTAGTTTTGAAAGTAGGATTGAAGTAGAACATAGCATAACGTGGAGTTCAAAACTGGCTAGCTGTACTAGCACCTTAATTTCTTATATTTTCTTTAAAACTTACGAAAAAAGCTTAGAATTCGACAGCAATTTATGAAGAGATATATATACATTCTGTAATAGTTTCCTGTGCATATGCGTAATCAGTTTTGGCATTGCCAGCAAATTGGCTGCCATATGCAGCGCGGTTTGCATATGCAAATATGTGTGTGCAACTGCCACAAGAGCAACAACAAAAGCATCGCGAACCCGTCCAACAGCTTTAGGCGGCCAACTTGAGCATCCTTCTGGCGGTGCCGCCGCTTATCACTTATCGTAATCTTGTAATTACGTGTGTTCCACAAATGTTAATTGCGAAAGGGAAACATTGATAGGCTGAGGGCATTCCCAGCTGGTTATCCTCCATCTCGATTCCCTCGCACTTCGGCCAGCACTCCGTTGGTGCTGCAGCTTAAACGAGTTGTTCACATGGCAAATCGTTAATTTAACGATTGTGTTTATTTTTTTGAGGGATTCTATAATAGCACATAAAACCATCCAGCAGTTAGACGGCTGTTTCGTCGGGGCTCTCGTCATTCGAGTCACCATTTTGATGTAGCTCCACTAAATGCAAGCCCACAATCAAAAGGAAATATATTTGCATTGCTTGGAGGGAAAATAATTGAAATGAAACCACGTATGCTTGACCATTATCTTACCCCATATGAGAATAAAAGCCAAGGCCAGTGTAAGGTGGTCATAGGCAAAGATTAGAGACAGGATAACGATTAAGTAGACGAGCACCAAAAAGACTGATTTCAACAACCAAATCAATATGAGTATTAGACCAGACTGAAGGCTAAAAGTATGAAACGAATCAAACTTATACGACTTACATTCAACGACTTACATTCACGCTCATGAGCAGCCCGATATCAGTCAAAAGGTCGACCCCCAGGACCAGCACAACCTGAATACGATTCTTCATCATCGTAACTGTGATAAGATCATGGACATCGTCTCCGCTGTGCTTTTTGGAATACCAATGTCTAACTGAAGAGAAAATAATGAAAATTCATTGTACTAACACGGGAATTTGCATTTACAAATTGGGCCTGGGAAATAGAAGATAACCAGGTGATAGAACAGGCGAAGTAAATCGATTATTACATAGGAAGCTGCTATCACAACGACACCAGTGTTGATCGAGTAGCGGCAAAAGAATTTGTTTAGCAGAGCCATGATACAACTTTATAGTGACTTGAATTTTCTCCAACATATTGTCAGTTTTAGAAAAGCCATCATGCATGTGCTGTATGTTATGTGCTATGTGAGAAATAGCTGCTGTTGAAGGTACATAGGTGCGAATAAAATTATACGACCATAATTTACCCAACAAGTTGCCAATTTAAGGGCCCAAAACATGTCAGCAAGTAATTAAATTTCTATAGCAATTTGCATATCTGCAGGCGCGCAGGCAACCCTGTTTCCTGTGCCCCTGTGTGCGTGTGTATCTGTGTGTATGGGCCACTTAACATAGCCGTTGGCTTTGGCCAACTAACGAACTGAACGAGAAACTGAAATAAAAACAAGGGGACTCGACTCCGGAAACATTTAGGGATGGGGCGATGCACATGCAACATCCCAGTCACATGCAACTGAAGTCGCAGTTTCCAATGCCAACTTCTATGCAAGAAAAATGTACCCAGGGAGTTCTATAAAGAAGACACCAGTACAATCCTTTTAAGTCCTTATAAAACTTGAGTTTATTTTTGATGAATTACATTTGAGCATATTATATTCGAAAGCGATTCACGTTGGCCATTGGTCATGTGAATAAACGATAGTTTCTGCTTTGCTTGAGTCGCCCATCACTAGGTGGCATCTTGGCCGTGTCTCCCTTGCTAACAAGCTCCCCCCTTATACCCTCCCTCTACTCCTGGCCACCTTCCTGTGCCGAAGGGGCTGGTGGGGGGCTTCCTCGGGATGTGTCGCTGCTGCCTCCGCCGCTTTAAATGTCTGGGCGTTCGTGCGTTGCTTGCAACGCAGCAGAGCAGCGCATAAACATGCACATCGTTAAGAGACGAGACCGGGCTCAGACCCAGGCCCAAAATCATGGCCCAGACCCTTTTGGGGCTCCACTCCGCAGTACCCTCTGCCCTTTCCCCCGCCACTTGGCCACTTGCGACTCGTTTCCAAGCTGGTCATTTAGAGGCCAGGCCCAGCATGCCTTCCACCACATATATCCGTACAATCAACAAACCTGGCCAGAAATGTTTTTCCTCTTTTTCTTCTGCTTTATACCATGTTTTTTTTCATTCGATTTTTGTTTTTTTCGTTGGCTTGTTTTGGCCTTTTGACTGCTCTTTGTTTTCGTGTAATTGTTCTGACTGCCGTTCTTGTTTACGTTTCATTGGCTCCCGAGTTTCCCTCTTTTTATTTTTTTTGGCCGAAAGATCTCTGCACTCCATATGGTCAAGTCTCGGGTTTCGTTATCTAATATTGCTGGGAGGAAACATTAATTCGCAGCTCGTTGGCAGATCCTTCGTCTTCATAGTCCAACAGCAGTCTCCCCGTTCGACGAATTGCTAATTTATTTCACTCTTGTACCTCGGAACACGCTTCCTATCTAAACGGAGGGGGAAAAAAACCAATTTAAAGTTTATTTATGGCTTTTATTATTTTATACCCTCTATATTTGGCATTTTTCCTGTTGCTCTTCTTTTTTTCTGGTCTTTGCAGCTGCCTTCGACTGGCGTTTGTCAATTTTTAACCTGTTGTGCATACTAATTTGTCGAAAGCTGGCTTTTTTATATCGTATTTGATTTTCCCTGGAGAGGGTCACTTCTCCATAATTTAAGTGACACTTTGGATGATTTGTGTCCCAAGCGAAAACGCCTTGGTTGATTTTTAATTAATTTTTGTCGATCGATAAATTAAGGCTGTTTAAATATATATTGATTCCTCTGGTCTCCACTTCGTATAAGATCCTTAAACTTTACCAATCAAAACTTTGTAGTCCGGCAGACGGAGAAAAAAATTCGATGGCTAACGCATAAATTAAACCACGATTTCGAATTCCAGCAATCTCCGGGATACATCAACATCATTAGTTATAGGTCGAATACCCAACTGAAACCAGAAAACCACAAAAACTAATTTATCACACAGATGGTTCATGCTTAGTTTTAATGGTTTTTGATGGACAAAAGGAAAGAGTTCGATAACGTCAAACCAAAGCACGACCAATACGGCTGGCAAAAGAATGGAATTGGAAATACCACGCTTTTGGTGGGGAAAATTCGAATGGGTGTTTCGCTGCGACGAAAGCCATAAAGTAATGTAAATTGTTTATCAAGCCGTTGCCATAAATTCATATAAAATTGCAGTGCGAAATTTAACTGCAGCACGCCAACGCAACGAAAATGAGCAGACACTTAAAGTAAACATAAACTTTAACGTAAACATGCACTGCAAGAATGTTTTGTATATAAATTAGGAATGAGTTCTTTTCAAGACAGTTCTTCTATATTATGTTATAATCCGTTATAAAAGTAGAAAGCGAAACTTGCATTTAACTATCTTCTAACTTGGTCAAGCTAAAATTATGATACTAATTAATAGTATGAATAGCAATGCTCGCACTGTTTTTCTATGGTTTGGATATTTGTAGTTGCCACAACTTTTTCTGCGGTGTAGTCGAACTCATTTGTGTGTGTCGTTTGTTGGGAAAAGAGTTCCAAACAAATCATTGGAACCGCTGCTGCGAGTGCGTGCGTTTAAATCTATCAATAGGCCCATTTGTAATTGTTGCAATGGGCAGGCGATTCCGTTTGGGGCCAATGGCATATCATTAGGCATCGGCATCGGAATCGGAATTGGAATTGGAATCGGAATCGTAGGTCCAAAGGGTTATTGCAGGGCATACTGGGCGGCAACAACGAATCATTCTCTAATGTGTTGATACACAAATTGTTCGCCGTTTGTGTTCAATTTCTCCCTTATGGCCCCAGCATGCTAATTAACAGCAAACGAGGGAGATACCATACCATCCGCAGCATCCGCTCCTTTCTCTTTTCCGACAACTTCCTCTGCAGATATGTGGATGTATCTACATCTGTATGTACATGTATCTGGTAAGCTACTCCCTTTCTCTGCCGCACACTCACTCAACTCATTCGCACACCATGTCTGTGGCATTAAGAGTCGAGGTTGTGGTATGTCATGCCATCTTAATAATGACATTTATTTGTAACGTGTTAAGATACTAAATTGCCCCGTCCGTCCACATGCAACATGCAGCACATAACCATACCTCTGAGCGATCCATCTCCATTGGCATGTGAGTGAGGAATACCTGGACAGAGAATGAATATATATGAATACACTTGTATTATATGCCCAACGGATTGCGGTTTTTCTTTCCTGTCCTCGCCTTGCGACGCAGTCTGGGCAATTTTCAACAATTTGCAGCCATTTTTGCCGAGCAACACCAGCATTGGCCAGAAAAGCTATAACAATTTCCATGACTCGAGCTTATTACCTCTGGTATGCGTAATAACTTTAGTGCTGCACACGATTACACTGGCTAACAAAGATGTTTCATTCAAAGTCGGTTCGAGCTTGCAAGTGTGGTATAAATGGTGCAAGGACTTGTTTCAAATGGCCAACTTGTTGGCCAGTGTGCGTTGAATCCGGACACCTCCTCCGATTCAGTTCAGCAATCATCTACAGCTGCCGAGGTGCGTGTGAGTTGAGTTCCTCCGATGGATCTTGGCAATTGTTATAATTTGCCACATATTGAAATTGAATTGCCTGGGCTTGCAACACACATGCCGTGTGCTGGTGTTAGTTCCAGTGGGCTTGCATGTGGCACTCAGCCACTCGCTCACCTTCACGGTAAATGCAGTTGCGCGCTTGACTAATTTCGCATTCATGCCTGCACTGGGTGCAAACAGCTTATTTGGCCGGGTGCGTTGATGTGTGGCTGCTCCCACAAGTTTCCGCTTCCACTTGGCCACTCGATTGGCTGTGGACAGCCGGCTGTTTGCCTCCTTCACTCCGAAGGGATACACATTGCTAATTGGGCTAAAATCAACGATTGGTTGGATATCTACTCGCTAGTGCTCAAGATGTGAATTTCTGCTAGGACTCGTTAATACCAGACCGAGAACTTCCATCATTCTAGGTCTATAGTCATAAAATAATCACAACTTGGGCTTAAGTTTTTGTAGTTTAAAATTTTGAATTTCCGGGTCCACAAACTTCAATATAAGCGTAGCATTAACCTTTTAGAAAGCAGGAAATTCTGAGATTTTAAAGAGACTGAGCAAGTCTTTAAGGTGAAAATCCTGACTTGGGTATATCCCCTAAATGGGGGCGATATAAATTTCGCTTATGACACCTCACTTGACAACGGACAGGCGGTTAAATATGCATAGGAAGGTGTCAAGTCAACTCAACTCAACTCAACTCCACTCCACTCAAGTTGGCGCGAGGCAAAAACACGTTTTGCGACTAAGAGGCGCATTTAAATACAAAAGCAGCAGACTCGACTCGACGCTTTAAAGTTTAAACAAATCAGCTAACAGTAAATAACCTGTTGCGTTTGCGCCATTAATGTCGAACTTCGTTATGTTGATATACGAGCGGTGGCAGGCAGCATAAAGTAAAGTTTTGGGCCCAAAGAGCACCACTCATTGTGATATCGCCAAAGTAATTTTACACCAGTAGACAACAACTTCATTATCGCATAAGCTCCGATAACATGCGTGCCAGAGAGTCCCCAAAAAAATTCAAAATCTTTAAAACAAAAGAAATGCGCGGGGAAACAAACAACAATGCAAACATAATCATTATCGAGATTACGGCCAAATTTATCGAGAGCCGCAGTCTCCAAGTGCTTAACGAGCCCAAAAGATGGCTTCATGGCTTGATTTTGTGCCTGCACTGAGAAAAAATCGCCCTAATAGTGCGGGTATGCGTTCTTTGGTGTCTAGAAACTTTCATTAGGACAGAACATGTAACAGTTCGCTGCATTTGGATATTTCGTGGAACTAAAATATAACAATTGTGTCTCTAAATATTATGAATATAGGGATTATGTTGCAACATTTAACCGAGCAAATGCCTAAGGAATTTGTATTGGCTCGATCAGTATAATTTTGTTGGGTATAATTGCACTGATTTCGCTCTCTGTAGAGATATCCCTTCTTTCTGGCATCGGTTGGCTTAGCTTCTTTTGGGACGCGTCTGTTGGCTCTCCTCGTCTTCCAGAGTTACCTGCGCTACCTGAGTTCCCCCAGCTGTTCTCGAACTCGGACCACGCTACTGGCGAACCCGAGAGTTTATACGCAGGTCCCACTCCATCGCCCTAATCACATCTTGAGTTTGTGTTTGGGTTGTCGGCTTTGGGTTTGGATATTTATTTTTTTCTGGGCTGTGCTCACAAAACGCCTTGAGGCAGTCGCACTCGCCACACAACAAGCTGTTTTATGGCTAAATCCAAAGCCAAGCCAAGCCAAAGCTCGTTTGTGTATCTGGCTTTGTCCCTAAACAAAAACCAAACAAGACAACAACGGCGAGCGTAAAGAATTTGTATAAATAAAAGCGTGTAGGGGGTAACAAGCGAGTATAATAATTAAAATGAAATCAGACGGACGGGCAGAAAGAAAAAACCCATAAGCTCCAAAGAGGATGGATGGATGGGATGATGGGGGCCAGAGAAACACCTGAACTCCATTTAAAATGCTAAATTTGTCAACTGAATGCGAACATTGTGACCGATTTATTTGCATGTGAAAAGCATGTCTCGCCCACAAAGGAGCCACACTCACAATATGGCCAAAATTCAAAGCAAAAGCAACTAGTTTTGGTTACTTGCCGGCTAGGATTGAACCGAACTTTTGTTATGCTAAGTGTGATAAACATAAATTTCATTAAAATTAGCATGCAGGTTTTATTTGCGGATTTTCCGTAATGCCATCAAATGTATTTTTAAATTGTAAAAGCAAAAAGTTCCACTTATTAAGTGGGGAATTCATACCATTTTATACGCAATTCCTCTCAATCATTTGGAATTAACGCTTCATAATCACTGTATTATCACCCAAGTACCAAAACAATTCAAGTTATGTCAAGTCTAATGGCTTTAAGGATGACTTGACTGCTGGGTAATGCATTTTTAATGCCTGAATGTCTTGCATATTTGCCTTCATCGGTGACAGAGCAATTAGTTAGCCGGCACTTTCCTTGGGGCGGCATAAATCTGAAATTGATTTATAAATTACTGGCTGGCAATCGCAGCAGCCACAACACCGAGTTAAGAGAAAAAGTAAATGGCAATAAAATATCAATTTGCAAAAGCTGACCATCGCTCCTTTTGGCCAAGATATGGAGATCCAGAAGGAGGTGGAGATCCATGAGGAGACGGAGACCCAGGAGAAGATGGAGAACCAGGAGGAGATGGAGATCCAGGAGGAGATGGAGAACCAAGTGGAGATGGAGACCCAGGAGGAGATGGAGACCCAGGAGGAGATGGAGATCCAGGAGGAGAAGGGGCCAATTGCAATGGTGATTTGTTTGCCGCGAGTTGGCCGGCTGCTCTGCTCTCCTGCTTGGCAATTTACTTTTACAACACCCAGGACGGAATCGGTATAATTTATGCTGCAATTTATAACCACCTCGGTTGCTGTGGCCATTCTGCATCGGAGGAGTCCGCTGCCAGCATATTTCCATACATGGCCCAGTCTTTGGACCGCGACCGCATGTGGCAATTAACCAAAAGTAAATCTCGATGCCTGTTTTGGCGCTGTAGAAATTTCAATTCCAATTCACTTCAATCAGTGTGCACAAATACTTGGCCGCTTCTGGCTGGCAGGCAGCTCAATAATTCAATATAAATCAATTCCATCTGCCATGCGGTGCTAATGGCCACAAGTGGAGTATAGTCCCAATGGCAGTCGTCTCAATTGGCAGACTCGCTGCTGCTGTAGACATTTTGCCCCTTTTTTATTTCGTATTTTGTACATTTGCAATTCCAGGGCCCTCGAACTTGTAGTTGCTTTATTTGTACATGTGTACAAATTTTTATTTTGCACAAATGTTTGCTTCTGACAGCTTCAGTTTCAGATACAGCGGGGCACGAAGGTGGAGGCTCCACTGTGCTCTGCCAGTGGAAGTGTGTTCTCGAGGACGCCCGACTTGCTGGCAACTAATTGAATGTCAATTTGTTTGTTGCCTCGCTTCCAACTGCCAACTGCCAACTGAATGTGGATGTGGATGTGGATGCTACTCATTTCGTATGCCTGTCACAAGACTTCATCTGCATTAACATATCGCCCTTTGCACAGCCAATATTGAACTTGCATTATAGGCCATGCAATCACTGCAGACGGATATTTCCATTGGCTTATTATGCATTTATTTACCCAACTTATTTATCGCCGTGACCAACATACCCTCGCTTTGCTTTTTTAAACAGGCAAATATTTAGGCAGCCGGGTGGTTTCCCTCTATTTGCCATGCGTCCATGTTATCTGTGATTGGTATCTGTTCTGTAGCCTCCGGTGGAATTAGGAATTTAATTAAAGGAAACCACAAGTTGGCGGAACAACTGGGATTAATTTGTTATTGGACAAAGGGGGTTGAGCACTTGGAAGCTACACAATGGCATAAAATATTTAAATTTTCCTATGAATTACTGATTAAACGTAAACGAACTAACTCAAGGGAATTCCCTTTTAAGATGACTGGCTATGTGCATAGATATGGTAAACAAAGGGATTGATTGGAAAAAATGTACTTGAAAAATAATTAAAAGTGCCGCTTTCCAGAGTAAAAACATAATGCAAGTTTGTAAAGCGGATTCGTCCATGTTTTTATGCAGTTGGGGTTGATAATTACACTATTTTATGTGCTGTTGATAAATTTGCGCTCGGTAATGAGATGTTCTGATATGGTTGTAGCCCCTTATCGATAGCTATGTATACGCATATACAAATACATATAGCATTTAAAGTAAGCTGTGGCATAATGAATATAATGAGCCCGCGCTCAGCTGGCTGCAAATTAATTTAAATCATCAAGCCGGCGCGGCGCGCAAGAATATTAAATTTACAATTTTCCTTCACTTTTTGTTTTTGTTGTTGCCCTGCTGTGCGCGTACGTGGCCCACCTGCTCCCCCCCAAGCTGCCCCATGCCCCCTCCCAGGGGGGTTACCCCCGATCCGCCGGGGTGCAATTCATAGCCAGCGAGGCACACAGCCCCGCAATCTTGATGGGCAACACTTGAGTGCAGCAACTACAACTACTCTACTACACAACTATGCTCGTGTACGGCGGACGAACGAGGCATATTGCCATAAAATTAACGGATCCTAGGTGGATGAGGCACTGCTCTGGTCCAGGGGGCAGCAGGAGGAGGGGCAGTGGCAGTGGAGCTGGAGCTGGATGTGGATGTGGAAGTGGCAGGGTTCGTGGGGGCAGAGCCAGAGCTGCAGAAAATATTAACACGATATTTTTCAAGCGAGTTTGCTGCACTGCACTGCTAATACAGAACACTACAGAATACAGAAAACTATGTTAGCTTTAAATGCAATTCAAACTTTAATCAGAGTTAAGCTCATTAAGCGATTTAGTATACACCTCATTAAATCTAATCAGTTTTATAACAAACAGCAAGTACTTGAGGCAAAATCAAGTTATTAACTTAATTGTCTAAGTAGTACTCAATTTGTGATTAAGGAAGATTATGATGCTATTTCCCCAGTGGTAAGGGCACATGAAAAAGCAATCCTTGCTTGGCTCAGATGAAAGCCTTAATTAAAAGGGCTTCACAAATCTGGGTCACACACTTATTTTTGTCAGTGTGCTGATGCGGCTGTTGGGGCTGGTGCTTCTGCTGATTTTGCTGCTGCTGCTGCTGCTGCTGTTGCTGTTCCTCTGACCAACCCACATCGTTATCATAATATGAATGGTGGTGGCCCCAGTCGTGCCGTCGCTGGTTGTGTGGGCGGGGCCGCCTCCATTTTCTACCTTCCACCTCGGCTTGATTATGAGTGAGTGCGCCACAGCCATGGGAACACAAGCGAACCAAACCGAACCGAACAGAACAGAACAGAACAGAAACATTGAGCATGGTCATGTGCTTGTCAGGCCCATTCCCCGCCAGCTTTCTGGCTGCTGACATGTGGGTACAGTGTTTCCCCGACAGCCCAACCCCCCGTGAGGCGACCAGCCAGCCAGCCAGCCAGCCAGCCAGCCAACCAACCAGCAACCCTGCATATCCTGCACATCCTGCCATTGCTGATAATGATGCAGCGCTTTATACGCTGACTAGGCTTGTATCCTTCGGCGGCAGGAGCAGAAGCTGCGCTTGCATTTCGTCCTCTGCCCATCGTTGGCACGTATTTGGCACAAGTATTTAATTAGGAAGTGCTTACGTGTAAGCGCTTCAAGTAAGCACTCAAACAATGCATGTTCTCAACGCCAAATCATCGCAAAAACCCATTTAAATTGCTGCACAAGAATCAGACCCTGAACACATACTTTAAGCTTTAATTAAGCCGTGCAGTGGCAAGCCATGCTGGAATATTCGAAACTTTTAACCAGATTTTCATTAAAACTTGTTGGCAACTTAACTGAATTCAAAAGGGGTTTCGTGTGGTAAAGACTTCACATTAATTGCGTCAAACGAAAGTTGTGACACTAAAGGCAACAGGATATGATAGGATTACCTTAAATATTCCTGCTACCCAACTAAATGAATTGCAGTTGGTAGTGGCTAAAACGAAATGATACCTGCAAATAGCTTCAAGCAGTTATCCAAGATATTATTTCCTGCTCAAAATGATAATTGGCGCAGTTGATCGACCACTTACAAGCCATAACAGTTCTTCGACATGCCAAGCAGCGCTGAGTGCCTCTTGTTGGCATTGAAGTTCGTCTTCCTTGACTTGAAATTGATGCAAATTTCTATGGCCCAAGGGCTGAGGCTGATGGACGGTTGGCAAGGAATACTCCAGCGCAAAGCAGCAGCAACTGACCTCTCCACACCTCAAATATAGTGATGCCGCCCCCCAACCCCCAACCCCATGTTGCAAGCTAACGACGCCGATTTGCTTTTGGGCCACTGTCATTTCCAGAACCCAAATCTCCTTCAAAGAGCTCTTGGCCCACTCGAGTGTCTTTGGCCCCTTAAGCCTCGGACGACTAACCAATGAGCTGAGGAAATATTCTCGAATAAAAACGAGTGGAGAAGAAGAGTGGAGGAGTTCCTCCGCCCCCGATTTCACTGATAGATGTACCTTGTTCTGGACTCCATGCCATGCCGCTCCTGCTGCATCTGCAACTGCATCCCAGGCATCTTTGTGGCACAGAGTTTGCTGCCGCATGTCTGCGCCTTTTTCCATGTTGTGTCGTCTTGCTGCTGGTGTGTTTTTTCCGTTTTCTGTTTTCTGTTGGGGGCACAGCACGTTTTCCGTTTGGAAAAGATAACAAACCCAATCGTTTGTGCAACATTTTCAACAGTTTTGGCACGATTCCTACCACAACGCTTCTGCTTTGCCTCTCACTCCCTCCCTCACTGTGTCTCTTTCTTTTGCCAGCCAGCTATCTCTTTCTGTGTGGCACCAATTTGGGGAATGCTTTTTGTTGCTGAAGCTCTGAAGCTATACACAGCGAGAATTTTTCGAGTGTTTCATAGAGCTGTTATCTTCGAAGCACAGAAAACATTTTCCCAGAAAACTTTAATACAGCATCAGTTTGATTTTAGACATATTGTTTACAAGTTCTTTAAGCCTTTTGTGATACAATTTCGCGATTCATGCACTATTTTTTTCGGTGCAGCTTTAGCCTGGCCAGCTTCTTCTTTTGGCTGCTCCCCCGAAGCGCGAACGAGTTGAGTTTTGGCAAGTCTTTCCCTTCCGAACGTGCAAATTGCATGCTGTGCGAGTTAATGGCGTTTCGCTGGGGATTTGGTTGGGGGCGGGGAAAATGGGTGTTGATGCTAACGAGTTGAGAGAAAATAAAGTTCATGACTTCATTTTTTTCCTCAGCATTTTATTTGGTTGGGCACGTCTTCTGCTGCTTTGTTCGTGATGGTTATGCTTAGCATCATACACACACACTTTTTCAGACGCCCTGGATGGAAAAAATTCGGTCTTGGGGTTGAGCAGCCATATCCATCTGCATAATATTTAAATGCTCCATTCCATCAAGCAAATGGGAAGATCGTCGCATCCGTCCACCGCCCATTGTAATATAATGTTGAGGATTTTAAATAAAACATGAGCCCCGGCCAGGAGCAGCAAAACAATGGCTGAGCAAAATGCTCTCGGCCCCTTTTCGGGCACAATTGCAATTTCCACTTTTGGCTTCGACTGGCGGCTGTAGCTTTAGCTGTATAACTCCAGACCACAGCTGCATCCACAGAGTGCTCCACAATATACTCGCACTGCGTTTTGTTTCGCGTGGAGTGGAGTTGATGATGTTTGCCCGATAAGTGGTCAAAGGACTGGAGGAGCATCGGGCTGTGGGCAATTTTCAACGAGCTGGGCTGGCCTGATGATCTGAGCTGCAGATTCATCCTTCAGCTTCTGCCAGCGCTTATGACGGGGCTGCCTTTCCGGGTTCTCTGCGGACTTTGTTTTTGGCATTAATTTTAATGCCATCATGAGCTTGGCGGGCAGGCGGTCCAAACTGTAGCCGCTGGGCTCGATTATAATTCCTATGATTTTATGTAAAAAACAAAGAGCATGAGAGCAAATAGTGTTTAATATAAATTTTGATTTTCAGCATTAAATTAATTGAACAAAATGAAATCCAGCAAACTATAGAATGCCGCATGAAATGCAATCAGAATGATGTGATTTTGCGCAACTCAAGCATAAGATTAAAGTTCTTATACAAGTGCTTATTATTCGCTGTTCGCCCCGTCGTTTTAATGTTGTTTTGATCAAGTAGTGGCTGGCAGCTTGTTAACTGCCTCAACGAACTCTGATGAGGATGTGGATCCGGATGCAGGCAGTCATGTTTACGTTTAACTTTTTAAATGTTAATGCGGCAAGCCGAGTTTTAATGCATTTTAAGTTGCTGTTGCCACGAGTTCGGTTGTCCGCTTGTCCGTATGTCCATGTGTCCGTTTGTCCGTTGGTCCGTTGGTCCTCCAGCTCGCTTCAGTGGACATGCCATCAAAATTCGCTATGCTGCTGGCTACTCACAATTTTCCATGCACATTATCGGGCCAGCAGAAGCTGATTTCCATTTTGGTGTGTTTTTTGCGCCACCACAGAGATTATTTAGCATTTTTCCCGCATCCGTCGCCGGGTTCATACGATTTGTGGTTTGTTGATTTTTCTCATTCAACGCTCCATCGCTTTTTGCCCACCAACCCATTCCTCCATCGTTCAGCAACACAATCATTATGGACGCGCTGCCATCCGTCCAAGTTCCAGTCTTTTAGTTGGCAATTGGCGTTGCCGGGTCCATCGCAGCGTATTTATTTTAACGTTAATGGCCAGTTGTCATATCGGTTGAGCACAGACACCCCGCAGCCACATCCCTCATCCACATCCACATCCACATCAGATTCACCCGCCCCGCTCTTTTCCGAAGCACGCGGCGATTACATTTTAAGTAGGTGTGTGAACATTTTCGTGTCGGTGGTTTTGGTTTTAATTTAAAGCTGTCAGGGATGCTGTAGCGAGATTAACCAGGGTTGTCCACTTTTTGGACAGCCCTTTTGCTATCATTCAGGGTTGTCACGAGCATCTATTGTTCAATTTAATTAAAATCGAAGGATAAAAGCTTTGAAAGCCGATGCTCTTATTACTGAGAGATAATAAAATTGAATTTATTTTCTAAAAGAAAATGGATTACGAAATAATTGAAAAACATTTAATGCCTGCAGGATACTTAAATACTTAACCATGATGTAAAACATTGTTCACAGTATTGTATTTAACAAAAGAAAATATATTCGCTCCCTTTGGTTTGAAGTTGCTTGAAGTTGGGTAGTTAGGTAGTTCCACGTAAGCTGAAAACAAAATCAGCTCAATCTGCATATTCTGTCCAAGCAATGAAGTAAAAAATCCGAAGTGAACACCAGCAGCAGACCAAAAAGGTTTCCAATTTGGGCTGGGATCTCAGGTTGCAGGCAAAGGAGAGAAGTCCCATCTCGTCCTTGATAACCATTAACAATTTGGCAAACTGGAAAACAAAAAAAGGAGAATGGCGAAAAAATAAGACAGCCAGGCAAACTTCATCATCATCGGGCGCAGTGGGGAAGAGCTTCATCATCAAGGTGATCATGGGTACCATGATTATTATTATCGTACGCAGGCAACCAAGCATATGTGTTAACTTGAAGTTAAGTGGATTCGCTGGAGGATTCTCCGCTCCTCTAGAACATCTTGCATCCATTCCTGCTTCCCTCTTCGTGTTGATAATTTAAATGAGTGAATGAGCGAACTCCTGGGTCCGGATGGTTGGTTTGCCTGGCTGACTGGATGGCTGACTGGCTGGCTGGATGGCCTGGCTTTGCTCAGCTTGGCTCAGCTTGGCTGTTTGGATCCCAGACGTGGTCTCCTCTGGTATCTTCGCATTTTTATCTCTTTACCTTTTTTCGTGGGCTTGTTGTTCTCATGTTTCCATCGTGTTGTATGTAAAATGCATAGAACACGGAGCAGGGAGCAGAGTGGATGGAGGTGGAGATGGAGATGATGGTGGGGATGGAGGCCAAAGTTTGCCCGCAACACATCTTAAATTTTCACAAAATTGCTTTCTTTCGTTGGCTTTGTTCGGCTTTGGTTTCGGTTTTGGCTTTGGCTTTGCCTTTTTTGTGTGTTCGAGGAGTTTTGCTTGAATAACTTTGGCTGGCTTTCGTGGCAGGTGCTCCTCCTTCGCCTTCGCCATCGTTTTCGCCTCCTCGTCTTTTCCAGTGCTCCGAGTGCTCCTCCTGTTGCTCAGTTTGTTGGCCATTAGGGCGGAACTGGCATGTCAACGCCTGATTGACGAAACAATGAATAAGTTGTGAATATTATGCAGCTGGCTCAGAGATTGAGGATGTAGAAAAACGCCAGCAGATTGTGATGCAAATGATGGGCTAGAGTCTTGTGATTATAAAATTAAATAAAAGCGTACTTCACTGCAAGAAGTGCCCAGCTTGTTAGATAAAATCTCGTCAGATACACTAAAAGAAATGTTTTCCAAATGCTCAATTATTTAAATAACTTCAAGCTAATAAAAAGCTTATAAAATATATGTGTTTCATCATGTTAATACAAAGATATCTAATGAAAAAATATATATAGATAGATTAATTTCTTATATTTTGATAAAATCACATTTACCAAATGTCAAGAGCCAGTTCCCGCTGCAGAGGCTTGACTGTGCTCTGAAAACGGAGGCAGGGCGAACCTAATGGAAAAGTTTCAGGAGCCCAGAGCTGGCCAGCTCCCCTTTCGCTGCCACACTTGTTAACGCCTTTGGACTCGGTTAGCTGCCGTCTCCATTTACTTGCTGGAATTGCATTTGCTGCCAACGAAGTTTTCTCAGTCCCAGTCCCACTCCCAGTCCCAGTCCCAGCTCGTTGGCATCGTCGTCTGGCCAGGTCTGGTCTTCATGGGCCGGCCTTAACTCTTTGCCTGCTCACCTCGTATCCAACTTCACGTTTTGTCCCGCAATTTGCCATGGACATTGCTGCAGCTTGTCGTCTGTCGTCTGGCTGCTTGTGAAGGTGCGAGTAATTGATAAAAAGCATGTTACATATATAATTTATTGAGCATTCAGCCGGCACTTCAGCATCCAACATCCAGCATCCAACATCCAGCATACTGCATTCAGCATGATGCATGTTGAGCTGAGAGATGTGAGATGTGGCGAACGCCTAATGGACGACAGTTGATAACAGCCTCGTTTATGCACGTACAGTTCCTCCTCATCAGGGGCTCTTGAAAACTTTGTTACCTTAAGTAGCTGCATTTCACGACTCCCGGATGCTGGTTGGATGATGATGTGGCTTTCAATGGACTTTCAATGCGGTCGGAAGACTGACAACGGCATCTGCACACTTTTAGTTGCAGGATAGCTGCCGTGGTTTATTTATTTATTTATTTTGTTCAATTTGATTATGAATGCCATGCAGAATTCCCAGTTACCCAGCTCTTTAGTTTGGCAGTTGGAAAAAAAAGGCTATGACAAAAACCAGAGCACATTGCTCCCTTCAATGCTATTTTAGTGCAGCTTTTTTGCCTTCTGCTCTTGCACATTTAATTAAAAATTATTCATGGGCGAAATTAATTATGGAGCGTGGCAGTGAGTCCCTACAGCGCAGTGCAAGAAATCGGGGATGCGACTATAATTTATCATAACCGACAAATTACTTAAGATTTAATGGAACAAGACTCATCATAGAAATCATCATGAAATCGCACCAGCTTCACTTAAGTCACTATAAACCCGAAAGATATGCATAATAACTTATTTATTATGGATTGATTTATGCCGCAGCCGCTCTTCGAATTCAATTTTAAAAGTGTTTCATTATTATATTAATTTAGTTAAAAGCATTTTATTAACAAGAAACTGAAAAGCTTAAGCAATATGCAAGTGCATATACTTAGCTTGCTATAGGATTGGTATCTTTTTATAGATGCTAAAGGTACCTGATTAGTGATTCCCCCAGTGTAGCCTCAAAGTCCTCGGTGCACTTCGTCCTTAGCCAACAACAAGTACAACAATGAGCTCATGCAAAATGCGAGGAACAAAAACCACAGCGATGGAGGAGAGTCGTGGCATGAGCAGTGGCATACCATACGGATGGTTGACTAGATGGATGCCCAGCATCCTGGCAGCCAACTGGTGAACTGTTCTGCCATTCTGCCGGCTGCCTATTTAGCCGGGCCAGGCTCTTCAACACATTTAAATAGCTGCAACTTCCGTTGCAACTAGTGCGGCTAGCTAGCTGCCACCCATTTCGGTGGCAGCAGGACTCGAGTGTTGCCAGTGCCGGGATGCGGATGGAGTGGCAGCATCCTGCTCTTGCACCTCCTTCAACTCTTCCTCCTGCAGTGCTCACTTAAAGTTTACTGCACCACCATCACCATCCCCACCACCACCAGCACCACATCCCCGATGCCCACTATCCGCCGGATTCGCTGAGTTTCCCGAGATCCCGCCCCGCTCCAGTTGGCTAACAATAACAGCACTTGCACTCATTTAGCATTTAAGTGCAGTTGTTGCTAGCTGCTGGGTGGTGCCAGTGGTGGAGCCAACTCACCTGGACCACGAGGGTCGCCATGTGCTGCCGTGTGGCGTTCAAATTGTCGACTCGGTCATCCGAATTATGCCATTTTGCCACAAGCCATTGGAGGGCGGAAGGCAGTGGAACCCCCGGCCATAGCCGGTGCCAATCGTCAAGCCGCATCATTCACATGAGCATCCGTTGCCCATTTCAATACCCTCGGCTGCTCCTGGTTTCCCATCGCCCGTTTCCATTCCCATCTGGCATCGGGCATCCGACTGGCACTCCTGCTCCCACTGGAGCCTCTTGTCCCGACCCGGAACCCGAGCCCAGTTGTATACATTAATAATTAAAATATTTTCCCAAGTTTGAATGAAGTGCAGGCAGGAGGAATCAACGGGTTACGCCACGGTTCCATCTCTGGCTACGTCTGCATTTCAATTTCGGTCGAGTGTGTGTGCCTGCACTGCACGAAAAAATATACATTACCCGGAATGGATTATCTTTCATGTGTCCGGGTGTGCAATTCAGAATTTTATTTAAGAAACCCAAGCCAATGAAATCAGAAAATACCTTTATGGACTTGGGTATTTCAAAGGCTTTATCAACCGATTTTACAGCCATCTAACATGAAAGTGATTCCCTTTTTAGCCCCATCATCTGAAGAAATGTATCTTTTAAGCTGAAAAATCGCTTGGAATGCTGTAGCTTGTGTGCAGCTTAGGGGTCACATAGCAGGGACTTGGATTATTTCCTTTGGGAAACCATATTCAAATTGGAATTTTTTCCATATTTTTTCGCTTGGTGCAGAGGAAAACGAGATGGTTGTTTGGGGGACTTCGCCTCATGGCTTGGTACTCGACTTGATGAGCATGTCTGCTGATGTTGTTTTTGTTGCTCCTGCTGCTGTAGATGTTGATGATGTTTTTTTTGTTGTTTTGTTTTTGTTTTTGTTGGTAATGATGTTGATTTCTTAACGCTTCACTGCCATCTGCGGAGGAGCATAAAAAATGTGAATAATATTGTAGGATTTGCAGTTAAGTGCCGATCCCCCGAACAGCAGCGTCATCTAGCCGCAACGCAATTCCATTGTCAGCATCCAAGGGATTACGGTGCACATTACTCCGAGCATAATGATATAGGATTCCCGCATTAGCACTATTATCGAACAATTCCCGTACTAGGCAAACACTTGCCCACTCGCATATACTCGTAGTACATATGCATATACGGTCGCTGGATGTATGCAAATATTGTTGCATTCGCACACTTGGCACATAAATCCTGTTGCTCCACCCGGGGGCCAACTACCAGGCGATGGCCGGAATGGGGCTGTGCGGAAAAGTGGGCGTGTGCACGCTTGATGGCGTATGAGCAGGCAACCAAGCAAGCAACCAACCCACTTTGCAAAATGTCACCATTTTTGTTTTCGGTCCTCCACGTCAGTTTCCCATTCCCCACTCCGCATTACCCACTCTCCACTCCCCATTCGCCAAAAGCCCACGGTGCTTGATGGATTACTCGAGAGCCTGCTGCTCCTCCGCCTGGTTGCATAAATATTGCAAATGCCTGACGCGCTGGCAGCTCGGATGATGGAAGGGATCTGGCTCCGGACTGGCATTGCATTCCGCGCAGCTCCTGTTGCCTTGTGGGTCAACATTTTGCAACTGAAAGTGGACCTCTCTTCAAAATGGTCTAGTAAAGATACTTGAATTGCTAAAATATTCAATGGGGGCATCTTAAAGTAAATTTTGTTCCATTTTTGGGAGGGGACCCAACCCAAGCCTATTAACAATCTGCATACGATTATTAATAGGCTTCAAACTTGTTGCTGCAGAACTCTACCGTTAACGGTATTCAAGAAATTTTAATTAATATTTTGTGGAACAGCCTATTAAAGTAACGCAGTCCACGAGCAAATTATTTCAGTGGCAGTGCAGTAGGCAGCCGGCTGAAATTTGTTCCACATGGTGCACCTCCATGCGCTTATTCATACGCAATTAGATCAGCGCTGCAGCGAGCAGAAGCTTGGAGTGCTGCAGCCACCCACCCGCCGAACTTGGCCAACCACCCACCCACTCACCCACTCACTCGCTCATATGTGCCCATGCTCAGGCACAGCCACATCCACAGCCACATCCACAGCCACATTCACATCCACATGCCCATGCCCATGCACATAAATGGTTAACAAAGACCTGCCTGGGCGTATAGTTGCGATTGCATTTACCATTTACTACGGCAACAATTCCGGCTCTGCCATATTGTTACCCACTCGAGCCGGCGTACCTTGTTGCTTATTTAATACTTGGTGTCGGTGGCACGCAGCTGCCACTTCACCTCCCGCGATTGCTTGAATATTGCATTTGTTAATTAAAAGTTGCTCGGAATAGCCCTAAACCGAAATGCTGCTGTAAGCTATAAATTATTTAAAGTAATTGCCAGAACCATGTCTACAAAGCATTTAAATCCGTTTATATCACAAAGACTGCATTAATTGCCTACTAACCCGGTTTTTATACTCCCATTTACTTGCAGTTCACATGCCCAGCTCCTCATCCCTGATAGCCAGCCCGCCAGCCAGCGCGTTCGTCAATACGCCGGCCACCCTGCTCTTCACCACGCGCCACGACATCCAGGTGGCGAACATCACGAGGCCCACGGGCGGGCCTCAGATCGATGTGATCGTTAGGGATCTGGCCGAGGCGATGGCCATCGATTTTTACTACGCAAAGAATCTGGTCTGCTGGACGGATTCCGGCCGGGAGATCATTGAGTGTGCGCAAACCAACTCCTCGGCACTGCAACCGCTTTTGCGGGCGCCCAAGCAAACTGTGATATCCACGGGTCTGGACAAGCCCGAGGGCCTGGCCATCGACTGGTATACGGACAAGATCTACTGGACGGATGGCGAAAAGAATCGCATTGAGGTGGCCACGCTGGATGGTCGCTACCAGAAGGTGCTGTTCTGGACGGATCTGGATCAGCCGCGAGCGGTGGCCGTGGTTCCCGCACGCAAATTGCTCATCTGGACGGATTGGGGGGAGTATCCGAAGATTGAGCGAGCCAGCATGGACGGGGATCCACTGTCCCGCATGACGTTGGTCAAGGAGCATGTGTTCTGGCCCAACGGACTGGCAGTAGACCTAAAGAACGAGCTTATCTACTGGACGGATGGCAAGCACCATTTCATCGATGTGATGAGACTTGATGGCAGCAGCCGGCGAACGATAGTCAACAATCTGAAGTATCCCTTTAGTTTGACCTTCTACGATGATCGTTTGTACTGGACGGATTGGCAGAGGGGCTCCCTGAATGCCTTGGACCTGCAAACCCGTGAACTAAAGGAGCTTATAGACACGCCCAAGGCACCGAACTCTGTCAGAGCATGGGATCCCTCACTACAGCCTTATGAGGATAATCCCTGTGCTCACAACAATGGAAATTGCTCACATCTCTGCCTGCTGGCTACGAACTCTCAAGGATTTAGTTGCGCCTGTCCCACCGGAGTGAAGCTAATCTCAGCAAATACCTGTGCCAATGGGTCCCAGGAGATGATGTTCATTGTGCAGCGAACGCAGATTAGTAAGATATCCCTGGACTCACCCGATTACACTATATTCCCGCTGCCTTTGGGAAAGGTTAAGTACGCAATAGCCATCGACTACGATCCTGTGGAGGAGCACATCTATTGGTCTGATGTGGAGACGTACACGATTAAAAGAGCTCATGCCGATGGCTCCGGAGTGACCGACTTTGTGACCTCCGAGGTCAGGCATCCCGATGGTTTGGCACTCGATTGGCTGGCTCGCAATCTCTACTGGACGGATACGGTGACGGATCGAATAGAGGTTTGCCGCCTGGACGGCACGGCGAGGAAAGTGTTAATCTATGAGCATTTGGAGGAGCCGAGAGCCATTGCAGTGGCTCCTTCGCTGGGCTGGATGTTCTGGAGCGACTGGAACGAGCGCAAGCCCAAGGTAGAGCGTGCTTCTCTCGATGGATCCGAGCGCGTGGTTCTGGTCTCCGAGAATCTGGGCTGGCCCAATGGCATTGCCTTGGATATTGAGGCCAAGGCCATCTACTGGTGCGATGGCAAGACGGACAAGATCGAGGTGGCCAACATGGATGGGTCTGGTCGCCGGGTGGTAATCAGCGACAATCTGAAGCATCTGTTTGGCCTGAGCATCCTGGATGACTACCTCTACTGGACGGACTGGCAGCGCCGCTCGATAGATCGCGCCCACAAGATAACAGGCAACAATCGGATAGTGGTTGTTGATCAGTATCCGGATTTGATGGGCCTAAAGGTGACTCGTTTGCGGGAAGTGAGGGGCCAGAATGCTTGTGCGGTGCGGAATGGAGGATGCTCGCATCTCTGCTTGAATCGTCCCAGAGATTATGTGTGCCGGTGTGCCATTGACTACGAGCTGGCCAACGACAAGCGAACATGTGTGGTGCCAGCTGCTTTTCTTTTGTTCTCGCGCCAGGAGCACATTGGTCGGATTTCTATCGAGTACAACGAGGGTAACCACAACGACGAGAGGATACCGTTCAAGGATGTGCGGGATGCACATGCCCTGGATGTTTCGGTGGCTGAACGAAGGATTTACTGGACAGATCAGAAGAGCAAATGCATCTTCCGGGCCTTTTTGAATGGTTCGTACGTTCAGCGAATTGTGGACTCCGGTCTGATTGGTCCTGATGGCATCGCTGTCGATTGGTTGGCCAATAATATTTACTGGTCAGATGCAGAGGCGCGTCGCATTGAAGTGGCTCGCCTAGATGGCAGCAGTCGGCGGGTGCTCCTCTGGAAAGGTGTGGAGGAGCCACGTTCCCTGGTCCTGGAACCGCGTCGCGGATATATGTACTGGACGGAATCACCGACAGATTCAATTCGCAGAGCGGCCATGGACGGATCTGACTTGCAGACCATCGTAGCGGGTGCCAATCATGCCGCCGGACTAACTTTCGACCAGGAGACAAGACGTCTGTACTGGGCCACCCAATCGCGGCCAGCTAAAATCGAAAGTGCTGATTGGGATGGTAAGAAGCGGCAGATTCTGGTTGGCAGCGATATGGATGAGCCGTACGCGGTGTCCTTGTACCAGGACTATGTGTACTGGAGCGACTGGAACACTGGGGACATCGAGCGAGTGCACAAGACCACGGGTCAGAATCGCAGCCTGGTGCACTCGGGCATGACGTACATTACCTCGCTGCTGGTGTTCAACGATAAGCGCCAGACAGGTGTTAATCCGTGCAAGGTGAACAATGGAGGTTGTTCACACCTCTGCTTGGCTCAGCCCGGAAGACGGGGCATGACCTGCGCCTGCCCCACCCACTACCAGTTGGCCAAGGACGGCGTCTCCTGTATTCCACCCAGAAACTACATTATCTTCAGCCAGAGGAACAGCTTTGGGCGATTGCTACCGAACACCACGGATTGCCCAAATATTCCGCTGCCCGTCTCTGGCAAGAATATTCGTGCTGTGGACTACGATCCCATCACTCATCATATTTATTGGGTAAGCTTGAAGGTCTGCCTATGGAAGAAACAACTAACCATTGCATAACTACCAATCTAGATTGAGGGCAGGAGTCACAGCATCAAGCGATCACTTGCCAACGGAACAAAGGTCAGCTTATTGGCCAATTCCGGCCAGCCTTTTGACCTGGCCATCGACATAATTGGGCGCCTGCTCTTCTGGACTTGCTCCCAGTCTAACAGCATCAACGTTACTAGGTAAATATTTAATAAACCCATTAGAGTAACGAACAAGGTTTAATAATTTTGTGTAATTCAAGTTTCCTGGGCGAATCCGTTGGCGTCATCGACACGGGAGATTCCGAGAAGCCTCGCAACATTGCAGTGCATGCCATGAAGCGCCTGCTCTTCTGGACAGATGTAGGTAGCCATCAGGCTATAATACGTGCCCGAGTTGATGGCAATGAGCGCGTGGAGCTGGCTTACAAACTGGAGGGAGTAACTGCCTTAGCTTTGGATCAGCAGTCCGATATGATTTACTATGCACATGGCAAGCGAATCGATGCCATTGACATCAACGGGAAGAACAAGTAAGTTTGAAAGCAAATTTTACACATTTTGAAATTAACTTCACGTGTTCTCTACCTAGAAAAACACTTGTTTCTATGCACATATCGCAAGTGATCAACATCGCTGCCTTGGGCGGCTTTGTCTACTGGCTGGATGACAAAACCGGTGTGGAACGAATCACAGTCAATGGCGAAAGACGATCTGCTGAACTGCAGCGGCTACCTCAGATCACCGACATACGGGCCGTTTGGACGCCGGATCCGAAAGTGCTGCGAAACCACACATGCATGCACAGTCGAACCAAGTGCTCCCACATCTGCATTGCCAGCGGCGAGGGAATTGCTCGAACCCGCGACGTCTGCTCCTGCCCAAAGCATCTCATGCTGCTGGAGGACAAGGAGAACTGCGGCGCTTTTCCCGCCTGTGGTCCGGATCACTTTACGTGCGCGGCTCCCGTATCGGGAATCAGTGACGTGAACAAAGACTGCATCCCCGCCTCCTGGCGTTGTGACGGACAGAAGGACTGTCCGGACAAGTCAGACGAGGTGGGTTGTCCCACTTGCCGGGCTGATCAGTTCAGCTGTCAGTCGGGCGAGTGCATCGACAAGTCGCTGGTATGCGATGGCACCACCAATTGTGCCAATGGTCATGATGAAGCGGATTGTTGCAAGCGGCCAGGGGAGTTCCAGTGCCCTATTAATAAGGTAAGTTTGTCGTATACCGCCAACAGCTGAGTTGCATATTAAACGCTTTTGAAAACCATTTAGCTCTGCATCTCGGCCGCCTTGCTCTGTGATGGCTGGGAGAACTGCGCCGATGGAGCCGATGAATCCTCCGATATCTGCCAGCAGCGCCGCATGGCTCCTGCTACCGACAAACGTGCCTTTATGATTTTGATCGGCGCTACCATGATCACCATATTTTCGATTGTCTATTTGCTGCAGTTCTGCCGCACGCGGATTGGAAAAAGTCGAACGGAGCCCAAGGATGATCAGGCCACTGATCCGTTGTCGCCCTCGACGCTGAGCAAATCGCAAAGGGTTTCCAAAATCGCTTCCGTGGCGGATGCCGTACGCATGTCTACTCTGAACTCCCGCAACAGCATGAACTCCTACGATCGCAATCATATCACAGGCGCTTCGAGTTCAACGACGAATGGTAGCAGTATGGTGGCGTATCCGATCAATCCACCACCGTCGCCGGCAACCAGATCGCGTCGTCCGTACAGGCACTACAAGATCATCAATCAGCCACCACCGCCCACACCCTGCTCCACGGACATTTGTGATGAGTCTGACTCGAACTATACGAGCAAATCGAACAGCAATAACAGTAATGGGGGGGCCACAAAGCATTCTTCCAGTTCGGCGGCCGCCTGCTTGCAATATGGCTACGATAGTGAGCCGTATCCGCCGCCGCCGACACCACGCTCCCATTACCACAGCGATGTGCGCATTGTGCCGGAATCCTCCTGCCCGCCATCGCCGTCATCGCGGAGCTCCACGTACTTCTCGCCGCTCCCGCCCCCGCCATCACCAGTACAGTCGCCCAGTCGAGGATTTACGTAACATTTTGAGAGTTACATGTAAATTGAGAGGAGGAGCAACATATCACTTCTTTGCCAAGCTTTTCGTCTTATAATTTTTTTATTTTCCCAATTCTAATTGCTACAACTGATTTGTAAATATGTATGTGAGTTTAATTGGTCATTTAAGGCTTTAACTAATTTTAATCATAGCTTAGAGAGAGCGTCCATGCCTGAAGGACTTATTCGATCTCGTTAAGTTTCATTTTGCCAGATAGCCCGAAATAGATTGCAGTACAATGCTTTGCAGCTACCATACGCAACAATAGACTGCAGATTATTAGTAATTACCTTAGGTCTAAACGATGTAATATTCGATAAGTGAGTCTTTTGAAATTCCGTGTGCCAAATTTTCCGAAACCTGACAGAAAATTCACAATTGGTTAAAACCGAAATACGCAATTTTGATTTAAATGCATTTAACACCTAGACTTAGTTTAATATTTAGTTTAAAAGTGTAAATAGATAACTATATTATGAAGCAATATTGACAAATATGCGACTAATTCAACTGTCTTCTTAATTGTTATAAACACCAAAAAGTGCCTCATTAATACGTGTGTTTTTTGTTTAATCATTAATTCTCCTATATCATTTATTCATAGATAATACAAATGGATAGTTAGTTATTCATACAACGTAGGTCTTTGCAATAAACAAATTGAAGTTAATTCATATTTATAGTTAATTTTAGTGAACGTAAAATGTAACAAACAATATTTTTAAATGTAAAATGCAGTATTTTTAAAAAATATAAATATTGACTTTCATTAATGGACTTTGAAATTATTAAACTGGCACGACTAGATGGCGCCACCTGGGAATGTAGAGTGGATGTTAATCTTGTGTAAAGTAAAATATACGTATAATACTCATTTTCTACGAAGAAAAAAAGTTTTTATAAAATAATATGGATGTGAATAGTCATTCAAATGCCATACAACACAAAGCACGGATGAAAAGTATTTACTAAATAAAAAACAATCTTTTTACATAAATGTTAGTTTATTATAAAAATCACAACGGTAGAAATAAATACTATTTAACAAAATGGAATGTTGTTGGTAAACGAAATAACACAGTGCTGCGTATGCAATTGGTATGTACATATTACACGAACGTTATGAATTGACTATAGACTAGAGTACAAATGTGATGTATTGCAGTGGGTACTTAAGTTGGCTTCACGCCGAACCAACTCATCTTCCAATTTAATGTGTCGTGCAGCAGCTTTTCCTCCTCGGATGTTAATTGAAGTAAAGTGGATACGGCACGTACAAGGTGCCGAGCTTCAACCTAAAGAAATATACATGATATCGAGATAATTATGCAGGAAAAGAATGAAATTCCATACCTCACGACTGGTCAAGAACTTTACAATTACGTGTTTCAAATATTGAAAATTAACCTCGTCCATTATGACGCAATTTCCCTTGTCACCAGTTGAAAATGCCTCCAAAGACGAGCTTGAGATTCTGTGACCTGGTGTCGTTGTCGGATGGGAATCACTGTCTGTGGATATCTGCGCACTGCGTAGTTCCTTTTGCACGGTTTTTTTCAAGTCAATTAAACGCTGATTCAGTGTTTTTATTGTCTAGGCAAAGAAGAATTGGTTAATTTTTTTTAGGAAAAATCGTTCATACCAAATCTAACCTTATTCTTTTCGATTATTTCCAACTGAACTCCTTCGAATTCGGTCAGCTTGTGGGCATTATCCTGCGCTGTGTTGCTAACCTGCTGCAACGTTTGCCGTGCTTCGGATATATCTCTCTCCAGTTGATTATTCCTATCCTGGAGGTCGGAGGCCTCGCTGCGCTCCAAGCGCAACTGCTGCCGTAAAATGTCTTCGCTCTGGGCGATTTCCGCATTGCGAAGTATTGCAGTCATTTTCTCCTCACGTTCGATTTCCAGTTGCATTATGGTTTCGTCCAGCTGCTCCTGTTTTTCAGTCACTTGAGCCCTTAGCTTTTGGGCCACCTGCTCCGCATTCGAGGAGTACTCGCTGAACCTGTCATCCGCTGCCGTCAGACGAGTCTTGAGATCTTTTACCTCTGTTTCCAGATTTTGCTGAGAACATTCGGTTTATTGGTTTACAAAATCTCCATCAACATTTGGGGATATTCAGGGTAAACATATATGCGTGCATTATTGAAGGAAAAAGTTTACCAAAAAGTTTGCCAACGATTAAATCAGTTTAATGCGAAAAGGAAAACATTTACAATCAAAAACTACATAATAGGTGTGGTTGGAAAATTCCAAGTAAACCAGGATCTTAATTGTTAGAGTTAGTACTGCGTTGTAGAGTAAATTAGTGTTACAAGTCCCAATGGAAATCGTCAGAATCGGGAGGCATACTCACAGATTTGTTGCGCTCAAAGAGGATTTGCTGCTCGTTCTCCTCTCGGCACTCTTTCAGGGTCACACTGAGTTCATCGATTTCCTCCTCCAGCAGCTTGACCTGCAATTAAAATGCATAAGTACTTTCACTGAGGTATAATAATCTAACTTACCTTATCATCCCGCTGCTTTATTTCATCTTTGGCCTTTTCGAGTTCAAATGAAACCTGCTTTCGGCTTTCAATGGCATCGTCGCGGGATTTAAGAGCCTTGCGCTTTTCGGTGGTCTCTTCGGCCACTTGTTTTGATAGACGACTAACTTGCGTTTCCAGCGCCAGATTCTGGCCACTCCACGATCCTTTGATGTCCGACAACTGCAGATGGGCCTCCTCCAAGTGCTGCTCCAGCAGCTTATGTTCCCGGATGAGGGCTTGTACTTGTTGCTCGGAGTTCAGTTTGCCCAGGGACTCGAGTCGCGACTCTTCGACGATCTTCATGCGCTTTTTGAGGTGTCGGTTTTCCTCCTGTACCGCCGCCAATGTGGTGGTCAGCAGGTTCTTCTCCTGCTGTGTGGCATGTCTCAGTTGCTCCAGTTCGTCGCGTAGATCTTCGGCCACGGATTCAATGGGACGCAGCCGTTCTAGTTCCTCGCTCAGGGACTCGATTTGCTGGGCCTGCTGGCGCATGAGACCCATGCGGTCCACTGACTCCTGCTCCCGAAAACTTAGTAGATTCTTTAGCTTGTCAATCTCGATTTGCTGCAGATTCTGGATCTTCTCCTGTTCCTCGCAGTATATGTCCTTCTGCGTCTGGGCCACACGCACACTCTCTAGCAGAATCTCGTTGGTCTTGTCCACGCGCGTCTTCTCCTCCTGCAGCTGCTGTAATCCCTGCGTGACGGTCGACAGCTTTGTGGTGAGCTCGTTGCACTGACTCCGCAGCTGGCACAGTTGCTCCGACTGCGAGAAGAGCAGAGGTGTTTGTTTATCCGTTTAATGTACATATAAGTAAGTATACACAAATAGACTGTTTTTTTTCGTTTTCGTTTACCTCATTGTAGAATCCGCCACCGCCCACATCATCAGCTGAGTTGGAATTAATGCTAACGCGGCGACTACGTAGCCGGTAATTGTTATTGTTGTTGCCGGGATAACGTTGATTGGCCGATTGGACCACATCATCGCCAGTTTCCTCCTTGATCTTGTTTTTCAGTGTGGCAAACATTGTTGCGTTTTTCGAGGGGGAGCTTTTTCTCTGTTGCTTCTCTTTTTTTCTGGCTGTGTACTGCCCCCGACTGAAGTTGGCCTGTTTGTGGCTGGGGCTGACGAAAACGTGCCCGCGGAGCGTTTATAACATGGCGTTATATCTAGTGGCCGTAGTGTTCCACTTGCTTATCAGGCGAATGCTAATTTTCGTAAACCGTCGATGTTGTTTACCATCGATAAGAATCGACTTTGCAGTAACGTAAATCGACGCACAGCGTTGCCACACCGGCCTGTCAACTTTTTCCCGTTGTATGGCAGTGCTGCCATAGAAGACACGGCTGCATTCCGATAACTGACGCCAAAAACAGCTGTTTCAGCGCGCTTCATTTTCCAAACAGAAAAAAATCGTCATTGTTAGCGTCCTTTGTGAAATTGTCAAGTGTTAGAATTATTGTGCGCAAAAGTTAACTATTTAAGTACTTTCCATGGACCAGTCTAAGCAGGTTTTGCGGGACTATTGCGGCGATGGCAATGGCACCTGTGCATCGTCCTTGAGGGAAATCTCCTTGATTGAGACCGTGACCAGCTTCCTGGAGGAGAATGGCGCCTCGGAAATCGACAAAAGGGTTCTGCGCAAACTGGCCGAGGCCCTGTCCAAAAGCATAGACGAGTAAGTGCCAAATTCCAGCATAAACAATAACATATGTACCAATAAGACGTGTTTGCTAACCCATCGAACTCCGCGTCTACTGAGAGTGCGCAGCAGATGATCGTCATGTGACATGGTGATTGGGCCCACTGTGATCGGGAACTAACGCTCTCAGCTGGAGCTCTCCCAGATCCGCAGTGCTCGGTCCCATAGGGGGAGGTACGCTCACAGGCACAGGCGTACAATGGGTGTATACCCACCCCAAAAAATTCGAAGAGAGGAACAATAACACAGCACTGAAAAAAATTGCAACCAAAATTTCACTCATTTTGTATATAGTAATTTGTATTCTATGCGCTATATGCATAGTTTTATGATGTTAAATGAAATTTGTGTTCTTGGTTTTCCTGAAAGTTTTACGTTTATTTTTTAAGATTTTAGGCATTATCATCTAGAATTTATTTATTCGCCAGAGTTAGCTAACTACATTGTTAAAATTTGGCACTAATTTATAATTATGTAAGAAGAGTAAAAATAGTCTTTGAATCATTATTCAAATTTTAAGAACTCTGGTAAATGGTATTTTTCATCCGTAAATATTCATTTTTTTTTATTTTAAAAACCTAAAGCAAAAATGATTTTAAATGGGAAAAACAGCTAATCCTCTGAACAGCTAGTCTGGGTGGCCAATGAACTGCGTGTGCCCACTGCATTCTCTCAGTGTACGGCATTGGGAAATGCGTAACATCTGCTGAGCGCATTTTCCGCTCCTCGCCGGAGATGAGCCCGAGTTTTCCGCCCCTTCCCTTCGCTCTGCATCGGGTCGCTCTGAATCGGTCGCATCGCAGTTTCAGTCAGTTATGTTCTAGCTTTCGGTTTATTTGGACGTGCAGAGAGCGTTTTTCGGTTTATTTTGCTTGCCTCTCGGCTGTCAATCGTGCCATATGTACATATATATATACACACCTACTCATATACTATATTTCGTATGTAAATAGAAACAATCAGCGGGTCAAGCGTTGTGCGGGTGTGTGAGTGATTGATTGTACATACATATCTGTACATAAGTGCAATTGTTTATATTGCACTACGAGATACAAAAAGTGATAGATTGATTTGTTTTTGCTGCCTATGGCGCTGTGGATAAGCGATTCGTAGGATGCTGGTGGTTCTCGGGTGAAAAACAAATCGAAATACACAGATATACATATAAAGTACAAAGTGTGCTCGGATGTACAATAATGTAATATATACTTAGAAATGCTAAAGATATATATGTGCTGGTGCCCCCTGATGTTGTTGTTGTCGTTCATTTGGTTTGCTTTGGTTTGTCGCCACGATGCTGCGGCTAATTTTAGTCGGGGAAAATGTATACGAATTAATTTGTTTGTGGAATAGTGCATTCCATGGTTCAATCGACAGTCGTATCGTATCATCGTATCGTTAGCTGCGATTTCGTACTTCCTGGAACTCTGAGTTTCCTCATAAGTTCTCTTATCAGTCGGGAGTTTCGTATGCTCCGTGCGTGCATGTGGGCTAGTTACACACACACGTGCATTCCTCAGGGGTCATGGACTCGTGGATTAACCCCTATGGGGTAAAAACGGAACTGAGCACCTCTTTTGTTGCCCTTCCAAACTGCAACGCTGAGTTCCCTACCCTCGAAAAAAAGCATCCTGGTTGGTAAAGTACAGTATCGTACATATAATATGTAATTAGAGGCGAATTTATCAAGCAAATGTATCATACAATTTTTTTTATCCACATTAATAAATGATTAAAAAAAGTCACATTAGTCATAATATAATTGAGTAATATGCCGAAATATTTAAGAGGAATAATTCTGAGGCGTTGTTGATAAAGAAATATACTAATTTATCGCTTATTTGATTGGCATTTCCTTTGTCATTTTGAACAATAAACATGTCGTATATGTAGACAAGTTTATTTTGTATATTTTGGAATGAATTTAAATATGTATGTTAGGCATGCAATATTCAAAAGAAGGGTCAATTGTAACTCGCATTATGACTACCTGTCCGAAAACCTTCAAGATTCAGTACGTCCTTACCATATGGTTATTGTCTAAACTCCATAACTAAACTTATCTTGATCGGATTTTGAAGTGGCATACCTCTAAATATTTCTGGCACAATTCTCTAAAAATCTGCATTCAAATTTAGAAATTTATTTTTTTTTAAATTTTTTTGTCATTTTTTTGATGTAATGATGAGAAATTCAAAGAAGTTAAAAAATGTCCAAAGGCTGAAGTTCTATACTCCATAACTCAACTTATCCTAACCCGATTTTGAAGTGGCATATCTGTAAATGATTCTGGCGCAATTCTCTAAGAATCTGCATTCAAATTTAGAAATTTATTTTTTCTTTAATTTTTCTGATGTATGATGTAGAAATTCAGAAAAATTCCTCCTTCGCATATCACTCGAAGTACGCTCGATCCACTTCTGTTTATTGTTATTGTATCTCTTTGTTGATTAAAGCAGGCGCCTTTGTGTGTCGTCAGCCATAGATTGACACCCACTCGAGGCGCGCCAGGCAGCCAGGTAGATGAGTTTCAGGGTTCCAGAGGAGGTGAGAATGGGCTGCTAACTGCAGTTTACCTGGCGATGTGAGGGCCTGAAATGCACCCGCTATAGAGTTCAGGTGCTAACCGAAGAGACACATGTTCCAAGACGGTTCCAGGGGCCACCTGTTGTTGTTATTGACCCGGTCGCTCAGCTGGCGCTTCTCGACTTAAACCATTGATTTTCATTACCACCATAGTAACCAGCGATGGCCGAAAGCCAAAACAAAACAATGAGTGAAAATGTTTGCCAGGGCTTTTCTCGTTCCGTTCACAATTTTGCTGCTTCTAATGCGGTCGCCGTTTTGCAGTTTGCTCAATTCCTAAAATAAAAAAACGACCAGAGGTGCGTGCTGTGTATGTGGTGGTAGTATCTTGTAAGATGCGGTGGCCCACATGTGCCGTCGTCCATCCCCCATCTTCTCGGTTGGGATGCATCCCATCCGTAGGAGCGCCAGACTCTTTGAAGCTTCTTCCGCTCTACGGCTGAATGCTCCTGATTGCTGCTGCGCACGTCGCATCGCCCAGCAGCCCATGACTCATGGCAGCTCGCCCCTTGGAAGGCGACATGGCGGATACGTAACGAAGTCTGGCGTGCGCCGCGAAAGTATTTAGGGAATAAAGCCAAGCACAAGAACAACAACAACAGCCAGGGATGACGTGTCCACCCGTGTGAAAGCAACTAATTAAATCTCAAAATTAGAGTCGCTGCAAATATCTACAGAATCTGCTAAAGCAAAGTGAAAAAATATATATAAATAAACGCGAATAAGAGCGCAAATGCTAAATGAAACATAGAATATGGCGGGTATCTTTCGATCTACCTCACTGAACCAGTCGGCGGATGTACCTGGCTCCCCATTCAAGAGATACTCTCTGAACTCCAGCAACTCACCATTCTGGTAAGTTCTGTATTCTATATTAGTTGGGCCCACTGTACGTAATCTATACTGGCTAATTGGACTTCCCTCTTCCCCGATTCACGGCGGATTTAAGGCGCGGAAGTGTAATCTCATCCATTCCGACTTGTGGCTTTTGGAAGTGCGATCATTCAAGTGTGACTTTAGCTGAAATTTAGTTCACAGCGCAATTGGGCAAAATCGAAAAAAGAGGTTGATTGCCGATTTGGGCAATTGGGTGTGTCTACAATTGATGGAACAAATGTACTGTGCGGATCATAGTTTTATGATGGTACTCAATAGTTTTTTTAACTTAATGATTGAAGGTCAAACCGGGTTTCTATTTCAAAACTGGAAAATTGAAAATATTTCAAAACACAAATGGGTCGTTCCTTCTTAGTTAATATTATTAAAGCCATTTTAGTATGGTTGTGAAATCAATATAGTATCCCACTGTAGGTGTTCATTTGATTGAAAATTATTCTGTTATTTTTCCGCACCAACGAATATCTCGTGAAAACTGGGCAAATCTCTTAATTAGACAATATATGCTCAAAACAGAAATCTCGATCATTTCCAGTTTCCTTTTTCGTACAAGGGAGAAATGTCATTAATTAATAGTATATATTTAGCGTTCAGAACAAAGTGCAACGCAATCATCAAACCTTGTTGCAATTGTCCGTCTATTTTCCACTATTTAATGCCAATTTAAGCCATAAGCCGGGCCAAATAATGTAAACCGGTTATAGAATCGGATTAAGCGCGCTAGCCAAGATCGCTAGATACTAGTAGATTTACCTTGATGGCCGGAGTCGGAGAGCCACTTCGTGACTGGAGCCCGCTTGGAATGGTCCGATCAAGTTGGTCGCAAGTGAGACTACTCCCGTTGCTGTGGTTCCTGTTCCACGGGATTCCCCTGCTGGCCATTCGCCTGCAGCCCTGCGAACTAGCTGGCCAACTCTACATACTGGATGTCCCGAAATCGGAGTTACCCCTGTGGCTTTGTATTGCCGAATTCGAGAGCCGCTTCAACACGCACGTTGTGGGCCAGGCCAATGCGGATGGATCCCGGGACTACGGACTGTTCCAGATCAGCGATCGCTACTGGTGTGCGCCGCCGAATCGAACGGAATACTATGCATTCAACGACTGCAATGTGAATTGCACTCGCCTTCTGAGCGACGACATCACCATGGCCGTCCAGTGCGCTCGGCTCATCCAGAAACAACAGGGCTGGACGGCCTGGTCCGTCTACCCGGAGTTTTGCAATGGCACTTTGGATGCCATCGACGAGTGTTTCCAGCCAAGGAATGCCACTGATTTAAAGGCCGTCGACGAGCTGGCTGAGGTCAAAGATTGTTAGAGAATGTCTGCCCATTAGGTCATCACTGCCGAAATATGAAAACTGATGTGTGCAAAATTAAAATCTCAATTACCGTTTAAACTCGACTTGTTTTATTGGATGTTCTGCGAGGTCACAACGAGTTGCTTTTAGTGTGCTTAATTAACAAATTTCTCTCTTTTTTTACAGCACCAGTCCGGGAGCCCTGCAAGATGTCACCATGGAGAACTCATGTATGTATTACTATGACCATGTCAAATATTTCCTGCTTAATAAACGCTTATATCAGTGGACATCTCTAGAGCCGTTAAAATTGAGGAAACTTTGTGGAATTCCACTTTTTTCAAGCAGGCTATGAACTTAACGTGCTATTTTATTAGAATGGAAACCATTGCATATTAGGATTCCGTTTTGGCTACACACACGAGCATTCGTACATTTACCCGGCCGCGCCGTTGCCATTTTATATTTTATATGTGGTTGCGCCCTAACGGCTAGGTGAAAGCTTATAAAATCATGAATAGAAATCGCTCATCGACGTCGCATAATCCGAGAAATCTAAAGATTCTTAGTTAGTCTTAGACCTATGGGTCCTAGGCACTCCAAATTGATATCAATCCCTCCGTTTTCCTTGCAGATGCTAGTTTCGACGTGGCGCGACCTCCGGGCGGCGGCCACTCGCCCCTGGCGATGCAAGGTCGATCTGTGCGCGAGTTGGAGGAGCAGATGTCCACGCTGCGCAAGGAGAACTTCAATCTGAAGCTGCGCATCTACTTCATGGAGGAGGGTCAGCCGGGTGCCCGAGCAAACAGTTCCTCAGACTCCTTGGGCAAACAGCTTATCGATGCCAAGATCGAAATCGAGACGCTGAGAAAAACCGTCGATGAAAAGATGGAGCTGCTCAAGGATGCCGCCCGAGCAATTTCTCAGCACGAGGAAATGCAACGCAAAGCGGACTTTGACAGCCAGGCATTAATCGATGAGTTGCAAGAGCAGATACATGCCTATCAGGTGAGTTTTATCTAAGCCCTTTTTAAAAGCAGTAACCAGCAGCATTTATTTATTTTACCAGGTGGCGGAGTCTGGTCAACCTGGCGAAAATGTTGCAGACACCAAGAAACTACTGCGCCTTGAATCGGAGGTGCAGAGATTGGAGGAGGAACTGGTGAAAACCGAAGCTCGTAACATAGCGGCCAAGAACGAGCTGGAATTCACGCTGGCCGAGCGCCTGGAATCCCTAACAGCCTGTGAGGCCAAGATTCAAGAGCTGGCCATCAAGAATGCCGAACTGGTGGAGCGTCTCGAAAAGGAAGTGGAATCCGCCGAGTCATCCAACGTAAGTAAATCGATTTAGTAGTAATTTCCTTGTAGAGTATTCGGTAATTGGGTTTACGAGAACCCTTCATATTTAGAAGACCATAGAACCTCTTAAGGTTGAAATAGAAGTCGGTAGGGTGGAGAACCAGAAACTGGTCACCTCCATTCGAACCCTAGAACATGAGCTGGTGCGGCAAGTCGGCTCGATGAAGGAGGCCGCCAATACGATGGACGTGCAGCGGCAGTCCATCATGCTATTGGAAGTGAGTCCCAACATCCCACTTCCTCAGCCATACCCACCTCAACTTGCAATCCTCCCTCTCCAAGGCCACAATCAAGCGTAAGGAAAAGTCGTACGGAAGTATGATGAAAAACGTGCTGAAGTATGAGGCATTGATAGCCAAGTTGAACGCCGAACTGGAGATTATAAGGCAACAGAATGTTTACTTCCGTGAACTGTCCGAAAACCTGCAGCAGAAGGAGGTGCGACAACTGGATCGCGGCGTGGCCATCGTGCAGCCGATGCGCATGGCGGCGGATGCCGGGGTTGGTATCACATCTTCTCTTGAACGTAGCGGCAGCACATCCTCATTGCATTCAAACTTCTCATCGATCAGCGTTTTGTGTGGCAGTCAGGGACCATCGTCGCACAAGAGCCTTGGCCATTGGAAAGGCAGTCAGGTGAAGCCCATACCATCCAGCGAACAGTCTGCTCAGCTCCTAAAACGTCGTCGTCCACAGCTGCAGCAACAAACGTATCCGTGTCCCCAGTACATTTATCATCAGGGGCAATACCAGACCAGACATACCCAGTTGATGGCAATGACGGCGCCAAGTACGGCCTTCTACAACTATTCGCTGCCAAGCTTCACTGGATTCCGGCAGTTCCTTTGGCGCTGGGCCACGTAGCTCTCAAAATCATCCTCTTGGCTGTGCGTGTGCACTCCTGCCTGCAGAATACCCATATCCCGCTTAAAGTGTCCTGTGAGATCGGCCAGTCCTTTCACGGAATCGGGTTCCCGTATCTTCCTTGTCGGATGAGCTGCCCGTCGAATATGGACGGCAGCATGTACTCTATTTGATCATCCTTCGTTTCGGTTTCGTTGATAGTTGAAAGAAATCCAATACAATGACTCCGAAGTTGTCCATATTGAATTAGAACAATGTCGCTCCCTCAGACGTCGACAAATTTGTTGTTTAAGTGTATTAAATTTGCTCACCTGCCTCCGTCTCATTTTAATGAATGTTGCTGAGCTCCATTAAACGTATTATATAAACCTAAGCTAAGGCCTTGTTTTGATTCCTCCAAAAGCTGTAGCCATTTCCGGTTTTCTCTGATCACTTTCAGGCCAAGCGAGATCTGGGTGCCCAACTGGCGGATAAGATTTGTGAGCTGCAGGACTCTCAGGAGAAGCTCAAGGAGCGGGAGCGGATCTACGAGCAGGCTTGTCGCACCATTCAAAAACTAATGCAAAAGGTGAGCAGCCAGGAGAAGGAAATAAAGAAGCTCAATCAGGATAACGAACAGTCGGCAAACAAGGAGGTAAGGATTATTTCAAAATGATTTTCTATTTGTTTACAGATTTTTCACATATGTACATCACAAAAAAATATTTGCATTGCTTTGTTACTTGACTCATTCAACATATGAACATTTTTGTGTGCTTTGTCACAGTACTTAAGTTATTAAAAGTGGTTTTTGTGCTCAAATTTAAATTTAACCACAATGACCCTCGATTGCTCGAGTGCCCTAGACTGTATGCACTGTATGCTACGCTAGGAATACCAAAAGATGTTTGGGTTCTATAATGGTCTGACATACATATGTCACCCAACAGATTGCTAAAAATGCGTGACACAGAAAAAATATTTAAAGACATTTTTCTGAGACCAAAGTTAAATTTTCATTTTTGTTTTAGGCAAAGTATTATAAAAATATTTATATTTTTTTAGAACGACTGCGCCAAGGCGGTAATTTCGCCATCCACCAGCGGGCGTTCCATGAGTGACAACGAGGCCAGCTCCCTGGAAATGTCCACCAACCTCAGGGTGCGCTACGAGCTAAAGATCGGCGAGCAGGAGGAGAAGATCAAGCAGTTGCAGACGGAAGTGAAGAAGAAGACGGCGAATCTGCAAAACCTGGTCAACAAGGAGCTATGGGAGAAAAATCGTGAGGTGGAGCGCCTCACGAAGCTGGTCGCTAGCCAACAGAAGACGTTGCCGCAGATAAGCGAGGAATCCGCCGGCGAAGCAGATCTGCAGCAATCCTTCACGGAGGCGGAGTACTTGAGGGCACTGGAGCGAAACAAGCTACTGCAGCGAAAGGTGGATGTGCTCTTCCAGCGCCTTGCAGACGATCAACAGAACAGCGCTGTGATTGGGCAGTTGCGTTTGGAGCTTCAGCAAGCTCGCACGGAAGTGGAGACGGCGGACAAGTGGCGTCTGGAGTGCGTCGATGTCTGCAGTGTGCTGACGAACCGATTGGAAGAGCTGGCTGGTTTCCTCAACTCTCTGCTGAAGCACAAAGATGTTCTTGGCGTGTTGGCCGCAGACCGTCGCAATGCCATGCGTAAGGCGGTCGATCGCAGCTTGGATCTCTCCAAGAGTCTTAATATGACCCTGAATATTACGGCCACATCCTTGGCTGATCAAAGTCTCGCCCAGCTGTGCAATCTCTCCGAGATCTTGTACACCGAAGGCGATGCAAGCCACAAAACTTTCAATTCCCACGAGGAGCTGCACGCCGCTAGTGCCATGGCTCCGACTGTAGAGAACTTAAAGGCCGAGAACAAGGCTCTTAAAAAGGAGTTGGAAAAGCGACGCAGCTCAGAAGGACAGAGGAAAGAGCGACGCTCCTTGCCGCTGCCCTCCCAGCAGTTGGACAACCAGAGCGAGTCAGAGGCCTGGTCAGAGCCTGATCGCAAGGTTTCCTTGGCACGCATTGGCCTGGACGAAACCTCAAACAGTTTGGCGGCGCCGGAGCAGGCGGTCAGCGAGTCCGAAAGTGAGGGAAGAACCTGCGCTATCCGTCAGGATCGCAACCGCAACAGCGAGCGTATCGCCCAGCTGGAGGAGCAAATTGCCCAGAAAGATGAACGCATGCTTAATGTACAGTGCCAGATGGTGGAACTGGACAATAGATACAAGCAGGAGCAACTGCGCTTCTTGGATATCAGTCAACAATTGGAGCAATTGCGAGTTATCAACGAAGCTCTGACTGCGGACCTGCAAGCTATAGGTTCGCACGAGGATCAGCGCATTGTGGAGTTGCAACGCCAGCTGGAGCTTAAGAACCAGCAGATTGACCAACTAAAACTAGCTCATAGCACTCTGACTGCAGATTCGCAGATAACCGAGATGGAACTGCAGGCGTTGCAGCAGCAAATGCAGGAAATGGAGCAGCAGCACGTCGATTCCGTAGACACCCTGCAATCCCAACTAAAGCAACTCAAACTAGATGCAGTACAGCAGTTAGAAGAGCACGACCGCCTGCACCGGGATGCACTCGAACGCGACTGGGTGGCACTTACCACTTATCAGGAGCAGGCTCAACAGTTGTTGGAACTGCAACGATCTTTGGACTATCACCAAGAAAACGAGAAAGAACTCAAGCAGACGCTTGTCGAGAACGAGCTGGCCACGCGGGCCCTAAAAAAGCAGCTGGACGAAAGCACACTGCAGGCCTCCAAGGCGGTTATGGAGCGCACAAAGGCCTACAATGACAAGCTGCAACTGGAGAAGCGTACCGAGGAATTGAGGCTGCAGCTGGAGGCGCTGAAGGAAGAGCAGCAAAAGCTGCTGCAGCAGCGTTCCAACAGCAGCGATGTTTCCCAGTCCGGTTACACATCCGAAGAGGTGGCAGTGCCCATGGGGCCACCATCGGGGCAGGCTACAACGTGCAAACAGGCTGGTTCCGCAATGGTAGGCCAGAGGGTAAGCACATCATCTCCCGACCTGGGCATTGAAAGCGATGCCGGCAGGATATTCAGCGTGGAGCTATCCAAAGCTCAACGAGCGATGCTTAAGACTGTAGAAATGAAAACGGAGGGGGCATCTAGTCCAAAGGCAAAGTCGGAGGGTGAGTTTGGATCAAACTGGTACCAAAGAGATCAACCAACTATAAAATGTTCTTTTTCCACAGAATCTGCTTCACCCGACAGCAAGAGCAACATGGCAACTGGTGCAGCTACAGTACACGACTGTGCCAAGGTAGATCTTGAAAACGCCGAGTTGCGGCGCAAACTAATCCGCACCAAGCGCGCATTTGAAGACACCTACGAAAAGTTGCGTATGGCTAACAAAGCAAAAGCACAAGTTGAGAAAGACATCAAAAATCAAATACTAAAAACGCACAACGTGCTGCGAAACGTTCGCTCAAACATGGAAAATGAGTTATAACGATCGCGCCGACGTCCAGTATATCAGCATTAACCTGAGAGGCCATTCATCCAAAGTTCAATTGCCATTTCAAATTGTTCTTGCCATTCATATATTTTGTCTGCATTGTATTTTGTTGTCTCGTTGCTAACTTGATTTCAATTATTTATGTTTTTTTTTTGTGTTTAAAGAGACCGAAAACAACGAAGCTATTAATACGAAATACCCATGCATTTTCTAAAGACTGTTGAGGGAATCGAACCCATTGAATGAAATACCACACACCTGTCTTAAGCACAAAACAAAGCTAACTTGAAACTGAGTGCTGACAATATGTATCTAACCCGGCGCACTCATTCATATTGAATGACACATGTATATTATAATGTATATATCCCCTAGTATCATAACTTTTACAAATATTCTCTAGCATACTCGACCTGATTCTCGTCTCGCATAACCCTCCATTTTCTAATCACTTGCGTGTAGTCATTGCCTGATTAATGTATTCTCCTACTGCTTAACTGCTCTTAATCCTTGATTTCAGTTAACCATCGAAACGGATATTGAAATAATTGTTTGACTTGCCGGCCAAAACGGTTTAACTACGTTGCCATCCAATAACTCTTTTTTGTTCCAAACATCCCTTTGTACAATGTGTAAAAAGTAGTGTGCGTTGTCCTGGAGAACAAGATCTAGATCTAAGTCATTTGTACCCGTCGTTTTATGGAATAAACAATTGCGTTAGAATTATTTGTATGTGTCTTCTTTTGTGGCCTCGACGATTTTTTCAATAATCTTCATGATATGGGATGAAATTGAATTGTTCTAAATCTATAGCTTTGGTTTTACCAACATGTCAACATTGATATAAAAAATATTTTATTTCCTAACTGCATTGAGCAGTTTGTTTTACCATTCATAACGAAACTTCATAACTTTTCTACTTTATAACGGACTTTTCAAAAAGTTTGCTGTTGTCGACTATCGCCGATAAATTGCCATCTGGTGTTTTTGTGGCAGCGCTGCCAGACCGTCGAGAAAGCGAATGCAAGCGTGTCAGCTGAAATTAATAAAAAGCGCAAATGACAAAAGAAAAACAAAGCGTCGCGACTCGAGTTTACCTTAAATATGCAGCCATAAACTGTTAATATAGATTGAGTTCCAAGTCCAGTTGAAGAAAAATGGTTGCAATGGTGTAACAGCACCTTATCACTTTATTTGCGGCTTTGTTTAACCCTTATCAGAATACATTATTCACTGTGCTTAAAATACATATGTACATAGAATGCCATACGATCTAACAGTGCGTCAATATAGTGCAGTGTTTAGCATTTATGTTTGCTGCCATAAATGAATTCGCCTTCTTCGCGGAACTGAACTGAACGGATTGTGTGGAAGTGCAACTAAAAACTGAAGCCAAACAAGGGTCGCTTTTCTCTGATGTTTGCGTTCGGTCACCAGTTGCTCGCTAAGAAGCTATGCTCTCCATTTCACGCTTTCGACAATCGTTTCGCCGCCGCGAGTTACCCGAACCCGGGCTCTTGAATACTTGTAAGTAATCCCAGCCTCTAAGCTCTTTAATCTTTAAGCTGTAAACTTAGCACCCTCTTTTAGGCTTGTCTAATACAGTCTTACATACTTTGCACATTCAATGTATTTCTCCTAATCGAAAAAATTACTTTGCTAATACCAAATTAGTCACCGTAACTAATGTCCAAATGGTTTTTGATCCATGATAACAACTAAAAATGTATTAGTAAACAATTAGGTACAACATTATGTACAACTATGTGCATTTACAATTTGAAATACATTAATACCGCCCAAAAGTTCTTTAAAATTCATCATAGCCAATTCATACTATACAAACCCAAATTGTTTACAAGTTGAAAACGCCCTATAAAAATGGAATACTTTGCCAGCAAATATTTATAAATGACGCGTGAATCTCAGTCTCTGACAGTACAACGATAAGATTACTTAACGAGCACCTGGGTACCAATTCTTTTACATAGTTTTCATAAGTAATTAAAAAAAAAAAAATCTAATTTGGCCCATGAGGGGATCGAACCCGCGACCTTCGCGTTATTAGCACGACGCTCTAACCAGCTGAGCTAATGGGCCGCGATGACACGTTGCAGCCGAAATCAACTTGAGTGGCAAAAGCAGAAGCTAGTGTGCTCTCGCCTGAATGTAAATGTAAAATATAAACAGTTGCCGCACTTTCATAGTTGCCCAATTTATCTCGTAGTTTATTTAGTGCCGTAGCGTGGCCCACATTGAAGCGGGTTTTCCTGGGCGACACATATATATTTTTGAAAACTTTTCATAGTCCACAGTCGGGAAAGTTCGGCTGAAGGGCTCGGGCACTCGTATCCATGGACCGAATGCGGCTGTGTGCGAATTGATGTCCCTTTTCCGTTTGCCCGCGAAGGATCCGCAGTTGGCTTTTGACTACGGTACGGTTTGGACGTGCTTTTTTCCGCGGCGCTTCCGCCAGGACCAATTGCTTTCCCTTGGCATGGGAAATCGTTGAAAGCGGCCCCGCAATCCCGCTCCTTTTCGTACTCTTTGCAATTACGGCGTAGCGTAATTGGATAGGTGTAAATTCACAATTTAGCACTGCAGTGGTTGTGCCACTTGAAGTTGTGAGTGCAGTTCGATAATCTGAAGGTTTCCGCCGTGAGCGACGCTTTAATTATTTGGACTGTCACAGATGTATGCCAGGAGAAAACGATACCATTCGATTCGACTACAGGAAATGAAGGCACTTAAAACTATATAGATACTTGTATCTTCGTAAGCAAAAGCGTGCCCCGACTTGATATGCGTGACAAGTAAACACCATTACCCCTAAATGTCAGAACTGCAATGAATTTTTGATGTATTAGCCGGAATCCAGGCCTTTAAAGTCGCTCGACTAATGGCATCGTCTGGTTCGGCAGTTGTTCCGGTTCTCAACACCTGTCAGAGTCAAGGCCCACGAATTGGGCAAGGGAATTGGGTAAAGGAAGTCGGTTCGGAGACGACCATGGAACCACCCACCAAGCCAGCGGTTGAACAGCTTACATAACGAGGATTGGAGAACAATTTGGTAGCCACAAGTGCCTTGAGTGTGCCTGCAGACTTACAATACTGACCAAGTAGTGCCTTGGGAGCGAGTTCCTGATTGGATTAGCCCCCAAAAATGTCGGGCAGCTACCAACGCCAGAGCCTGGAGCTCCGTAGCCCAGACCATGCATCTGGGGACGATCCCGATGGATGTTTGCGGACCCATTTGGGATCTTCGGCCAGCCAGCGAAGGCGGCAGCAACGCATCGCCCAGCAGCGGCAGGATTCGTGGTTCCGACACTCGATGCCGCCGGCAATAAACAGAGACTTTGAGTCCCTGGAACACCTGACGCCCAGGGCCTCCGATGGCCTGGATGAGCAGCTAGCCGCCTCCGTTTCGCACAGTGTGCACAGCGGTGGCAGTGTTACGCTTTGCGGACCACCAGACCATTCCAGCATCCATCTGAACAGTGCCAATAGCAACCTCGGCTTTATCGACTCGGATACGCCCAATACGCCGGTGACCCCGGTCTCTGGACTGCAGCCCCCTGCCTCGGTGTCCACCTCCGTGGCCGGGACACTCTCCTCCCGTCGTCGGTCGTCCAACCGCAAGGATTCCAAGGGCTCCATACTGTCACGTCAGAGCGGGAAGAGTCGGGTTTCCGTTCTGGCACAACGTGGACTGCGAATGACGGCCTCGTTTCTGCGAAGGAAGCGCACGGAGTACGAAGGTGAGTGCGGGCTTAGGCGTAGATGATGGATTTCCAAGAATTCCTGGCATTCAATAGGCTAGTCACAATCCGTAGATGCTGCTTGTGGGTCGGGCCGGGCATCTCCTTACACCAGTCGCCTTCTCCTTTTTCGTTTTGGATCAATAACGTTGGCGCCCCGTGGTCTGTGGCCCAGTGGAGCGAGGGTGCGGTTTTTCACTGCCAGTTTCACCCGGAGATTTGTTTGCTAACTACTTCATTTGTTTATAGACCATACTTTTTCGATTGGCCCGTTCAATATACGCAATCATATGCAGTGCTGATTTTCTACATTTTCCGCTTATAGAAGGTCAAAGGAGTTTTCAGTTCTATTTAATATACTTTATGTATGGCGCGCTTTCGATATAAATCTTTCGAAAATTGAATTACGTTATTTATTATTAATATGACAATGGAAAAATCAGAACGTGCTTAATATAATAAATAATTTACAACAGGTAATGTGTCTCTGTTCACAAACCTTCCCATTGGCATACAATTAAAAGAGCTTTAAAAGAGCAATTACAAAAAGTAAACAGAATGTTTTCACGGCATTATCAGGCACTTCTGCATTCAAAGTTTATTGTTAGCAATAAATTTGTTAAACGTTCAAAAACGATTAAACCGATTAGAAATGTTTGAGATAGCTTATTCTAAGCGCACATGCAGTGCATAAAGAAACTTCTGTTCACGAACAGCAATACGTATCTTAAAGGAATAATTTATAACTTAATAAGCAGTGAGGAAGTTTAACAGGCAGCTTTAATTTAGTTTAAACTTTAGTTTGAACTTAGTTTAAAAGCGTGTAAATGTAATAGACAGAGATTTTACATGTCATTCCCAGCCATGTCACAGATATGTCACCCGACTTTACTGGTCGTTGAGTATGCAAACGCTGTAACTGTCTTGCCACGGTGCCGCCCCTGTTCCCCGCCAGAATTGAAGGCCCCACCCGGCAGCCAACCCCTGTGGACTGACCCAGATTGCATGAGCCAAACGAGCGGCATGGCCCACAGGAAGGGCACGTCCTGCTGCCGCATGTGTGCCTGGCTCTGGGGACTGGATTCAGAAGCCACTGCTTTTGAGCAGTAAATGAGCGGAAGCAGCAGTAGAAATAAAAGCCCTGCCAGCTGCAGTTAAAGTACGTACGATGAGTGCGATTTTATTGTGCTTAACTTAAGCTAGACAGTCCTCTGAGCCTGAAGGACCCAATCTCTCAGTTCGGCAATGTTGGCATACACGCCGGGATAATTGGCGACGGCGCAATCCCGTCCCCAGGAGACAATGCCCACCAGTCGGCCACCGGATACCAGAGGTCCGCCAGAGTCGCCCTGGCAGGCATCCTTGTTCGACGCCGCTGCACAGATCATGGTTGCTTGGATGAAGGAACCATATCCGTAAGTGGAACTGGCACACTGCGTGCGCCCCACAATTTTCGTGTCCACAAAGAGCAGCGTCGCTGACGAGGAGCCACCGGTGGAGGTCTGGCCCCAGCCTGAGATGCTAGCTGCTGATCCGTGAGCCGGTGTCGCAGTGGCCATCGTAATGGCCTTGATGGTGGAGCCGAAGGTCAGTTTAGACTGCAGCCGCACCACTCCAATGTCGTTGACCTTGGTGTTGTAGTTGTATCTCTCATGCGTCTTGATGGCAGCCACCTGGACGAGAACGCCACCATAGGTTCGCTTATTGGAGCCAGCCCTTATCCGGAGATTGGATGTCGTGGTCGGGTCGAAGAGGCAGTGGGCAGCGGTGACGATGATGTTGTTGCTGATAATGGAACCTCCGCAGAAATGAGCTCCGGAGCGCTGCAGAGAAACCTGCCAGGGACGATCCTCAATGGAAGATGCTGTGCCTCCTACAATCCGGCCACCCAGCGATGTTTGGGGTTCCAGACCAATGGGAGTGACTGCACCATTCGTGAGGGCCAGCAGGGCAAGGAAAGCTGTTATTTGTAGGAACATGTTTGCGGTAGCACTCTTCAACTTTGGTTGGCCAACTAACTGCGCCTGATGGCCTTTTATAGCCACAGATTGGGCATTGCCCGTGCGGATAAGGGTGTCAAATGACACGGTCATATTTCATTCGTATCACTCGCCGATTACCCAAAGGCCCATCATCCGGCCATTGTCTCCAGGTGCTGGCCGGATAATAGCTGCTTTTAATTGCCGACTGGTTATCGATTAGTTAGCCTGTGCAGTGAGATAGGTCAGTTGCAGAGCTTAGACTTATCGTAGGAATGCTTGTTTTGACATCTCAATGGGTCTATAATCCATTGCCTGCTCTTCCAATCGATTGACTGGGCCTTACCAATTGTAAATATATCAAATACAGATTACTCCTTTCGTTCGGTGCGCAAAAAGCATTGTAAATTGCATGCCCACTTACGTGGTTTGCATGAACACGAAAGCCAAAATAGTCGTAAACACTCTGCACTAGTTTATGCTTTTAATATAGGAATTCACAAAAATATACATATAAATACATAGGTACAAATCATGAATAACTTATTGAACATTTGCTCGACTTCGTTGCCCAACGTAGAACACGGAAAATGCATTTAAAACAACGGACCACTCCACTTCCGCTTCTACGGCAGGACTCGGGCTGTCGTTTATTTTCCAATTAGGTTAAAAGTGTCACGTTCAGTTAACAACTTCCGCCAGCGTTTTATTCTTGTTCAGTATTGGTTTTGCAATATGGCCAACGTGGTGGGCGGGTTCATAAATATTGGCCTAGCGCTTCGTAAAGCAAGTTTTCGACTCGGGCGGCATGCTCCGGCGCTGGAAAACCCGTAGACCGGATCAATGGGGAATTCATGTCTGTGGTGTTTCTGTACCTACCAAGTCGTTGTCGGACATTAGGTGTCTCTTCCAGCTGGTCAAAGTTTCCGAGTAGGTGAAATACTCCACCACCCGGTTGAAGGTGACATGCTTCTTGGGCTTCAAGAACTCCTCACCGACGCCATCACCTGCTCCGTCCAATTCGTCATTCCTCATGATTAGAATGGGTTTGAGCTGTTGAGTTGATCTCTTTGGCTGCTCTTCAGACATGGCTTAATTGATAAAAATATACTATTTATTCAAGCTGTCACTGAAATCTGGCTTCAGAGATTAATTCCTAAGAACTAAATTTGTCACTTATGTGTGAGCAGGCTACTATGATAGTTTTCTGCTCGTCCTAATGTGTAAATATACGGCGTGTTTTAATTGCTTAAAAAATCAATGAAAAATCATTTTACTAATTTTTTCTTGCTAACAATATTTTTATAAAATATATACATTGGTAAATAATTTAGTTCCAATTTTTTTCGCAAAACTATAAGAGTTGAAACTAATTATTAAGATACTGTAATATTCTTTAAATATGCAAAAAATATTTGTCAGAAGTGGGATTCGAACCCACGCCCTCAGAGAGGACCAGAACGCTCATACACTTTCGTTCAGAAAGTAAGATTTATCATCTTGAGTCTGGCGCCTTAGACCGCTCGGCCATCCTGACACTTGGTTTCGTAAGCGCCCAATTTCTAGTGTCATATAAATAAATACAAAATGGGGCGTTGAAGCAATAAATTAGGATGTTCTCTGTTTGCCGTTCTATTGTCTAAAAGCATTTTCAACTCGTTGCGCAGATAAGATCGTTCAATAAACCGTTTAGCTTGATTGGCAAAGCAAATTAAGATACCCCACACGCGGAGAAGTTGGGTAACTAAAGGGACGGGAAATTCAATCATCCTTGACGGTAAATTGAATTGACATTTCACTTAGCTGCCTTGCGAGTAATAGACCACGTTAGATCATCCTTGCCGGCGTTATGTGACATCATCGCAGGATATTCGCTGTCCTAGCATGCGCGGCATGAGATAACATTAACAGCCGCCCATAATTGGGCTTTGCTTATCTAGGTTCGTACATAAAGCTTGCGGGACACGTTCTCATCAAATCTATGGTAACTTTTTAATTTTCAAAGTGCATTAGAAATGTAGAAAAAAAAAAGAATCGTGTGGCCCATGAGGGGATCGAACCCGCGACCTTCGCGTTATTAGCACGACGCTCTAACCAACTGAGCTAATGGGCCATGTGTGCGCGATGGCCAAAATACGACTTGTACTAAAGAGCAATTTTAATAGAACTGTTAAGAATTGTATTAAACTGTATGTTATGCTGGGAGTCAAATAGAACTGTTAGGAATTGTATCTAACAGTATGTTGTGGTGGGAGTCAAATTTATACTTCTAGCGGGAACAGTTATAACACTGTTATACGTGGTGCATTTTTGCAGAAAAACAGATTGTGCCAACAGAATTAGTTAGCACACGGTTGACAAATGCAAAAACCAATGCTCAAAGTAATCAGGATGTTAAAAAAAAAGGTTTCCTGGCCCATGAGGGGATCGAACCCGCGACCTTCGCGTTATTAGCACGACGCTCTAACCAACTGAGCTAATGGGCCATGCGTTCTCGGCTGCCTAAGTTAATATGAGAGTGAAAAGCTTGTTACCATCTTAGAAGACCATTTCTTTAATATATTTTTATAGCTTATGTTTTTTATAAATTTATTTTATTTCTCATTTTTGAGCCAACAACAGGTAACCTCTTATCATAAAGTTGTTCAAAACTTAGAGAATGCTATGTTATGTTTCAAATGCATTTTTCAGTGCTTATGTACATATATCTGTATCTTTATAGTTATAGAAGTTAAGATTTTTATCAACCTATGAGGTTGTCTCGGAATCCTTGCCCCCTATGGGTATAAATTTCATTTAAGGACGACTACATTTTGGTACATCGTACATACAGTTGCGAAGAATCGGAACATTGCAAAGTTTTACAGCAGCTGGTTGCATTGTTTTGAGGTACATTTTCATTATTAATTCTTAAAAAAATACTACCAAAATAATTAAAAATAAAAAAGTTAGTAAATAATATCTTGAAACTTACAAGTCGTTGCGTTTTATTTTTTTTGATAAAATTTGTAGTTCAGCTTTTACAGACCGTTGAAGTTTCAGATAGACGCTGGTTGAAATAAGGGGTGAGCCACTGTATATTGAAATATGTAGGTTAATAATGAAAGAAAACACTGTACTTGAAAACTTTTTCGTTGCATAAAATAGGAAATCTCCCATAACATTTTTATAAATAAAAAATATATACATTTGGCCCATGAGGGGATCGAACCCGCGACCTTCGCGTTATTAGCACGACGCTCTAACCAACTGAGCTAATGGGCCATGTGCCGTTTGATGTCAAATAACGTATTTAACCGAACGGAATAAACTATTAAGGTTTTTTGTTTAAAAGTTTAAAAATGTATAAGTTATTATTTTACAGTAAGCTCTAAATTAAAATAGTTTAGGTTATTATTAAAAACAATTGAAATTTTTCATATTAACGGGTGTACATATACATATTCTATTTAAACTTATGTTTTGAGATAGTACAGTTCTTTTTCGTGTATCATTCCATAAGACATTTTTAAATATCTTTATGTATTTACAAAAGTATGAATTCTGTACAATTGGTTATAATAAGATGCGTTCTATAGAACAGCGACGGCGATATTATTATATGGCATTAAGCATATGTAAGTAGTTTTCTTATGTTAATGCAAAAAACTAGCGACGAATTAAAAATGCTATAACATTTAAACGTCCGATTTTAATTTTTGTGTGTGTGTTACACTATCTCTATCCATAAAATAAAATGATAAACTAGTCGATGATTGCTAAAATTATCAACTATTGGCTAGAAAAGTTCATGGTGTTTTGGACCATTTGATGATTTTCTTTTTTAGTTTCGTATTTTGCAACGTATTATAAAAAAAAATATGTTCTGGCCCATGAGGGGATCGAACCCGCGACCTTCGCGTTATTAGCACGACGCTCTAACCAACTGAGCTAATGGGCCTTGTCCGAACTTCTGACTAAATGTATTTTTCAGCGAACAGCGAAGATAACCGAGCTACAGAGAAATGTTCCATGTTCGTTTGACTGTTATATTACGAGTAGAACTGACATACGCGCAGTATTCGCGCAGAGAACAAGCGAATCTGACACAAGCATGCCATGTGTCAGGATGGCCGAGCGGTCTAAGGCGCCAGACTCAAGATGTCAAATCTTGCTTTCTGAACGAAAGTGTATGAGCGTTCTGGTCCTCTCTGAGGGCGTGGGTTCGAATCCCACTTCTGACAAAACTTTTTTTGTTTATTGTTTTTGTAATCAATGCTATTGGTATTCTTGAAAAATTGTTTCTATATAAACTTATTAAAATCAATTTTACAATACAATTTGGGAAATATCAGATTCCCTTCGTTGAAAATTATTATTAAAGGGGACTTGACTATGAAAAGCTAACTTGCTTCCGTAAACTTCGCAATAATGTATGCAGAAATTCAAAGAATATGAACATAAATAGTTTTTGAAACAATAAATTCATTAAACAACGATTTTTTTTTAGCTATTTTTAGTATTGTACGCCTTCCAGTCTGCTACGCCTGTTGCAGCCATAAATACATGGCCCATTAGCTCAGTTGGTTAGAGCGTCGTGCTAATAACGCGAAGGTCGCGGGTTCGATCCCCTCATGGGCCAATTGAATTTTTTTTTGTCTTACGTTTAGTTGATGCCTAAGGGTGAACCTTTAGGCTTGGTCCTTAGACCTTTCACATCATTTATCAGGCTGACACTTGGCCTTCCAATTTTGACATCCAGATGTGTGATAACTAATTGCCAAGCGAGTTGCGTGCATGTAAATCTTGATAGCACATTAACAAAGGGCTAAAGCCAGCTTAAATTGATTTCTTGGGCGCTTACTTTCCGCGGTCTGGCAACCAACCGCCGCTGCTAATACAAAAATCAAAATCCACCCCACCCCACCAAGGCAAACACTTGATGTTGGGTTGCTCTGTTGCTTCGCCACTCGGCGACGCGCTCTCTGCTCATTTTTTCAGCGTTTCAGTCGCTTTTCGAACCGCCAAGCAAAAAGTAGTGCCAGCGGGTAGACGCTTTTTGGACCGGTTAAAACGAGGTCGACGTGTTGAGCCAACGCGAATTGTTAACTGGCAAAAGTAAATACTTTACGATATCTACGATATTGTCTGAGTGTACAACAGAGTCTTTCGGTGATCTCAGCGATGCACAGTCATCCGTCAGACAAAATGCTTTCGAATATAGTGACTGCGTTTAAATAATCCCACTAATCCCGCGCCGCTAAAGGTCAAATGTAATTATCGGTGGGGCGTTTGTTGCATGGACAACAAGAACCACGATACGGCCGTAGAATTTGTTCCATATATCTACATATGTGGGGGAAAATAAGTGCTACCGCGTCAATTTATCGTTTGATTTTCATATGCTATGGCTATGCTACCGACCAATGAAGAGTAGCAGCTGTCCAATCAAATGTACAAAATTTACGGGCACAGTGAAAAAAAGCTCAATATATGAATTATTTTATGTAGGAATTCATTTTAAGAATTCATTTTAGATACATAGAAAGTTTTCTCTCAAAATGCATTATTTATAACTTAGTCAGCACAGGAAACTTTCTGTAAACACAAGTATTTACTAACAAATATGCAATCAACGCGGGAAATATCTGATTAAAAACAAAAGTGGGTGGTATTTTCTCTCCATGTAAAAAGCAATTCAGCGTGGAAACGACAATTTTATTATCATTCATCCAATGGATACGCTATGGAAAGTCGATTCGCTTTCGTACTGCTGTTTTCTGGTACTCACTTGCTCTCGCGATCGTCTCATTGTTGGTGTACTGCTCTTTCTGTTGTTTAACAATAGCAATTGTTGTTAATTGCAAATGCTGTTCAGACCAGTTTTCTTTGCGGTGGGACGCTCTCTTCTGGCAACTTTTATCCCTTTTATCGGGCATTAGCCGCACTTGCAGTGCATGTGCAAACCAATTTACACGTTAATTGCATTAGTCCCACTCAAATCGAAGGGGTTTGCGGATCGAATCGGTTAGTGGCATCAGCTTAGTCCTCAGTGGGATGTCATCGTTATATCGGTGCGCCTGGGGCAACCAGCAGATCTACAGACTTGAAGGTAAACACCAGTTCGTCATCGTTGTGACACGTTTTACATTCTATTCGTCTAGTATACTTGTAGTTAGTTCGCAGCTGATCAGAGATCGTTTCTTTGCCAAAATTGCCACAATTGCCAAATGGCTGTGGAAAGTTGTCTCTTTTATTAATTTTCGTCACTTTTGCCTCTATTTGCCAAAACTGAAATTAATTAAACTATTGGCGAAGGAAAAACAAAGAATGTTGTGCCAAAAATAAACGCAAATTAAAGCGAATGACTAGACAATCTCGTCACGCTGCCTGCGCTCTCCATCTGCCTGGGAAATTGATGGGGTATGGGGTATGCACCTCCATTTTGACTCACCCTGTACTTATATAAAGGTAATCAAGCATAGCATTACTGCTTCCGCAGCCCAGTATGGAGGTGTTCCAGGGAATGCGGGCTTTTTGCTCGCTGGCCAACTAAACAAACGATGACACAGTAGTGTTGGTCTGTTGCCAATAGTTCGCTATCGATTGTGTGTGGACACCTTTGTTGTCTTGAGGATGCGACTTGGCCCCCCTCAAAATGAAAAGAAGCGAAAACACATCGGTGACAACCGCCAGTTCTCTTCAAGTTTGTATCTGTTTACCTTTCCCAGATAAGCAGTACTAGCACAGACATAGACGTATTGCTCTGTTTCTGAAACTCACTACAGTCGGGTCAAAATTATCACCTCCCATTAGGGCACATATTGCCCAACTCATTGCCAGTTGTTAACGAATGTTTAATTTGGGATTCCATGCCTTTTGCGATTACGACAGCTATGTACAAGAATACATATAATTAGATCTGTTCGGGCTGTGCAAGGAATGTTTTTGTTATATATCATGCACTCCATTTGGCATTTCTGCGGCTGAATTTATATGAAATCCGCAAATAAGTAAGTTTGCTTGGAATGAATCCAAAATACCTACTTATTCCTATGTCTATGGTGGTATTTTTAGACGCCGTCGCGGCTGGCAGAACAAATTTTAATAGCGTCGCAGATATGTATATTTTGGTTGCCACATATGTTTACCAGATAGATCTACTAGAACCGATTTACGTCAGACTCCATAAGAACAAATCGAATCTGAATTCCAATGATGCGTAAGAGGAAAGCCTTTACCTATAAATATTAAAGACTAATTTACCTCCAAGTCCAATTGGGTACATACGTGTATGTACATACACGTATATAATTTCGTCGATTTTCCAGCCCAGTTGTAATTGCGTTTGCTTGTGCGAAGGTCATCAGGAGTTGATTACAGGTACTACAGCTACATGTGCTCGCAGACTGCAAGGCATACTCCAAGAAACTGGAGCAATCGATAAACCCCATTCAGTGTACCCCCTAGACCCCTGGCTGCACTTTCAGCACTCATTCAGGAATCCAATTCTCAAATCCCCACACGTGCACCGCCACCGGCGAATCCTTTCACAATCGAACACTCGATGGTCGCTTTAATGGCTCTGCGGGTGCCATAATTCGGTTTGTTTTTGTTGCTCCTGGTGACCATGTGATTATGGGCGGAAAACACGTTGGATACACACGTAGACGTACTGGGCACGCAAATAGATACTTTTTCGTCACTCATATCGTTTGGTCAGTGCAGACAGCAGAAAAGCAGACAGCAGAAAAGCGGAGAAGCAAAAAGCGACAAAGGCGCTTCATTAGCTACCCATTTCCGAGGTCGATGATCGCTGGACTTTCCTATCCGTCCACGCCCCCAAAAACATACATATTTGAATTTCTCTATGGCTAAACTACCTTTCGTGTTTACCTGGGCGCACCAGGTGACTTCCCGGGGGAACTGGTGGGTTGTCAGGGCTAATTAATCCAATGTATATGGCAGGAATACTGAATCAAAGCGGCCATGTAAACATGTAAACATATATACAGAATAGCATAGCTCTATAATAAGATTTAATGTCGAAGCGGTGGTTTAGGGGATTTTAAAGGATATCGTGTATCCTTATGTCCTTTTTAGAGGCACTTTGCATTGATGATTGGATGGCTGGCTGGCTTACTTCTTCGCGTAATGACAACTAAATTGCCCTCCTGAGTGGTCAGTAAATCAATACTAGGCCAATGAAAAACCAGTAGCAGAAATACAAACACGTTTGCAATTCCAGTAAATCACGCGATTAAATTGAAGCTTTGTCTATTTAGTCCTCCATATAATATCTTCCAGAAAGTTTACAAATATCGATACACATTTTTTTACTTAATAATACGTATATTGTTGTTTACTATTTCAACTGTTTTTAAGCAAAATGTATACTTATTTCATTATTCATATTCCATTCAATTATTTATTTATTTCATTTACACAATATATGTAAGTGACTAAAACGTGATTGCACTTAAAAAATGAGTCGGAATATACAATAGTATATACAATCTGACGTCTCTGGGTTATTCCAGTGTGCCTCAGCACAGCAAGCCTTTGAAAATCAAGCCATAAATGATAGGAATCGGCAACGTTGACTTAAAATGACAGTGAAACGCAAAATCCAAAGTGCAGTAGAATTTCGCGACTGCGAAAAGTCTCGGCGGTCCTTTTGACTGAACCCACTAATTGAATCGTGTCGTGTCGCAATAGATAATATCTGAAAGTTGAGTGAAAGGTGTACCCGTTTATTTGCGGAGCCATGTCAGGATGGCAGACTCCGGCAAACACGCGAGTGGTGGTCACAATGGAGCGCACAGCGAACGCAGGAACGCCCAAAATGGACGCAACGGACACGGACACGGACACAGCCAAGGACAACAGCTGCAGTTCCTGGACAATCCGCCCCCCAGCCAAGCCGCCTTCAATGTGCACAGCCTATGGCCCAGCATACAATCCGGTGTCCGCCGCCTGAGGAGCCAGGTGCTCCGGCGGACAGCCACCACGGGTCCAGCGATGGCTCCGTCCGGTGGAGCGGACCTACCTCCCTCGGACAACGACCAGGCCGTGTCATCCAGGAGCGGTGTCGGGATCACGGAACCAGACGGCAGTAACCCGCATCGAAGACTGGACGAATCCTCGGTGGTGGGCAGTATGCAGTCACTGAAAAATTTCCTTAAAAGAACACGCCCAGGCCGGAAAAAACGAAAAGGTGCCTATATATTAACTCTATTAACTGTTCTTAAGCTTTTACATTACATTTTTCAAAGATATATATGTACATATGCATGTATGTATAGCTTTTATATACATAATGTCTAGCTAGGGAATGTCTTTAAAACTAAGAAAACGATAAGGTTCTTGAACCACATGAGCCTATTAAAGATTATTTTTCAAAATACCATGAAGTTGATATGGTCATAAAAGTTTAATATTTCCTGTACAAAGCGATAATTATTAGAAATCATACGGAATGCGGTATAAAGTTTTCGGCAGGAAGTAGTTAGCAAAAAGATTTATTCTATGATATTTTTTTTGTATATATGTAAGGTATATATCATATACATATATAACATTTTTGAATTAGGGTACTCATTGGTCGAGTCTTACTACTACCATGTTCTACGTCACCAAAGCATTTTACTTAAGGCGCAGTCGCGCTCTCTTCGCACTCTCTTCGCCTCTCTCTTTTCGCACGCTGCTCTCCCTGGTTTCTAGCCCTTTGTTTTGCTATCCCGTTTCGCTTTCGCTTTTGCTCCTGCATTTCCAAACACCCCCCACACCCTCCCAATTCCGCACCCCCGAGGGGTACGCAATGTTTTGGGTTTACTGATAAATCGCAAGCTTTATAAGCTCCTTTTGGAGAATGCAGTACGCAGCTTTGCGGGGTGGTGGGTTGGCCTCCAGGGGTTTCCAACCTGGGTGACCCACACCCGCACCCCTTCCCTGTTGTCCTTTCTGGGTCCTTCGAGCTCGTGGAAATTTCGTTTCAGTATTTCAGTCGTAGTATCGGCGCTCAGGAGAGCGCACATAGTAAAAAGTGTGTGGTGAATGTGTGTCGCAGAATATTTGCTAATACTTTTAGTAAATTTGGATAATCGTTCGCCAATCAGTGTCAGCTGAGCAGTTACCAATCAAGTTAGCTAACTGAAATCAAAAAGATCTGTTTAGATCTGTTGGCCAGAAATTCACGTGCCAAAGGCATTCAACTTAGTGGTGACAAATCGATACCTGAAACGGAAAAGTGCAGGCACGTTGCCAGGTGATGGATGTGAAAAAGTTAAGCGACCAGGTGGCCAGGCAAGGAACATTGGGGAACCACTCTGATTAGGTGGTCAGATGGTGCTCCGCAGGAATCCCTTCAGTGGCCGTGTGTATAGGCAAATGTGCATGTCGCAGAATCCTCCGTACGCGATGAAAATTGTGTTTTCTTATACGCAGTGATTGAAAACAGGAGGCGCAGGCGCCATCCCACAGGACTACTCTTATACCAATTGCCAACCGTCACGCCCACTTGTGGCTGATAATCCTCTGCCGAGGCTGTGACCACCATCCTGGGGTTTCCCAAGCGGCATCAGGAGGAGACCGCCGGCGAGAGCATTGCCTTCGTGCCCGTGGGCGATTGCGACTCTGGATCCGACGAGCTACCCGGGCCCGAGGAAGAGGAAGCGGAGGAGGAGGCGGTGGAGTCGGTGGTAACGGCGCTATCTGGGGATCGGGCAGGACGCTTCCGTTGTCCCGCGCTCCTACGCCGGCTCAAAATGGACTTCCGTAATGTCTACAAGGCGATGCGCATTCGTTGGAGTCGTAAGTCAAAGCAATCGTTTGGATCCTTTAGATCCCAACAAAATTCTTTAGATTTTGGATAGATATCTACGGTCTAGATCTAGATATCTACGGCTTGACTAAGGGACTTTCAGTAGCGTTAGCTAGTGAATAAGTAGTTATAGCAAGCCTAGCTTCGAACTCCCTTTTCCTGTTGTGTCAACCAAATTTTGAAAGTCCATCGCCATGCTGGTGCGCTGCCCGGTGGTTTGTCCAGTTGAGAAACTGGTCACGGAACTGAAGAAGCACCACGTGATTCCGCGTCTGTTGGCCTGCAAGCCGACGAAAGTGATCAGTGTGCTGTATCCCTGCGATATCGACATCAAGCCGGGCGTCACGATAGTGATTAATGAGGTGCTAAAGCAGCCGATCATTCGGTTTAAGGCCAATCCGGAGCAGTTCCACACGCTGATGATGGTCGACTTGGACGTGCCGCCGGAAAACCATACGGAGTGGCTCATTTGGATGGTGGGCAATATTCCGGGCTGCGATGTCGCCATGGGTCAGACGCTTGTGGCCTACGACAACCGACGGACCATCCAAGGAAAGAACATCCATCGAATCGTCTTCCTGGCCTTCAAGCAGTATCTGGAGCTCGATTTCGACGAGGATCTCATTCCCGAGGGCGAGGAAAAGGGTCGTGCCACCTTCAATTGCCACAAGTTTGCCAGGAAGTATGCATTGGGCAATCCGATGGCTGCCAATTTCTATCTGGTGGAATGGATGTGGCGATGGACACCTACTTTCCTGACCTCCGAACATGAAATATAATAAAATCGCAGAGTTTTCACCTGTTTCTTAGAAATAATTTCTCTTATATACATATAATATATATTATTCAGAACGACTTTAATTTAATTCCTTGCCATGCATATGTATATATTACAATAAAACCCATTATATCAAACATATTATGTGATTGCCCTGATTAATAGTAGCACTCAAACGATAATGGACGATTGCTAATCAGCAAAAATGAGAACGTAATTGAAACATCGCTGTCCACTGTAATAAATGCCGTGTAATTTCCCGATTTCTCACGTTTTGATATCACCCATTAATCAACCCTTTCATGAATATTTCCAGATGATGAGGACTTCACCTCGTCCGCTGGGTACGATGCAGATGATGGGGAGAGGCGTGTCATAAACCTAAATGGGCCACAGCCCACTAAGTACTGTAATAATCGCATAACGACGGCAAAATATAGGTGAGTAAGTGGCCGCCATTTAGCGCCCGATAGTAATCATGACCCAAATGGATGGATAGACACGAAGTAACCAACAATCTGTCAATCTGTCTCGTTTGCATGCAGTTTCATCAGCTTTTTGCCCGCGTTCCTGTTCGAGCAGTTCCGGCGGTATTCCAACTGCTTTTTCCTGCTAATTGCCATACTGCAACAAATCCCGGAGGTGTCGCCCACGGGTCGTTACACCACGCTAGTGCCACTGATGTTCATCCTCTCGGTGAGCGCCATTAAGGAGATAATCGAGGACATTGTAAGTGCTGAGATGGAAATATAGCCAGTAAACCCATTAATATATTGCCATGACTTTCAGAAACGACATCGGGCGGATAATGAGATCAATCACCGATCGATAGAGCGCCTGGACAGTGGCTCCTGGAACACTGTTCGCTGGTCGGAGTTGTCGGTGGGCGATATCATCAAAGTGGGTATCAACACCTTCTTTCCCGCCGATCTGATTCTTCTGTCGTCCAGGTGCGCAGCCAAGTTAACCCCAATTTGGTTTGATATGTTTAATTTGCATCTGATGCGTCCGCAGTGAACCGCAGGCCATGTGCTTCATAGAGACGGCCAATCTGGATGGCGAGACGAACCTGAAGATCCGACAGGCCCTCCCAGCCACCGCTGAACTGCTGGAGACGAAGGATCTGCAACGATTGCAGGGCAGGATCGAGTGCGAGCTGCCCAATCGGCATTTATACGAGTTTAACGGGGTGCTCAGGGAGACTGGGAAGCCGTGAGTAATTCGCCTATAAATAACAACTAATAAAATAGAAAGAAAACTAATTCATCAACCAACGCCACGTTATTCAAGATACAATCTCTAATTAATGACGAAACTGCAGATGTACTTCTGTCCCCCTTCTGTTATTTCAAATGAATGAAAACTCACTAAACACCTGTGTTTCTTTTTCAGACCCGCTGCTTTGGGCAATGATCAGGTGCTCCAACGCGGCGCCATTCTGCGGAACACGGCGTGGGTGTTCGGGATCGTGGTCTACTCCGGGCAGGAGACGAAGCTGATGAAGAACTCTACCTCGGCGCCACTGAAGCGCTCCACCGTAGACAAGCTGACCAACACCCAGATCCTCATGCTCTTCATGATCCTCATCTCATTGTGCATCGTCAGCGGCCTGTGCAACCTGTTCTGGACTAGGGAACACTCGGAAACGGACTGGTACCTGGGCCTAACCGACTTCAAGACCAAGAGCCTCGGCTACAACCTGCTGACCTTCTTCATTCTGTACAACAACCTGATACCCATCTCGCTGCAGGTGACGCTCGAGCTTGTGCGTTTCCTGCAGGCCATATTCATCAACTACGACATTGAGATGTACCACGAGGAGTCCAACACGCCGGCCATGGCCCGCACCTCGAACCTGAACGAGGAGCTGGGCATGGTCAAGTATATATTCTCGGACAAGACAGGCACCCTCACGCAGAACGTGATGGAGTTTAAGAAGTGCTCCATCGCCGGATACGTGTACTCAGCCGAGCGAACGCCGGAGGAGTCTCAGCTGGTGCAGAATATACTCAGTCGCCATGAGACGTCCGCCGTGATCGAGGAGTTCCTGGAGCTGCTGTCGGTGTGCCATACGGTCATCCCCGAGCGCAAGGAAAACGGCGACATGATCTACCACGCTGCCAGTCCGGATGAGCGGGCTCTGGTGGAAGGTGCCCAGAAATTTGGCTACATCTTCGACACACGCACCCCGAAGTATGTGGAGATCAATGCGCTCGGCGTGCGAAAGCGCTACGAGGTTCTCAATGTCCTGGAGTTCACCTCGTCGCGTAAGCGCATGTCGTTGATTGTGCGGACGCCGGAAAATAAGATCAAGCTATTCTGCAAGGGAGCGGACACGGTGATATACGAGCGCCTGGCTCCCCAGGGTCAAGCGTTCCGGGAACAGACGCTGCGTCATCTGGAGGAGTTTGCTTCGGATGGATTGAGGACCCTCTGCTTGGCAGTCGCTGATATAAGGCCGGATGTTTACCAAGAGTGGAGTCAGACTTTCGACAAGGCGTCGGTGGCTCTCCAGAATCGTGAGAGAAAGCTGGAGGACGCGGCCGATCTGATTGAGAACAATCTTCGCCTCCTGGGCGCCACAGCAATCGAAGATAGACTTCAGGATGGTGTACCGGAAACGATTGCCTCTTTGCTGGACGCCGGCATCTATATCTGGGTCCTCACCGGCGACAAGCAGGAGACGGCCATCAACATTGGCTACTCCTGCCGTCTGATAAGCCACTCCATGGACATCATTATTCTCAACGAGGAGAGCCTCGATGTGAGTTGATTTCTAACACTTTGATAGAGGAACTTATGTCGTTAAAATTGATATCTTTACTTCTAGGCCACCCGCGAAGTAATCCATCGCCATTATAGAGTGTTCAAGAGTTCGTCGGCGAAGGACGTCAATGTGGCACTAGTCATCGATGGTACCACGCTGAAGTACGCCCTTAGCTGTGACCTTCGCAATGATTTCCAAGATCTATGCATTCTGTGTCGGGTTGTCATCTGCTGCAGAGTGTCCCCAATGCAGAAGGCCGAGGTCGTCGAAATGGTCACACAGAGCACGAATGCGGTGACCCTAGCCATTGGCGATGGTGCCAACGACGTGGCCATGATCCAGAAGGCGAACGTGGGAATCGGAATTTCTGGAGTTGAGGGACTCCAGGCGGCGTGCGCATCGGACTACTCGATCGCCCAGTTTCGCTACTTGCAGCGCCTACTCTTGGTCCACGGTGCTTGGAACTATGCTAGGATCTCTAAGCTGATCCTCTACAGCTTCTACAAGAACGTATGCCTGTATGTAATTGAGCTATGGTTCGCCGTCTACTCCGGCTGGTCGGGCCAGATCCTGTTTGAGCGCTGGACAATTGGCCTGTACAACGTGGTCTTCACGGCCATGCCGCCGTTCGCGATGGGACTCTTCGAGAAATTCTGCACGGCGGAAACGATGATCCGGTACCCGATGCTTTACAAAACATCGCAGAATGCGAAGCTCTTCAATGTGAAGGTGTTTTGGATCTGGATATTCAATGCACTACTGCACTCGGTGTTCCTTTTCTGGTTGCCACTGGCAGCGTACACAAAGGAGGTGATCTGGAGCGATGGCAAGACCAGTGATTACCTATTGATGGGCAACTTAGTTTATACTGTAAGTACTTCTCGTGTGCCCAGTTGATTCAATTGATCTTGATTAAGCCAATTCTTGTTTTAGTATGTAATTGTAACTGTTTGCCTGAAGGCTGGACTCATCACCAATTCGTGGACCTGGCTTACCCATCTGGCCATTTGGGGCTCCATTGTCCTGTGGTTCAGTTTTCTGCTGATTTATAGCCATGTGTGGCCAACGTTCAGGTTCGCCAGCAACTTTCGCGGCATGGACATTCAGCTGCTGTCGACGCCAGTTTTCTATTTCTGCTTGATGTTGGTGCCCATTACCACGCTGCTGATCGATGTGATCTGCAAACTGTGAGTAAATGAGGTGTGCGCCATGGAATGTAACTCATTGAACTGTTCCTTATTGTAGCGTACACAACACCGTGTTCAAGACACTAACGGAGGCTGTTCGCGAGACGGAGATCCGACGCAGTGACATCTCCGAAGTGATGAACGAACCGCGATCTTCGTAAGTATCGAAGCAATCGCCTACCAGACCCCCGTAGTCACGCTTTTCCTCCGGACTGGAGGCTCCCCTACATTCCTCCATACGTATTTAGTTTTTGTTTGTCCAAAAACGAAATCAAACTATACCCACTTTCAATTTGAATTGTTGCGCATTTGCTAAATATTAACTTGACCCCCAAGACGTTGATACTTCTATAAACCTATCCTCTACTACCCGAAACAAGGCTGATTGAACATATGTGCCTGCACTTTATACCCTGCTTCTTGTAGTCTTTGCACCAGTATCGAAACCAACCTTAGTTATTATTAGAGTTTGTTTGGGTCATAAAAGCATAACTAAATCCAAATCATTCCGTTACCGCACTTTCACCTACTCGAATTGTGTTTGTTCAAGTTTCGATGTATGTTAGTTGCTGTTATATCAAAACCAAAGTATCTTCTGAATATTGGCCACCGAAAGTTGCTTCAAATATACGTATACCTAGAATCGAACACACGAATACCAGAGAAACAACAAGTGTTGACCCAGGACCTTTATGATAAGACTACAGACCGCAAACAATGAGAAATGAAACTGTATTAGTGGATAAATGTGTAAATAGTATAGAGCTTAGAGTAAGATATGTTTTAAACACAATATTTCTTGTCATTTGTTATCCATTCACGAGTGTCATGTGTAACCTATTCAATGCATATAAAAATATAGCACATCTAGATAATGTTATTTACGAGTTTAAACTCATGTTTAGATCCTAATGTTATGTATTTACCCCAGTTTGATACGCCTTTTGTAGACCTTATAGAGCAATTTTGAATGCAATTAAAACATATAAATTGGATTTACGTATATATATAATGTATATATATTGGCTGTGTTGAGGTATTCTCGCCTAGCTGTGTCATTAAATAAAATATAAAGAAACAAACACAATTTTACTGAGTTAAGACAAAAACTGCCAGCATCAATCAGATTCAGAATTACCCAATCTTCGACTGCATCAACATGAGCAAGTATCTAATGAATTGAAATCCCTAAAATGTAATCTCTCTGTCTTCCTCTATCCCCCATCGATCCCTGGCGGCGACGATTGTCCCCTCAATCCCAAACCCATGCATTCAATCGATCCATAAATCCATTCGCAATCCCTGCACCCATGCGACGCATTAGTGACTCCGGTTTTGGATACGCCCTCGGCAAGTTGATACGATCCAGCCATGTCCTGATTTCGCAAGATCATCGCTCCCAGTCGGAATCCAGCAGAGTGTCGAATCTGCGTGTGGAGAACCTGGAACTGGAGGCCGACACGCCGCAGCAGGAGCAGGACAGGCAGCGCCAGAAGTGGCGCGGTGGTCAGATGCCCACTGCAGTTGCCCGGAGTGCGAGGAACAGCACCACATCACCCACCACGGCCACTCTGCACATGTGAGAAGGGGCACGGACTGCCCTCGTCGAAGGCAAAGCTAATCGAATTACTTTTGTAGTTATAAAGTGTATCTGTTAAGTGCGCATTGTATAGTACTGTAACTTGCATTCCGAATGGGACTATTTCCCGATTCCGCATCCAGAGAAGAACTATCGAATTCATATCATATTTTCATGTGTATAAGCTAGTCCCAAAACGCGGATACTTTTACATCGCATACTGTATGTGCTAACCAACTATTTGCCAACTGTGATAGTGTCTAAGAAGTAGCCAGAGGTGTTTAGGCACGTAGGATAGGCCAATAATCAGGGAATGCTATTTTGTGAGACGTCTTATCCTCATTCCCAACAAGCCGAGTTACTTTATTTAAATCTAATCGTCATTAATGTGTTAGCTGGATGTTGAACTTATTCTTCTAAGACACTTACCAGGTTGTAAATTTACATTACGTTAACAAGCCTAGTCACGAATGTTCCGTTCGATTCAACTAACAATTATGATTAACCAACCGATATATATGTATACTCATCCCAACGTTATTGGAATGTGATGGTACCCAGACGATATGTATGTATCAGTTTTGAATATATGTATCCCGCACCGTCCTCCCCAGCTCGCATGCAATTTAATTCGGCCAATGATCTATATACTAACGCAATGGCTGCTGGTTGTTCAATCCGATCTGCATACGATCGGATCCGATTCGATCCGCTCTGCACCTATGTTGTATGTACACGTACTTATGTTTTATTTTGTATTACTCGACACCCAACAACAAGCGACCTAACCAATCACACCCAACACCTACTCGCAGAACCCAAACACACCCAACAATAACTAATCAATATATAATTTAATAAAAGTCAAAGAGTCAACAGCAAAATTCTGAAACATGTTTATTTGAAATTTCTCTGAACGTTCTCTGCGTTAATGTCTGTGTGCGGTGTGCGCAGTACCATGTATGCCTTGGGATCGATAATTCGGTGTAAGTAATCGTGGATAATGCTGAAACATCATATCTACACTCTCACAACACAACGTTCCATCCACACACACCCACTCTGCCAGTGGCACTTCACCCAGTCACAGGGTATTTTCCAGAAGGGAGGTATACATAGCATCTGTATACGGGTAGATAGGACCTCAAACTTGTAAACCTATGACACTTTATGGTACGAACCTTATGATTTACGTAGCATCAGAGAAACGTTGTAAATTTGCTCTCCAGAACATCGTATCGCATCGTATTCCTTTTATTTGCCAACCTTAAAGTATGTAGGCTCTACTCCATTTATTACGTATTCTGCATGCCCCTTCAACTTGGTACACACCCGTACACACCTTATTGCTCATCCTGATTTGATTATACATTGTATGTATGCTCCTCTGCCCAAGCCCAGAAAATCTCAATAATCCGATTGAGTTCGGACTCACTAGTGTAATTGCAAGAACTGTGTAAAGTGCTAACAATTCAAAATGGAAACTAACTTATTAAGTGACCGCCCCTGCCACCGAAATTGAAATCCTTTACTAAACCATATCCGACCCGCTCAAAAATTAACCCAACAGATTCACGGAAACGGCCCGGCTGCTACGTAATGTCTTTACCCGTCGTGCCAACACGAGGGTCGAAACGGATCTCGAGCTATCGCGTGAGTACCACTCAGTTGCAGGAACACAGCCATTAGTGGTAGGACTTCCCGAGCAGTAGGTCCGCATCCTGGGGGCTGGGGGTAGCATTGCCTCCATTTCGGGGGCTCCCTTGGAGGTACATCTATCTATGGGACACCGGGACCACACTCACACATTACAGATACCACACACATGACCACACCTCCGCAGGACTGCGATTTATAAGATTTTAACTAATCGACTTTGTCTACCTTCTCAGATGGCTACGCGTTTTCCCAGGAGGAGGGCGGCGTTGTGCCGCAGTCTATCATTATACGTTCTTATGATACGAATCTGCCAAAGCCCGAGGGAAACTAAACTGGAAACGCTGGCACTGCGGAGCTCACGGTGCACATGTATATAGGAGACGGCCAGGAGCAGCTACACACGTCAACATTTAGACTTCGATTCAGATTGGAACACACATACATATTTAGAGCACACTTCTGGTAGGCCAAACTAAGAAACCCACATATACATCACATTTATTCTCTATGTGTCTTACACCAGCAGTAATTGGAAAACATTTCGTAGAAGCCTAAACTAAACTAAACATTGAATATTGCGCTTATAAGTTTATCTGTCTTTGCTGTTATTTATTTTGTAAGTTCGCGAGGAAAGAGGCTAGAGTTCGGTCCTTTGTATCTACACGGATGTGATACGGATACAGACTTGCATTCTTTTTTAAAAGTCTATCTCTAAGTAAGCAGTAAACATTTGTACCTACATATGCATTACATTATTGTGAATTTCAAAAACATATTGATGTCAGCAAAGATTCTGTATTTTTCGGTCGCCGAACCGCTGATATTTAATGGAAATAAATCATATTTCTCTAGTTGCTTTTGCCTTTTGGCTTTTAATATGGGGCCTGGAAATTGCGATGAACTTTTGAATTTCACGTTTGGCGCCAACTGTAAGCTTAACAGTTGATGAACAGTACAGTGTGTACACACCACTGTTCTAGTGTTGTCTGGCAGCTCGACTGCTAAGTAATTGTGCACATATGGCAGCGCCACAAAAATATACGTTTAAATAAATACCGCGTTTATGAACCGATGTTACTATTTCCACTAGTGGTAAGTGCAGCTAGTGAAACAGTGAACCATTTTATTTAATGTATTACTTAAATACGTTCAAAATCATTTAAAAGCTTTGGCCTCCACTGCTTGGCCATTGGCCAACACTAGAAGATCACCGATGCCTTTCACAACACTACATTTGCAAGCCGGGCTTTGTTATCGCACAAATTTTATGTAAACAAAAGAAAACTTCGCTCTGCTCCATGGTGAGTGGTTTTGTGTCCTATCCCACAAGTTTTTTCATCCGGCGATCCCTGCAGATCAGCTCAGCCCCCCTGATCGCCCTACTCCTCGCTTGCCTGGGGTGTGCGGCCAGTGAGAAGGTGCCCAACATTCTGCTCATCCTGTCCGACGATCAGGATGTGGAGCTACGCGGTATGTTTCCCATGGAGCAGACGATCCAGCTGCTGGGTTTCGGGGGCGCCCTCTTCCACAATGCCTATACGCCCACGCCCGTCTGCTGTCCGGCGCGGACGAGTCTGCTGACGGGCATGTATGCGCACAACCACGGCACCCGGAACAATTCCGTGGCTGGTGGATGCTACGGATCGCACTGGCGGCGGGCCCTAGAGCCCCGGGCTTTGCCGCAAGTCCTGCAGCAGCACGGATACAACACCTTCTTTGGCGGGAAGTACTTGAATCAGTACTGGGGCGCTGGGGATGTGCCAAAGGGATGGAACCACTTCTATGGCCTACACGGCAACTCAAGGTACTATAACTACACACTGCGCGAAAATACCGGCAACGTGCACTATGAGTCGACGTACCTAACCGATCTGCTAAGAGATCGTGCCGCTGATTTCCTAAGAAATGCTACACAATCCGCGGAACCCTTCTTTGCGATGGTGGCTCCACCGGCAGCCCATGAACCCTTCACTCCCGCCCCAAGGCATGAGGGCGTGTTCTCCCATGTGGAAGCCCTGCGCACGCCCAGCTTCAATCAAGTTAAACAGGGTAAGAAGGTTATCAATTGTGATAGTCATATGAGTAATACACAAAACCTTTCAGACAAGCACTGGTTGGTAAGAGCAGCCAGCCGTCTGCCCAACGAAACAATCAGCACCATAGACAAGTATTTCCAGAAGCGCTGGGAAACGCTGCTGGCTGTGGACGAACTGGTGGTCACCTTGGTGGGCGTGCTAAACGATACGCAATCGTTGGAGAACACCTACATCATTTACACCTCCGACAACGGCTACCATGTGGGGCAGTTTGCACAGCCCTTCGACAAAAGACAGCCATACGAAACGGATATTAACATACCGCTGCTAATCCGAGGACCTGGAATAGCACCCGAGAGTCACATTGACACTGCCGTCAGTCTAGTGGACTTGGCACCCACAATATTGGCCTGGGCCGACATCGACACACCATCCTACATGGATGGGCAATCATTTCATGAGATTTTGCTCAACAAAAGGCGGAGGGTTCCGTTTTTTGAACGTTCCCTGTTGATCGAGTACTGGGGCGAGGGAACACTGGCCACGTACAATCCGGAATGCCCTTGGTCACAGAAGGATCGCTTGGCGCAGTGCACCCCTGCAGCGGATTGCCATTGCCAGGATGCATGGAACAACACCTACGCGTGCTTGAGAAATATTCGCCACCGGGAGGATCGCATTTACTGCGAATTTCGGGATAACGAGGTAAAGTAGTATTCAACATCTTCTCTTATCTATATTCCATTTACTTTTCAGAACTTTTTGGAAGCATATGACCTGCAATTGGATCCCTTTCAAATGACCAACATTGCCTATGATCTGCTGCCCATTGAACGAGCTTTGTATTCGCTGCGCCTAAAGAATCTCACACAGTGTTCTGGCCACTCGTGTTTTCTATAGATATGTGCTACAATATATACTACTCCCAACCTAACCAAATAGTCATCCAAATCAAATGCGAGTACGCTCGGCGCATTTAGTTTTCGGGATATTTTTGTATTCAGATACCATGTGATTTATGTGCTATATACATAGTCTCAAATTAATCATATTTTAAAGCCTAGTTATATTTCTTTGGAACCATTTCAGTACTGAAAACATAAATACGTTAGATACGGTCACCGGTTGAATGAGTGAGATTGCTTACGTGCTGGTCAGGACGTCCCCTTCCGGACACGATGGTATGACCATTACTATCGATTGTAACAGTACGTCCGTCTGGGCGCTTCCAAACGGATACATTATTGTCCCAAATCCCTGCCTGATCGGGGCGTGCCACAAAGTTCTCTCCCTGGACGCGGGCATCGTTGATCCCACGGCGGAAACGTTGAGCGGAGAAGCCACCATTTCCAAAGTCAACGGTGCGATCTGGTCGCTCCACATGGAACTGGGGACTGCGGCGACTGCGTTGAATATAGACGCCGCCATTACCAACAGTTACGGTGCGATCTGGACGCGCCACATGGAGCTGCGGACTGCGCCGGCTGCGCTGAATATAGAATCCTCCGTTTCCGACGTCAACAGTGCGACCGGGACGCTCTACGTGAAACTGCGGACTGCGAGGGGCACGCTGTGGGCTTCCCACTACCTTAGCTCCACTGGGACCTACGTTTTGGGCGGAAAAACTGGGGCCACTGATGGTGTGGGAAGCTAAAAGGAGGCACATAATATTGGGATCTCGGATAATGTGTATAAAACCTTAAACGTACCTGGTCCACCAGCATTCTTTCGGTGTACAAACGTGTTGCCCGAATCATCCGTGTACACATGCTCACCCCGTTGAGGAGCGTTTTCGAACTGGCCACCCACACCCGGCACGCTGTAGGTTCCTTCGTTCTGGCCCCTTATATAGACCTGGTTGCCCGGCGAACCGAAGACATGCGGTCCATTGCGACCGTCGTAGGTCTGCTGTGGTTCCGCAGCTGCAAGGATTACAATTGTGTCATATAACACCTTTCACAAAAAAGTAGATTGTGTTCAGAGATTCTTACCGACGCAGATAACGCCACAGGTAGCTAGTACTATCAATCCAAACGATTTCATTGCGATCAGTTCCAAAGCGCAGCTTCAACTGAGTGCAGTGGAACAGCTTCTAGTATTTATAGTCGGCATTATCATTCGGGCGAGCTTGTTTACAGCATCGTTCAGAATTTCCCAAACGTCACAATCCGATAGGAACTGGGTGCTTGCGATCGGGAATTTCTAAAACTGTTGTCGCCCTGACCCGCAGGTAACCATAAACATTGAACGCCTATCCCGCGAATATATGATAGCTTAGGTGGAAACTAGTTAGTTGCTACTAAGTTGTATTAGAATATGGACAGAGTATCTTTAGCACGTGCTTATAGAGCTTCGTCGAGCTGAATCAACCTGTCGGGTTTTCTTAGCCACCAGATAGTTGCATTTAAAGCAGATTGCCTTTGGCACGAGAACCTATTCCTGGAAGTCTCTTGTTACTAGCTTTTTGTGGCTTGCAACTGCAGCAGATATTGGCTAAGTGAAACTCATTCTGCTGCTGTCGCTCGGGATAAAAATTGAGATTTTTAGGCCAGCCATTTATCAGTTGATTTAAGTGAAGCTCGACTAATTGTCCAATAAGTTCAGCTTATAAGTGCTTTCTTTTTAAGGTTAATACAAGTACATCTATATGAGTTATAAGCTCTGACTGGGAATGCCTAAATAATGTTTGATTTATTTTTGGTTTTCAGAAAAACATTGCTTATTAGAACTTTAATTTGAAAAAACGAGTTAATGTTTCTAGAAAATACCTTAAAATAGCAGAATTTCTATTATTTTGAATATTATAATATTAAGCCAAAAGCAGTTTGAAATAGACAAGATAGATAGGAGATAATTGTGCTGACACCCGACTATCCACCATAGCCAGCGGCCACTGTATTCCCCGCTCAGTGGATGCGCCCACCCATTTGAATACAGACTGCCACATGCATTGTCTTCCGATGGAGTCAAATTCGATTCGCTTGCCCTCATGTTTATTTAATCTGATCAATTGGCGCAGCGTGTCACATAAATTTGGACAATTTTAAAAATGCACAAAATACACTAAATTTGCTGGTTGTTTGTCTTGGCCAGACCCAGGATGCCAACGATGCCGTGGATGCCATGGATGCCGAGGATGTCGAGGATGCCGAGGATGGCCACGATGCCGTCCGGCGACAAATAGACGACACTTGTGACCAAACCATTGCCGCAAAAGGGGGTTTGCCTTTGGCCTCGGTTGGCTTCTGGCCACGTCGATGTCGGATGTTGGTGCAACTCAACACCTTGGCAAATGAAAAGAAATTGCCCGGCGTAGAAGGCCTGGGCTCTCCGGCTGTTTCCGGTTGCACGTGCAGATGTCTCAATAGCCCACCTCCTACTCCTGCCCCTCCCACAATTCATCCTGCTGCCTCCGCCAACAAAATACTTCAGTGCAATTGCATTTAAATCAGTTGGCCGTGGTGCTCGTGCGTTGTTTTCCTTCCGAATCCTGCGGATCCTTCGGAGCCTTCGCATCCGTCGAGACCTCCGTGTGCGCGGCACCCACATAAATTATGCACAATTTTTTGCCAGCCAGCCAGGAGGTGGAGCAGAAGGTCCACGTCTCCATGGCCTGTGCGCCATTTGTTCATTTCGAGACCAATAAAATGAGGCATTTGAAAGTTGTAAATATGCTGCTGCCATTCGACGTTCAGTGTCTGCGGCTCGTAAACTGTCGGCCAGTGTTTTGTCGGTAATTTTGTATTTGCCACAGTTGCAATGCGCTTAATGAATTGCTTGTGTGGCGCGGCTTGTTGCATATGCATAAGTTCGGGGAAACCCGTCTATTTCTATATTGCATTTAAATGTGACGCCTTTGGCGGACCTTTCCTTCGCTCATCTACATATATCCCAATATTCAGTCGAGGCGACTGGGCTGCCAGCGCTTTCTTTGTGTCGCCGTGTAACATAATATTTTACTCAGGGATCGCAGAGAAACAGCGAGCAGTGGAAAAATTTGTTTGGCCAACGGATGGACAGCTGTAAAATGGGAATAGAAAAAACAAACGGAATGGCTCGTGCCATGTCATGTTTTGTGATGCACGGTTCCAAGGATGTGCCGGGTGTCCTTTTTCTCCTCTATTTCGCCCCTTTGTCATGTCGCTCGAATGGCGCACACCCAACCTCCAACCACCCAGGCATCCAACCATCCAGGCATCCCAGCATCCGCGAACCCATCTCCTCCTTTGAGCACTCGCCGTGACAAGGCAAACGAATTGAGGCATAAGTAGGAATCGCTGTAATATTTCCAGGCAACAACCCATCCGAGTTGCTGGCCAGTTCGGATCACTTCTCAGTTCTGTTCCAAGTTCAGTTCTTAGTTCAGCTCAGTTCTTGTCGTTGGCCGTTGGCCGTTGGGCCACCGAAAAACTTTAAGCCAAGACAATGCGACATAATCGAAAAACAACAGACGGATGAGTTCGCGCGAATTATGCTGAAATTGTGGAGCCCTCTCATCTGGCTGGTTTGGTTGGGGGCTGAAATGTTTACTTTTGATTGACTACGCTGTTTCATGAAAGCGTCTCTGGCCGGGATTACCAAAGTCCATTTTTTTAGGGGGACATGCATCCGTGTTGGCTGGATTACATAGCTCTATACATTTATATAGCTTATATTCATATATTGGAGATGTTCTAATTATAAGATATTATTTGATATTAGAATGTAAGGCTTAAATGGCCGAGATGGGTCTTTATATATTTTATAGCTTGATTTAATTATAAGATATTAAGATGTTGTGTTCACTTGAAAGTAGCGCTTGAATGGCCAGGATTTGGGTCACCACAACTGTGCTTTTGCTCATTAAAAACACTATCTTAGATGCAACCAACCAACCTACAGTATCAGCACGAGGAAAAGTACGACTTCGAATCGTTCATACGCTCTGGGGACCCGTAATCCTGGAGTCAGCAAAGTCTAAGCCAAATCGATTATAATCCGGGTCCAAAGTCGTTTCGGCTCGCTCCGCCCAGAAGTATGCAACACTTTGCAGTCGCCTGCCAGCGCTGGCAATTGCAATCGAAAACTGTTGCATACTTGGCGGCTGCACGGAGATGCACTGCCTCCCGTTGCGAGCATATAGATATATGTATGGCCCCACTTTGGGGCCATATATGCGTGCTGGACTATTTATCAATTTATTACGCGCAAAAAGTTTGTTGTGCTACTATAAGCCAACTGTCGCTGGCAGCGATGTGTGGCATAAACCTGTTGTATCCGCACACTGACGTCGTTCAATGCTCATTGGGAATACGAGGAGTGTGCGTGCCGCAAAATTAGCCAGGCGCACTCGTACGACATTCGTATGTATATAGAATCTGTATATATACGGAAATCTGGGCATCAGGTGGCTGGGGCTTTGTTAACGGATTTATGCAGCCATAATAAAACTTGGGCGCTGCAAATTGATTTATGGATGGGAGAGCGCGCAAACAATTGCAGATACTATTCTATCTAGCTCGCAGGAGCTCTGCTGGCTGCAAAACTTTTAATTTTCTAAATGTATTCGCCGACAGAGAACTTGATGCCTTCGATACGCAACGCACATAAAGAAGCAAACCCAACTGGCGGCGAAACTGGAAGGGAGTTGGCCCAAAGGCGGCCGAGGGGCGAACATCCGTCCCAGAGAGCCGAGCTGCAATTTAATGGCGGGGCCAACGTAAAAACTGGAAAATTATGACCAAAATGAGAATTTAATCGAAATACGTGAGTGGAAAAATGAAAATTTGACTGCAACTTGGGAACGCGTCTGACTGGCCGAAGACCGAAGCTTTCTCACCTTTCTTCTCTCTGGGAAATGTGCTGCAGTCAACGAAAGAGGACTCGGTTTGTTCATACGCATATAAATAGTGGTTCTTTGTAGGATCTATGATTTGCAAATATTTTATACTTCTTGTTTTAACATTTTACCATTTGAACAGCTTATCGGTGGCACGTATATGGTTGGCTATTTACTTTTATGAAGACATTGATATTTCATCTAGAGAGGTAATATATAATAAACCGCTTTAACGGGTATACTTACTTAAACTTTTTTCTTAGCTTGGAGCTCCGTAATTTGTAACAGTGCACAAGTAGCTAGGCAACAGGCGGCGGAAAGCAGCATAAAATACCCAGTGCAAGCTCATGCAACTTTTATCACGGCCACAAATGCTACTGCTACTACTACTGCTGCTGGTGCTGGTGGCTCCTGGCAGCTGGTTGGTGGGTTTCTGGTTGCGGGAGCATCCTGGCGCACTCCGGCGTATCCTGGCATCATCATCAGCGCTGGCTTCATCTGCTTACGCGTTGCCTTGAGGCCCACGCCCACCGAAAGCCGCCCCCTCGCTGCAGGATGTGGCGCAAATTAATGCCACCGCCAGTGACTCCTGCTGCCTCGGAATCGAGTGGCACGTTCCTTTATTTTTCGCCCGATTCCCATACGCAGGCAGACAGACAATTCTCAAATGAGTCAACAATAGTAAAATGCTTTATTTTATTACCAGGCATTGCCAGGCGAGAGATCGGCCAGAGGAGCTACCTTCTAGGAGCTTGTTTTCCTGCCCTCCACTTGCACGCCGCTCGCAGTTGTTGATCTTTAATTACTGGTTCAGTTGGCAGTGTTTGTGTGCACACTTGCTACTCGGCAGCGTTGCAAGTAACCTGCCACGCTTATCGCTAATTTGGAATCTGTTTTCAGCCCTGGTGATGTCTTATAGCTGCAGTGAAAAGTATCTGCGGCGCTAGTTCGGGCGCTATTCGGGGACCGATGGTGTGCACTGGATGCATTTAGGCGCTAAATATTTAATTCCCGCTGGCAACATCCGCTGCTAATTGCTTATAATTAACTAAATGACAGCCCGGGCCGCGGACGTGACGGCAACTTCATCTGGAGCTCATAAAGCAATCACATGCACTTGCACAACTATAAAAACTTCCGTGTCCTGTCCCGAGTCCTTGGTCCTGCGTCCTGCGTCCTTCGTCCTTGATTCTGGCTTGTCCGTCTCTTCCGGCTGTCATGCTATTGCCATTAGCCTGGCCTTTACTGCTCTGCAACATTTCCTTTTGCGACTTCTTTGCTTGGGCTCGCATTTTCCTCCTTTCCGCACCATTCCCCACTCTTTTTTTCCTTGCTGCCGTCCGACTTTTGGCAATTTTCCATATGCAACACGCAACAGACGTTTTTATGTTTTCTGTGTGCGCCACCCATAAAAAAGTAAACGAGCGGCATCCGAGGAGGCGACGGTTCATGGTCACGGTCTTCGCCTCCGTCTCCATCTACGTTTCTGAAGCTGGTGAACTGCCGGAGCTGGAGCTGGAGATGGAGCTGGAGCTGGAGCTGGAGATCCGGAAGGGATGACAATGGTTCCGGGCAAGGCAATGGAAGTCAATTATCGAATTAATTTAGTTGCCCAGTGTCCGGGAAGTGGGCAATGGTTGCGTTTGCACTTGATGCACATCATAAATGCGAACGGCAATGACTAGAATTGGGGATTATGGCCATTACGGCCGGATAGCTGGAGCGGAATTCAAATTGTCAGGACCAGGAGCAGGACCAGGACCAGGAGGGGTAGCTGGGCATGATTGTGAAATCCAGCAATTAATTAAATTATCCGGCGAAATGAAATTTTTGTCGCCGAAAGCAACAGCTAGCCTGCCCCGCAAACATTCCCCGGAATATGCATGTATCCGTGTCCGTGTCCAGACCTCGTCCTTCGTCCTTCGTCCTTGTCCGTTTAATTGATGCGTTAATCCGCATATTGACAGCGGTGCCTGCGGTGGCTTTATGGAAATATGTCCCCAGGCTCAGCCGCATCGCTACTTCGCGGCCCTGTTGAAAGGATTTGTCCGGGCGCATATCGCACCACTGCCACTTCCCGCATCCGGTGGCCTGCGTCCTGCGTCCTGCATCCTGCATCCTGCGTGCTGTCACTGCGACGCTGGCTAAGTAATTTAATTACATGCCGCAAAATTATCGCAATATTGTTTATTGGCCAGCGGCGCTTGACGCATTTTGCGTGAGATTAATCCGACATTCTTTGCCCGTGAACTATCCGCTAATCTGTGGCGGCAGCTCGCCGCAATTTGTCAATATTCACGAGTATAATGCAGAATCACGCATGGCCACATTGCGTATACGCAACGTTAGCATTGCGAATTTAGCGGGCGCTAATTTATTTATAGGAGGTCCTGCTCATAACTACAAACTGTCTACAAATATTGCCACTTTAAATCTAACTATATTTTTCCATAATGAATTTATTCAAAGTGAGTAGCCTTAGAACCCAAAATTCAGACATTAATGATGTTAGCAAACCATTGTCTAAACAAAGCATCGAATCAAAAGCACAAGTATAACTCCTTGCGATGATGCAATTAAAAAAGGCGGCTTACTTTGTTGGCAGCCACTTGGGATGAGTACAAGAGGATATACACGAGCCAATCCCCCGATAATTCTGCCAACTAAACAGCAAACAATGCGTTTATTCGTATTGCCTGCTTCATTGGCATTGTTTGGGGGACTATAAAGCGATGGTAAAACTTTTAATCAAAAGCGAATGCGCTCTGTGCCCGCTAATTACATTAGTTCTGCCTGCTGCTGGTTGGCTTACATACGAGTGTGTTTGACTACATATGGATACACGTAGTTGGGGCTACTGGGCGCACTGGATGCTGCAGTTGCTCCCGCTGAACGTTTGAATATTTTCAATTATTTCGAGCGGCGCATTGTGCTGACTTTGGCATTGACAGCAAGCAGGATAACACACACACTCAGACACACACATAGACGCAGACGCACACACACACACACTCGCAGCGACAGAAGGAAATAGGAAATGTTATTGTCGCTGTGCATCCCCACTCCATTTCCATTTCCACTTCCACTTCCACTGGCAAAAGTTTTGGTATAAAACAAAAATCTGATTTACATGGGCGAGAAAACAATACGCCCGCTGGGAAATCGGAGTGGGTGGGTATCATTTACCCCTGTGCCTGGCAGTGTGTGTGTGTGTGCAGTGTGTGGGTGGCAACAAAGGACATCTCATGTTAAACAGCTGTCGGAAGCCGCCGGCGCAGTCGTCGTACGTGTGCGAAAACTTGACACAATGAAGCAGTTGCCGCTCGGCGGAGAGGGGGCGTGGCGGGTGGTGGGCGTGGGCGTGGGCATGGGCGGACTGGTGACATTGCGACTCTTATCGGTGCACGTTGTCAAAGTTGTGCGGCAGACACCTGTTGCCAGCCAACGCGTGGAAAACTGGAAACCCCATTGAGGTCCAGTCTGTTGTGGCCGGGAAAATGAACACCAAATAATGTTTTCTCAAATGAATACGAGGGGGGAGTCAAATCATTCAAGTCCAAATATCAATTGGGTTTCAACAGACAAGTTAGTTAAAGTTTACTTTACCTTATGTCTTTTATATATTATATTCTTGCCACAAACCAAGTAGGCAAAAGCATTTGGTTTATACTTGACTGAGCCTTTGGACACGACAGCATGATTTTTCTACAACTCTGGTGGGCGCTGTTGGTGTTCAGTAGTCCTGGCTACGCGCAGCAGATCTCCAGCGAGGAGCAGAAGCAGCCGGCGGAGGGCAGCGATAAGTTGCTTAGCTTCAGCCGGGCAGTGGAGCTGGCTCGTCCCGAGTTGCAGGAGCTGAAGGCTTCCTACGCTGGTCGCCAGGAGCAGGACGCTGGCAAGCAGCTGGATCGGCGCAACTCAATCGACAACATGCTGGCCAGTTTTGCCCAAATGGATGGTGACAAATCGAAGGCGACATCTGAGGATGAAGAGCGAGTGCTGCAGGAGGCGGCGGACGCTTGGTTCCGCGACATCCAGGCCAGCATGTCCAAGATCAATCCCTACCAGAAGCGCTCCGGTGGCAAGCAGGCACGATCCATAGGCAAGCACATCATCGACCAGCATAACAAGGCCATGGAGCGCACCGAGATAGGAAAGGTTAAGCTGAAGTACAAGCAAATGGGCGATGACACCATTATTCGCAAGTACCAGGTGACTAAGAACCCAGGTGCTATGCAGGACACTGGCATGAGCCAATTGGATATCAAGCTGAAGCAGGTGCAGCAGATGCTGACCGACCAGGAGCGCGTGGAGGCCAAGAAGCTGGAGAAGGCGAAGGAAGGGCAGAAGAAGGTGGACGAGTCGCGCTGGGTGGACAAGTTGCCCGAGTTCGGTGACAACCCCATTCCGGATGGCATCTACGAGAGCACCCTCAATCGCCTGGCCTTTCCCCATGCCATGTCCCACAAGCTGGCCCACGAGGCCAACTACAAGCTCTCCAAGATCGAGCAGGAGGCCTCCGAGAAGGCCTCCAGCAAGCACGCCAGACCCGGTCCCCTCAAGCAGCTGAAGCGGAGCTCCTGCAGTGGCTTCAATCCCATGAATGAGATCAAGCTGAAGACCAGCAGTCGGCTGATGCTCAAAGGGCTAGGTCCATCGCTGCCCAGTAACGCCCTGCTGGACATCCATCGCTACCAAATGGTGGACAACATGATCCGGCGGAGGGAGCTGCAGGAACAGCAGAATCAGCAGCAGCAGCAGCAGCAGCAGCAGCAACTGGAGTCTAGTGAGGATAGCGACGAAGTGGAACAGCGAATGGGAGTAAATAACTTAATATCACAGAATGAGCACTTGGAGTACCTACAGCCCATCAATACCGGCATGGATGCGAATCGGATGATGGAGCTGCCCCAGAGCTACGACTACCGAGTGCCCCAGTACGATCGCTTTCATCCTCTGAATCAAAGACAAATGTCGAATGTGCGGGAATACGAGAGAACTAATCGCCTGCCCCTCGACTTGGATCGCTTCAAGAGGGAACCCCATATGGAGTCGTCTCCTCTGGAGGCTTTGAATGAAGCCGTTTTGGATCCTTTGTCTGGAGAGGAACAGGTACTCAAGTCTGAGGATCAAAACATATCCGACCATGAGTTGGCCATGAAAATTCGAGTGTTGGACATTAATGAAGTCAAGGCCTTACATTCAACCAAAGTAAAGGACACACATGAGGAGCTTAAGTTGGACGAGGAATCCCTAATCAAGCCCGAAGCTAAACTGGATTCTGAGGTCTCGCCCATCGAGGGAAAGTTTGAGGATAGGTCAGAGGTCGATGTGGAAAACAAACTATTGGGACCAGTAAAACGCGAGGCCAAGAAAGAGCTAACTAACCAAATTGGTGCTAAACTGAAATATGATGGATCTGCTTTGGATGCTAAATCCAATGCAGAGGCGCCTTTGAAAGGAGCTGTACCACTTAATTTGGCCAGAAAGAGCGAACTCAATGTAGCTACTAGTGCAGATTTGTCATCCGACTCTGGAAAGCAAGACAGTTTAAAGAAATGCAAAGGTCCTGAAACGCCTGATTGTCCCGATAATCATGACAGTAATCCCGATTGTGACACGGAGTGCAAGTCGGAAACGGATGCCGAGAAGGATGACAGCATTGTCAAAGTCAACATCAAGCTAAAGCTGCAGGAGCCGGCAGACGAGAAATCTGAATGCGAGGACATCAGTAAAGTGGAGGCCAAAGCTGCTGCTGCATCTGCGCCGAAGGTGAATCCCGATGCGGTGGTGAAGCTGCTGGCCAATGAATTGTCCCTGGACAAGGACCGTGGAAAGCGGCAAGCAAGGCATCGAAGATTTCGTAGACACAACGGGAGAGCCAAGAGATCCTTGGAGGACAACGAGCCCGAGCAACAGCAGCAGGAACCAGAAGATAAGCAACATGTGGTGACCAAACGTTTGGTTCCGCTGCTGGATGATTTCGAAGACCACAATGGCAATCATCCGGGTTTCGGGAACCTGGGTAATGGTATGCTCACCCCGGACGCAGAGGACTCCGGGGAAAGGTCATATCCCAGCCATGAACTGCTGGCTCACTTCGATGAACTGGAAACTGCTCATGGCGGCGACTCCCTGGTCACGATATACGATCCCACCAAGGAAGTGGTGCCCATGCTGAATAAGCGACCCAATGGCGGCTTTCAGGGGCAGCAGCCTCCGCAGATGCAATTTCCACAGCAGCAGCCGCAGATGCAGCAGCAGCAGCAGCAGCAAATGCAGCAGCAAGCACCGCAACTGCCACAACAGCCGCAACAAGTGCAACAGCCGCAACAAGTGCAACAGCCGCAACAACAGGATCTAAGTCGTCAGCGGCATCAGTCCAGTAATTTCCAGGCCAGCTTTAATCTAACCCATTTGTTCAATGAGTTGCAAAAGCTGCAAAATATGAAGGCACCACAGCAGCAGCAGCAGCAGCAGCAACAACAGCAGCCACAACAACAGCAGCAGCAAGTGCAACAGCAAGTTGTGCCACAGCAGCCACCATTGCAGCAACAATTCCAGTTGCCGCAACAGCAAATGCCCGTGCAACGAAATATCCACCAACTGGCCAACAAGCCCATTTCGCCACCCATTAAATCCTTTGGAGTCCATCGCTACTTTGGACCCTTCTTCAACAAGCAACTGAAGCACGAACCCTACATGGCGTCGCTGGAGACCTTGACGACTATTGATCCCAGATGCGTGTCCATCACGGCGAGTTCCAGTGCCACTCCCCTTGGAAATGTAACTATGCCCTTCACTCTGCCTGCGAATTGCACAACTCCCGCCGGTCCAGTGGCATCCACTCCAGCCCCAAGTGGCAATGAATCGATTCATATGGATATCGGGTGCAATTCTCCGGATAACATGAAGCTCAACGTGTCCATAAATGCCAATGTGTTTGGGGATCCTAAAACCAAACAGTTCTGTGGCAATGGCTCCATACGCCTGCTGCCCGCATATAATGAATTGAACCTGGGTGGTCAGATTGATCAGCTTCATGGAGGTACTGCACAACTGGGGGACGATCGGGATGATGTGAGCGTCAAGGTCAAGGACGAAAGACGTATACGCGATGTGGGAGAAGAGTCCAGAGATGAGTGGGAGCCAAAAAGCCCAAAGGAGAAGCCAAGAAAGCAAGAGGGTCACATCAGGAGACCTAGTATTAAATGGAACAAAAAGCATAAGAATCGTCACCAAGGGGCGAAGGCAAAGTTGAAAGGGGGTTCCATGGCAGATGCTTATGAAGCTTCCAAGGAAGCTGCAAATGAAACACAACATGAAGGAGCCAAAGCATCAGGAAAGTGGTCAGTTAAAAATGGTTAATATTTTGGCTATAACTTTTATATTCGTATTTTTGGTTTCCTTAGCCACCGACCACGGGTGGAAATACCAGAGTCCCGCTCGGAAAGCTACGATAAGCTGATCACGGACAAGATCTCCGAGGACATAGTTTCCGCCGTCTTCGAGGCGGTTGGCAATGATCCGGGCATGGACCGCTTGCTGGCGGTTCTGGAGAGGAATCGCAAGTGCGCGAATAAGCAGACCAAGAACTTCTACCAAATCCGCAACGACAAGACCGAGAACTATCTGCATCAGACGGAGACCATGGTGCGGGACACGATGGAGGCCATTAGCAACATTATAGATCAGCAGGTGCGGCGACGCGCGTGCATTCCACTGCGTCCGGATCTCCAGGACTTCTATGACCTGATACTGAAGACGTCCAACGAGGAGCGCAAGTGCCGCGAGAAGCGACAGAGCTCACTTCAAATCCTGGCCGAGGACTTCAGCCAGGATGTGCGTTTACTCGATCCAAGTAAGATCAACCAAAAGTCGAGGATCGTCAAGAAGTTGCTGCGGCAGTACGAGGATCTCTCGGTGGAGGATCAGCAGGCGGCGATTGGTGTGCGCGATGAGTTGCTCCTGGATCTGGTTTACCTCCGGAAGATGGCCGAGTCCGCGGAGCGCTCTCAACGCAACGCCCGACTGCAGCAGGTTCTGAAGCAGACCAGCCTGGACGAGGTCCTGGAGAAGAGCGCGTCCAACGAGTACTCACCGCGCTTCATCAAACTGCTGAAGACGGCGGAGCTCTACAAGGAGGCGGGTGAGCAGCAGGCCAAGGCATTTGTGGGTCTTTAGTCTGCTGATTTGTACTTATTATTTTTACATTTGGTTGCATTAACTCGTTGTTGTTTCTTTTAATTTAAATTCACTTTGCTAGTTCATTAATTCTTACGTATTTGAACAAATTCTGAATAGACATAACTAAGAATAACAAACGTTTTATTGGAATAAATATTTGAAGTAATATTTTTAAAGGATATATAACATTTTGTTTAGCCAAAGTAATGGGAGAGCCCCAGATTGGCGCCCAGATCGGTCTGGCCCTTGAAGGGTCCACTTGTCCACTTGGAGGCCGTGCTGCCAAGATCGAGCCTGGTGTTGCGATCCTGCGACTGCCAGAGATTGGCCCGTCCACCCAGCTCCAACTGCTTGCCCAGTCCGGGTATGTTGGCGTGCGTCAGGCTGGCTCCATGACCATTGATGTGCGAGTAATCCAGGCCAGCTCCATTCCTATCGAACTTGAAGCCATTGGCCAGCTGGTTCTGTGAGGCAAATGCCTTGGCATCCAGATTGTGGACTCCGTTGTTGAACAAGTTGGCGGTGGCCGTCTGCTGGAAGCTGTCCCGCACACCGGGCGTATGGGTTTTGGTCAACTCCAGGCCGTGTCCATGACTGCTCAGCAAAATAAGATTAGTTTCGATATTCAGCAGACGCTTATCCAGCAGAGACTCACTTGTTGTAGGCCAGTGTGGCGCCGCTGGTTACGGGAGTGGATGCCGGCTTGGTCTGGGTGTTGCCCGCTGCGAACACTTGACCAATCACATGGTGATCGGGAGTACCTACGGCCTTGCTTAGATCCAATCGGGCGTCGGCGCCACCACTCGGATTGGATGTCAGTGAGCCACCCAGCACCTGGCGGCGCGCCCTGTAGATTCGGGGTGGCGGCGGTGGAGGTGGATAGTAGATCAGTGGCGTGGTATACGGACGCTGGGGCAGGGCCACCGCAAGGCAGCCAAGTGCGCCAATGATGACCACGATTAGGAGAACTACTTTGCTCATCTTGGATGACTTTGGAGCTTCTTGACTTGGCGGCTGACTACTGACTGTGGATGCTGACATGTGGTTAGCCTGCATTATATAGCAATCGAACTCGGAGCGGGGCTTCCCGTCTATACAGCCAGTGAACTACCGATTTCTAGATGGATGCTTTGTCATGTCTTATCTGTAAGCTGAGCCGCGTTTCGCACTGGAATCCCCGCACGACCAGGTGGATCACACCGCCTGATAAGAGCTTGTGCATCCCCTTGGCGGCGATTTTCACGCTCTATAGGGTTTTTTCTTTTCATTCAGAAGTAAGAAAAAGCTTTTAAAATAAAAATCTTCATACAACATTTTGTTACAAATATAATAATATAATTGTTAAACAATTCTTGTCTATCTCTGCATTTGATATACACCTTTTAATGCTCATGCTTTCCCCCAGACCTATTTTATTTACTTTATTAGTTCGTCTTGATGTTGCAGAAATTCAAAAAAATTAAAAAATATCCCAAGTTGAAGTTCTAATCTCCATAACTCCATATCTCCATAACTCAAAGTTCTATACTCCATAACTCAACTTATCTTAATCGGATTTTGAAGTGGCATACCTCTAAATGATTCTGGCGCAATTCTCTAAAAATCTGCATTCAAATTTAGAAAATAATTTTTTTTGTATTTTTTTTGTAATTTTTGTGATGTGATGATGTGGAAAGTCAAGAAAATTAAAAAATGTCCCAAGGCTGAAGTTCTATACTCCATAACTCAACTTGTTTTAATCGGATTTTGAAGTGGCATACCTCTAAATGATTCTGGCGCAATTCTCTAAAAATCTGCATTCAAATTTAGAAAAATATTTTTTTTCAATTTGTATGTCATTTTTTGATGTGTTGATGTTGTACAAAGTCCAAAAAACTAAGAAATGCCCTAAGGCTGAAGTTCTCAACTCCATAACTCAACTTATCTTAATCGGATTTTGAAGTGGCATACCTCTAAATGATTCTGGCGCAATTCTCTAAAAATCTGCATTCAAATTTAGAAAATAATTTATTTTTTATTTTTTTTGTAATTTTTGTGATGTGATGATGTGGAAAGTCAAGAAAATTAAAAAATGTCCCAAGGCTGAAGTTCTATACTCCATAACTCAACTTGTTTTAATCGGATTTTGAAGTGGCATACCTCTAAATGATTCTGGCGCAATTCTCTAAAAATCTGCATTCAAATTTAGAAAAATATTTTTTTTCAATTTGTATGTCATTTTTTGATGTGTTGATGTTGTACAAAGTCCAAAAAACTAAGAAATGCCCTAAGGCTGAAGTTCTCAACTCCATAACTCAACTTATCTTAATCGGATTTTGAAGTGGCATACCTCTAAATGATTCTGGCGCAATTCTCTAAAAATCTGCATTCAAATTTAGAAAATAATTTTTTTTGTATTTTTTTTGTAATTTTTTTGATGTGATGATGTGGAAAGTCGAGAAAATTAAGAAATGCCCTAAGGCTGAAGTTCTATACTCCATAACTCAACTTGTTTTAATCGGATTTTGAAGTGGCATACCTCTAAATGTTTCTGGCGCAATTCTCTAAAAATCTGCATTCAAATTTAGAAAAATATTTTTTTTCAATTTTTTTGTAATTTTTTTGATGTGATGATGTGGAAAGTCAAGAAAATAAAGAAAGGTCCCTAGGCTGAAGTTCCAAACTCTATAACTCAACTTGTTTTAATCGGATTTTGAAGTGGCATACCTCTAAATGATTCTGGCGCAATTCTCTAAAAATCTGCATTCAAATTTAGAAAAATATTTTTTTTCAATTTTTTTGTAATTTTTTTGATGTGATGATGTGGAAAGTCGAGAAAATTAAGAAATGCCCTAAGGCTGAAGTTCTATACTCCATAACTCAACTTATCTTAATCGGATTTTGAAGTGGCATACCTCTAAATCATTCTGGCGCAATTCTCTAAAAATCTGCATTCAAATTTGGAAAATTATTTTTTTTTAATTTTTTTGGTATTTTTGTGATGTGATGATGTGGAAAGTCAAGAAAATTAAGAAATGCCCTAAGGCTGAAGTTCTATACTCCATAACTCAACTTGTTTTAATCGGATTTTGAAGTGGCATACCTCTAAATGATTCTGGCGCAATTCTCTAAAAATCTGCATTCAAATTTAGAAAATAATTTTTTTTTTATTTTTTTTGTAATTTTTGTGATGTGATGATGTGGAAAGTCAAGAAAATTAAAAAATGTCCCAAGGCTGAAGTTCTATACCCCATAACTCAACTTGTTTTAATCGGATTTTCAAGTGGCATACCTCTAAATGATTCTGGTGCAATTCTCTAAAAATCTGCATTCAAATTTAGAAAAATATTTTTTTTCAGTTTTTTTGTAATTTTTTTGATGTGATGATGTGGAAAGTCAAGAAAATTAAAAAATGTCCCAAGCCTGAAGTTCTATACCCCATAACTCAACTTATCTTAATCGGATTTTGAAGTGGCATACCTCTAAATGATTCTGGCGCAATTCTCTAAAAATCTGCATTCAAATTTAGAAAATAATTTTTTTTGTATTTTTTTTTTAATTTTTGTGATGTGATGATGTGGCAAGTCAAGAAAATTAAGAAATGCCCTAAGGCTGAAGTTCTATACTCCATAACTCAACTTGTTTTAATCGGATTTTGGAGTGGCATACCTCTAAATGATTCTGGCGCAATTCTCTAAAAATCTGCATTCAAATTTAGAAAATAATTTTTTTTGTATTTTTTTTGTAATTTTTGTGATGTGATGATGTGGAAAGTCAAGAAAATAAAGAAAGGTCCCTAGGCTGAAGTTCCAAACTCTATAACTCAACTTGTTTTAATCGGATTTTGAAGTGGCATACCTCTAAATGATTCTGGCGCAATTCTCTAAAAATCTGCATTCAAATTTAGAAAAATATTTTTTTTCAATTTTTTTGTAATTTTTTTGATGTGATGATGTGGAAAGTCGAGAAAATTAAGAAATGCCCTAAGGCTGAAGTTCTATACTCCATAACTCAACTTATCTTAATCGGATTTTGAAGTGGCATACCTCTAAATCATTCTGGCGCAATTCTCTAAAAATCTGCATTCAAATTTGGAAAATTATTTTTTTTTAATTTTTTTGGTATTTTTGTGATGTGATGATGTGGAAAGTCAAGAAAATTAAGAAATGCCCTAAGGCTGAAGTTCTATACTCCATAACTCAACTTGTTTTAATCGGATTTTGAAGTGGCATACCTCTAAATGATTCTGGCGCAATTCTCTAAAAATCTGCATTCAAATTTAGAAAATAATTTTTTTTTTATTTTTTTTGTAATTTTTGTGATGTGATGATGTGGAAAGTCAAGAAAATTAAAAAATGTCCCAAGGCTGAAGTTCTATACCCCATAACTCAACTTGTTTTAATCGGATTTTCAAGTGGCATACCTCTAAATGATTCTGGTGCAATTCTCTAAAAATCTGCATTCAAATTTAGAAAAATATTTTTTTTCAGTTTTTTTGTAATTTTTTTGATGTGATGATGTGGAAAGTCAAGAAAATTAAAAAATGTCCCAAGCCTGAAGTTCTATACCCCATAACTCAACTTATCTTAATCGGATTTTGAAGTGGCATACCTCTAAATGATTCTGGCGCAATTCTCTAAAAATCTGCATTCAAATTTAGAAAATAATTTTTTTTGTATTTTTTTTTTAATTTTTGTGATGTGATGATGTGGCAAGTCAAGAAAATTAAGAAATGCCCTAAGGCTGAAGTTCTATACTCCATAACTCAACTTGTTTTAATCGGATTTTGGAGTGGCATACCTCTAAATGATTCTGGCGCAATTCTCTAAAAATCTGCATTCAAATTTAGAAAATAATTTTTTTTGTATTTTTTTTGTAATTTTTGTGATGTGATGATGTGGCAAGTCAAGAAAATTAAGAAATGCCCTAAGGCTGAAGTTCTATACTCTATAACTCAACTTGTTTTAATCGGATTTTAAAGTGGCATACCTCTAAATGATTCTGGCGCAATTCTCTAAAAATCTGCATTCAAATTTAGAAAATATTTTCCTAAAATTTTTTTTTAAATTTTTTTGATGTAACATGTTGTAGAAATTAAAGAAAAATAAAAATTGTCCCAAAACATAAGCTCATGACAGTAGCAGCTGTTTGCAAATCTAGTCATTGGGTATTCATTTTATACACAGAAATCCCTGGTATAGGAATCAAATTCGATCAGTACGCGATGTATGTGCCCCTGCTCCACCGGAGCACCCAGATGGTGCTACTGAAGAGGCAGATCCGCCGGAAGGCTAAGGAGTTGCGACTGCGAAAGCGTCACGCCCACCACCGCCTACAGGTGATGCGTAGGATCCGTGACCACCTGCTAAGCCGGATGCGGAACTCCATAGACCACCGGCAACGGGATGCGGAGCAGAGGAGGAGGGAACAGGCACGGAGGGCAGTGGGCGGTATGCTGTCCATGTACAAGCACTGGCTGCGCAACTGGTCAACAGCGTTGAGGCTACAAAGTCGGCTAATTCGGCAGCAGGAGCAGGTGAAAGTGGGCCTGCGACGCAGACTTCGACACTTGAGGAAGCAGCTGAAGAAAGTGCGACATCCACAGACTCTGGTGGACAAGTGTTTCAATCGACTGTTCAAGGCGGTCAGAAAGTGGCAAAAGCGATCGGATTACTACGAGCTCATCAAGGATCAAGACAAAGTCTGGGAGGCAGAGGCCCAGGAGGTGCGGAACTACTTGTCGGATGTTCGGGGAAGGCGACCCCGGAAGACGAAACGTCGTAGGGTTAAACAGAATAGCGAAATCGAGGACTTTGCTCACTTCTGGAACACTGAAGTGGTGCAAAAGAACGCTTTGATCAAGAAACAAATGGCCATGGTAGGAAGAAAACCAGACTTGGAGATGGATGCAACACGCGAAAAAACAAGGAAACCCAAGAGGAAAAAGAGGAAAATCATGCCCAAGAAGATTTATTTCAGTTTAGACGATCTCGTAGTTCGCAGAAAAGTGAAGAAAATTAGAAAGGCTATTCGGAGGCCAAGGAAACCAGATCCATTGAAGCCATCTTTCGATGAACTGAAAATGCTGGTACAAGAACTAATAAGATTCAACTGGAAAAAAAAAGTGCTCAAACACCCGAAAATGAGCAGAAAAGCCATCGGAAAAGAACACAAAGTTATTTTTGGCAAAATGCCAAGCTTGTCCGATCTGCCCACCTTAAAACCGCAAATACGAATTAAAAAGATTTGGAAGAGGAGCCGGAAAGTGGGTCCTAAAAATGTAGACATGCCCCAGGAGCAGCTCACCGTTCCCGATCCGAAAATCCCTCAATCGAAATCTCGAAAGCATAGAAGGCGCAAAATGCACTATGTGGATAGGATTATTAAAGGCGAATTGAATGCAATCCTGGAGGCGAAGGCAAGGAAAAAGGCTACTCATGCTGCAAAAACTAGCGCAGCTAAAACTAAACAAAAGGAAAGCAAAGAATTGGAAAATCAGGAAAACTTAGTCTCACTATTGTACAGCGATTTGCCCCCGTTTATGCGGCGTGAAATTGAGCGGAAAAATCAGAACAAACTGCGTTCGAAATTGGTGAAAACTAGTTCGAGTAGTTCGACTGCGTCCAAAGAGGTTTTCATTGAATCCGAAAAAGTCAATAAAATGGAAAAGCCCAAAATAGTGAGTAAGCTTCCCAGTTCGGGCAGTGCTTCAGAAATCAAGAATCGATATGAACTACCTGCCGAGAACAGCCTTTCCCAAGTGTTTTTCAAAAGGGAAAGCGTTGTGTCCCTTAGTGACTCCATAAATAAGTTCGTTATGGCCACTCGAAACCGAAAATTTACCCGCAGATCTATTCGCATGCCACCCATAATACCCAAGAAGATACGTGTTGCTCCGCCAAAAGGCCAGAACGAAAGTCACTACCAGTCCTTAAAGAAGGACATCATGTACATCCACACTAGCCACGAGGATCTAGGCGCACTGAGAATGTCCAACCGGCAAGCCAATCGTAGTACAGCCAGCGAATCCGCTCTACACAGCCACACTTCTGCTCACCGATCTCCCAAATCGCCCTCCAAAAGTAAGTTCAATTATGATGTCCTGCCAAACGATCTCGATAAGATACTTGAGCCTGTGCGAGATGGCTACGACAGAACGGAAAAATCACCACAGGAGTTCCACTACGCCAAGGCTGTGGAGTCCGATGTGGAACGGTTTCATTTGACAGATCTGCACTCGGATGCAAAGTACAGACACTTGCAGTCCTCCCTGAAGGACGTTATAGAGAAAAACAAAATCATTGAGTATATTGCGGATGTCAATGGACTGATGCAGGACGTAGCCAACCATGACATGTGGTCCAACCTCCAGAGCCTCTACAACGAACTCGAAGAATCGGGACTCACGCTGGAGGAAAGAAAGGAAATGCTCGCCCTCAAGTACTTGGAGTATCTTAACGATGTAGTGACCCAGAAGAGCTATACGCGGTTGGAGCCGCCACGGGACAATTTGCTTAGAGTCGTGGATTCCGAGTTTCTGAAAGGGAAACAGAAGAGCCAGGTGGACCGCTTGATGGAGCGCAACTGGTGGACTAGGCACCGGAACAGCACACGGGTCATACCCTTTGGCATGCGTGGACTCAGGGGGAGCAGAAGTAACACATCTCACAGCCGCCGCCAGTCGCAGGAAATGAGAATGGACAGCGTCCTGCACAGGAAGCTCCTCGAGCAGGAGCTAAAGGCGGAGCGACTGGAGCGCGAGGAGCGCAGAAGGAGAACATTAAGCAGCTTCTTGGGTTCAACTTTTAGCCTGAACCCCAGCTTGGATCTGGCGCCCAACGATGAGCAGGATGTGCGGGACATCGAGTGGCGGTACTCCCTAAACAACATCAAGGGCATGATGAACCACCACCTTCAGATGTTCCAGGTGCGTATAAATAACTACCAATAATACGGAGTAAAATGGCATTTCCTTCTGGCTTTCAGGCTTTGGCGCGCAAGACGCGAGCGGAGCAGCTGATCCACAAGGATATGGAGGGAAAGATGGGCGAATTGTATTCCTCGACTCAGTTTCGACGTCATAAACCGGAGTCCACCACTCTTACGCTGAGGAAGAAGCGTAGAAATCTTAGGCCCATCGAGGAGCTATACTACTCACCCCGGAAAACATGTCGCCTGCAGAAGATCTCCGGTTCCTCGGACTGTTTGGCATGCGAGTGCCAAGAGCAGGAAATCGGGGCTTCGATGGTCCTGGAGAAGTGTCCCCGCTGTGGAGTAAAGGTGCCCGTGCCCGCGCCCACTACTCCGTTCCCCATGTCTTCCTCGTCCAGCTGCGAGATCTTGTCCAGCGGATCCATAGAGGCCTGTGCCAAGAACCGTCTGCTAATCAACACCCTCGAGGACCTTTGCACACGCTGTGGCTATTTCCATCAAAAGGGGCATCTTTGTGCACACTCACCCTTGAATATGCGGAAAACCGAGCTCCTAAAGCGGATTAGGAACACCGTACGTACTGCTCCCGAGTGTTCGACAATCTGCTGTCCACGCGGGATCCTTAAGGAGCCCAGCAGTTTTGATCCTTGGCAGGAGGACAAGGAGTGCAAGGAGCGGACTGCGGGCTGAGCACTTTGAATCCACCAAAGTGGCTCCAAAACTCCGGATATGCACGGATATGAGCACCAAATCAGCCGGCTGAGGCGAATGAAACATTTGGTTTAAGTGCTAAATAAATTCAAGTAATGAGTTTGCCTCTGTCTGTGGGTGTGCCTGTGTTGTTAAATGCTTTGCCAAGTTTCATAAAATATGCAAGGACTTTTGCAACACACACACACACACACACACGCCAACAAACACGGCCAAGCTCATGTGATGCACTCACGTAGAGGGAAAATGTCTGCGGGCTTTTAATACACTTGCAGGATGCTGCTCCTCCTGGCCGTGTTCCTTATCCTCCGGCTGCTCCACCCACCGCCCCTCGCTCGTGCAACAAAATTTCATCTTGCCTGCTTTTTTTCGGCCAAGTTTTTAAGTCGAGCCATTGCTGTAATGGAATTTTATTGCATACTCGCACTCGCATTCTGTTTGCGCAAGCGAAACATGTTTCAGACATTTTCATAAATGAAAACGCTTTAGTGCACAGCCGAAGATCAGAGCCGCCCTCCAGGAATCTGCCAAGCAGCAGATCCTATATTTCAAATAAAATGAATTAAGAATGTGGCTTTGACTGATTGTATCTTGGTAAATTGCTTACATGCCTTTGGTAAATCTGGTACTTCTTAATAATTACCTGTTTTATATGGTCTACTTTTTGCTCTTAAGTATTGACTCATTTTTTCTATTTTATATATTACTCAATTTCAGCAAGTAACTTAACCAGTGTGAAGTCATCGCCTTAAGCCATAATTAAAGCACTTGGTGACCGGCAATCGCACGACTGTCGAACGCAAGGCAATAACATTTCTGCGAAATTGATGCCCGCCGATCAATCATTTCCCAGCCTATGGATACCGGCCACTTGGCGGATTCCTGCTCCTGCTCGGTCTCAGTTTCGGCCTTCAGTCCACATCCACATCCACCTCCACATCCTCATCCACAGTGCCATCCTGCCCAGCGGATTGCTGGAGTGGGAAGCTGGCGTAAGCTGAGACGTTTTCATTTGCATTTTTCGCACAAATCGCCGCGAGGGTTGGGGCCAAAACAAACTGCCAAAACCGAATTCCTTTCGAGTGGCCATGGTCCTTCGCAGGACCTCCATCCGCCTCCGATTGGCGATGACTGCTGTAACATTATCTTGTTTGCTCATGACACGCGACGCGGCCCCAGAAAGTCCCTTCATGTCGAATCGTTTCCGGCCGTTTGCTGCCCGCTATTGTCAACTTGGGCACACAAGAAAAATGCTCCAAAAATTATTTTGATATTCAGAAATAATTTAAACAGTTCCACAATTTATGAACAAATTGCTAGTGTACAAACAAACGCTACAACTTGTTAAATAAGTTGCCAGAAAAAATACGAGCTTTTATTAATTAGTAAGTACGAGTAGCTGGGACTTAGCCCGTTTTTTTCAGTGCCTTTCAGCCGCGAGTTGCGATGCAGGACTTGTGATTTGCGACATCCTTTTGTCAGTTTTCTGCGGGTCCTGCCGCTGTCCTTTGTGACTTGATTCCGATGGCTTGTCAAAACAGGCGAACAGGCGAAATGAAGCGTGCAATTGTCCGCAATTCGCAACTTAAGCGGCCATTGTGCGAACGCTTCCGCATGGCTGTGATTGCGTTTTATTAGCTGTCAAATTTTAATTAATTCGCAACATCTTGGCCACGGCATTATGCATTCATTTTGCCCACAAATGGGCAGAAGAAAAGGCCAAATCCGGACTGCAAACGGCCGGGACAATGCCAAAGTGGGCACACAGTAATTATTGGACTCAGGTGTGGGCAGGACATGGAATATAAGTAGCCATAAAGGAGCAGCAAATTGGACTGCTTAAGGGAGAAAGATTGGAGCGGCTGGCAAACAGAAAAAGTGCCCACAAAGAGGAAAGCCATAAGATAAATGGGCTAACTTAAATTAGACTGGCTGCCAGCCGAGAATTGCTAAATGGGGATGTTCCACCTCGAGTCGCTCGCTTTTCAAATGCAAACCTCGGCCAGGTGAGGTCCATTGTTAGAGTGTCATTCTGGACATAATTTGGAACATATATTACGGGATAAACGGGTAAGTTCTTTCAAAGCGAGCAACGTGCCTATTAAATTTCATAAATTTGCAGGGACAGCTGAAACTAAAATCGCCAGGGGCATTTTTAGGGTCTGTCATTCAATCTGCCCTCATTGTTAGCAATCGCATATTAGATTATTGAATTTACCTGCAAATGCTAATTAACATTAAAAATATGAAACCTTAAAGTCGATGTGTGGTGTGAATTTCAGGCCAATTCGCAACCTGGATTAAAGGACAATGCCAAGTCTAAACGGCGTATAGGAACTACTTACGATAACTGCAATTTGCACTTAACCCTTGCCCTCAGTCGCAAGTTGCTTGGCTGTGGAATCTGTCCCTTTGCCCGTTTTGGTGACTACATACATCCGAGGCTTGTGCACTTGGACAATTAAAGGAGCAGCCCACACACTCACCCACTTGGCCCACCTAACTGACTCCAGCTAACCACTCCAGCCACTTGAAAAGTTGGCCGCAAAGTGCGAATGCATAATTAATTCCAATTATGAGTTTACCCAACAACATTGGCAACATTGGCACTCGCCTTCCTTCTCGAGACGAGACAAGATGCGTTGCGGGCCTGGGCGGAAGGATTTGGGGGACAAGGACTTATCAGCGCATCGACAGGATGGCACCCCAGCCGCCCAGCCGTCCAACCACCCAGGACACCCATGAACTTTGATGCCGGCGAGTGTCAACCCGTGTGGTGGTGATGTTGCTGCGGGCTCCTTGTGTTGCTGCTGCTGCCGCTGCTGCTTGTTGCATAGTTCGAGTGGGGCAAGTGCTCGGCATGTTTAAACACATGCTCAAGTGGCATTTAGACAGTTATCCGCTCGGGCTGTTATCTGGCAGACAATTGATGTGCCTGCGATAGGCACCAACTTTGCCTCAATTACAAAATGCTAAAAATTGCAATATCAATAACATTTTATGTCCTTGGGCGGGCTGGGGATGGGCCGGCTTGTCCTAGAGGGAGTCCTGTAGGTTTAAGGGTAACCACAAGTGCTGCGTCTAAGTGTGGCTGCCAGCCTTCAAAGCCGCCTTCACTATTAACGGAAATGCATTCTGGTTTTCCTTGTTTGGAGAGCATTGTGTCGCGTCTGCCGGGCTCAAGTGTTTTAATGGATTTTCCCAAGCAACATGCAGGATGCAAACCTTCCCATTCCGCTGCAGAGCTGGCTTAACCCATACCCTGTGATTTTACCGCCCGCTTCAAGCGAGAAATGTCAAGTTTTGGGGGCTCATGTTGTTGCCAATGACATCTCTGCACATGCATCAATCATTCGAGCCACGCAACAGCATTATGCCAATCAAAAGCAAGTTCAGTTCATAAAAGATAATAACCCGGCTTAGCCGCATGCCACTCAGGAACTTAATGCCGGGTCGCAGCTGCACGGCTGTGGCAGGAAGTCCAAGGAAAGCCTATAAATTTGCAGATTATTTGCATATTGCGTCTGCTCCAGGGGCACGTTTTCGGTTTTTTCTTTCCTATTTTATACAATTTTCAGAACGAAGCGCGGCAAATTCAATTTCGTTCACGACGCAAACTAATGTAAATCAAGGCACATTAAACGCGCAATGCAAACAATCATAAATCTGACTGGAATGTTGTCTCGGCTTTCTGGATCCGCTGGATTGGTTTTGGGCCATGGTCATATCCATTACGGTTAATCTGCCGCACCTTAAATGTTATCACCAAGCGTCGTACACAAAGCGGATATTTGTTTAGCTTGCAGCTGCGTCGTGGGGGTAAAAGTGCTCACTATCCATTTTACTTTTAAGGTGCATTTCTTGTGCACTGCACACTTGCATTTTAAATAGTGCACGTTTAGTACCTATTAAAATGTTGCTAACTGTGTAGAAAATATTCCTCATCCGAATCAATTACTCTGCTCATTCAACTGCCAATCTGTCCGCTCATCGGGCTGTCCGTCCGTATGAACGTCCAGATCTCGGGAACTACAAGGACGAGATAGAGTGTTGCGAGTCGGATATAACTGCTAAAGATTAATTGTTAAATTAAATTAAATTAATTGATAAATTAAACATTAAAATGTTTTCGAATTCGCAAATGTATTTAAAAACAATATATTTAAATGTATTTAACAATAGTGAGACGTGTCGTGAAATTAGCTGGAGTGATTGAAAACATAGTTACATAAGGCACATACGATAGATCTCAGTACGTTTTGCTCTGGCTTGTCAGTTTTTAAAATCGTATTAAGCCCAATTGACTAACTGCATTACGCAGCTGCTGACGGTTTGATTGAACCACCACTCAAGTGTCAATCGATGCGCCAACAGTCAATCAATGCCTGATACCCAGCATTTTAATTTATTCCTTACCCCGGTCAGTTCACTAGCTCGTCCTTTGAATATTTTTAATGAAATGAAAGCTTCCCCTCGCAGGACTGCTGACAGGCCATGCTAATCCTGAGCACGCCCGCTGCAGTTGATAAATGAGTCATTTGCTTAGTAATTTAAGCGTTCATTCAATAAGAGCGGAATGGCCAAAATCGTGGAAGGGTCAGCTTCAAGATTTGTGTAACCAAATACTCATTACATAAGCTGGGGAGTAGGGCAGCGAGGAGCGAGGAAGTAGCTGGGCAAACACAGGACTGATGAAAACTCCCTGAAACATGCTGATGTGGGGTATTCTTTTGGGGCGTGCACAGTATGTACGAGTATGTGCGCTAGTTAAGCCAAAAGCAAATATTGACAGGCAAAGTCAAATGCAGGGGCGTCGAGGCGAAGGGGGTCTTGATGGCATTTAAAGTAATCGAGTGTTAAAAACGGCAAACGCAGCCAAACAAACTCAAACAAAAGCAGGCACCAACCAAGCCAGCCACCCACACCCAGTAAATATTTAGTTGCTCAAAAATTACGGGTATATGTTTTCGGGCTGCCAGGCGGGATGGAGATGGAAATCACAGGCGATTCGGAGGCTTTAATGCCTCATTAAAATATGCACGGTGGCAATAAAATTCAAGCTGACGCCGCGGGCAAAGTGGCAGAGCGATCTGCGATCTCTGGGACTCCATAAAAATCGACATAGGCAGCTTGACAAAGTTTTCGCATAAAATAAATTGCTGGCAAATAATAGTCAGGAAACCCGTTAACGTCGATGACGATGGCTGCCTGCCATTTTTGGCCCAACGGCAATTGATATAGGAGGTTGGCCGCCAAGGGGTTAAGTGCTAAGGACTCCAGGGGGCGGTGGGGCTGGTTAAGGGTTCCAGCCATCAACTTGTTGTTTATTAAATTACAAATAAATAATGAGACTGATGGAAGCCGCTGCCTGCTGGCTGATGCCTGCTGCCTGGAGTTATTAAAAACTTTACAGAAACAATTAACACAGTTGGTTGTGGATGGGGGATGGGGGATGGGGGAATGGGGGATGGATGTACACCATCGCAGGATAAGAGGCTTTTGCTTCCTGTCAGGCTCTTTAAGCCGAATGACAAATTGAAATCCTGTATTTCACTTTAAGCCGAATGGCAACCCCCGCCGTAACCGGAGCATTAACCAAAGTTGCAGCCGCAACAATAACCGGAGTACCATCGTCCTGCGTCCTTCGTCCTTCGTCCTGGCAGCGGTGAATTGGAATTGCAGCCGCAAATAAATTTGTGCCCGGCAAAATATATGGCAAAAATATAAAGAATTGCATGTGCATAAAAGTAAAGCCATGCCGCCGTAGCAGGAACAATGCCAAAAGCAACAGCGACCAGCTCGCTTTTTTTTATTTTTTTCATTACACCAGTCCTGGCACCAGGATACTGCCAGGATACCAGGTTGCCGGGCTGCGAATGGGTTCGGTTTCTGGTTGGCCAGAGCCAGAGCCAGCGCCAGAGCTGGAAAGGAATGGCCCGGAATGGCATGGAATGGCTTGTAATGGCTTGGCATGGTGGGGCGCGAGTGCCAGGATGCAGATACACTCCCGCCATTGTTTGCAGGCGCGCGCGCTCTGATTAGAGAGCAAAAAATAGGAGGCGGCATGCTGCAGTTCCATGTTTTGTTTTGCTGTATTGCATTCGCAAATGCGCTATCAAAAGAAGCGAGTATCTTTAAACACTGCAAATTGAAATAACTCTTTCGGTTCACTCGATGGCGGTTCGGGTGGGGATTTCTACGCGAAATGCTATCCACACCGCTGGGCGAGATTCAATCAATTAAAGAAGAATGAAAATACATAAAGCACATGTGCTTACAAAGTTTTTCCATTGGAAATTCTTCAACTGTGCTAAATGCAATTGTATCAATTTAGCTTAAAGTGAGTAACCCGAATGAGTATGTTTGGGTATATTTGAATACTAAGAAATGATGTGCATTATTTTTGGTACGATTTCTTCCATTTTTATAAGTAATTCAAGTACTTCCCTACCATAGTGCATTTGCCTGGATTTCTTAAAGTTTAGTGCTTCTTGTGGTCTCCAGCTGGCTGGCCATTAACCAACTGCAGCTGTCAACGGCTTTCAAATGCGACCGCCCAGTCCAGTGCGATCTGGCCTCTCTTTCTGGCCGTCTCGGACCCTCTCTTTCCTTGCGCCTCCTCCTTGCGCCACCACCAAACTGCCAGTCATCCGAGCGTGCGTTTTGTGCTCTAACCAAAGCGCCCAGTGTTAGTCTTTGATTTGTCACACCAAAGCGAGCTTTTCATGGCGTCCTGTCACAGTTCTTTTTTTCCCTATCTGCCAGGACATTCAGTGCACAGGGTGATGCAGAGAGAGAAAGGGAGAGGGAGAGAGAGAGAGAGAGGGGGAAGATAGTCGGCTGGGAAACTGGGGGCTCCGTTGTGCCTGTTTTACGTCCAGTTTTAGCCCTTGGCTGATTTTTGATGAAAAGTTTTCAGTTTCACATTATTCATGCATCCACCGCCCTGCCCCCCACCCACTGCTTTTTTACACTTTTTGCGGTTGAATGGAGCCTGCAATTTTTTCTATGCGCCCCTTACTTTTTTTTTGTTTTTTTCACCCAAAAAATTGTGTTGTCATTGTGTTGTTGGGGGTATTTTAATTTTGCGCAAATGGAAAATAATAATCAAGGCAAAATAATAAAATGGACGCAGGCGAGAAAGGTGCAGGAAATCGGAAAATGGGTTTGAGGATTGACAGGACGACCCCGCATGTCAGCAAAGTGGGGTTGGAAGTGGGCGAGGGGCCCGCAGCATCCTGTGGCTTTGTTTCGAGTGATTCTCAACAAAGCGCACTGCACTTAATTCTCTTTACGCACACACACACACCACACACACGAGCTCACCCCCACACACACACTCGCATGAGGGCAGACTTGTATGACAGGCTTTTTATGCCTAAGTATCTTAAGTTGTCAACTCGAAAAGGCAAAGAAATCCTTTAATTTGCAGTAAAATGCAAAACGCAGCGCCACTTTGTCACAAGGGGTGGAACATCTGCGCTGGTGTGGGTACGTGGTGGCGCGTGTGTGTATGCGTGTGTGTGTGTGTGGGGTGTGCGGGGTGTGCATCTGTGTGCCAAGGAAGGCAACAAGTCAGCTTCTTCTGGCGGGGCACGGAGCGTACATTGGACTTTGCCACTTGGCATGCGAGCGCAGGCGAATGGCGCCTCAAGGTATGCAGTAAATTAAAATGCAGTGACAGTGGCGGGCCATGGCCCAAAAAGGGGGTTTTCTACGGGTTGCGGGGCGGGGGCGGCGGCGGGGGCGGGGTGACAGGGAATGACATGCTTCTCCGCTCGCATGAGGGTTGCACTCTCCTTTGCACTTTTCACATTAAAACTTTTACCCGCAAGCTAGCCCCACACACACACACACACACAAGCCTTACTTTTTAAAAGCACTGCAAAAAACATCTTGGCAGTTCATGGGATTTTGCTTTCTAATCACTTTTTAGTAAAAGCTTAACTATGCCAAGCGCAGTGCTTATATGGGATATATCAGTTTAATGTTTAATATATCATTTAAAATTAGGAGGGGCGGTGTAACAAAACATATTTTCCCCAGTGCATGCATGCTTTCAGGAAAAGGACAGCGTTCCGAACTTCAGTTTTGACAACACACTTCCACACACAACCCAACAATTATGATGCATTGAGGCATGAACGTGCCTCAAACTCTGATTTAGCCAGGATGGCTGGAACTGTAGTAGCACACCTCGCTGGGGCTATTTGCATATGAATAGCAAGCAGGTGGAATGGCATACATATCGGGGCGGCCAACGCTTATGGCCACGTTAATGGCAAACTAAACTGCAAACTTTGCTTTTGCACCGACGCACGCATACGTAATAAAAGGTGTAAATGAGCAAAAGAACCGGCTGCCGTGCGGCAGGTGAGAAAGTGGGTGGCCTGCAAGTGGGTGGGTGGCATGTGGGCTGAAAGGCAGCCAGGTGAACAGGCAGCCAGACATGGACTTACGCCTTGGCCCATTATAAGGGCCACTTGCTGCCGCCTAAGAAGACAGCATTGTGCTTATTTCCACTGCACATTGGTTTTTGCCAGCATTGCTTGGCAATTTCAGTAATTAATATTAGGTATTTTAAAAGTTGAATTATTACTTATTTTAAATTTGTTTAGGCTAACGTTCCCCTCTTAATGATAATTTTCACAGAATTACACATTTCAAAAGATACTGCATACTCGTATAGCATTTGTTTTATTTCAGTAATTAATTTTAAGTATTTTAAAAGTTTATGTATTATTTATTTTAAATTTGTTTAGTTGCTAACGCTCTCCTGTTTATGATAATTTTCTCAGAATTACACTTTTTAAAAGATACTACATACGTGTATAGCATAACTTTTTATTTGCTGTTTTGGTAAATTCTGTATAATAATATAAAAAACTCCTCTGAGTATCTTGAGTGAATACCACTTCATTCTACATCCATCCACTGTGCCGTGTGTGTATTAAACTAAATTTAGCGTCACTTTGAGTTACGGCAGTGGCTGTGACGATGACTTGGTAGCCTTGGCAGCCGGGCTATTACAATGCAAGAGCCGGAATAGTCGTGGGCTGGGAGTTTTGGGGCAGGACGAAAAGAGTGCTGGCACAAGGACATCGTGTTTGCAAATTTATGTAGTTGTAAGTTGTGCCAAAGGAAATGCCATAAAAATGGGAAACAGAATTGTGCGGGCAGCGAACAAGCGGACGGACAAGCGGACGGACAAACGGACGGACAAACGGACATACGGACGGACAAACGGACAGACGGACGGACAGACGGACAGACGGACGGACAGGCGGAAGGGCGGACGGATGGATGGCTTGCTTGACAAGCTCGGACGCGTTTAAAGTGCAATTAGCGCACGTAATTGTAATCGGGTGGCCAGGAGGCACCACCTGCCACAGCCGTAGACTTCCGGAAGGCGGTGACTCCGGCTTACGGCTCCCCTGCCCACCGCCAACCCACGGGGCTGGGCTTTTTCTGTTATTGTGTTTGGGGTTGCCTTTTTTAAAGGCAACTAGGGAGCTGTAAATAAATTTGGCACTTAATCATATTTACGGATTTCGCGGGCACATTTATTTATGTGTCCCACAGTGGCCGCAGCTACTTACTGCACTTTGCCATCCCGCAGCCAGCATGGTGATTTTTTCGCTGCCAGGCCGAGGATTTCTTCAGCCGGATGGAATTACAATACGGCCAAGACCAATTTGGCGCCCGTGCTCAAGAGTGGTCGTCCTGGGCTTTCTGCCTAATTATGCGTTCTGCTGGCATTGTCGCGGATAGCCAAAAATCCAAATATTCAAAATCCTCGCCGCCCACGAGGCTAATTAGGCCCAAAGCGTTGGCCATTGTGCCTCACCGTTAGACGGGCATTGTTAACTCGAATCCACTGCACTCCTCTCCACTCCACTCATCATCATCCACGGGGTTCACTCACCTGTTCACATCCGCTTTTTCTGGCTTTATGAATATTTCAGGCATTTAAACGGGGGCTGTCGTAAGCCGTGAAACTGATTTATTTGCCATTTGACGGCCGGCAAAATAAATAAACCAATTTCGGTTTTCGGCTATGTTCGCTGGATATGTTGCGGTCGCTGCGGGTTTTGTTTAATTTTCGTAAGTGTTGTACTCGATGTTTTTGCATAATTTGCGGTGTGTTTCGATCGGTTGCGTAGCAAACCGAAAACACGGATTTGCCTCCTTTGAGTTGCTATTAAAAACTAAATAATACACTCCTACTCAGATCGCTGCTTCTTTTTTCAAAATAAACACTTTGAGCGGCTCGTTCTTTGCGCGAAATTCATTACTCTGTCCCAACGCTCATTTCATCGATATTTGTCACTATTGTTGTGCTTGATTATTGTTAAGTGCAGGTGGGTTGCGAGATGGGGAAAACTGTCACTTGAATGCATTTTCATTACACCTCATTACATTTCACTTGCATCTGCAATTGTGTCATGTCGCCGGCTTTCGCTGCCACTGCCTTCGAGCCTATGAATACGGGAATACTCGGAATGAAAACTGCCGAGCGAATGGATTCGTTAGCTGAATGGGCTGTGAGTGTTTTTAATTGAAAACAATAAAGTTCTGCCGGGGGAACTGGGACTCCTTCCAAACAATGCATGAGATGTACAACCAGCTGGCTACTGCATGCCGAATTTCTAATGCTCTTTAGGGTTCTAAATCTGCCGTCGTCCTGCATTTATAGATACATTAACATCCATCCATTGCGACGCTCTTCCTTGATTCCAGCCATATCTTCCCATAACGCGATGGCAATGTTTCTGAGATACCTGAAATCCCAGTTCACACTCAAGATACCCTAACTCGCCGAGAGGAGTCCCAACTAAAAGCTGAGCATTCGATGGATTGTTCGGCGCGCATTCTTTGTTCGGGGCGTAAAAGGCTTCGCAGGGAAATGCAAATGGAAATGGGAGTGGTAACGGCGCTGATAGAGCCACCGTGGATGGATAGATACGAGTCGTATTCGCGGCAGACAATACTCGAATACAAAATGCGAATGCGAAAGTGATAATTAAAAATCGCGCCGTATATACTGGTTACCAGATACGCTTGTTGCCGATTCCGTGCCCGTTGTTTTTCCCGGCATGAAATGCCGCTTATTGTTTATGATTTTCCACCGCTCTCGCGCAGGATGCTCGCATTGCAATCAGCACTGGTGTGGGCGGAACAATCGACGTGGGCGTGGCATGTGGGCGCGAATGAAGTGATCAATGTGCCTGCCTAACAATGATTGACGTCACTTCGTGGCGGGTGGGGCGCCATAAAAGGGCTGGCGAAGATGGCGCTTTCTCCCCCCGCTCTGCTCGGCTGCAGCTGGCAAACAATTATGCAAAATCGCTGGCGTTAGCAGTTTTATGCAGAAATTAATTTTGCATTTTTAATGTTACAGCTCCAGTGGCGGGGGCTTTAAGCAGGGGGAGAATCCATTGCCCAGCTGAGAACAAGAAAAAAACGCTGCGACAGCAATCTGCACTGCTCACAAAGGATTGATAAGGGATAGATACGGATGGTCGTACACTTGAACGAAGAAGAGGGTACTCCAAGATAGCTATACTTATCCAATTAGTAGCAAATACCCAACAATTCACTTACAATGTTACTAGCATATATTAAGGAGAATCGATTTGATTGTCGAAAACATTCGTTTCTATATGGAAACACTTAATATTTATTTATTTTTATTTATTATAATAGATAGAGTAGAACTTAATTATTATAGCGCTGGCTGCAGGGCCTATGGGCTATTTATAAATTAAGCCATTTAAAGGATAAATACTTTATAATATGATTAATTGTATCAGACGTTAGGAATATATATTTTCAGTGAGAAAACCACCACGGCTCGCCAGACTTTTTCTCAGCTAATTCTTAAACATTTGTAAGCTTTCTAGCAAACAGCTTTAATAATATTATTAAGCTGTTACTAAGCCAAAAAAGGCTAGTTTTTCTGATAAGGCTAGAATCACTGGGCCTTTATTTAAATTTTCAAAGTGTAGGTCAAGATGTAAACATCACGCGACAATTAATCTCGTCCATCACCCGTGATCGTGTGGTCTTATGCTCACCCAATGGGCAAATCATTTCGCAATCGGATGACATAGTGGTAGGTTGCTCAAGATGATCCAAGCGGACCGCCGAGATTTGTCCAGCCAGCCGGCCAAGCTGGCTTCGCCGAAGGAGCAGGATGAGCCGCGGTTGGTCCAGGTTCCGGATCCCGATCGCCAGGACATGCAGTTCCCGGACATATGGCTGCGGGACAATTGCCGCTGCAAGGAGTGCTATCTGCCACAGACCCGGAGTAGGTTGCCCCAGCTGTGGAACCAGCTGGACACCAGTGTGCGGGTCCTGCGCCAGAGCGTGGATGTGGATCAGAAGATCCTGTGTGTAGAGTGGTCCGATGGACATGCCTCCCAGTATCCGTTCAGTTGGCTGAGGGAGCGGGACTTCGCATCTGCAAGCCGGCAGCGTTACCTGCGTGACTTTTACCGCCCGGAGCAGAGGCTGTGGAGCGGCCTGGACTTTGAGCGAATCCGTCAGGTGTTCTGCTACCAGGAACTGATCAGTTGTGACTCGGCCTTGCAGCAATGGCTCCACCAACTGGCCGTTTTCGGAGTAGCCTTGGTCAAGGAAGCGCCCCTGGATATGGAAGTCCTGCGGATTTTGTCCAACCGGGTGGGCTTCATGCGGCGCACCACCTATGGAGAGGAGTTCAGTGTCCGGGCTCAGCCTGGAGCCAGCAACTACGCCTATTTGGCCGCGCCCCTTCCGCTGCACACGGATTTGCCCTACTTTGAGTACCTGCCCGGAGTGACCATGCTGCACACCTTGGAGCAGTCCGCCTCGCCCGGGGGGTTCAATCTGCTGGCCGATGCCTTCTATGTGGCGGAGCTGATGCGGGAACGCTATCCGGAGCAGTTCCGGGCGCTCTGCCAGACTCCCGTGGATTGGGCGGACATCGGAAGCGACGGCGATCTGCAGTTCCACAATATCTGGAGGGCACCGGTCATCAAGTGAGTAGACTTCGAATGGGATTAATCGGTTTTTATATAGTCGTTAAATTAAATCCCTTAAACTTAAGTATAAAAATAACTCAATTTGATTATTTTAAATATTTTATTTGATTTTATTGCAAGCATTTTCTCGAACTTTTAAAATCTATTTTTCTCGCAACTTGAAGTGTTTCTGGTATCTTGAAAAATATTTCAAACGTTTTCGAGTGCAGAAAAACATTTTTTGAGGTGGGGCATGCATAGTTGCCCCAGCAGAACCTGGCTAACATTTCGATCTCCTGCAGCTTGGACGCGGAGGGCAGGTGTGTGCGCATCAACCACAGCATTCCGCAGCGCGACAGCCACTTCAGCGTGCCGGTGGAGCAGGTGCGTCCGTGGTACGAGGCGATGGCCACCTTTGTGGGCCTGGCCACCGAGCACTCGTGCAGATTCAAGACCACGCCCGGCGACGTGCTCACGTTCGACAATTTGCGCCTGGTCCACGGACGGACCGGCTACGACGACACGGACCACAATGTGCGCCACATCCTGGGCGCCTTCGTCGACTGGGACATCGTGTACTCCCGCCTCAGGGTCCTGCGGAATGCCAGTGCCCCCTCCAGCCCACCTGATGCTCCTTAGACAGCAGGAGCAGCAGCAGCAGCCTCATGTGCCATTGCCACATTAATTAGCCATCTATCAATGCCAAAACGCTTTGATTGACATCGTAGCAATGTAGCAGTAGACGGAGTAGAATCATTAAGTTAGCATCGCATTTATTGCGCACGTGGAATTAAACCATTTATTGACATTTTGAATAAATACTATTTTAATGGCTTCTAAGCCTTTGACACACCTCAATGCTAATTGACATTATTTAATTGGGTTAAACGTGTGATTTAAGGCCTTTCAAAGGCGAAGAGGAAGTCACTCGAGAATTTATTAATCTCTTAAACGTGAGCATCTGGCTGATAAGGAATTATATTGTTAGAAACTGCAATGGGAATATCAGACTATACGCTAAGTTACCAAACTGTTAAAGTATTATTCAACCGTAAGAGATGCATCGTATAATAATTAAATACAGTATAACTACAAGTAAGAGTTTGAATATCTGGAAAATATTAACTCATGGGCAGTAGTGTGTGATCTACCCTGAATTACAGGGTATGCCGGCTAATCCGTGATTCTGTGCCCAACTGCTGGCCAAACAGGCCACCGAAAGTGAAAGTCCAGCACACGTCATTGTTTACGCCGGGACACAAAGTGGCTTATCAGTGGCCGGTTGAGTCAACAGAGACCACAAGTACGTCTGTATGTGGCATGTATTTATAGGTATGTATTTCTATTATCAATTTATGGCAATGGCCAGATCAACAGCGACTTGGCAGAGCTCTTAGCTCTTGGCATGCGAGTAAATCACACCCACACACCTCGAAGATTTTCACAGCGCTGGGAAAACTTGGCTGGAATGTCGGGGTGTTTTTCCCCTGTTGTCTTTTTCGGGTGTTTGGGTGCGGTGTCCCGCAGGCAAATCCTCTGGAAATCTTTTTATTTATGTCATTGATGCCACCAGGACCGAGTGAGAGCGCAAGGGGAGCAGCCAGCTTCCGACAGGCAGCAGCCGGAATCCGGAATCCGGAATCTGGGATCCGAGTTGGAGCACATGAATTTGTACATGGCATCGGGTAAATCCCTCTAATAATCCACATAATAAGCACTGCAAGTAGCTGTGGCAGCAACAGGCCGAAAGGGTTGTGCCCCGTTTCCCTTGTTTATAAGTTCATAAAAGTCAACGGGCCGGGAAGTTCGAATGGGCGGCGATTGGGGGGCGGGGCAGCCCATAAAAAACGAGCCAAATGCAGGCGGAAAATGCCCAAGAAGAAAAAGAAAGCCACCAGTCGCAAATCCAATTTCTTCGGAATGTGTGCGAGTTTTCGGGGTAGTTGAAATTTTACTGCACTTTTCAGCCAGACCGTGCAGCAGTCATAATGTGTAATTGAAACCTGCCCCGAATCATGCCCCTGGGTGTGTACTATACAGCCCTTACCAACTATAAAAGAAACCCCTAATTGGCCAAATGGTCAACCAGGACACCAAGTGTGTGGCAGTCTCGAGCATCTTGCTGTTATGTGATCAACTCGCCTGGTAAAAGCTTACAGACTAGGTTTTGGAATAATAATCCGAAATATACGAAGCTTTTTAAATATGTAAAAAAATTATTTTATTATTGAAAATATATATATTTATTAAGATAGAAACTAATGGCTATTTTACTAATGGGAAACGAAAGGAATCAATTTTGTTATGTGATCAACTCGCCTGGTAAAAGCTTTGCAAACTAGGTTTTGGAATAATAATCCGAAATATACGAAGCTTTTTAAATATGTAAAAAAATTATTTTATTATTGAAAATATATATATTTATTAAGATAGAAGTTTAAGGCTATTTTACTAATGGGAAACGAAAGGAATCAATTTTGTGGTTGAAGACCAGCGAATAGTACCAACTTACTTAATTGGCATTTGAGTTCGAGTTTAGTGCCCATTTTTTACTTTGAAACTTCAACCACCATGACGCGTTTCCAAACACATGGCTTTGATGCATATGGTCCTTGTCCACTTTTTGTGATCTGCCATGTGAATGGGACCCAATTTGCAGCCATATGTAAGATCATAATGACCCCCATATTAAACAAGCGTTTGAGAGCATTTCAAAGGCAGAGAAAGGGTTTTCCAGCGTGCCACTGGCACAATCGGCAAACTAATACGCTTACATGCGATTTCCACAATTTCCGCCGTGGCCGTGGCTGTGGCTGTGGCTTTGCTTCTTGGCTGCCATCCCATTCCTATTGGGATTGCGGTCGGGCTTGTGTGCCAAGATTTTGGCCAGGACAATGCCAAGTTTGGGCTGTCACAATGATAAACATGCGGCAATTGACGCAATCATTGTCTGTCCATGAATTGAATTAAATCAACTCAGCTCGATTCGACTCGACTCGACTTTCCTCGACTCGAGTCGAGTGGGTGGCCCATCATGCTCGCGCTGACACTTGCAAAATCAGCGAAGGACATCTGTATTTTCTAGCCTGTGATTCTCGAAAATTAATGCCTTCGTTATGCTTGGCCTGCCATCGAAATCAAGCCGCAACTATGGGCTACAGCGAGTGATTGTCAGTTGGTGGCATCCGATGGCTGGGGTGAAGAAGGGTTAAGGCTGCTCCTTGGGTAATGCCCCATAATTCCGATTCCGGTGCAGGACAGCGCATTTTGCTTATTAGAATCCGCTTGTGCTGCTCTCGGCGAGGATGTGAGCTCCTTGATGCCGCTGGAGGGTAATAAATTCCCGTTCGTCCTGGCAGCCCCTTCGTCCTGGCAATTTCAAAGTTTATCACCAACGCGCGTCTGCAACTTATGTCGTCTTTTTCCGCTCCCTCGTCCTGCGTCCTGCGTCCTGCGTCCTGCGCCCTGCTCCTGTTTGTCTGCACGTCTGTTGTGGTTATGTGAAATCACATCGTAAAAATGTCCAGGTCCAAATGCTTCTCCTATGTGTGTAGCTGTGTGTGGGAGTGTGTTTTTGGCCCAAAGCCCATAAGTCCCGCCTGTCTCACCTGAGTTTTTCGCGCAAGGTGTGTGGCGGGTGGCGGGTGGCGCGTGCAACCCTTTCGCCATTCAATTTATAGACGCCGCCCATATAAATATTTATTTCTATGTGCAGCTGCCAGCTTCTTGCTTCAGCTGCCTGCCGCCTGCTGCCTGCCCCTTTGACACCACGCCGTGGCATCATTATTATTTTTATGCCCGCGTCTTAAAAGCATTCCGCCGATCAATAAACCAGCCATCGTGCATCCTGCATCCTTTCCAATAAGCGAAAGTGGTTTTTGAGCCGCCACAGTACGTGTGTGTGTGTGTGTGTGTGCCATCAAACAATTAAAGGTCATTCTGGTTGAACGATAAGGGGGAGGAGTAATCCAAACTGGGCCAAAGCCCCGACAATGCTGCAACATTAGCTGGTTGTCATCGCCATTCGTGCAACACAGTGCACATGCAAATAATTCCCATTTAGCCAGCGACTGTTGCAACATCATTTGGCATTTTTAATTAGGCTAACACCGGTTCTATTATAAAAGTGGTGGGGCGCCAGTAGGCCATAAAACCCACGTTAATGGAGTGGGTGTGGATGTGGCACAGGTGAATGTATATGCCTCTCCAAAGGGGATTTACAGCTATACAGCAATATTCATGAGCACTTATTTAGGGCGCGCTAAAATGTTGCTAAAAATTGCCAACTTGACATAGGTATATATTTGATATATCTTTGGGATATGCGCCACAAAAAGCGGCCGTTGATGCCAATTAAGGGCAAACAAAGGCCGTACAATCTAATTTAATGTTTTAATTGAGTGGCATTAATGCGCATAATTTGTAGACAAATATTATACGAACCACACGCAAATATTAAATATCAGTCCTCGAGGCGTTTAAAGTGTGCAGCAGCTCGCTTTCTTTGATTGCATGGGCAATTGGCATAAATACTATGTATAATATGTATAAACTTACCACACAGCTTGACTAGTTGAGTGCTTTGAAATGTCTGCAATACAGCTGAATGTACAATTGCCTATGGCGATGGCTGCTGGCCTCGTCATCATCATCATCATCATCGTGGCAAGAACATCGTAATTAGTGCCCAGAAATTGAGGTACGCTTTGAATTAATAACATTTCCGGCATTATAATTTGTATCATATATCACGGGTGTTATCGAGATTACCGAGCGAAATGGCGGGGAGGGGCGACTCCCCTGAGTTGCCGATTTTGCTTGCGGCTTGTGGCATGGAAAACGTAACGGTAAATTGGTTAACAATTACACAAATCTCATAATGAAGTTGGAAGCCCAATGCTTTCGGCCCTGGCCATTTCTATGGGCCAGGAAGGCCCAGGAACCCGGAACAATTCCATTGCCTGCGGTCAGCAGAATTTCCTTCGCCCCGTCCCTTTCACTGTGTGTATGCCCGTCTCTCTCGCTCACGCTCCCTGCACTGTGCTAAATTGATTAGATGCTGTTGTTGTTGTTGTTGTTGTTCTTGTAGGTGGGCGGGCGGTGGTTGTGTTTTTGGTGGTTTGGGGCTGTGTTGCCCTTAGCCATAGCTGCACTTACCACCAGCCAATTTGCAGCTTTGTTCTCGAGTGTAACCCTTAACAGGTGTTGATGTTTGCTAAGTAGCTGCTGCCCCTTGGTCCACACTTTCCCCATTTCCCATTTTCCCATTTTCCTCGCCAGTTCATGGCTAGCTGCACATTGCTTTGATTATTTTCTATTTTCTACAAATTGCATGCAAATAGTTGAGGTTTACCTTTATCCCAGGGCCCAGGAATCGGGACACGGGACGCAGGACGCAGGACACAGGACGCAGGACGAAGCTGCCCGGCAACTAAGGTGCTTGCAACCGGAGACAGTTAATATTTCCCAACTAAAGCCGCAATATTGACTTTTCCACCTGGGCCAAATGAAGCAAGCGTTTAAACCTTATTTTCCGTCACAACTTCGACCTCCGGGCATTCCCGAAGTATACGTATAAAGAGGTCCTTTGTCCTTCGGCTGAACTCTGACATACGGGTTGTGTGCCCATCAAATGTTGATTTCCATAACAAATTGATTTTTGTTTGGTTTTTTTTGCATTGGATTGAAATTCTATTCTGAGATAACAAACGTGTTAGGGCTTTAATTGCTTTGTTTAATCGGCTTACACAGATTTAGTACCATTAAGGCCAATTCTTAAGCTGATAGTTGAGCTTTATGCATATATGTAATCTGGTTACTAATATAATATTTATAACTATTTTCTCCTTTTGTAGGCTCATAAGTTGAACTAGATTGCTGAAATTGCTAGTTGATATATTGTTTTCTTTGGAATTCTGTTCGTTAATTTATTTAAGTTTACAGAATCTGTGAATATTTCTTATGTTAATATAGCCTTGATTCATAAGTTTCGCTTATCATTTATTTCACGTAAAGTTTTAAAGCTCTGAGCACTTTCATACGAAAATTGTATGAAAAGAAAACGGCTGTCTATATTTCAGCTTTAACCCTAATTGGTTCATCTATACTTACCCCTGCTTATCCTTCAGTTGCGAACTTTAGCGTATAGTTCATTGTTCTGCCTGCACGAAACTTGTAAACTTCAATTTCCTTTTTAATGGAAATCCAGAAGATTGCCAGGGCAAATGCCTTGTGCGGGAAAGCTGAAAAGCAGGTTGGCTGCAATTCGAGCTCCTATTTGGCTAATTGGTTTACGGCCTAGCACAGGTGTGCCATTTCCTGGGAATCTGTGTACTGGCAATAATTTCATAAGCACTTTCAGTTGCCTTTAAATACTCGAACGTTTTATGAACTTAATAAGGCAATAAGCCAAACATTTTCACAGACTAAGCAAATGTGGCATGCCTTCATTTTCCAGCATATTTGGTTAGGACTCCCGATATTCTCTGTATGTGTGTGTGTGTGTGTGTGGATGCTTTTCCACCCCCGTTTTCTGTGGCAAGTTAGCCTCATTAGACGCTCACACATTCTGCCATTGACTCCTGGGCGCTTGAAATAAAATTCATGTTTTTATGAGAGCCCGTAAACAGAATCGAATTGCCAGTCTGTTTGTGTGGGTGCCTTTTTTAATAGTAAACGAGCTGAGGTTGTCGCCTTTTGTGACCCAAAAGTTGGCACCCAAATAACCGAAACCCTTTTCTCCCTTGCTCCCAACCCCCCACCCCCAACCAAAAAACCCCACTTCTTGGCCTTTCTTTTCTGGTCAGCAGCTTATTGTTGTAAGCCCCATTGTTGCAAATTTTCTTTTATGCGTTCTGAACAGGGTTATAAAAATGGCATCGACCGGAAATTACAAATGTCCATATAATGTCACTACAAGTGCAGATTAGTGGTTGTCATGTGGGTCGTTAGTATGTGTGCGGCTGGTGGTTGGGGGCGTGGCAGTGGTAGTGGGACGCCCGAATATTTGAAGTCTGCTCCTCGATCGGTATTTGATATTTGCCTCAAACAAACAACACCGTCGACTACCGGAAGTCATTCCAAGCGGCCCAGCATTGTTTATTCACAGAGAAGAAAACGCTTCCGTTTTGCTATTTAAATTAAAGCTGTAAAACATTGATGTACCATTCTTATTTTAAGTTTGGTTAGTTGGTTAAGTTTGGTTAGTGTACGCACCCAATATTCAATGGTACTGCCTATCTACAAAAAACTGAATAAGTTTATATAGTTTTAATAACATAAGTGGAGCAGTTGTCACATAGTGCATTGCTTAGTGGCTAACTCGAAGAAAGTACAAGGTATTATTAACAAGGAAACAAATTCTTAATTTTTAAATGCTTTATAATAAAAAGGTTAATAGGAATACTCAACTATTGTTGAAAAATATATTATTCCTATTTATCCAATGATGTTTATACTAGAAAGATGAGGTTAAGCATACACATTCCAGTAACATGGACAAGTTTGTTCCTCTAACACCCAAAACATGTAGAGGTGACAGTTTTGGAAAATTTTTAAATATTTTATCATTAGGAATTTTATTTTTTCTTAATTTCTACCAATATAAATTTCTCACTTGCACTTCCACTAGCTGAGTAAAAGGTATCTGATAGTCGGGGAACTAGACTATAGCGTTCTCTCTTGTTTTTGCCTCGTTAAGAGGTGTTTTTGCTTGATTAAATATTGTTGGTACATTGTTCTCTCAGTGCATTTGTGTGACCAAATGTATGCGCCTGTTGAGATGGATTTGCCGATTTGTGGTCATCGGCTGATGTGGTGTTCCTGCAGCTGCGAATGCATTAAATGCAAGCGCAGACGGACTACGGCTCCAAAGACCCATGTCCAATGTCCAAAGTCGGCTGCCGGAGTCCTTAGCCCCCGGCCACGCCCACTTGCTGCTGCTGCTGCTGCCGCTGCTGTTTTGGCATTTGTGTTAATTTCATGCCCAGGACTCGCACGCGCACACAGACACTTATTGCATAACATTGCGGCCTCTGGCGCTCGTGTGCTGGCAGCTCTGAATTATGTTTTTGATTTTAGTTGACAATGAGCGGGCACAAATTTATTGTCTACAGCTGCAAAATCGAAGCGTTGACAACAACAACCATAACAACACCAGCAACAGCAACAACAAGGGCCACTGCAAGTGCAACTGCAACTGCAACGTGGGCGTTTTGCAAAGTGCCGACTGCGACAAGGCGTGGCAGTGACAGCTACATAAACACAGGGCTACCAAAAGAGCAACGCCTAAGCGTATGCAATTTCACTGGATCGCACGGCAGAAAGAGACGGCTGGCTGGGCAAGGAAAGAGAGGGGGATAGCTGGTTGAATGGAGCAGGAGCTGGCAGTTTCTAATTGTCGGTTGTTACCAGTTGGAGTCCCAAGTCTCGCAATTTTCACCGATATCCCAGAAGATTATGAAATTTCTCTTTCGCACTTCCCCTAGCTGAGTTTTCTGATCAATCAATCTTTTTTTTTTTACAATTTATTGTAGTTTTTTTGATGTGATGATCTAGAAATTCAAGAAAATTAAAAAATGTCCCAAGGCTGAAGTTTTATACCCATAACTCAACTTGTTTTAATCGGATTTTCAAGTGGCATACCTCTAAATGATTCTGGCGCAATTCTCTAAAAATCTGCATTCAAATTTAGAAAAATATTTTTTTTCAATTTTTTTGTAATTTTTTTGATGTGATGATGTGGAAAGTCAAGAAAATAAAGAAAGGTCCCTAGGCTGAAGTTCCAAGCTCTATAACTCAACTTATCTTAATCGGATTTTCAAGTGGCATACCTCTAAATGATTCTGGCGCAATTCTCTAAAAATCTGCATTCAAATTTAGAAAAATTTTTTTTTTCAATTTTTTTGTAATTTTTTTGATGTGATGATGTCAAGAAAAGTCAAGAAAATTAAAAAATGTCCCAAGGCGGAAGTTCTATACCCCATAACTCAACTTGTTTTAATCGGATTTTCAAGTGGCATACCTCTAAATGATTCTGGCGCAATTCTCTAAAAATCTGCATTCAAATTTAGAAAAATATTTTTTTTCAATTTTTTTGTAATTTTTTCGATGTGATGATGTGGAAAGTCCAGAAAATAAAGAAAGGTACCTAGGCTGAAGTTCCAAACTCTATAACTCAACTTGTTTTAATCGGATTTTGAAGTGGCATACCTCTAAATGATTCTGGCGCAATTCTCTAAAAGTCTGCATTCAAATTTAGAAAAATATTTTTTTTTAATTTTTGTGATGTGATGATGTGGAAAGTCAAGAAAATTAAAAAATGTCCCAAGGCTGAAGTTCTATACCCCATAACTCAACTTGTTTTAATCGGATTTTCAAGTGGCATACCTCTAAATGATTCTGGCGCAATTCTCTAAAAATCTGCATTCAAATTTAGAAAAATATTTTTTTTCAATTTTTTTGTAATTTTTATGATGTGATGATGTGGAAAGTCAAGAAAATTACAAAATGTCCCAAGGCTGAAGTTCTATACCCCATAACTCAACTTGTTTTAATCGGATTTTCAAGTGGCATACCTCTAAATGATTCTGGCGCAATTCTCTAAAAATCTGCATTCAAATTTAGAAAAATATTTTTTTTTAATTTTTTTGTAATTTTTTTGATGTGATGATGTGGAAAGTCAAGAAAATAAAGAAAGGTCCCTAGGCTGAAGTTCCAAACTCTATAACTCAACTTATCTTGCTCGGATTTTCAAGTGGCATACCTCTAAATGATTCTGGCGTAATTCTCTAAATATCTGCATTCAAATTTAGAAAAAATTTTTTTTTCAATTTTTTTGTAATTTTTATGATGTGATGATGTGGAAAGTCAAAAAAATTAAAAAATGTCCCAAGGCTGAAGTTCTATACCCCATAACTCAACTTGTTTTAATCGGATTTTCAAGTGGCATACCTCTAAATGATTCTGGCGCAATTGTCTAAAAGTCTGCATTCAAATTTAGAAAAATATTTTTTTTTAATTTTTTTGATGTGATGATGTGGAAAGTCAAGAAAATTAAAAAATGTCCCAAGGCTGAAGTTCTATACCCCATAACTCAACTTGTTTTAATCGGATTTTCAAGTGGCATACCTCTAAATGATTCTGGCGCAATTCTCTAAAAATCTGCATTCAAATTTAGAAAAATATTTTTTTTCAATTTTTTTGTAATTTTTATGATGTGATGATGTGGAAAGTCAAGAAAATTACAAAATGTCCCAAGGCTGAAGTTCTATACCCCATAACTCAACTTGTTTTAATCGGATTTTCAAGTGGCATACCTCTAAGTGATTCTGGCGCAATTCTCTAAAAATCTGCATTCAAATTTAGAAAAATATTTTTTTTTAATTTTTTTGTAATTTTTTTGATGTGATGATGTGGAAAGTCAAGAAAATTAAAAAATGTCCCAAGGCTGAAGTTCTATACCCCATAACTCAACTTGTTTTAATCGGATTTTCAAGTGGCATACCTCTAAATGATTCTGGCGCAATTCTCTAAAAATCTGCATTCAAATTTAGAAAAATATTTTTTTTCAATTTTTTTGTAATTTTTATGATGTGATGATGTGGAAAGTCAAGAAAATTACAAAATGTCCCAAGGCTGAAGTTCTATACCCCATAACTCAACTTGTTTTAATCGGATTTTCAAGTGGCATACCTCTAAGTGATTCTGGCGCAATTCTCTAAAAATCTGCATTCAAATTTAGAAAAATATTTTTTTTTAATTTTTTTGTAATTTTTTTGATGTGATGATGTGGAAAGTCAAGAAATTTACAAAATGTCCCAAGGCTGAAGTTCTATACTCCATAACTCAACTTACAAAATGTCCCAAGTCTGAAGTTCTATATTAGGTATATTTTAAAATATTGCATACAAAATAGATAGATGGTTTATCCTTATTAAGTAAATTCGGAAAAATACAGAGCTTACAATTAATCTAGAAACAAAAAGGGTTTTACATGAACTAAAAAATATATTATTTTTAAATAAATGCAGACCCTATTTCACATTTTCTTTTGGCCCTGAGTAGATTTTATCACCGCTGTTCTCATGATGCCCCTTAACAACGGAGTTTTCTATTAACAAACACATTCGACCATTTTGTGTATTCCAATTTGAGTTTGTTGGACATTTTACTGCATTTCCTTGGGACGAATGCAACTTTTACATGTCCACAAAATTAGTAACAGGCCCATTACGCGACTTTATTTGTGTGAGTTCAAACTCCCCTACCATGAAATTCTTTCAAGACATCGTAAAGTTGCTCCTGCCACCCACTCGCCCTTGAGCCGCCCCCGCCCCCGCACCCTCCCCTCCATTGCCGCCACCTTGGATCCCTGCATCCTTTATCCTTGCCCGTGTAATCGCTAGGTGACAGTGAAGTGCAGTGCACTTCGGTTCAGTTCGGTTGAGTTGAGCTCAGTTCAGTTCCGTTCCGGTGGCAGTATTTTTGGCATGCAGTCAAGATGTGGGATGTGGACACAGACAGAGACACTCTGCAAAGGGGAGCGGCCATAAACGTGTTTTTACAACTGCCAAAGGGAAAGGGCGGCGGATGGGGATGGGGATGCGGATGTGGATGTGGATGTGGTGGTGGAGGTGGTGGTGGTGGACAGGACCAGGACATCACTTCGCTGGATGGGCAGCATGTTGTTTGCGCTCGGGCCTTGCAGTCGATATTTGCACGGCTACGGCTGTCATGCACGGAGAAAATACTTATACTAATACCTATCAAGCACTTTTAGATCTATGTTCCCCTTTAAGTGACCAAACCACATTCACTGTGTGAAAGAATATAAAATATGTGTTTCAAGAAAACGAAATCTGGCTTGTAATCAGTCTTAACTAAATGTTATAAATACTTAAAACTTAGTTTTCCGCTCTGTGTAATGTTCTGCCGCTGCAGGCTACAATTTGACTAGGAGCCGAGTTCTGGACCAGGACTTTGGTCCTTTCGCTAAGCGCCAGGGATTGGCTGCCAGGTAACCGAAGGACCTCGGGCAAGACGGGTGCTAAGTTGGCTTGCAGGTGTGATTTTATGCAATTTGCTTTCATATTAAATGAGTGCCCGGCTCGGGCCCGAATGCCCATAAAGAACTTTCATTCATTGCCCGGAACCGAACCGAATCTGGCAACTGTGGAGCCCCTATGGAGGATGCCTATGCTGCTCATTCTGAATCGTGTTCTGATTCGGATTCGGATTGTGATGGTGATGCTGCTGATACTGCTGCTGTTTCTGCTGCAAAGTAACTGTGCAAACGCTGCAGCTGCAAATCCGCAATCAGACAAAGCAAATAATTTTGCAAAAATAAATATGAGGGATTATTGTGCCGGCTCCAGGAGTAGATGAGGTTGAGCAGCCGCCATTGCGATGCTGGACGGATGGGGTGGGCAGCTGGAAAGTATGCTATAATAAAATGCAGCCGGCAGTGATATTAAATTTCAAGTGCATGTGTTAAGCTCCTCGCAGAGGCCGCGCTGCCATTGAGACCCTGTCCTTGCTGCATCAGCACTTCGTCCTGCCCGCAGGACTATTCCACCATGCCACCATGCCCATGCCATGCTCCTCAATATCCCTGACATTCATTTGAATGCATTTGCCACTTGAGAGATTAGCCTGAAACCTTCCGCCCACCTTCCGCCCACCTTGTGTTACCTTTGTTTGCATTTCGAAATTTACTTTTGTCATTGCCTTTATTTATTTTTGTTATTGTTGTCGTGTATTTCTTGGCTCAGGAGCGGAATACACCGCATACCCCGTCCGAACCCACATCCATCCAGCATCAGAGTCATTATTTTGATTATGTAAAATTTTTGCTGGCTTTTTTGACAGTTTTGTTTGTATTTCATCTACCTGACCCGACTTTTTTCCCTCCTCCTCAGCCACACCGAATTATTATTATGCTGCCGGTGCTTTCCCATTGTCCTGCTGAATTTTTCCCAGCATTATTTTTAAAAATCTGTTTCTAAAATATTAAATGGGGAATGTCAACCAAACACACTAATGCTGACTGTAATGTTCTTTGGTAAATTAAATGACTCTCATTGTTGGCATAGAAGTCATTTTCAAATGCCTGGTCGTTTTCGACCATTGGGAGTTGCTGTGGTCTTTAAAAACCCTGCTTAAAATAAATTAACTATTGTTATTCTAAATAACTTTAGAGAATTTAATTATTTATTCACATAAAGCTTGCGCCTAAGTATGAAATATTAATGTAATGGCAAAACGAACTCACAAATTTTATTTTTGAATAAAAGTGCTACTTCTATACGTGGATTATTAATTAGATTTCAATAATGCATAATTGTAACTGCAACATATCTGGAATTCATAAATTAAAATTACAATTTTGTGCGTAGTCAAACACCGAATGTAAAATATTCAAGTAAATAACTTTTGATTAACTTATGATTTAATCAACAAGGCAAACGAATAGTGACTTTGCGCTGAATGTGGACCAGATCTGAGCGGACTTCTTGACAAGTGCTAGTCATTTGGCTTATTAGTGGTTTTATTTAGCTCTCGGCACTCAACTACAATACAATTACCACCGCCTTTCGGCAATGAAATTGTTGAAATCAACGCCCCTCGCCAATCGAGTTTTCCGTTTGATGATACGTTACATGGCAGGGACGTAGTCTAAAAGTTTTTCGTGGGAATAGCAAAGGATAGACATACCTAACCAATTTTAGCAACGTTAGAACGTTAAGCTTTGACATTGTTGAAAATACTTTTCCGCTCAAAGTCAGTTAATTTTGTTGAGTGTAATGTAAACGCACCCCCCTCTCGCCGTCACTGTATTGATGGTTTTGTGGCGCCAATTTGCAATTTCATTACAATGCTTAATCATCATTACGTCGGGAAAACTCCATATGTGAGCGAGACGGAGCGAGTGTGTGAGTGTAGCAGATTCACGATATTGCGTTCGCACTTCCGGTGCACACACACACCCACTCGCACACTTACAGGGACTATGAAAATCCGTTGGAAAAATGGCATTCTCACTGCAATTTCGGGCCTGCCATGTCACCGTTCATATGGCTGGGCGATCCGGAGTATCCTCGCATTTGTTGCCACTATTTGATTATATGTGTAGCCATATCATGTACAGCCCACTCTTCCTAGAGAGAGAAACCTACATACAGCGAAAGAGAGAGAGAGAGAGCAGGAACAAGAGCGAGACAGTCGCGTCAAATGCAGTTTATGCCCCGGCCATAAATCAAAATTTTTGGTTTTCTGCTGTCAGGCGATGGCATAGCTCCATGGGCATCTGCAATGGCCGACATCCTACAACCAAAGTGCAAACTCGAACCTCCTAGCGCCAAGCGCCAAGCTCCAAGCTCCAAACTCCCGTCGAATTCAGGAGCCCATAGTGCAGACTGCACAATGCAAACTGCAAACTGCGCACGGTTTCTGCCTTTTCGCGTAACTCGTTTATTTTCGTGGTCATAATTTGCCGATGCGGCCAACGTTCACTGGCATTCCTCCACAAACCCCAATGGCCATAACCATTCCACGGGAGCACCCGTCCCGCAGCTTGCGGCTCTCCTAAAATATTGGTTTAGATTGTGTCAAACAAATTGAATTTGCGATTTTATGATGAATCCAAACGATAGCCCGAGGGCTTAGCTCAATGGAGCTCGGGGCCAGGAATAATTAGTGCTGTGACCTGGCCAGACGATTATCGTAGTCATGAAGAGATCAGTGGGTTTGAGTAATGAGATAAAGGAAGTGAGTTATTTTATGGTATCAGACTACTGTGGGTCAAAACTCGCCCAAAAAAGCATCGAAATGGCAGTGTTATATTCGGGCTATAATTTATACATATTATAATGCACCAAAGAGTTACATTTCCAAAGGCTTTTCTATATTTTGGAGTAGCATTTTATGATATTCCCTAATTTTTGTGTAATTAAATTATACTATAAATCAATGGAAACTTTGAAATTTTGGGATGCAACCGTTCGTTTCATATTTCTACTAAGGATTGTCTTGAAACTTTCCATGTTACCTATTCCTGGTTTGGTTCGTTTTCTGTTTAGGGAGGGATACACTTTTGGCCTCCTCCGCCATATCACCATTAACCCCTTCTGCGGCCGATTTGATGGTGTGGACACAATAACCATCATCTTATATATCTCACTCGCAGCCCTGGTTATTATTATATCTGTGCTGTTGGCCCTGCCGAATGGTTGGCTTTGTTTGCTACCACCACATTGGCCAGGCTATCATCTCATGAGTTGGTTACGGCAGCTTAAGTCTAATGGTCACAGCGATGTGGCTCCAATTTGCCCCTTACTGCCGCTCCTCTTTTCAGGATGTGGGTGAGCTGGACGACACTCGATAGTTGGCTGACTGGCTGGAACTTCCAACTCATCATCGGCATAATGAAGGCCAGGTGAACTTTAGCAAATGGGTTTGCCAGCCTTCTTTTGGATCTGCACGTGATGCAAGTTAGTACGAACGGCGAATTGGGTTCTGGCAGTGAAATTTCAGTAACTGTTCAGGCCTGTCTGCCTCTTTATTTAAGCATAAATTGCTGCACAATGCACTAGACGAACATTTTCCACATGAATTGTAAATGATTTCGACCACTCTGGCACACGAGCACCAATTGAGATTTTCCGAGCGATTGTAACGGGGGAAATACTTTTTTTTATCGGCTGCCATCGATCTTGGGTCCTTGCGTTTGACAGATCGAAATTAGAAATCGCCGCTTTATAGCTGCGACGGCAGCTAACTGTGCACTTGCGGCTAATTGAATGTGGCAAGTTTGCAGAACACGAAATGCGGCTAAGTGCAAAAATTGTATCGCGCTTTGTTGCGAGCCAGCCGTGCAACCAATTTGCCAGCAAACAGCCATTTCCGGTCGCTTATCGCTTATCGCCTATCGAGTGGTTGCTGGGAAGTTGAAAAATCAGAAAAACTCCGTTCCCCTTCCCCTCCAAAAGGTAATTCCTCAGCGCTTTTTTACCTTTTATGCTTGGTCTTTCATATGCAAAGGAGCCGGGAGCACTTGACTTGGCTTGGAGCGTGCCGAAATATTGCCCGTTTAGCGGTTTATTTTAATGGCAGGCAGCAAAGGCAACAATTTATGGCAGGTGGGGAAGTGATTTTCCCGCCCACTTTCCGCTCGTATGTTTTGTGCCACTTGAGCGCTGTTTACAAATTTGATTTTCGTGTTTGATTTGATGGCGTTTGGCATTCGAACGGGGCTGCGGTGTGGGCGGATGGGGTTGTGGCTGGGTTTTCGTGTCTGCGAAATGGAAAGCCCCGAAATGGCAGCCCATGTCTGGCGGCAAATGAGCGCGACTATTTATAGTCTGACCCCGACTAAATGAAACTGTAAATTAGAGCCAAGAGACAAAGCCAGCGCATAATAATAACTGCACCAAAGCGGCGCAAACGGGCTGAAGCAAAATAAAAACCCGAAGGGGAAGTGCTGCAAATGAACGCTAAGCAGTCCCGCAAAATGAACACCACCCGAAGGACGCATGAACTTCGGCCGCGACGAGCGACGCGCACGAAGCATGCAGAGCACACGAGCTCGCGACCCGAAGGCGAAACGAGTGCGCCGGCGAGCTTTGGCGGAGCTTTTTGGGACGCGTCCTGTCGGGCAGTGCGTGCGCAGGCGGTGACGCCGACTGCGGATGCTGCGCCGCGAGTGCGAGCGGGATGGGGGCAGCGCTGCCGCTCCGCTCCGCTCTCGGTGCCTTCGTCCTTCGTCCTTCGACCGTGCGTCTTGCGCTTCTTTTCTTTTTGCATATCCCCACCCGGAAAATTCATCCGGCTGGCAGGCGGTATAAAAACGCCCGCAACGCATTTCGTTGCTCACAAGTTGAATTCGTTGCGTCCTGTGTGTGTCCTGTTTTCAAGCAGCACCAGTCCGTTGCAGTGGCAGCTTATAGGAAAAATCGCCCAAGGAAACTCAACTAGCAGCAGCAACCTAAGCAGCCTCGGCAGCAACTTCGGCAGGAAAAGTCAGCCAGCGTGGATTTCCCTTAAACTAAGTGGTGCCAAGAAAAGTGTGAAAAACTCACGGAAAATACGAACTGCGAAAGAAGACGTGACTGTGTTAGTGCACTTTAGAGCACTGAAAGACCTCACTATCCACACTACTGCCAGCGCCACCTAGCGACCGCTAGCCGCAACTACTTTTCGTAGTTTTGCTCAAAGTTGAGCAGTTATTATTTTCACTGTCCTGGCCGCAATTTAATGAGATGCTCTGTCAAAGTAATTTGCATAATTTGTGAACCGTGTCGGCGGGTTTTTTCAGGCATTTTCTAGCCTTTGCCTTGCTCCTGCAATTGTACAATGCATTATTTATTCGACTGTCCGCTCGACACCTTCAACACCAGCAATTACACTGGCAATTATGAACAAAACGAGAAAAAAAAACAAACAAAAATACGAACAACGACTGACCTTGCTGGACCGCATGCATTTAACGAACAAGGACGTGGATACAATGGCACATTGTAATATAATTCATTAGCCAGCACAAACATTAGCAAATGTACTTGCTGAAAATAATTAAAGTGACATTTGACTGTTGTCGATCGAGTTTGGTTAATTACAAAAGGACAACACACTGCTTGTATAGAACACACCATGAAAAACCGAACCAAAACACATTGAATTCAATTGAAAAGCATTCAATCATTAAAATGCAAATTCCTGCTGACCCCAACACGCCCCGCCGCCCATTCGCTGTAAGTACATAAATTTGTGTTTAAATTCATTAATGCCTCCGACTCGCCCTGTATGGCATTAATTGAGCATTTTAATGGCCAAATTACAACGCCTAACTGGCGCATTAATTAAAATGCAGGCGGCTCATCCGTTAAAACCTGCCTACAACGGTCCGCCGTTATTTATATACTTTTGTTCATTGATTACTTTTAGCAGCCTTTATTACTTTTAGGCCAGCCAAAAAAATGATGTAGTTTTGTGCAAATATTTATATGCAAAGCCAACACTTTACATTATTAAAACCAGCCACCTGGTGCCATCGAAATGGCTAACAAATTGCGTTTTTTCGGGAGAAAGCAATTTATTTTAAATGCTTTGCTGCTCTTTTTATTAAAGCTTTATTTCTTTATTTTTTAAATACAGAAATTATCCAAGAGGACTTTAGCTGAGTTTATAAAAAGAATATCTACTAGTTGCACAGCATGGATTTTTTATCCTTTTCAAACTTATCCTAGTTAACTTAAATGAATAATTTTAAGGCTTTTACGAAATCAAACATATTTTTTGGGCACCTTGGTACTTATAATTGAGATGCAAAATTTTAAAATATTTGTTTTCATTTTACTATTATTATTTTATTTTGTTCAGGCTTAGAAAATAAACGCCCATAGCGAAACTACTGTAGATTAATTGAAAACTGATACATCTGACAGATGTTTGATGCTAGCTTCATTCTTTTAATCCCTTCGCGAGCAGAATATTTTGCATTAACTGCAACGGTCACAATCAATTAAATGCCCATTGGAGCTTGTCGATAAATAATTGCAATGTAATTTTATAAAACACCAACAAAATAATGCGCAATTACGGGAGCAGAAAGTGCAAATAAAATGTTAATCAAATGGGCATGCAATTTAAATTAAGTTTGTTCGATGAAATACGAGAATTATTAATGGCTATGTTTTTGTTTTGTTTGCCAAGCAAAATAAGGAATGAGCAACGAATAAAAGGCATTATTTAAATAGTAATCGAATGGTTAAGTCCTTAAAAGGGATTTCCGCTGGTTGTTACTGTCCATTAGAATCAGCAGAAGACTGTGAAAAATGCAGACTTTCAGTTGCAGCAGAGCAACTGCTGCTGAGCTGCACTTTAAATTCCAATTAAAAGGAAAATGTGAATAATTGCAAAAAGTGCTTAGTAATGCGCTGCATGTGTGTGAGTGTGGGGGTGGGCGGCGGAAAATTTGGGCGGCAAAAGGGCGGATATGGGCTGGCTCAGCCTGAGGTTTAAGGCAGCAAAAAGCCTTGTTTCGGCTTGGCTTAATTGCATTTTAGTTGCCAAGCTGATGCTGCTGCTGCTGCTACCGCTTTTCCTTCTACTGCAACGCGCCCGTAACAACGCTTACAACAACAACAACTTCCACACACTTAAGCACACACCCACACACACTAGGGCACTTGCACACTTATGGCAGCATAAGCTCGAACGCGCGCTGTTGATTTTGCGCCTCAGCATTTGCCATTCCCACACAGAATCCTAAACCCGAGATCCGACTGCGACTCCGACTCCGACTCCGTTGACATTTTCACATTTTCAGTTATTTTCCGATTTCCCAGCCCGGCTTCCGTCGCAGAGCTAGCAGCAACTACCATGCCATACCCATGCCAGCCACCAACATGTTTGCCAGCTAAATGTGTTACTGTGTTTGCCTCAAATCAGCTTCCGTCATATGCCAAGCGAGGAAAATAAACACACACACACACACGCAAGCGGGGGAAAAGCAGAAGAAAAGGCAGGGAAAAAATACTGCGGCAGGACTAAGGACCAAGGACCCTCGCGTTTGCTCGTTAAAGTTTGCGCCCTGCGTCCTGCATCCTGCGATAAAGTGCAAATTTTGTTAATTATTCGTGCGTTCGTGCGCTTCGCCCTCTGCTTTCAAATGCTTTTCCAGCGCCCAATGGGGAAAAGTTTTCCTTTTTTTCTCGCTCTCCCCACGTAATTGCCACAATTTTAGCTAGGTCTCCTCGCCACTATTTTTTCCCTCTATTTTTACGCCGCTTTTAATGATAAAAAATCGGTCGTCTTCTGTAATTAGACGCTATGTACACTTGGCACTTGGTTTTGTTCTATTTGGAGTGGGTTGTATGCATATGTTAACGCCAGCGACACTTGCTGACCAAGGTAAACTTGGCATATTTGCAGGGCTTTGCGAGGATTTTCCCACCGGGCTGGTCATTCATGTGTGCTTCGAGCACGAGGAGTCCGGAGCACGCACTCCTGGCCAGCAATTACACACGGCTGCCGTGAGTTATGCAGCCAAGTGCGGAAAATATTAACTTGGGGGTGCTGGAGAGGCAGTGGCTTCTGGATAGTGGATGGTGGATGGTGCATGGTGGGGCAGGTGCCACCTGGTGGCAGTCAAACAAAACCGCGCACACAGCGTGAGTTTCTGTGGCCGCGCTGGCGTATACGTAATGTGCATATGCACACGAACCATTGAGTCTGCTGATGCAGCACATTATTCCATCGAGCTCTAGCTATTAAATTTGGATGATTTTCTTAGATTTCATCTTAATTAGGCAATCACACTTCAGTGCCTTGGTTAAAAGCGATCTCCGAGTAATCAAGAGCTCTTCTCCAGAGATTTCACAGTATTTATCTGGCAAATTGCAATGCACGAATGCGAAAACGCAACCTGGCTTATTCTGTGTCAGTTATATCTCTAATGCTCCCAATCAAGGGCCATGACATATCGATATCCGTGTGCAAATGCATAAATATCAAAACTCTTCACTGGAGATTGAACTAATTTTCGCAGCATGTGTGTGCATGCAAGTCCTTTGGCTTGAAGGGTCCTGTACAAATTGCATTTCTCGACTGCGTGTGTTATGATTGCAAATACACTCGACTGACATATTGAATTTTTGACAGCATCTCGTCTTATCCTTGGCCAAGCACTTCAGCTTAGAAGCTTTCCCAGTGTCGTATTTGTGCTGGGGAAAATTGCTTTTGCATTCAGAGATGCGAGTTCCGATCTCATTAGCAGATAATTTACTATGCGTTTTAAGCCGTTTTCCATTACGCACACCTGTACCATTAGAAAATAAATATGTGCTTGGAAAAATGCTTGGGGAAAATGCTGGTGCAGCATACAGAAGACGGGAACTAAAAGTCAAAATAAAAATGTGTGGTAAAGTGAGAAAGCCAAAGGAAGTGACTTCGCCGAGTTTGCAATAATAAAGTGAACTTAGTGCTTGCTACTGAAGTGCAATGGCAATTGTTGTTGCTTGTTGATTTTACTGGGAGCGTATACAGTAGCGGGGATAAGTACGCCACCAGGCACTCAATTTCGTAAGCTCCACACTGGCTCATTTTCACAATTAGGGGGAGCAACTTTACTTTAAGCAACGCTTTTTCAACAACCAAAGTCCGGCGATGGGCCTTTGTTTTTCCCCCGAACAAAAAGCGCTGGCTACGTACCATTTTCACTGTGTGAGCGGGGTCCTTTTTTTAATATTTCGGACTGCTCTTGACGTCCTCGTCCTCGTCGTCGTCGCTGTCGTCATGGTCGTCCTTGTTGAGTGCAAGTCCTCGACGTAGTCGCCATCTCCATGGCATGCTTGGAATTTGCTTTGCTTTATGCTTCCTTTGCTCCGTTTTCCAAGGAGCAGGACTAGGTGGGTTGAGGCGGGGTAAGTGCACCTTATTTCTTCCATTTTTGCATTATAAAAGGTAGGAATTAATGCAGCGTTGAGTGGTGTTGGTGCTGCAGCTCAGCGAGAATGTCCACAGAAGTCCTGTTTCGTCCTGTTCCGTCCTCAAGTTGCTGAAAGTGTTGGGTACTGTTTCGTGGTTTCTTCTTGTTTCATGATTAAAGTTTGTAGTGGGCGTGGGAGAACCCTCAAAAGGACGGCGGAGGAAGAACTTAAATATGAATAATATAAAGGATATGATGAATTTTTAGCAAATCGTGTCTGGCCTGCAAGATTTCGCGGCATCAAATTGTTCATCTTACCATTATTTTGCTTCACAATTAAGTCCCATGCTTGCTGGATAGAGCCCGGAAATATATCCTGTATCTTAAAGGCATTTTCGAGCAATTTTCCGGTTTCCCTCAGAGCAATCTGCCACCGATGATTTGCCGTCTCCGCTTTTCCCTCCGGCACTCTAATTTGTGCCGTTTATCGCACAGATACGAGTGTACGTACGTATGGATACATAAATCCCCATTTACATATATGCTCACCAAAACCAAAAACAAGCCAACCCGGCCCAGCATATTGCTTATCTATTAAAGCAATCCCAAATCGCTCAACTTTGCATAATGCAATTCGCCCAAAAACTAGATAAACATATACATACATATAGATGTGTATACTATATAGCGCAGACTTCCATCGCTCGGTCCTCAGTTATCCTAAGGCCTTTCCTCCGACTTTTCAACCGCCACCGTCCCCTGCAGTTTTCCCGGTCTGTGCTAGCTTTTCAAAGTTTTCCCAGCCATTGCATGTCATTTGCATAGTTTTCATTGCCCAAAAGTCTGTTGTTGTTGCTGCAGTTGCTGTAACGAGCTGTCAACAATCTTTTAGTTCGGGCCATCGGCAATGTATTTGCCAGTTTTTCAATTGAATTGTCGAACGAGTCGTTGATATCACAGGCTTTCCACTTGGCTACCCGCTCTCGGGGCCAAGATGCAAAAATATTAACTTAATTTATGAGAAGGCCTGGGCTGTTAATGTTGCAAATCGACCGACAAATTGCTCGCCATCGGCCAGTTGATTTATGGTAACTGGGTCGCCTTCCATGGGAATTTGGTAATGGTTACGGGTGTGTAGGGTATAGATATGGGCATGCATATGGATATGGGCGGGCAGCCATGTGATGCCGCAGACAATGCAACTAAATGTGCAACCTACTTTCCAATTATTCCGCAGCAGCAGCAGCAGCAGCAGCAAGGACCTTCCCAGCCGCAACAACAGCAACTGTGAGCCGGGTTAACAAAGCCGACCTGAGTGCATTTTAGCTGAATTACCGCTCTTTCTTGAGGGGCGCACAAAAAGACAAGTGGGCGGCGGTCGGGCGGATGCACTGCATTCACCTGCATGTACGTATGAAGGTGGATGAGGTGGTGGTGGCCAGGTGGCCAGGTGAAGTGAGTTGCAATGCAATGGTGGTGCCGGGTAACATGAAGTGGGTGAAGGCCTCGGTACACGCCCAAAAGCGAGTAAATGGCCTTTTGTGCCCATTGTCTGAGGCTTTTACAACTGCTGCTGCAGCTCCTGCTCGGAGCTCCTGCCATTATATGCCAAAATAAGGCCACTCAATGCCGGCATAAGATCTCCGCATCCTGCGCACTGAGACGCCGTTTCATTTGCAACACCTGCAAATGCAATTTTCATAATTCACTTCAATTTACTAGCGTTTCTGCTAATTAGTCGCAGCTACATTTAGTTTCAGGCACAAGGTGCGCAACTTTGGCTAATTGCAAAATAAGCAGGCCCTCATTAAATTAGAGAATATTGCCAGCGAAATCGCCTCGAGGCGGAAATCTGGACAGGCAACATCCGCGTCCGTTTCCGTTTCCGTTCCGTTTCCGTTCCCGTTCTCGTGCTCGTTCCGCTGCTAAAACATTAACCCACTAATGCCAGTTGGGCCCCAGCTCGACTCCATGATTCATTCGGTGTCACGTTAACCCATTAAGTCAGAGATACAGTTGTTTGTCGGTCGGTGGTGTCCTTGTTTTGCGGTCTAAATGCACAAAAAGCTTACCATAAATGAGCTCAGCTCTGCTGTGTTTTGCTGTCGGTCCGCGTTTCCGGTAACAAAGCTCATTAGCGAGAGTAGCAAAGGCAGCGAGTGCAGCGTCATCTAGCGGAAACCCGGGGGTACTATTGCCCAAAGGAGTTACCCCAAAATGGGGGAACAAAAAGCGAGCAGTTTTGCAAGTATTAAATCAGTACGGAGACTTGTCAGATTTCTACTCAGCTCTAATTAAGTTCGGGTTCTCAGGAATGACTGTGCGGGAATTGCTCTGAGTTTAGGTGGTTTTGTGGTTATTTTATTTTATTACTACCCTTTGGGCTTATTGGGTTTTCTTGTTAAGTGGCTTCAGTTTTGCCCATTTAAGTTTTAGTTGTATATCAGTTGCCATTAAATGTGTTGTAAGTACCTTAGAAACTTGAATTGCTTTGCTTATGTATAAATAATCTATTCAAAAGTACCTATCAATACTTTTAGATCTTTTATTGGCAAAAAATTTTCATTGACAAAGAGTTGACAAATTTTCATCACAGTTAACATGTAGTATTTATTTTAAAAGTTCTGCTCCTTTGGAATCTTTTACGTTTCTTCCACCAACATTTGCCTTGATTTCCTTTTAATTCTTTGGGCAAATAATAACAAAACGAATCCAAAGATAAAGTTCAGAGTCCGCCCCATTGCTAAGTTTTCCAGATTGATGCCGTTTGTCTTTGAGCGTCTTTCCCGACTTTTCCGCCTTTTCCGCATTTTCCGCCTTTTCTGACTTTTCCGACCGACTGTATGGATTTGAGTACCTGCTCGCAGAAGTGGAGCATCAGGAAATGGGGAAAGTTGGTAAGTGGGGTCTGGCTGGAGGGGCTGGAGATGTGTCTTAACAATTGCTCGGGCATCTATAAACATAATTAAAGAAACTCTGGCAAATTAATTCGAGTTGAGAATTTAACAATTTGCCAAGCAAAACTTTTCCCCACCGAACAATAAACAATCAAGATGGCTTCAATGGCGACTGCCAACTGGAACTTGCAACTTTTTAATCAAGTTGAGGATGCAAATGCCGGATAGTTGGTTTATATGGCCACCTAATTGGCCGGCGTTAATAATATGTGCTTGTTACCGACTGTTAAATTGCAGAGCAACTGACGCCAGTGATTCAATTTGTCAGCTGCTTGTTGGACGTCCCTCGTCCTTCGTCCTTCGTCCTTCGTCCGGCGACAGATGGGCTTCTTGTCCTCGACTGATGTGACTTTTAGTGCCGGGCTTAATTAAAAACCCTGTTGGAGTAATCGACGGCGTCTTGTCATTTCGCTCCTCGCTCCTTGCAAGTAGTTGCAAAGTTCGATTTTTGTCGTCTGCGTCTGCGGTCGTTTGCCCCAAAGTGCAAAGCGTTGTCCTCCGCAAAAATCAGCCAAAGGATGAGCCGAGCCACGCGACACATGGCTTCCACTTCAGCTCAGTTCCCATACCATCCCATACCATAGCATCCCATCTCATCCCATCCCGCCCAGACTCGCTTCTAATTGAGTTGTACAAGTCGACTACTAATTGCATTCGATGCCTGCCGCTCGGCGTTGATATAATTAAATTTTATTGGCCGGTGAGGAAGCTTAAGGTGTTTTCCGGTCAGATTTATCGTCGTTCCTTTTAATTAAAGTTTAATCGTGGCGGCGTGGTCCGCTTTTCCCCACCTGTCACTCCATTTTCCGTTGGGAGCAGGGGGCGTTATCAAAATTTTTAGTTCCACAAAAATATCCACCCAACTGAAGTCACATAGATAAATTGGAAACAGAACACCCAGACACGACACCACCACTATTACACGAGCGCAACGCATACATACAAAGACATAACATACAGAGGACCTGGCATAGATAATGGTACAGCAGGGCCTCGCTACGGCGAACGGTGGTCTGCAGAGCGACTCGTCCAGCGAGAGCGGCGATGTTTCGCCGCCTTTCGATGCGGATCGGGATGGGGAGCCGGATTTGTGTGCCTTTTGCCTGGATCGCATACAGATTCCGGAGAAGCTGCACTGCAACCACGCGTTCTGCAAAAGCTGCTTGGCACTGTACAGGGAAGCCCGCAACTGGGTGGCCAAGCGCTGCCCCATCTGCCGTCGTCGCCTGGACATGGAGGAGCGGGTGTCCAGGCAGTTGCACTATGTAAGTGCTCCATGAGCAGCTTCTAGCTAGGAACTTGCAAAAGAACATAATTACAATATCCTTGCAATGGCACCAAGAAAGCTGGGAAAGTACCTACCTAATCCCATGATCTCCTACAGAACTGGCGTCTTTTTGGCCTTATGATGATACCGCTGATGCTGCTCAGTCTGGGCCCATTTTATTTGCTGCTGCTCTACTGGTGAACTGGCATACGAAATGTGTACACTTGTGCCAACAGAGATGTATGCAAACTTGTCAGTGGATTTTAATTAAACGCAAAAGCCATAAAATGTGAGTGGAATGTGCTTTGTTCTGGCTCGTCCTTTGTCCTTTGACCACCTTAATGAGTTTTAGCCAGCAAGATAGATAAGCGTTTTCTTAAAGGCCAAGTTGCTGGTATCAGGATTGCTCATACGCCCCGTGGTCGCCTGCCCCATTTTAACCGCGTTTTAATTCAATTTTATGCGCCAATAAACTGATTTGGCTGCTCGCACAAAAACTGCTGCCACGCATGCATATTGCACCGAAAGGAAAATAAATCTGTGCTGAATCAGCCCTTTGCCATAACCAATATATACCAATATAGCCCGATATCCGCGCACGCCAATATTTTGTGGGCCCTTATTTGTGTTTATTTTGATGCTGTTGTAAATCAAAATGCGGCACGCAAAAAAGTTTTATATTATACAAATATTGTTGCACTTTAAAATGACCAACATGTAAATATTGGAAAATGTGAATATTAAATGTTGATTGGCCAACTCATGGATCAGTTGCTACCCTCTGTGTGGTGTGCGGCTTGTCACTTGTTTCTGTGTTTAGTTGAAGCTATTTTGGGTTCAAATATTTCGTGTGACATGTGATTTTGGGTATAATGTGCTTCTGATTAAAGATATAGGTTTATAAATTGGGAAATGTCTAGCAGCATTAGGCATTCTTTTCAACGACTCACACTTATTAGTAGCTAAGTAATAGAATCATATTTTTAGTCGGTAACGGCAATAAATAAAATGTTTGTCAGTTGCCATTGTATTCCATTGAAAGCTTGAGTCCAGGGTAAAATGGGATTTATTCTGCAACCGCTGGGGCTTTGGCATTCATTGTTTTGGTTTTGGCCATGTTTGGGCCACAGTTTGTTCACTTGGCCATAATAGCTCACACATGCCACAATGCGGGGGTAAACAAATATGGCTACTGCCATTCGAATAGGTTTTTTAGCCATTTTGATTGCCCGCCTGCAGCTGCTGCCGTGCAAAACGCTCTGGAATTTCGGCCATGTCTAAATATAGCGCTGTAAACTAATATTCCGCCCCAGGCATCGATAGTCCCGCTTGGAGAGATGCAACTGGAAACTGGCCTAATCCTTACCGCCGATGTCGGTGCGCCGGGCTTTGGGCATCCAGTTGCATTCGCCAGTCGCCATTTGGCGATCACTGTCACATCCGTTCGCACAGGATATGAAAAGGCTGATGCAGCGCTTCAGTTTTGCTGGCAGTATTTTTTCCGCTATTTGTCCGATTTGTGGGCCAATCCACACTCGATTTTGCCATCCTTTTTTTTCCACGGCGTTGTTTGGCTTTTGTCAGCTGGCAGGCAAATTGAAATGTTTGCCTCGGGCATCGGTTTTCCAGCAAAGGACCCCATCTCCGTCCCACAGCCATCGCCATCGCCATCGCCATGGCATCTCAGCGGCTGTTTGTTTGTTGATCTTTGACACTAGGCTGTAATTGAAAGTTTTGTGTGGACATTTGAGGAGACAAAGCCAGTAGAAAGGGCTGGGATCCAGAAACTGGTTCAGCGGAGCCCATCCAAATTGAATTTCGACTCGTGCCGAATGGTCGGGCAATTTGCTTTATATTCTCAATTAGTTTCGTGAACGTGGGCGGGCTTAATTAATTTTTACATGTCCTGCCGTGACCTACAGTACCCTGCTGCAAAACTCCACCTGTTCTGTCCTCATTTGTAACGCCCCTTTCATGGCTGGTCGTCCGGCAAGCGGCTTTATCGCCCGTCCGTGTCGCGACCACAATTTCATCGATAGCAAACACAGACAGCGGGGGCTTTTCCAACCGCTTTTCCAACCGCTTTTCCGCCCATTTTCCCAGCCCAGCACAGCACAGCCCAGCCGCTGGCTCATTGCCAATGCATTGTGCGCCGATTATTTTGCCGTTTATTTCGCTCTCGCCGGCGCTTTTCGTTGTATTTTCCTTTTTCACTTGTGTTTTCCCATTTTTTTTGTCTTTCGCAGCGTCTGCTTCCCAAGCCCGGGTTTTCATATTAAATTTTTGTCACTCTGCCATGTCTATCTTCGGCTTCGGTGCGCTCCAAATTGGCTGCTTTTCAACAAAGATGCAACATCTGTTGCCATGAGGCAACTGCTCCTGCTCCTGCTCCTGCGCCAAGCTGATGCACCATCCTCGTATCGCTTTGCATATCCTTTTTTGGCTGTGGTGCAAATTGCAGTGTTGGCCCAGCAAAAGGAGCTCATGTCCCGATGTTTTCCCGGCTGTTTCTCTCGCCGCAGAAACCCAAAATCCTATTCATTATGTTGCCGGGTTGGGGGCGGTGGAAATGGAATGGGGATCTGGGATTGCCATTTGCATGTCCTGTTTCGTTTCATTAAATGCTTGCCTTGCCGCATGCAATTACCAATTTATTTTGCCGGCGAGTGCACTTCTGGGCTGCCTCGGCTTTTTATGGCACTCCATTGGATAAGAAATAACCCCCAAGTTTAGCGACTGCACACATGCTTAAATTGTGCCAAATTAGCTCGGTTTTTATGCTGTTTGCTTGGCTGAATTGAGCATCGTATAAATCCACGGAGCTCAGTTGTCCGACTGGATTTCCTTTGGGTCTGTGTATAATTCAAGGCTTAAACCTTTTCTAGTAATAAAAATCTTGTATTTAGAAGACCGTTTCAGAACGGTAAGCCAAATATATAATAATAATAATGTATTATATTAAGTAATTTATTTTCGATGGAGGAAAAGGACCCATAAAATGCACATCCAATACAGAAACTTAATGATATGTGTTCGCCATTATGCTGATTTCCTATCCCGAGTAATTGCAATCCGGGTAAAGTGCACATGGATAGCACTGACTGCTAATTTTATGGATCTTAAATTTGTATTCTTAATCTTCATTACCGCAACATTGCTGCGCACTTGTGTATAATGATTTCTGCCCTCTTACCACCGCCGGCGACCCTAATGATATAATTAATTAGTCGACCTGTGAGCGGGACGTCCTTTGAACCCAGCTGCTGCATTTGTTTTTGCCAGCTGCTTGTTGTTGCTGCCCCAGCATATCCGCATGTCCTAGCTGGCTCCATTTGGCGTCCACCGTGCACCGTGCCCCATGAACCATGCAACTTGCAGAATCCGGAATCCCTGGTGCCGAGCCGTGCATTGTTTGCTCTGATTGCCGGCGTGGTGGAAACTGAAACCGAGGCAACGACCTCTGGCTGGTTGTCAAAGATTAAGCAAACCGGGCTAAGCGGACAAGCAAACACTCGCACTCGAGGGCATTTGGCAGGTCCTGCCAGGTTGGTTGGAATCGGCAGGGAGGCGGGCAGGGCCAGGCTGACAGGATGCACACGGCAATGGCTGCATTTAGTGTGCAATAAATTCCCTTTTAATTTACTAAATGTGTTTGCGACTGTCCGGAGCCCATGCTCGATGTCCACTATTCAGTATCCAGTGTCCAGCGTCCCTAGTCCTGCGTCCTGCGTCCTGCTGCTACCAGGTCCCCATATCCTGTGCGTGAAACGGACAAATGGCTGCGGAAGACGAATGATGCAATTGTCTGGCTTGACTCTTAATTGCTTCTGCTCCTTGCCACTCGAGGTTCGAAGTTTTTTGGCTGCCAATTATGCAAATGCAGATGCAAAGCGATGTGCTTGCTGTCAGGCAATTGAATTTGCACAACCAGTTGCCAATGGTCGGAGCGATGATGATTTTGTGGCCATAATGATTTGTTGCTGTGGTTCTTGTTTGTCCATCTGCCTGACTGACCGCACAATTTCCTGTCATTAGGGCCGAACATGTGCTGCTCCTAGATCCTGCTCGTCGATCCCAACGAGTCCTGCGTGATTCCTCCTTGAAACGAGCCGTATTGTGTATTAATGAACGCATTTAAAATGCATGCCCAGAGCAGCCCCGAACTCGCTGTCATAATTTCACATTAACCTACTTCCAAAAAATGAGCAGCATCTGTCTCGCTCCCGCCATGCGGCATCCCTTTCTCCTGCTCATTAGCTGGCAGCCAGGATTCTGGCGTTTAATTATGTCACACCCCGGTCACATCCTGCATGTTGACATGTGTGTGCGAGTTGTCAGCGTGGATTCATCAAACATGCAGCGGAATTGCTCCCTGGTCAACTGTCCCACCTTCTCTCCCCGTCTCGCTTCCCATGATTTCCTGTCCCTGTCCCTCTGGGCAGGACATCAAAACTGCCGGCCATAAACTCTCCAATTAGATTTATGTAGGTGTGCGTGGTGTGTAAGTGTATGAGTGTGTGGGTATGAGTGTGGGTTGCCAATCAATTTTTAATGAGTTTGAAATTGTTTGGCCATGGAACAATGGCTAATGTTGGCCAACAACGTTTTATGGCATGCAGGAGTTTTGCTCGAGATCATATGAGTGAGTTTAAGGATCTATTGCTGTGATGACATCAAAGTTTAGCCAAAATATATGCAAAATACTCAAGGGTGCTAGGCACTGCTGTGTTAAATAAATTGTTATATCGCAAAACTTAAATTTGCATTTTATTTTCTCTTTAAATCTACACATCTTTATTTGGAAGATATTCACTTTTTATTGGAGTTTCAGTGCGGAGTTTCTATAAATAATGTTGTCTCAATAGCTTAAATATACCTTTAAGCTATCCTTAAACGTTAATTAACTAATTTTACGACGTTTGCAATTGAAAACACAAGCGCCAGCTTTAAATTCCTTTTTATTTTGTTCCGCCCCATGAATATCCACCAGTTTATTTTTAGCCTTGTTTATCTGGTCCAACTCTAAACTGTGATTCAATTAACATGGCCGAGTCTTCGACTCCTCGGCAGACTTAATTGCCTCACTGACTTATATAAGAAACAGGCCCACAGAGTAACGCTAAAATGGAGAAGAGTGGAAAACGCAAGATAGGGGACAGCAGGTGTTCTGGACTTGGCCAAGTTAATGCTCGCCTAAGCCCCGCAACTGCAAACATCATTAGCCAATATTATATGCATTAAATTTTATGCCCAAATGGCCCAGAAAGGGGGTGGCCAGGGGGTGGTTGGCTGGTGGGGCAGGTGGTGCGGGTGGCGTTTTTGCTGGCAACGTTGAGTTTTCTGCTGGCAAGGCAAACTTTTCTTTGGCCGTAGTTAAAAATGTAAACATCAGTTGTGGCTTAATGCGGACGGCGGTTGCTTTGGTCCTGGTCTGTGTGTGGGTCTGGGTCTGGGACTGGATGTGGATGTGGATGTGGATGTGGCTGTGGGTGAATGGGAATGCGATGGTGTGGGCCTGAGTTGGGACTCCGGACTCGGGTTCGGTTCAACCACAAGCTTGAGCTCTGCCAGCGGTGGGTGGCTGGCATACAAATTGTCTAATCCCACATAGTTCTTGCCACCTTGCAACTGGCAGTGGCAAAACTTTGTCATTATGTTTGCGCAGCTCCCTTTCTCTCTGTGTGTGTGTGTGTGGGCCAAAAAAATCTAAGCCACTTGGCCAGATCAGTGCGGAGTTTTGCATAAGCCAAGTCCACTGCATATTTCGAAACAAATGCGCAAAGTTTAAATTGTTTACTAAATAAATTTTTTGCAGACACCGAAGAAACTGCGCTGCAGCACAAAGCCACATTTAGTTTTGCTTCATTTCATTTGTTTGGAGCCCGGTTTTCTTGCAAAAAGGTCTATTAAAGTTTGCTAATGATGTCAGTTACGTTCGGGCTGCTCTACACGAAATTCAGTTATAGCCAACTTTGGCACTTCTGGACGCACACACACAAACACATGTCGGTGGGCAGAAATTTATTATTGCCCGGCGAATAATTTTAATTAATTATGCCAGGGAAAAATATGCGCTGCCCTCGAAAGTATGCCACGAATTTTGTGCCATCTTGCGGCTTGCAGCTCGTGTTTTTTTGCAGCTGCTTCATTGGCGACAAAGACTTTCCACCGCTGGCACTTTTTTAATTAGAGGCAGCCACAAAGGGTTTTCCTCCATGTTTTCCCACAGCTGCTAAGATTTTTTTAGCCATTGTCAAAGAGCAGCAGACACGCCCTTAAATTGTAGCAAAGCAATGTAAAGTAGTAGGGGTAAAGTACCAAGTAATGGAGAATTTAATGCAGTCGAATTCTTTTCATGGCCATGCAAAATTTGTGTGTAAAATAGGTAGTCAATGGAGTTCATTGGTTGCAACCAGTTAAAGCCTTTTAGACAGACTAATCCTTGTTGTGCGCAACTATGACATCGTTTTGGGTAGTTTTCCGCCATGATATGCTAATTAAAACAGAAGTGGCACCCTCCCGTTTCGAGTTTGCTCAGCTTTTGACACACATAATTCCAGGGTAGCTGCTGCAGTTGCTGCTCCTCGCAAATATTTACACGTGCTTAATGCGTTCGACGTGTTTGCCTTTTATTTGTTTTACTTTTGCAGCAGCAGCAGCAGCAGCAGCACTGCCTTTTGTCCCTTTTGTGCTCATTTAAATATTTACTTTAGCCGGAGTGTTGGTCCTTTTGTTTGGTTGTTTTTCGTCGGGCTTGTCCTTAAAGCGAAATTAATTTAAGTAATGCGTCGGCCAGCGCTACTTAGGGATTGGTTTTCCGACCAAATCCTTTTTAATATGCCCGACACATTTTTCATTTGTCATGGAGAGCCACCCAAAAGCCACATCACACACTCCAGTCCTCCGAATTGGCCAAAATACAAACCTGTTATTTGTATTTTGTTGGGTCTTGGGTTTGGGGGTGGGCTGTCAACGCATTTGGCGCTATCGTCATTATCAGCACTCGCTTTTCCGACCCGCATCGTCAGCTGTTCCGTTTGTTTTTCCACAGCGGCTTGCGATTTTCGCACGAAAGAGGAGAGCCAAAAATTGGCTTGCATATCAGCGCTATCGCTATCAATCGCCACTTTTTTCTGGCAAGTTATCGGGGCGGAGTTTTCCTCGGCTTTTCCACCTTCCATCCTTACCCAGGTTACTCAATCAACTTGCAGCTTTTAGCTTAGCCCTTTTCGCCGGCACAAAATCAAATTTCATTTCCATCAGAGTTTCCTTCGAGCGGGCTTTTAGTTTTACTTTGTTCGTGACACATTCCATCGACAGTTTTCGCTGCAAGGACGAAAGCAGCGACAATGCAGAGCGGTCATTAATCATTCTGCTTCGCTTTGGGCCAACGGAAAATGGGGAAAGCGGAAAAACACGGCAGGGCGTGGGGTGGTGGTTGGGCGAGCAGGGCAGGGAAAATGAAAAAGCGTTGCCACACCGTGATGGAAAACTAGATAATTTAACACGGCATGTGTTGATTGTTGTTGCAGTGCAAGCGGGACGCCATGTCGAAGTGCGAAAGAGCAAGCAAACAAACTGCAGGCGCTATTTAAATCCAAATTGGCTCAGTGGGCAATGCAATGCAAGCAAGTGCTCGGAAAAGGGGTTGGAAAAACCAGCTCGGCAATTAGTCAGGTAATTGACTGATTGCAAAGCAATGCCACAAATTAAAGTGCCAATGTTTGCTGTAATAGTTAATTCTCACTTCGATCAAAACTCGTCCAAAATTGATTATAAATTGATTATAAAACGTATAGCTTTGCACACGTTTCAGCATTGACGTGGCGTAATTTTGGCCACATTTGGCATAAAATTAATTGAATACCATAGGTTTTGAAAGCTAATTAAATACCACAAGTTATTTGTTAATATTGTTAGTCAATACATTGTATATATATATGAAAAATATACAAAAATGGGCGTGGGGGCTGATGGGCCCATTGAAAGGGCAGGCAGGGGCTGTAGAAAAATGGCCAGCGAATGAATCACTTTAATTAAATGGCATCTAGATATGCTCCGCAGCCAGTGGACGTACATATGAGCCCTGCAATTAGTCCGGTGTCCAAGTTGGACTCGTTTTGATTAATAAGCGCCCCCTGCTGACTTCAGCCGACTTTTCTTTGGTCATGCCTTCGTTGCTCCTGTGATTTTCCCTTTTCCTGCTATTCGCCGCCACGAAGGGAAAACAAATTTGCCTTCATTCAACATTTCAACATTTGACGCATGCCAGGGATCCCGAATTAAAGCTGCTCAGATTTCGCAGCAAGTGGCAGCTGCCCCTTTTTGCTCCACTCCAACTCCAGCTTGCGCCCCAGCTGCCGGTGGCTTTTGTCTCTGAGCCGCTTTTGTTTGTTGTGTAATCTATGCGCTCCATGGCACAGCTGTTTGTCCACCCGCCACTGCTGCCCCGAAAACGGGGCAAGAAAAATGCCAACAATTAAGTGGCCAACAGCGCCGCAATGTAGGCAATGCATTAATTTAATTAAAAGTGCTCGCCGGCGGCGAAATTTGAAAATTGTGTAAATTCAACGTATTTAGAAAACACTCGACGCGTTTAGTGCTCGAGGTGCTAAGCCCACAGTATATCTACTATATGTATATATATATATGTGTGTATATATGGGTATACGTAACCCTAGAAGCCCCCGTTCCACGCCTCTGGCCAAGACAAAGGTCAGTAGCCTCATCAGCAGGTCTCTCTTTCGGGCCTCTCTTACCCGGATTTCGCTCTCTTGCAAAGCTCCGATATGCAAGCGGTGGCTAATTAAATGCAGCATCCAAAAAGCCGAGCGCTTACCGAGCGTTTTTTGTTTACATTTCCCCTCTGAACTTTCCACTCTCGCCCTGCGCACTGCGCTCTCCCAGCTTTTGTCCCAAAAAGATACGCGAGTACGGCGGCCACTCGGCTCACGAGGCGGAGACCTCGTCCGCAATCCGAAATCTGAAATCCGAAATCGTGCATCTGATGGATACGCAGCATCCCACGGATTCATTTCGCTGCAGAACTCGCTCGTGTCAGGTTGCTCGAGCGGCTCAAACGGCTGGCCAGCGGATGAGGGCCAGTTGGCCAGAGGCCTGCCCATCTCAGTCGCCAAGTGCAAGCTGCCAATCAATATTCGGAGCAACAGCCGGCGGCCAGGCTTTAAGTTGAGCGATGATGACAGCTGCGGTGGCGACCACTTAAAGTCGCCGGCGGCCAAAAACACCGGAAGCAGCTAAGCGGAAATTGGAAAAACCCCTCATCGAGCTGGCTGTGTTCCGTCTGGCATGTAAGTAAGCGTGTTTAAATCATCCGGGCGTCGAGTTGCAAGTTGCGAGTTGCGAGTGTCGAGTGTGCGTGTGTGTAGCATAATTTTAAGCTGCCAGTGGAAAATATGTTGCGTGAGTGAGCCAGATAAATGAGTTCCCCGAGGAAATTGCTGGTAATGCCATCTCGGCCGATCTCGGGGGAGGCAAGCTGCTCCTGGACCTGTGCTAAATCAATTAAATGGCTAAATGGCCGTGTGGCTGTATGGCAGTTGAAGCCATGGCCCCATAAATAACCATCTATGACAGCCATAATCTGTTTCACTTTCGCTTTTTTATGGGCCTGCCTTTTCATATTTTTGAAAACGTGAAATTTATGAGCTACCACGACAAAAGGCACTAAAGTTTCAATAAATTATGCGCTGCAAAAGTTTTCCACTCTCACAGATTGTTATTTATTTGCCATCGATATTAGCATAATCAGGCCAAAAAATAAGACGGCATATGGCATTCGGCACAAACAACAATGACGGTCGCTTGGCAGATGAAAAGGAAAGAAAAGAAGTGAAATGAAATGAATTAAATAAAAATAAACACACACAATCTCACACACCCACACACACACACACACTCACACATAGCGAAGGAGCGAACCTCGAGGCGGGCAAACAAACGCGTGAGAAACCAAATTGAATTGAGTTGCTTGACATGACGACAGTGGCCCGACTCCCAGGCTCATTTCTCAGTCCTGAGACTCTGCTTTTCGGTCTGGTTGTGCCATTGAAACTGGCACTAGGCTGCAAGGCAACGCCCCCACCCACCAGCCCCCCACTAGCCACCCACCACCCCAAAACAGCCCACACACACACGACTGCTGTGGGGTTTCGTATGCGACTTTTGGGTAAAATTTTATAGCAATTTATTTGCTCTGCGCTGGCAAAAGGAACTTCTCGGTGCGAGTCCTGGAGTCCTGGAGACCCGAGGAGCGGCGCAGGCCATGGGCGTGGGGGAGTGGGGCCGTGGGGGCGTGGCATCATTACAATTTGAAGCCACGCCTGGTCGTGCCATCATTTGGGTCCAGATATAAATGCCTTTTGCACTTACACAGCCTTTGAGTGCGTGTGTGTGTGTATGCAATGTACATAGATACTCGGATAGCCAAAGATACAAGGATACGAGAGGAATCCAGGCACATCATTACTTATTTATGACTGTTTGATTGCACAGCCGTGGGATGAGTGCGTCGAGTTTAGTATGCAGGCTGGGGGATCTAATTATAATTATCTTAGGATAGCGCAAAATGAGCTAGCCGCCACTTGTTGATGGATTTTTATTTATTTAAATGCCACTCATCTTATTGCCGCCCCCCGGTTGACTGTGGCACTGATTTAAATGGAAGAGCGGGTCACTTCCGTTCCGATGCTGCCCGATAAGCCCTCATTATCATTTTCGACGAGGGGCTCGCACACATTTCGATAATGAAATGTCTGACATGCACCCGCACACTCGAGCGCAAAACACACAGAAACGAGAACTAAGCACCGAGAATACAGAACGCAGAACACAGAACGCAGAACGCAGAACTCAGAGCACAGAACACAGAACACAGAACATACACAAAGTGAGCTCATTGTGGCAGATAGAGATACACAGATGGAACAGATTCGGATACAGATACTCCACGCACTGATTTTAGTTTGCTCTGCCAATTGTTGGCAGGCACGAACACTGCTCTAATCTCGGCAAACGCAGATGCAGATACAGATACAGATGCAGATACAGAAATACATGCACATACTCGTACTCATACTTATATTCAGGCCGAGACTCAGATAGATAGATATGCGGATACATTCGTATTCGGGGCTGCCTGCATTTGAAATGCTTCTGTTCTGGCGGACGGAAATCGTTTATTAAACATTCAGCTCTAGAACAGAGAGTACCGTTCCGTATCTGTATCTGTATCTGTACTTGTATCAGTGTCTGTATCAGTATCTGTATCTGCATCTGAATGTATGGCATTTCCATCTCGGGCAGCTCGTTTATTTCAATTACTTCATACGAGCAATGCGGCGTTTCGTCTGCCAATTTTCCAATTGAATTGTCTTTAATATATTAATAATAATGCCAAGCCCGGCCCGACTTGCGACGGTGTTGGTTTATTAGCAGGTCCTTGGACGAGTCCTTGCCACGTCCTCGCCTGCCGCGAATTAGTCACAATCGATTTAGCAGCTCGTTACGCCAGACCGCCAAAAACACGACGGCATAAACCAGCAAGGCAGCCAAGTAGGCCAAAATATGTTCACGCATCAACTAAATTAACTTTTGGCTTTTCGGGCTATAGACTTACTTGGTAGGCGGGGGTATTTGAAGGCACAAGTGAACTTGAAGTGCTAGGAAAACTGACTTTAAGAGGGGAATACTTTGACTGTACAAGAAAACTGCAACTATTGCGTAATCTGTAGCACATGAGATATTTAAACTGCAATGTTTAGCCTGAAGACTTCGAATTGAAATGCCTTGTACTTAAACAGCCACAGTGAAGAACATGTTCCTAATGGGTAACTACCCATATTTTGGCTGCAAAACTTTAACCCAATTAGCCTAAAGGCAATATCAATAAATGGTTATAATGAAACGTTGCTGTAGTTTCCCATTTTTGCACATAATCTCAGGGCTTAAGCCGCAGGCCATGAATAATCATAGATGGCCGCCCAAAATTTTCATCAGCCCCCCTATTTGTTACAAATCCGAAGCAAAAAACGAGCGCCACAAAAGCCTTGAAAACCAGAAAAACCCCTAAAAGCCGATGCTTGGCCAAAACTAAATACCGTTATCGCTTAAAAAATTATGATGCAGATGGGAAAAGTGGGGAGAATGAAAAACTTTTCCAAACAAAACTGTGCGGTTTCACTTTGTTAACAGCTCAGAGAATGTTTGCCTCGGTTCGCCATGGGCTTCTAATTCCAGGGGGTTGGCAAATCTGGGCGGTGGGTGGTGGGTGGTGGGTGGTGGGTGGTGAATCCGGATCAGGAGCCGGACCAGCAACAACAACAGCCGCAAATAATGCAGACAATCTTTTAAAAGACCACAAAGTTGGACGCCATATGAGTGTGTGTGTGTATATTGGCATATTATGAATTTTCATAACTTTTCCTGCAAAAATGTAAGCTGCACGACCAGTTACACTCACGGAGTAAAAACATTGGCGAAACTTTCGATATTTTATAGAAATTTTTATGGCCCTGCGGGCTGCTGGCTGCTGGCCGGGCGGATCGAAAAGTTGTAACTAAAATATTTTGCTCAACTCACGTGGCAGAGATGAGCAAAGCTACAGCATACTTGTGCAGGGGGCGCAGGATCAGGATACTTTGTGCAGAGTGCATTGCATCAATAAATCGCCGCAGGACATCGTATTTGTTTGCCAGCTCCCCAGCTCTCCAGATTTTCCATTTCCCCCATCGGCTGGCTACTTGTACTTGTACCTTTTCTTTGCCATCCGTCGATTCCCCCGGCAGAGATCAAACAACGCCTGACGTGCCTTTGCATAATCCTGCCACGGTCAGCGGCAGTTGGAGCACGTCCTGCGCCAGGACGCCTTTGTTGCTTGTTTTCGCCTTGGCTTTAATCATATTTCCATCGGGCACACACTGTGCATACTGAACAGCCCGTCGCCGAAGTTGCCTCAAATAGTTCCGCTGCCCCCGACTTTTGTCAACTTTTTGTGCGGGATAATTTTTTAATCTCCGCAAAGAGAAAAGGATGCTGCTGCCTCGTTGCAGCCATCAAAATGTCCTCGTTGCATGCGAATGCTGCTGGCGAATGTGGCACGTACTCAATGATGACTTGACAGCTTCGCCAGCCAACACGCCCCCAATTTAACATTATTGGCCTGCTCCTTGTGCACTGGCAATAAATTATGCAGTTGAAAAAGATTCATAAATGTACTTCAAAAATAATACGTTGTTTGGGTTCTCTATCTTGATGCATGCATAATACAATTAAATATTATTGGCAATCGTTAAAGATTCAAAATTTATTGCACTTAAAGTGAGCTTACATTTAAATGTTATATCAACAACTTGCAACTATCCAACTATAAAGTCTGTCTTTCTGTGTAGCACCATTGTTTCATGCTCGGTGATTTCGCAGCTCCTCGATGTTTGTGCTTCTTCCCATTAGGCGGACAAATCGCCGCAAGTATTTGAGCTTGCCGCCCACACAGCACCCCATCCCCCACCTCCCCCCGCCACACGTTTTTCCAACATTTCCGCTGGCGGATGTTGGGGCGAGTTTCAAGTAAATTAACGTTAATTAACGGAAGTTTGCCAGCAAAGCGCCACCTGGCGGCGGTAGCATTCGTAATGCTGCCATGCTCATTTGCCTTGAGGTTGACAAATTAGTTGAAAGTGGGGCTCGGTGGGTGGCTGGCTGGCTGGCTGGCTGGCTGGCTGGTGCAACGAACAGCTGTATGTTCCGGTACTCAGACTCACACACGGATACTTCTTCTCGAAATGGTGGCCATGGTTCAGGGATCGGGACTTGGCTTTTGCCATTTGGGCCCCAGCATCCGCACATACTCGCATATTCAATGCGCACTCAAGACAATGGGAACTTATAGCATGCTTCAGATGCCACCGAACACCACCGACCCCACCCCCCATCGACCACGCCCCTTTCAATGGGCTAAGCCAAACAATGGCGACAAACAATTGAAATCTGTGCGCTTTGTTTTAGGCCACCGCATCCACGCTTGGCAACCTTTTTGCCCACTGAAAAGGTTTGTCCTCGCCAGTCGGGGTTGTCTCTGACCCCCGAAACCGCCGGAACCCCCAGCCCCCCGCCAAACCCCCTGGCTAGCACAGTGGCCAGCAGTCCGGCAATTTGTTGGCGAAAACAGGAACAGAAATTTGTACAGATTTTAATTAAGGCCGCAAGGAGACAGCATCGAGTGTGGAAAAGGAATCGCCTGGCGACGAGTGACGAAGGACACTCATAATTGCGGAAGCCAGCCAACAGGAGGGTTGGGTTGGCACTGGCGAAAAGCGAAAAAATGTATTTGAAAAATCGCTAAAAAGCAAACGCCGGGCAAACAATGCACTCGGAATGCGGGACCATCGTCGCACCCCTCGATTTTTGGCCTGAAATCCATTGAAAACGACACGGGATTTGTGTATGAGAAATTAATTATCGCATAATTTTATGCCTCACTGACATCTGAAGAGTTTCATTTACCACTTTTTGACAGATTTCGCTCGCTCCGCCTCTGGCACTGCATCCTTTGTCGTCCTGTGCCCCTGCCCCTTCAGATTCCTGATTGATTGGTGCATTTCAGGGGTAACCGGGTTAAGGGTCCTCGAAAGGGGTTTCCAGCGCAAAGAGTGCGGTTAGAGCTTTTGAGTGGGCAACTTGGCTGGTGTGGCAAATGTGATTCGAGTTGGAGGGTTGCCCCAAAAGTTTTACTTCATCAGGCTAGAAACTGATCTCTTGTTATCTTTTCGCACCCATCGAATATCTGTACAGTTCGTAGAATTTTTCATCGAAATACAAAGCTTATTACTTGATATTAATTAACAGATATTGAAAACCAGTGATTCCTTTGCCTTAAAAGTGTACATCTCTATTCGTCGAGGCTTCGACGTTTCCAAATTATTGAGGAAACCATAGGACGTGGCCTCGAAAATATCATATTTAATCCCATGCTTTCCCCCCGGGGCTTCCGTCTTGAGTGGGTTTCCTTCTGGGAATGATTCGCCGCTGGAGTAGTTTCGGTATAATGGTTACTTGAAATTCCAAACGCACAAGGGCCACGCCCACGCAGCTCGATTTCGAGGCCATTATCTGAATTTGTTTGTAAATCATTGCCAAATGTTAATTCAATGGCTCAATCACTGCCAGGACGCGCTGCTCCCTTTTTTCAGGAAAAATGCAGGAGGGGAGCAAGTTCAATGCCAAGTGGTTGGGGTTGTTCGGTAGCTTCGCTCGCTCTGGCTGGACTCGTATTCCCACTTGATCTGTTTGCCGTTTGGAGTACACTGAAAACAAGGGCAGCTGCATCTGATCCAATGGATCTGTCGGACCTTCCAAAACACTTAGATGCTTACTCATAGATCTTTTTATTGGTTATCCAAACTCCTGTGGAATTAAGCACTTCTTGTTATGCAGCAATGATTTTTCTCCGTGTAGGAATGGCGAAAAAAGCGCCAGAGTTCCATGCTGGTGGTTGTCCTTGTGCGAGTGCCTATATTCTTTGTGCGAGCAGCGCGATATTCAACAGATGTTGTAATTGCTCATAAAACTCGATGACGCTGCCCCATTTGGGGGCACGCGGAGGAGCGGAGGAGTAGGCGGAGGAGGAGTGGCGAGCGCTTGCATATGGCAGTGGCATCTTCCCCGCATGGTGCCCCATGGATATAAATTATATTTAAAGATGTACGGTTGAGCGGGGAGGGGCGACGGACGGGCAGCTTGACATCAGCATTCATACGTCAGCAACCGAAAACGATGAAAGCGTGAGGAATAGAGAACGGAGAAAATTTGCATATGCTGAATGCTGCTGAATGGTGAATCCGAATCCGAATCCGAATCTCAGCCTGCTCATCTGCTTTTGTTTTCCCATTGAAATTTCAAATATTTAGCTGCGCGCTCAGCAAATAATTTTTTTGCTCTCCTAATTTCTATGCACCCTACCTTTTCGAGGCATTTCGCCTGCTGTGACGCAAGCAAAAGGATTTCCGTGCCCAAATCCCGGGGTCCAACGAAAAAAAAAAGAAGACATGCCATTGACATGTGTTTCGCAAATGTTGTTTTCCCTGTCTATCTCTCTCTCTCTCTCTCTCTCCCTCTCTCTGTGTGGTTTTCCCGCAATTTTGCATATTTCATTGTCGCCTCTTGAGCATAAATTCGTATGTGTACGTATGTAGTTCTAATATGCGATAAAAAAAGAATAAAACCAAATTATGAATAATGTGCGAGCGAGAGGGCGGTGCTAAGGCGCAACAAGCGATCACTGATAAGCATAGGAACCGTAATGGAAGCGAAACCGCCGCTCTCTTGCGCTCTCTGTTCCATTCCGCGTGTTCCGTTTCAATTATACAATTTTCGACCGTTTCTTCTGCCTTTTACAGTTGTGCGGCGCGCACACACAGTTGTTCGTCGTCAGCGGTGGTGAACGGAGTGGAGCGGAGCGGTTCGGAACGAGACGGGGCGGGGGTATTTGGGTGAAGGCCAAAGGATGTGTCCGCCCCCTCCCCCGCTCTGCATCATTAACCCATCACTCAGCCCAAATGTGAAAGAACAGCGAATTGGAAGCCGTATGGCTGCGAGTAGACCTTCAATTAGGCCATATAACTGCGCTCAATCGCGAGAAATGTCGCATCAACCAGCTACTTCAGTCGCCCCCCCTCGATAAAGAGAACTATCCAGCGAATTGAGCGATCCGCGTCTGTTAATTGAAGTGCCTGGAAGGCAAACAGATCGACCCACTGGAACTGGGAGACTGGAATTACATTCGGGTGAGTTTTATACGCAGATATCGCGGGTTCGATCTATGTCCACGGTTTACTCATCACAGTAATTTAAGTACTTCGCCTGCCACATGGCCATGTACATGTACGCACACATGGGCAAAGCAAACAGCACGAGTAATGCCGAAAATACATACGCTTATCGCCCAACAAATTGCTCACCGAACTGATAAGAAAGCCACATAACAGAACCAAAACGAAGCGAGCAGCAAGGCGACACAAAGAGGGCAGAAAGAAGAGAAGAAGCGGGAGAAGATGGGGAATACGAGTATGTCATTGTACTGTTGTTCTGATGTGTGCCCATGACGTTTCGGGATCTTATCTCTAGATCTATTGGAGAATCCTTTTCGACTGGCTTTCTTATAACGGGGGCATCTAGTTAGGAACTTGAAGCAAAGAACTATGAATAGCCGGAGGATTAGTTTAAAATGAAGCCAGTTTAAAACGAACAAGAAATAGTATATGTTACATTTCAGCTTGGTTTTAATAAAAATTTTACTGGAAATCAGGTTCAGTTTGAATTCTGAGTGTAGTGACCAACTACTGATGCATTCTTCTTCAAATATGCAAATCATTTCTATACTTCTGTTCATTAACAGCAAAAGATCCCTAGGAACAGGATATTCGGGTTTCCCCGCTCCAGAGCGTTGTGTGAACTTTGAACCGTGCTAAGTTCTCGACCGCAAACATTGAGAATAACCAGAGCAGTTTGCTGCCAAACTGTATTTTTTGGCAGCGCTTCCTTTTTTCCTCTTTTTGGCTGTCGCAGCACCGCTCTCGTGTCATAAATTTCGCTTTTATCATATTATTTAATTTTGTTGTGTCTGCTTTGGCCTCCCTCTTTGCTGAGCGAAAAAAGCGAACTCTGAGATACACACAACAAGCACACAGCAGATACGAGTGCACACACTCGTGGATGCAGAGGTACAGATACAACTACATGCCCCATTGGGAGCAGCGCGAAATGATAGCAGCGAATGTATTTGTATCTCTATCTGCGCTGCGTGCCTCTGTATTGGTGTGCGTGTGTGCCACAGCAATAACAGTTAATTTATTCCAATTAAGGGATTTTCCTGTTGAATATGCGACTCTGTAGAGAAATCCTCCTCCCTATCACATGAAATTGTTGAGCCAACGCTCCCTATATCTCACCTTTTTTCGGTATTATTTTTGCCCATTTTTTTGTGCCTTTTAGCCAGCCAGGTTTTGTAGCTTTTTTCCACGAATGGAATGGTTTCCCCGCGGGGCATTCGCTCTCTGTTTGTTGTTAGTTAGTTGTCCCATCTTCTGTTGCACCACATTTTTTCATTACATTACGCAGGAGCCAGAGTGGAAAAAAATTAGCAACATGTCGCACGTTTTTTCTCACGTATCCTTGCGGGATTTGCTGTCGGCTTTGTCCTTGTGCTAATTTCGTGAGCCGCCCCCCAGCTAATTTTGTTTATGTTTTCATTTATTTTCCACATCCTCTGCGCGCAAACATTTTCATAAATTCCCTTGCCGGAGCCAAAACAATTTCCAAATAGCTCAAAGAGTTGCCCGATTGAGGGGTTTTGTTTTCGGGTGGTGGGGCCAGGCTAAACGGAAGCGAAATTTATGCGCACATTGAACGCATTGGCCCCACTACCCACACTCACTTACGCACCAGCACACACACACACGCACACACTCACTCACACTCATTGCTTCGATTATTAAAATTCTAATTGAAATTCAAATGCGCGACGTTGTTGCCGTCGCTTATCGCTTAAGTGTCGGCGTCGCCGTCGTTCCACATACATTTCGAATACCCCACTCCCAGCCAGCTGCCGCGTGCCCCATGTGCCCCAAGCCCATGCCCACATGGCCCCTCTACACACAGCTGTCCCTTCTCAACCTCCTCCGGAGCCCCCCGTGCAACCTCCCCGCTTCGCAACGCCCCTGGAGCTTGGGCTTCCGCTATGCGGGCTTCGCCAGGAAGTGGACAGTTAAGCAGCAGCTCAACTCAACTAAACTCAACTCAAATATGGGATATGGGTATGGGAATGGGAATGGGTATGGGTGTGGGTATGGGGCTAGGGGGCGTTATTGGGGTTTTAGAAAGGGGAAGAGTTTTATTGACACTGCCAAAAGCGGAGCCACTGCACCATCCATCACTTTTACAGCACAAACTGGGAAAGCAACTGAGAAAAACATAAGCTACACTCTTGATTAAGGATTGCTTAATGCCGAAAGTAAAAGAGCTAACTGGAGTCTCAAATTCGATCAATAGCAATTACAGGATATCAATAAAACTAGTTTGCACATGAGGATATATTTAAGTTCCAATTCTATGAATCAAATTATCAGAGCTGAAGTAATTGGCAAGAATTTGATCACATTTCCCATTTGATTCGACAAATATTGCTTCTATTAATGTTTATAGGCAGTGAAACAGAAACTGTTGAAAGTTCAGAAGGAGAAGGCCTTACAGCCACATTCATCAGATTGGTAAGGCAGAGGTTAGATTGAACGCATTTGAATTAAACAACGATTCCTAACTGATTTCTTCATTCGCTTGTCGCATCATTAAATGCAATTAATCACATTCGGCTTGGTCATGCGTGTGTGGTTGGCTATCTAGACGGGACCGATGTCTTCCATGTAATCTGTCAAATTAGCCATGCAAATCACACGAGCCTGCATCCTTGGGAAACCCTAGCTCGAAGTAATGGTAATCTCAAATGTAACTGGGTCTGCGGTTCGTTCTGTCGGATGTTTGGTGGTGGCTCCGCTTGCGTCCTGCCATCAATTTAATTGACTTTGCTGCCCCAGCCCAGCCCAGCCCTCAAACATCGCAATGATTAATTAGCGTCTTGATACAGAAGAAGCGCACAGGGGTGTATTAGTATAACTACATACATGTACATGTACATGTCGGGCTGAAAATATTTCCAATTGATTGGCATTTTCTCGAAGGCATTTGGTAGGCAAATGAGCTGGCTGAACGGCATCAATTATGCAGTCGGTTCGGTTCTGTTCGGTTTGGTTTTGTTCAGTTCGGTTGCGAGCCAAACAATGGCCTTCAATTGATGTCACCGAGCCACATGGTTATCTTTGCAGCCATTGCAGTTCGACTTTTATCGCCTGCCCTCGAAATGCTAGCTCAACTCACCCATATTTGTATATACTCGTACTCCTGCATGTGTATATTGAGGCCCTATCCGGCACTCTTATCGCATGCCCACAAACTATCCCCAAGCTGTGACTTAAGATCTTGGGAATTGGCGTTTAATCTCAATTCAAGGAACCCAAAATGGCAGAAATGCGATGCCCGCTCACACATTCCAGAGCTGAGCACATTGTGCTGACTGCGGGAAATAATAAACTGAAAGGGCGAGACAAAGTTGCCAGAATAAATACGATCCGAGGTACCAGGCAGCAATCGGATTCAGTTTGGATTGCAATTCGAGTTCGGGTGTATCTCATCCGCATGACAATCATAATCATACTGGATCGGCTATTGCTCGTTTCCGTAGCATTTTGTGGCATTTATGATTTAATGTTAATTACTCGAATGTTGCAACTGCAACGGCAACGGCAACAACAACTTCCGTTGATTTGGTTTTGTGGCCTGCTTATTGAATATTTGTTCACAGCAAAGTTATACTTAATTAAACAAGCAAATGCAAAGAATGGTGGGGCAGAGCGGGTTGAGCGGGGCTCGAAACAATTACACATGCATGGCATAATTTATGAGCGTTATGTTGTGTAATTGGAAAATGTTAATAGTTGTCCATAAACAAATTTCAGGCCCATCCACCAGCAATTGGATGTGCCGGGCTTTTTGCTAATTAAATGCAAATATTCTGGCCATGTCACGCTGTCTCATTCTTGCACAGCTGAGCTCTCGCTCTGCCGCAATTTGAATGTTTCGTAAATCCTTTCCAATTCAGCAGAGCTAAAATGTATCTAAATCTCGATATGTATCTGTATCTGTATTTGTATGCTGCTCCTGCCGCTGCTGCCGCTGCTGCATGCAGCGTCCTCTATGTCTGCATTTCCAATTTGCATTTGATTTTATATTTATGACATTTGTCTCGCATTGCGCCGTCTCTTTCTCGGCGAGTGCCGCCATCTCTTTCATCCATTGTATGTAGTGCTGCGGCCGGGCTAAACGCTTCACTTGATTGTTTTGATTTCCACATTTCGAACCATTTGGAACGATTTTGTGCACGGCTCGGTATTTGCATGCGAAATTCATTTCAAATGCTAACGCATTTGCATACCCACACGCCACACGCCATACACCATCAACTGTCCGCCTGAAAATATCCGTAAAGGAAGGCCGTGTGCGAGATGTCAACAGGCCATGTCTATGTCCGAATCCGAATCCGAATCCGTGTCCATGTCCTTGTCCACATCGGTGTACGCACAAGCTACACACAATCAGGATCACGAGCAGGAGAACCGTCGTCATCAACGGCTGGATTGTAAATTGATTCGAGCATATTTCATTTCGGATTTTCAACTCATCAACTGATTTTTATCTTAGCCCCATTGCGAATGGCATTCCTTTCCGTATCCTTTGGCCCAGCAAATTCCCCAATTTACATGCAGGTAAAAGCCAAATAAATATTAACAACTTGTTTGTCCAAAATTCAACAAGATTCCCACTCCATACCGAGCAAATTGCTCAGCCAAAAACATGAACCAACGTTCATACAAAATTGAGGGCGGGTAAATGTTTTGCAATGAAAAGCTGAAAACCTGCCAAAAATGAGAAATGTTTGCGAGCCCATTGGAATGTTTGCATTGGCCTTAGTGGCTTTTGAAGCAGCTCAGTAAATAGGGCTATGATAAATGCGAATTTCCCGCTTTCGAGCTATACGTGTTGCAATATTAAATACCATAGAACCAGATTGAGGTGTTTGCAAGAGATACTACCTCTTTTAGCCAGCAATCTAGTGTAGCTAATTAAACTACTCACTGTCTTGAGGCCTCATGATAAACTGCTCAAACTCCTCAATGTTAATAATTCATAGGTGACTTTGTGTACTTACCATATTTACTGCACTAAAACTTTGCGAACTTTCCCCCAGCAAACTCCATCGAACCAGTGTCGGACCAAAAGTTGCCCGGGAAAGCCAAACCATCACAAAGCCAAACCGCAATAGAGCAAAACTGGCAAAGGGAAGGGAGGCGACGGGGTCACAGGCCATTCAAAATGCAAAATGGCAAGCGTAAAATTGTTTCAATATTCATAACGTTGGCGCTAAATGCTCGATTTTCCATGGCCATAGTGGGGCCAAAGTAAGAACTCCGAAACGGAAGCGCATAAAAACTCAGTATTCGATGTCACAGGCCCATGCCCATGAATGTTGACACCCTGGATCCGGGTTGCTGGATGCTGGATGCTGGACCCTGGATGCCGCTTTCCTCCCGGGCTGGTCAACATTTTGGGAAATTTAAAGCACCTGTGCTGGGTTGTGGCAGCCGCAGCAGCAGCAGGAGCAGCAGCAGGCCTGATAACGCAGTAGGTGCTGCACCAACACGACACGTCCTGCGTGTCCTGGCCATTGGCGATAGCAGGCCGTATCCTCGACCCGGAGCCCCCGAACCCGGCCAATTCCCATTATTGGTTAGCCAGAGTGGCAGCCGCACGGCCCAGATGCAAACAATGGCCCCCTTTTCAGGATTCCCGGCCATATCCTGTGCCCACACTCACATGCTCGCACACGCACACACAAACACATTCACACACTGCCACAAAGAGAGCGGATAAAGGCCGATAAGCGACATTTATGCGCCCAAAAAGTCGCCCAGGAATAGGATAACCCACTCCTGCCCATTTACTTTCCGTGTAAGTTTCGGCACTAAGCTAAAATTGAATATTTTCGGCCAATTTTAGGTTGAGGCGCTAATTGAAAAGGACACACACATGGACAGGACATAGATTCCGGCTGAGGCGGTGCAGCTGGGAAAACGCTTTAACTTCCGGCGGAAGAAGATGAGGAGCTACTAGAGCTGCAGCTCCTTGCCATGCATCAGCATCCTTTGCCATGCATCAGCGAGCTGTGAGCATGTTTGCGCCGAAGATTAAAAGCATGTGTCCGGTTTTACGTGCCACGCCCCCCCGTCTGGCAGCATGGGTGGCCGATGGGCGGAATTTATAACCGTAAAAGTGCAACAGTGAAAAAAAGCAACGAGCCAGGACGAAGGGGCGGGAGCCAAACCAGCTGGCTGGTTTATGCTACATGGCAACGTTTTACGGGGCAGAGAGATAAGTCCTCTGGCATCCTTTTTGGCATGGCATGGCATGGCGAGGATGGCATGGCATGGCATGGCATGGCAGCAGGATCTGCAGGAGTTGCTCCGCGTTTTGTTGCATAGTTTTGATTTATTGCAGAGCAGAGAGGAGCGCGGAGCAGGGCAAAGGAGCGCGGAGCAGGGCGAAGCAGGGCAACAACGGCTACAGCGAATTCCATTTGAAAATTCATAACGTGCAGCAGCGAGACAGGACATCCCAGCGAACGTGAATGGCATGGAAGGTGGAAAATGGAGCTTGGTCCCACTTCCACCCAGGAACCCAGTTTATATCCGCAATATCAGGGCATTATATTACCAGGGACAGGCCATGACTGGAACTGGGACTTGGATTCGGACTCGGATGCGGATGCGGATGCAGGGCTAATTTTAAATGCCTCGCTTGGCACTTGGCCCTGATTTGTGATTTGGCAAAAATACCTATGGACTCGACCTAAAACCAGTGCCACTTGAAATCCACGAAACCCAACGGAAAACTCTGGAGAGGACTACTCGAACGAACTGGCGTGTAAATCAATTAGCAAGTTTGCAACCAAAATCGTTTGAAAAATAACTTTAAAGGCGGCAAAGGGTTTTCAGTTTTAGTTTTTTTTTGCCTTTTGTAGACGAGCGAGCCTCTTCTGGAGCTCCGTTGATTGTTGAATTATTTATACGGACCGCATCTACATACATTTTGGTGTGTGCTCGGCTGATTTATATATACATATGCGTCATGCAAATGAATTATGCACATGAGTTGGCAGCCGGCAGCCAAGGGCTTCTCTTCAGTTTTAGTTTTTGGCTTTTCATTTGCTCCATCGCCAGCTGTTGTTCAACACCTTCCACCGAAAAGCCATGAGCAGCGTTTTGTCAGCCATTTAGCCGCTGTGAGTGGCTAACTTTTCACAGCTGCCGATTGATTGAATGATTGATTGATGCGCGTAATCGATACGTGGGTAAGTATCCTTGCAAAACAGAAGTGTGCAAATCAGTGGATAAACTGGGCTGACCCGAGGGTTGGCCGGTGCATTCGTACCCTTATCATTCTCTCGCCCCGTGTGCATTTAAAGACAACTGGACGGAGAACTGATAAGGGCTCGTATCACCAATTCGTCAAGCAATCCCCAGTGAATCGAGTCATAGTGGAGCTTTGCATCACACAATCAAGTTGTTTACTTTAAAGCGTGAATAGAAAACAAACTGGAGGAATCAGGAATCAGGAATCCGTATCCGTATCCGAATTGATGCCGTGTATATCCGCATTCCCATGTGGCTGCTCAGTGTGCGAAATCATTTTCAAATTAGCGGCTAACGTTGCACAAAAATCCGGCAACTGCTGTTGGTTTCATTCCTTCTGCAAGAGTAAATTGCAAATTGAACGTGCGCAAAACTGAAATTAAATTGTTGATAGTACGCACTGCCTCCCCGCATTTCGGTGTCCTTCGTCTATGTTTGTGATATAATTTCATCAAGCGGCGATATTTAAACATTTACATTGCGTTTTGTGGTTGCGGAATTAATTAATTGCTCTTTGCCATGCAATACCAAAAGTATTTACCGAAATTCAATATTGTCATCGCGATGAATACGTTGATCTATTTATTTCCCTCGGGTAAACATGACTGAGAAAGGCTGCATTTATGGTAATGCAATTATCGGCATTTTATTGAATTCTTTGGGGATTTGTCTATGGGCTGCGTTTTTTTATAACTACTCACATAACTGCCCACAGCTGTCAGCAGTGTTTATCTGCAATTATCTAATAAATTTATTATTTTTAAAAACCGAACATTTGTAGTGGCTGTGCGGTATATTTAATCTGTGTTCAAATGTTTGCCAATCAGGCATTTGACCTTTTAATGACATTTTTTGGTTTCCTATTTTTATCTATGGCTATCCAGGGTTTAGCAGAGCTGAATCAATTCAACTTTTATTAAACTATTATTAAAACGCATAATAAAACGTTTCTGATCTTATAAATTTCATTATAAGCAAGAGTGGTGGAGTTTGCAGTCTAATTGAAATAGTATTGATCAAGCTGCTGTTACTTTTATAGTTTTATTCGGAGAGTAAAAATGTATCTTGTCTAATTTCTTAATTTTCATTTATCTTTTAAGCTACGATATTTGCCATATATATTTCAATCAATTCATCGCCGTGCTACCACATTTGCATACCACATGCTACCACATTTGAGCGTCCTAGCTTAATAATTGTTTTAAGGTAATTTAATTCTCAGCCAAAGCATCAATAAACGAGGCAACTGCTGATGATGCGATGACACAGCGAACTGTGAAGAAGATCGTTGACAAGTCCTTTTTTGCTGTGTTTTTGGTCACCTCCTGGCGGTTAATTAAGTTCCACTCAGCGGGTCCTGCCACATTCCTTGTGCGGTTAATCTATCAGCGAGCGGCAGATACCCCAGCTCCGAGCTCCTAGCTTCCATCTCCGGTTTCAGTTTCCTGCCTCATGCCACATGCCGCATGCCGCATGCCACATGCCTCCTGCATCCCAGCACTACGCACACATATCGCTCCCGCTTTAATTATCAACAATGAGCTGGGACCAATAACTGTGCGCAATTCCCCGCGGTGACATTGCAGACGCTTTAATAAACAAACCATCGGCACTTAAGGAATGAGCAAAATACACATTAAATGTCCGGGGCCCCCGAAAGAATGGAGCATAAGTACAACAAGCCAGTGAAACCATCAGCCGAAAACGAGAACCAGAACAAGGACGGCAATCAGCGAGGGCAGCTGGAATTATGGCAGCGAGCAGCGAATCAGGACGTATCAGGAATCAGGAATCAGGGTCCAAGGACTAAGGACTAAGGAGCAAGCAGCGTGGACCGAGGAACTGCCGGCAAGGGGCGAAAAAACAATCCAACATTAATTTATTATTTAATACGAAAACGCAATTCGTGCATTCACCTGGAAACCATCAACAAACGTCACCAGCGGGAATACTTCTGCTCCACACAAATACACACACACGCATACATGCGAATCCGGGAGGATTGCCCGCTCGCACAGATACAGATACTCGAGCAGATACAGATACACACGGCAAATAGTTGGCAAGTTCGAGTGGCTGTAGCCTGAAGGCGCAGGACAAAGGAGGAGGAGGCAGGACGCAACCTACGCAGCCAAGCATAACGGTAAACCAAGCTGACGTTCACTGGCAAGGCGATAAAGCCGCGACACACACACACACAGATACTTGGGGCACACACACCAGCGCGGCGGAACACCATCACAATCACACGGGAGCAAAAGTCTCAGACGGACGGACACACACAAATGAAATTCAAGCAAATTGAAATTTTATTTCAGCAAATGTCTTGCCCTTTTCGCTCTGCGGCTGTCTGCCTCCCTAGAAAACAGTCAGAGAAAAACTTGAAACCAACATAATTGGGAACAGAGAGCATACACTGAGTCTCTGAATTGTTAAAGATATATTTGTATCTCAAGAGTGCATGATATTTAAGCTAAATAATGTGAGTCAAATAGTGCCCTAAATTAAAGTTTCTAAGGAAGGGAATAAGGATTTAACCCAAATTAGAATTAAATAATATGAAATAAATGCAAATAAAAATGTAAAATTATTTTAAAATAAAAAAGGCACTTAAACAATATTTTGTATGAAGATGCATTTTTATTTATTTAAAAACTGGTTCTAAATTGAACTTCATACATACATCGATTTTGAATCTGTTGAATTGGTTTCTTAGTTCGCTGAGTGTGGAATCAGCACTTACAACTGTTTTTTTTCTAAGCTCACGCGCCCGTCGAGCCACCCACTCAGCCAGGACGAAATCGCCCCTGGTTGTCCTGTCTGGCACTTGGTGCTCGTGGGTTTCGTTGGTCATCCTTAAGTTGCGCGATTTGTTGCACTTTTCAATTTAGATAAATTAAAAACAATGCCACAGAAAACTTTGCTCTGCTTGCGGTAAATGTTAAATGTTTGCCAAGAATCAAACTTGAGAGTTCCAGCGCCACCTAGAGCTGCCGACACTTTGTGGACCCAACTTGTAATCGCCCGGGAATTGTGCACTTTTGTTTGTTCTTTCGACCGCCCAGCCCCCAACCAGCCCCCAAACCAGACCATTGGATCCCCCTTGGATCCGTTTGTTTATTGCAGTTGGGGGCCTTGGGGAAGTGAGGTGCCGGGAATACGAGTGGTACGTGCAATCGATGCTGCTGGCAATTCAAGTGAAAAGAACGAAGGATCCTCTGCGGAGCTAAGCTGCAGCTGGAGCTGCCATTCCGGGGGAGCTGGAGTTGCAGTTGGAGCTGGAGCTAAAGGTGGAGCTGGAGAAGTCGCGTGAGGAATTCCGCCAGGTGCGGCTGTTGTCTCTCAATTGAAAGTGCTGTCATCTCCCGCGAGGCCCACAAGTTGTCGAACAAATAAAAAGCCGGAGCCCCAAGCTGGAGCAAATATCAAGGGGGGAGTGGGTGGGTGCCGGGCTAAGAGCATTGCTCATACGCCACGAGGAACGCCCGTCTGCTCACCTTAATCGATGGCTGCACACACGAGTGAGCAGAAGTGGGCGGGCGTGGGCGGTGGGCGGTGGGTCAGGATGCAGCGTCGAATAATGAACTCAGCAGGCGGCCTTTAATAACGAACTCCTGGGCTCCTTTAATAGATCGATTGCAACCACTAACCTGCTAACCAGGCCCACACACACACAAGCACAGGCAGTAGCCTTTCGCATCCTGGTGCAGCCAAGACAGACACAAAGCCATTGGATATTTATGGCATTGCCCGGGCAGATTATGCGGCTAAAACTTTAGCAACTTTCCACTCGCAGCGCAAGTAACTGGCGAGTTTAGGTGGCTGCCAGTGAAATGCTGGCAATGAAATGCAATTTGGTTTATGAACTCCAAGCAAAGCAGGCCAAAAGGTGCCGAGATTTAGCCAGTGCCAAATGAACTTGGCGCCACTTTCAGCCACTTTCAGCTATCCACTTGCATTTGCAGTCAGGACTTTGCGACCACTTTGTGTCACACTCGTGAGTTGTGTGTGTTGGTGTGCGGCAAGGATAACCTTTTGCAGTGCATTAGTATGCAAATTGTTGCAGGTAAATAAGCCATATAAATAAATAAGAGCCATTCAGCAGTTGGCACAGCTTAAGCATGACTTCGAACACTTGTCTCTATTGATCGAATTTGCAAGTCAGTGCAATTAAAATTCTCTAATTAAGCAATGTAAATTAATAATTACGTTATTTCTCGTAAATATTTAATGCGTTGCATGGGGAAATTATACCAAAACGATTGAATTTCTTGAGGAACAACAATGATTTCCTAGCATTTGATATAGGACTGAAGACTCAATGACTTTCTCCACTCGAATTTAAAGATGACATTCCACGAAATACCCACTTTTCACTTTTTTAAAAATCCACTTTAAGGCCGCATAACGTTTATGTTCAATGGCATTAGCTAATCAGCAATTGATTTGACTCTACTACCGGAGCCATAATTTATGCAGCTAATAAAATGTCCGGCGATGTCCTCGATTCGGTATTCGGTGCCACCACATATATGGCTATAACGGATCAATTTGTGGGCCATAGGCTAATGGCTGTAATTAAAATATATTAGTGGAGCGGCCTTATTTCGGCTCAAACAGTTTAAATCGCTTAAGTTGGGCAATGGCTTAAAGCGTAGCCACTCCTATCTGCGACACGGGAATCCATCTAAAGTTGATTAAGCGAGTGCATATGGCAAGGGCTTCTGGCATTAGCGGTGCCAGGTAAATATTTGTAAATCAGGACCTCACACCCACACACACACACATGGCAAACTTTGCGATTGCCAAGAGCGACACGCACTTGACTTTCGAAACTCACTCGAAGTCTAAGTTGGCTGAGTTGGCTGTGTTGGCTGAGTTGGCTGAGTTTTTCGCTGCCTTCTGTCTGCGAGTTTGCCTGCGAGTTTGCCTGTCGTCCTTCCCGATGTCCTTTTGTCAGGCTGCCTGTTTGTTTGTTTGCTCGAGCTCGAGTTTTGCTCGCTTTTTTGCCACCATGTTGCACTTTTAGCGGCTCGAGAATAAAGTTGTTTTCATCCAAGGAAATCTGGTTAAATAACAAGTATCTCAGTACATATCTGGCAGTGCCAATTGAACCGCTGCCAGGTGTTCGAGTACATCCTGCATATCCTGGCTTAAAGAGCCCGGAATATGTCAACACATCTTGGTCGACTAGATGTCGACCACCCCCTCCCCACTCCGCTGGCCCTTCGGCTGCCCGCACTGACCCCAAAATGTCTAGCCATCCGGCCTGCAACATGCACTCATTCATTCACTTCATTTGCCGAGTTACGCACGCTCTGGGAAGATTGGATACGCTAGGTTAGGAGTGGAGTGGAGTGGAGTAGAGTGGAGTGGATGGTGGTTGGGCTGGTGCCCGGGAGGGGGCAGAGTCCTCCCCCTGATGACATCAATTTGCGTAAATTGTGCTTGGAAAACGCTGCCGGAAACAGGCAGACTAATGGAGCGGAAGTTTTTCCAAAGCATTCGAATGCCGCTCGTTGAGTCGCAGGCCCTTTGTTGCAACAAACTGCTAGACAGAGAAAAATGGGATTAGATGGAGCCCACTCATATGTTTTTAATTTAAGACACTCCGAATGGACCTTAAATCAGTTGATATTCTTACAAATTTAAGTTTGAAAATCAAAAAAGGGTTATAAAGATTTCTTTGCAATGCGACCATTTTGCATTAAAATTCATTGGCATTTTTATGTCTTTATTTTGCACATGTAAATATTTCTTAATTTTTTTCATGTATAAATAGGAATTTAATTTTATTGATACGCATTATGGCCCTGCAGATTTTATGAATCATCGTTCCGTTCGCATTATGCGAATGCTTTTTGCAGATACTCCCGCTATGCAAACATATACCACATTGTATATTTAACAGGTATAAAAACTATATAATTGCTGCCAATTTGTGTGATATTTTTTCGTCTGTATTGAGTCAGTGGCTAGAGGGGCGACTCCCCGATATCCTGGTGCTCCGGCTTGCCAGCCAGTCAGTTAGCCATTTCGTGTTGCACATTCAAACGGCATGCAGATGAGCTGGCAGGATGCTGCTGCTGCTGCAGGAGGGCGGGGCAAGGACGATGGGAGTGGTGGGGTCGCTTCCTGGCTGACTGGCAGTTATTTAGCAGCTCTTCTAATGAAGCTGCTGACGGCAATTAAACATTACGCATACGCACCGTTGTGCAGGCGAATTTAATGCAATTGTCTCGTGTTCCCACTCACTCACTCACTCATTCGGCGGATGGTAAGTGAGACAGACAGCAAGGACGACAAAGGGTGTAGAGAAAATGTTCCGCTTAATTTGTTTGAACGTTTGCCGTGGCTATGTAAAATTAAACTTGTCTGCTGCGCATTTAAAATGTCACCGAGCAGGACCGTCGACATGGTCGTGATCTGGTTGTGGTGTCCACCCAACCCATCCGCCCAGTGCCAGCGCCACCCACTTCCGGCGCCCATGATAGCAGCACTAGCTGCGGTGCCCGCATGCAAAACGAAAAATTTTATCAGCATCAGCATGAAAATGTCGCCGCATATTAACCTGTCATCCATCACTTTTGATACTTTAGCAGTCCGCCGCCGTTGCCATCGCCGCGTGTTACCTTTTCCCAGATCCTGACCCCGTCCCAGCTCCTCCCGTGACCCCTGAACCCAGCCCCCAACCCGAGCTCCCTGACATACCCCGTTGACATCACGCAGCGGCAAAAAAGGGTCAATTCCGCTGCACGACGATACACAAAAGGATAACGAGCGCAATATGAGTTGGCATTATAATACGCCAGCAACAAGGACTACAGCCACAACAACAACAACAACAACAGCAGCAGCTCGCCGAAGAAAGCGGACTGCAAAAAAGTGGAAAAAGTGGCACAAAGAGAAAATAAAATGGCGTCGCTGCTGCTATCATCATCGCCACATCGCTGTAGTTGTGGTGGTAGTGGTAGTGGCACTGGTATTGGTAGTTGCATTGGTGGTGGTGATGCCCTCATCGATGCGCCCCCTCAATGACGATGGGGAAATGCAAAAAGTCTCAACTTACACATTTTATTCAATAAAAACTTAACTCGATTTTGAGCAACAACCAGCAGTCGAAAACCGATAACGATTAGGGGGAATTCGGTTGGCTTTGGAAACTAGCTGCGAAAATTGTGATGAAAAGCGCTGCCAAGCTGCAAAGTAACGAAAAATAATTGAATTCATCCCAAAAACAATAATTGAATAATTCGATGGCATTACTAGCTTCTGAAAATCAAGAGATTTACAAAAAATGTTTGCCTAAGTAACTTACAGCTAAACGGCTTAAAAATTATGGTTAGCTAAGGTGAAGTGGCCAAAATGAATACTTGCCTGCTTTAAACTCTGGCACAAATATTATTTAATATTGCAAATTTGTTTGCCAGTTTCGCATGCATTTATGCTGTGTGCAAAATAAAAGTAAATTTCATTACGCTGAAATGCACAAAATAACATGGCAGACAAACATAATTGTGAATTCCATTAAATGTAGCAAGCCTTCAAATGTATTAGCCCCCAGAAATCAGATTTGGGAAATTAAGCAAAATGAAATAATAGCTGCTGTGGGTATTTTCTAGCCCCTGCCACCTCCCACCTCCCACCTCCCACCTCCCACAAGCCCACTGGATGTTTCATTTACTGTTGATTCGCTGTTGGCCAACTTGGGCACAGCCGCACGGCAAACTTTAAAGGGGTTTTCCCCCTTTTGTTGGCGTTTTACAAAGGGGGCTTACAAAAGGGGCGGGCGACTGGGGGCTGTTGTGGTATTGTTGGAGGTGTCTCCTCGTGTGTGGGGGTGGGGGTGTGCCTGTGCTTTTTATGAGTAAAATTGTAAATTATGTCAACTGGCCACGACCCAAAGAGCTCGTTATAGTTGGAGTGCTATAAAGGATATGCGGGCTGCGTTTCGGCACTTCTCTAACTGCTACACGAAACTAATGAAAATTTATTGATAATAAATTTAATATGTTTTGCGGTTGGATGTTTTATGTGTCCCCACATAACTTCTACGATTTGGCATGTACATCTGTATGTATGCACGTTTGGAGTTTCACAATCGATAGTCGCAGGAGGATGTCTAGCCCTTCGATTCAGCGCCAACGAATCATAATTAATTTATGGCAATTAATTAGCTGGCCATGTTATGCAGTTGGCAATGCATGATGCCAATTTACCCATGCCCACCCATCACTTTTTATCAGCCACCATTATCATCCATCGTCATGCCGCTGTTGACATTTCATTGAGTCGAGCTCAAACTTCATTATGTCCTGCAGCGGTCCTGGCGCCAGGACGAAGCCTCATGTCGTGTGGGTGCGTGCTGTGTGTGCTGTTCCTCAGTTTTCCCCCAGTTTTCCCCAGTTTCCCCCATCCGAAGCCACACCAACCTATCCCCAACTTGTACTCCGTCTTCCTCCTGGCCCGACATCTTGCTCTGCTTCTTCTGGTTGTGTGACTTTGTCTAAGTTTGTTTGCATAACCTATTTGTATAAATATTTTGCCTTGCTCTGTTGCTCAACTTATTTGCACGTAGACCCCCTTTGAGCCTTGAAGCCTGGAAGCCCCTTGGCCCATCCATGACTCCTGGCTCCCTGGCTCCCTGGCTCCGTCTCTGTTTCGTAGGTGATAACAATGTTTGTCTTCATTTTCGGGGTGGAACAAAACTTTACTCTTAACATTTTCACTTAAACTTGCACAACAAATTCGGTTTATTATTTTATAGTTTGGACACGTGTGTGCTGTGCGTTGTGTGTGGTGAATGCTGCCTGCTGCCTGCCTGGCTCAGCAGAAATATTTCTAGCAAAATAAAACACAATTTGGTATTGCATACTTTCGGGTCCTGCGTCCTTGCGTCCTGTCTGCCAGCACATCCTTCGCCTTCGCCGTCGCCTTTGCCCCCCGAAGTGTTTATGCAAAACCAATTTAATTCCAGCGATTTGTTGACACATCGAGGAGTCGAAGCCAGGTTTATTGGCCGAGATTAGAGTCGAAATTAACGTGTCTGTTCGGCCTGATTCGCAATCCCCAATCTCCAGATGGTAAATGCAATTTACGCCCGGGCTAAGGCAATTTCGGCGCCCCCGTTTAGCAGCTTAATGAATTGTCAAACACTTTAAGCCAATAAACGCAATAATGGCAGACACACACGCCGCCATTCAGGTAACAGCAACTGCAAGGCGTTTAGCTGTGAAACTTTTAAAAGTTGCCAACTTGTACGCCACCTTCGAGTCCCTCGAATCCCTCGAATCCCTCGAATCCCTGAAATCCACGAGCACACACGCACATTTTGCACTTCTTTCACGTGCCAGGACATTTGTCACAGGGCTTTTCTTTCTGCGGCCATGACTGTCAGCGAAACTTTGCTCCGCCGCTCGACAGCCGGCAAAGTGTTTATGTTGGCCGGAAGACATAAAAGCGAATGCAGTCAATAGTCCACACGGGCGATGGGTTGGCGGAGCAGGAGGATGCCGAGATGCCAGTGACACGCAACCGCAACAAATCCAACCGGAAATCCACTTTAAACTTGGCCAAGAGCAGCTTCATCTTCCTGCTCCTGCTGATCCTCCTGCTAATGCTGTTCCCCCTGATCCTCCTGCTGCCCCTGCTCCCCCTGCTCTCCCTGCTCCTCCTGCTCCCCCTGCTCATCCTGCTCCTTCGTGTTCCTGTTTTCGCCATGGCAAAGTGGAGCTGCACTTGCACTTGCACTTCAGCGCTTCGGTCGAGTGCCATCGAGCAATCGATGGACAATGCCGAACAAAGACAATAACCGATGGAGTGTGGGCAGGGAAAAGAGGGGAAACGTGGTAGGAGGGGAGGGGAGGAAGGAAGAGCGGAGAAAGCCTTTCTATCTGTCTATTATTGAACTGGCATTAAAAGCTAAAGGCAGTGAAAAGCGAAAGTGGGCAAACGGAAGAGGATATCAAAATGGCTATAAATAGCTGAGCAAATCAAATTGTTGTTCAACCATTATAGACATTCAAATAATGCTTATTTTTATGAGCAATTTAATTTAAGCAGCTAATAGTCCGGACATGAAAATGGCCAATTTAAACTACCTTGATTGAAAACGAAGCTAAATTGTGAGATGTATGATTTGCAATAGCTACGCATAATAATCTTGTCAAACAGCTTACTCATGACCCATTTACCCAAATATTTACCCAAAGCTGATATTGAGGGAGAGATTGCAATCATGGTCCATTCAGAAAACGCATTCAAAGGAATTAAAAACTCACAAGCTTATTGCACGACTTTGCACATGCAAAGATAAGGAGAAGAAACAGGGGACATAATTGGCATGAAATGACACAAAAATTGATTAAAAGCCAGAGACCGTATAAGAGGCCATGAAATATTGAGCACATTTTTAAAGGCCAACAGCAAACAGGCTAACAAGCAACAAGCCAGAGAAATGCGATAAGGAATGCGTGAGGAAAAGTCAAGAGAAAGGAAATGGAAAAGCGAGAAGGCGAGAAGGCGAGAAAGCGGGCAGCGACAAAAGTTAAAAAAGTTAAAATCAATTCGTGGCCAACTGAAACCTGATTTATGGCTGCATTTATGAAATGCCCCAAAAGGATCGAAGGCAGGACTGCCAAACACACATAAAGATACTCCTTCGGCAAACACTCGAACACATACAGAAGAAAACATGCAGAAAACGGAAAGTAAAACGGCTCGGAAATAGAAAACTAAGTGATTGAGGAGTTCTAACGAGTCCCAGCAAATTTACCAGAAAATTGACTTTTTCTGTTTGGAATTAAAGCGCTTGGCTAGCTCCGCCCAGCGCCCATCGTTCGATTCGATGGGCGTGGCCTGTCAACTGTAGGTCCTTTTTTGGTCCTTTTGGAATGGGTAACGAGTGAAATTGAACTGTTTGCAACTACAAATTGCAACTTGTTTTCACCTGGCTGCGTTTTGTTTTTTATTTCCCGTTTCGACAGGTGAAATAACCGCAATTACGCTGATGCAGCCCGCCCCCGTCCCTCCCCCCTCCCTCCCCCACTCTTCTTTGGCCAGTAAACTTTAGAAATGAAATTGCCAGTCCGAGAGAGCCGGGCCAAAACACATTTGCTGTGGCAAGAAGTACGCTTAAGTGCCGCTTTGCGAAACATTTCATTGCATAAGCAGAGGGACGTGCAGTGGGCGTCCTTTCCCCCGGGGGGCGCGGGGCGTGGCAGGGTGGGGGTCCTACAGGAAGCTGGCTAAAGTGAAATACTGGCAGTAGAAGCAGCAGCAGCAGCAGCAGCTACATCGTCCTCCTCGCAAAGTCAAAAAACTAACGAAATCGGAAACGGAAGCACACAAAGCGCCATGGTCCCGCTCCGCCGATCCGCCAGCTCCTCCAGCTCCTCCGACTCCTCCTGCTCCTCCTGCTCCTCTGCTCCGCTTGCTCCTTCCGCTCGACGTTTGTCCTGCATCATCATTGTCGCTCCGCTGGCTGCCCGAGAACTGCTTAAAAGTCAAAACACAGCGAGCGGGAAAGCGGGAAAACCAAGTGTGCGGAGGGGGGTGCAAACTTTTCCCCAGTCAAACGGGGAAACAAACAGAACGAACGGAGCAAGTTGCCACAGTTTTTCCCACAGCAGTTTCCCCACTCGCCCCTTTTCTCCCGCCAGTGGCCACTGGTTGTCATCACGGCGATATAAAAATTGGATGCTCATTTGCTGCTCTTGGTCAGTTTTCCACCCGCTTTTCCCGCTTTTCCACTCGAACCGCTGGTAATTTGCAGCGGCCAATCTTTGCCGCTCCCTTCGCCGCACACTCGAATGCTTTGTTCAATTAATGAGACTCTTGACAGTTTTCCGCAGCGCAGCTTTCGGCTGCTGCTTCCCGCTTTTCCACTTTTCCGCCTTTCCCCGCTTTCACCTCCTTCCTCATTTCCCATTGCCACAGCTCAGACTCCACAGAGCTCAGTTCGCAGTTCGCAGTCAGCAGTTAGAGCAGGCCACTCGTGCTGCTGTTTTGTAATTTATAATGTTAACTTTTTGATTTTTGCCAGGTCAGGGCGCACTTAATTAATGAAACAGGCGCAGGAAATGGCGAAAAGCAAAGGACTTGCGGAGCAATGCAATTGAACACAAATACATAAATTCAATTAGGCAGGCACAACAGCACCGAGCTGAACAGACCAGGCCAGAAATCAATAAACAAGTTTTGCCTCACCTAATTGGCAGCCACGCCCCCATTCGCCTCCGCCCATTAATTGCCCCACGTACATTGCTCATACGTCACGTGGCGCGCTAATGCCAAAAAGGAGTGGATAAAGTGCTGCACAGCGAAAATCGCATGGCTTCATGAAGAGTACGTATAAAATTTGATAAGCATCATGCTTTGCACTAATTAAACATAATATGGTAGTATTAATAACCATGCATATCCAACTGGTCTCTTTGCACTACCTTTTCTGCGATTTTTTTGCCAGTGTGGCAGAGAGTTATGTGTGTATGCAAGTAGGGGGAAAAAACACCAACTGTCAGCTGTAATTAGCACACTCCCACACCACACTAGCACACACATCGCCTAACTCGAGTTGACGCGATGAAATTTTTGACTGAGTGATGCCCACACCCCCCAACCCCCCAACCGCCCATTACATCGCTCCACGGAGCTTCAGTTTTTGGCTGGCAAAAGATGAATGTCTTTGGCTGCAAGCAGGCTGGCTTGGCTGTAATTATTAATGCCATCATCATCAGCATTATGGTCATCATATGGCAGCGTTCGCGCTGATGATGACTTGCCTGCTTTTAGGCGGCTCTTAAAGTGTTGAAGCTGCCACACACACACACAAGTATATGAAGGAAACGGCTGCCACACCCTAAAAGGGAAAACACCAACGCATATTAAACAGACTACAGCTCAGACTCCTTCAGCCGCGGGCAAAAAATAATAATTTGCAGTGCACATTTCTTGCTCTGCTTTTCCGTTTGCTTTTCTGTGCCACTTTTTTCCCCTTTTTCCGTTGCGCTGGATATATATTTATATGTATGTTACAAGTTGGCATACCTTTTTTCAACTCCCGGACGGACGGACAGGCGGACGGACGGACGGTTACGGACACGGATGATGGGATCCCGGGGATACTGGTGCTGAAGCCCTGATGCGGCGGTGTTCATGTTGTTTGGCGCCATTATTAATAAAGTTCACGAATGCAATGCAATGAGCACCGAGCGCGTTATGAGTGAGTTTCCCCGCAGAACCCGCACACTCATAAGCACACACTCACACACTCGCACGGGGGCGCGAGTGGTGCCACGCCCCCGCACGGACACAACTGCACACTTAGTGGGAGGATGCGGCAGCTCACAATTGCAACGGAGAGCTCTGCAATGCCCTGCGAAGGAGTCGATAGGATAGCTGGCCAAATTTAAAGATTAAATTAAATAGCCGGTGTTTCTGCTTTTATTCCATTCGATGCTCTTTAAAAAATTCCATTTGCAGGAATGTTATTGGCTTAATATAAATTCATTTATGGTAAGGGTGTTTCAAAAGTCGGCGAATGTGTGGCGGCTGCATCGCATTTTTTATGCTATTTACACTGGGAGCCGCCGCATCTACGACTCGACTTTGCTCGTCCTTCCAACTTTCTGCTATCTATAACACACACACACACGCTGAGGATCCTGACTAACCCACACACATACACACTTACACACACACACGCACACAGTGGCAGCCAGCGGAAATACAAACGAACATGGCGCGTACTTGTAATTCCGCCTAGGTGCATGGCGGCCCAAAGTGTTTCTGTTTCATGCCCATTGCAACAGTTGCAAGTTGCAGTTGCGGCAATGCCACATCAGCGAGCACACACACCTACACACACACACACACACGCAACACATCACATCACACAGTTGATGTTGATGCGCCTCGAGTTCTGTCGAGTGCGGCTTTTGTGGGAAAAATTAAAAATTTCGAGTGGGCCGCAAGTGGTTTCAAGGATTTGCATTAAGCGTATGCAACTTGCCACTGTGGGTGCCACCCACTGGCCACCACCCCCGCCACCCCGGGCAGCTCCACTAACCACATGCCACCAGTACAAAGGCACAGGCACATTAACGGTGCGGATGTGTTTGGGCTGTTAGTTTGTGTTTGCTCACCGACTCCCCATTTCCGCCCCTTCCAGACCCACCCCCCTTCCGCTTCCGGTTGCGATGGCGACTTTCGCTTTAATGACTGCCCGTCCAAGCGTTAAAATTGCTCAGCAAATTCAAATACTAATTCTTATTAAGGGACAAGTCGACGGCCAGGGGTAACTGAAAATTAAATATTTACCCTTCTGCCTTGGCTAACTGACGAGATTTGATGACACTCCAGGCTAGATGCTGGCTAAAAGAGTGCTATTTAATGGATTCAAAAGTTTGCTTTACCTAGGGCAGGTAAATCTTTAAATATTTATGCGCCTTTTGCGCCAATCAGCTGGGTATCATTTCGCTCAATCAAACAAGAAAGGAAACACAGATAGCTAAACAGTAAAATATGGCTTAAGTCCTTCAAATTGATTTGGAAATGCATTTTTGTACTACTTCAAATAAAGTAAGTCTGCTTGATATGACAGAGGACCTAAGTTAACACAATTATCGCTCACATTCGCCTCGGGGCTTTGGCTTCTCGCCGGGGAGTTTCTGTGGGAGTAGCCATCAGTATCCGTGGGATTTGCGTCGCAGCTTAATAATGATCCGGCTGCCTTTGTGATGTACCCACGGAATCGCATCTATGCTCGTAGTACTCGTAGTCCTACTCGTAGTCGCAGCACATGCATATCAAGCTGCTTTCAGCTGCATTCTTGGCAATTACACAGGGCTCAGCTCAGACTTGGCAGGAACAGAGGGCAGAAATCTGGGTATAAAAAGGCAAGGAGTGGAAACTAAACCTTGCATGGCCCACTAAGCACACTCGTCAGTTTGTCTCTGTCTCAGTCGCTGGCTGTTTTCCCAGCCCGCCTCGCCCGCTTTTCCTAACCAAGTTCGCTTGTTTTCTGTTTGCCAAGCGCTTGAGTCGGCTAACACACACACACAGACACATGTGCCTGTCTACAAATGGTATTTTTATTTATTCTGAGCTTTGACTGCGCCTGACTTGCAGAAATTTCATAATAAAGTTGTTGAACTATTTTTCATAGCATAGTTTTAGGGACTCGCCGTGCACTTAAGCGTATTAAAATGCACTCGAAAGGATGCAAATAGCAGATAATAATCGGCCATCTGAAGCTTCGGGCGAGCGGCAAAAGTGAAAATAGCAGCCAGGTTTCTCGTTTGGCAACGTGTAATTAAGTTGTGCCACTATGCATGTCCATGTGTGCGGCTCGTGCTCCAGGGCGCTTTAAATTGCTCTGGACGGGGTGACAAATGGCCAGAACCCGCAGCTCTCGGATGGTCACATGCACGTACTTCCTGATCCTTTTTTTTGCTTTTTGGGGGACTAGAGACCAGGCAAAACCAAACCAAACCAAACGAAACCAAACCAAAATCGAGCAGCGAGCGCAGTTGCAACGTGCGACGAAACGAAATCAAAAAGTTCCGAAACAATTTCGTCGTAAATCTTCGAAAATAGTTTTGCAGCCAGGCCGACAAGTAACGGCAAACAAACAGAAACAGGATAGTGAATCCGCAATTGGAAAATGCTTTCGGGTCACACAGCGAGCAAATGAAATTGAGCTTGTCCGGGCTCAAAAAAGTGTGTACATTGGCATTGTTGCACCATTCAAGTATTCTAATAACCCTAGCTGCGCATCCCTTGCTCTTTAATGCCCAAGCTCGTGCGAAATCAGAGCCAGAAGTTGAGACTCCTGACCGCAGGATGCCACACAGCTAAGCTGGCGTACAAATAAACATTTAAAATGCCAGCCAAAGTGTGCAAAATCAGTTGCTGACAATGAATCGGGCCGGGGGTCGGAGTGGCATGAATGAAGGAGTCTGAGGTTTGTGGCGAATTTAAACTGCCAGACCCAAGTGGTCGGTGTTCCAGTGCTTCACTGTGTGTGTGGAAAGTGTAACTAATGCTCCACACTGGCACTAATTTAATTACGGAAAACGCAAAAGTGTCGCCAGGCAGCTAATGCAGCTGCAGATGGAGCAGCATCGCCTCGGCCATTTGCTGATTGCCACAAATTGCTCTGGGGGGCCTGCTCATGGGCCAAGTTTTTTATTTTCCCACCCTATTTTACTCTTTTTACTCTTTTTGGCCAGTCAGTGGATGTCACTGGGTCCGCCCTCTTATTTTTGGTTTTTATCAGCAGGAGCAGCAGGAGCAGCAGGAGCAGCAGGCGGCGCAAATGCAGCTCATTAGGCAGACACTTGCAAGGGATTTGTCCTGTCGGTGTGCTTGTGTGCGTCTCCACTGTGTGTCTGTGTGTGAGTGTGTGGCAAATTAATTAATTTAAGTCTTATGCAATTGCAATTGCATCGCACTGCATTGCCACTGAGACAGCTATAAAACATTAGACAAGTGTCTGCTGCAAACGAGGTTAAACATGCCACTGATGCAGACACACACACACACACACACACACGGGGGAACGCCACGCCCTTTTGGCCCCTCCGCCCAGATGGCCCTTGTTTTGGGCCAGGACATTCAATATTTTCCGGGCATTCGGCAGATGCTCGGATGAAAAATCGATTTTAGTTTAAAATTAACAGCCTCAAAAATGACAAACACTGGCACTTGCTCTCGATTCGCAGGACCTACAGGATATTGCATATTTGCCCACACTCGCACACACACACAAATGGCCAGTGAAAAATGTAACTTTAAAGCGAATTGCAGGCCTAAAATGGAATGGAATAGCCGAACAGTGTGCAGCACATTTGAGCCAAATTGTGGGGGAACGAGTCCTTCGGACGGAGTTTCGTCCTGTTCTGCTGCTGCCAGGCATTTCTTACATTTTGGTTGCATTGCAGCCACACTGAGAAAAGAGTTGGCTCGAAAGCAAGTGATAATAATTATTATTATTATTATTATTATGAGTGTGCATAATTACGAGTGTGCATAAGTTGCAGGATCACTGGGTTGTAGTTACCTACTCTAAGTACTCTTTCAAAACAATGAAACATGGCTTGATTTTTAAATTTAACTTAAAGACAGACAAGGCTTGTTGCTTATTGGTAATGTTTTCAAAATATGCATCTAGTTTTGAATATTTTTTCGCCTGCCCCACAGCGGCAAACAGAAATTGCAATCGAGCGCGTGTCAAAGGACATGGAGAATCCTTCGCCTGGCGTTTGGCATCCAAATGCCCCAGTCGCCCGTCCTCCGTCCAGCCGATGCTGGTCGGTCCCTCGCTTAAAGTGAAGTTGTCCACATTGACATGGCCAGATCGGCAGCCCAGGAACACGGAGGTGGGTGGTGATGGCGCCAGGCCAGACCAGACCAGGCCAAATGTGGATGTGGGCGTAACGAAACGGAATCGAGTTGCATGTGTGACGGAAATGTGAAACAAGTCGTCCTTTGGCCACCGCCCCCCATCGAGACCCCTTTTCGGCCAGTGTGTGCGGGCCAAAAATGCAGTTGTTCCATTGTCACAATTGGCAATGAGGCAACCACTGTGCTGCAATCGCTGCAACACTGCCCACTGCACCGCTCCGCCTGCGGCAGCCGGAAGTGGTAAACATGCATGCCAAGACCTGCAGCCTGGATCCTGGCTCCTGGATACCGGACCCACTACCCACTGGCCAGTAGCCAGTAGCCAGTAGCCAGGAGACAGGAGGCTGCAGTTACTGACCCCCAGCGGATGCCGCCTGGATATGTAATGAAAAATCAATCAATGCGATGCAATGCGATGCACGATAGGTCAAGAATTCCTTTGCCACTGTGCGACATTCTTTTTAGGTCCTTTTGGATGGCTATTGTTATTTACGGATTACTTCGATTGAAATAAATATTTTCTGCCGAAATATTTTCACTTGCTGCCCGAGTATTTTAAGGCTTGCCGCAATTGCAAATTCAACTTGCAAGAGGCTTAAATATTCAATCAATTTGTTTCGTCAATGTAATACGATAATTACCTTAAAAGAAAGTGGTGTTAAGTCGTTAGCTTATTTATTTACCCACACTGTATTACGCCTAAATACTTAGTCAGTTAATCGGTGAGGCTTAAAGGACTTTAAATATTTTCATAATCATATATATTGAGCAGAAGTGTACTCCTCTTTCCGCCTTTAACTATATCAGCTTTTTATCATATCATATTTATCTGTCATATTTTTATTCAAGAGTAAAGCATTTCCGTCGAAGTTATATTAAGTATATAAGCCAAATATAATAACCGAATCTAAGTAGGCACATCCTTGCTACTGAATAACTCGTTCTATTTGACCCAACCGCCAAATCTTACTCTGCAGAAGTACAGCTCAGCTGGAGGACGACGACAAGGTGCTGGAAGTCAAGAAGTCCTCAATTTCCCGAGGACTCCGCAGCAATAACTACAACTCAGCCGGCTTCGGGGGCTGGAAAAGCGGGAAAACCCCGGGCTGTTTCGTGCGGCAGGCAAATTTGGAGCGAAAGAAATGGGCGACAGGCAGTTAAGACAAAAGAATTGTGGCAAGGAAAGCCATGCGAAAAGGTCGGGCCACACAGACGCAGACGGTAAATTGAAATAAATGCAAGACGGCGGTAAAAGTTGCCGTCGCACGTTTCAATTGCAATCTACCCATCACCAGCCCCGCCCCCGCCCCCGAAGAAAAGGAAAACCGTAGGAAAACACACCTCCTTCAGGCAACAACAATTTTTCGGCTTATTAATAATGCAGCGGCCGCAATTCAATGAATTTTTGACTCCGGCTGGAGAAGCACAGTAAGGAGCACTACGGCGAGGGCGATGGCTCCCGGGCATGCCATCGTTGCACGGCCATCGGCATCATCCGGAGCAGGAGCGGCATCATCCGAGAGCGGAGGGGCAGCATAATTTTGTCTCAGCTTTCTTGCCTGGCTAGCTGATGAACCTTTTAGCTGCGCCAGTTCTGGAGGGGATTGGGTGAGTTTCGGGGTGAGCCACCGTAACACGGCTGCTTAAACCTTTACGTGCGACAAATTTACGACTCCAAATGTGACCGCAACAACACCAACAACAACAAAGCAGCAGCGGCAACTACAAATGGAGCAGCAGCAGCGAGGTGAACACATTTTGCGGCAAAAGCAAACAAAGTCCGCCCACGCAACCACAGGACCACACACACAATTCTAAAGGTGGGTTGCAGAGTGTTCCCGCTTCCGAAATAACCGCAAAAACCCTGATTCGTAGTTGAGGCTAAGATTTTGCAGTAGTATACTTAATGGTGGCACCTATAAAATATACCTGAAACACAATATAAAACAAAAAAGTATTGAAGGTACTTTAAACAGGCGTATTTGCCCCATCTAATCAGCAAAGGTGGATACTTTCAGGCAGTTCCTTTTGCAACATTTTGGGAACAACTTCGAGCTAAGCTATCTGCATGCGGATAGCGCTGCCCATTCAGTGGCCCCTCCGCCGGGCATTTTATCCTTTAGCAAATGCCCAAAAACCGTATCCACCCACCGACAACCACCCACCACCCACCACCCAGTTTGCCACGCAAAGAGTTCACTGTCCATTACATAAATATTTTATTTCAATAAAACGTGAGCAGTTTTTATGAATTTCATCGACATTTCATGCACTCTGGTGCACGAATTTTGCACTTTACTGTCGCTTAGTGGCATCGTTCGTGTTCGGTTAGTGTTATGCGAGCATTTTGGCCCATCCGCCGCTTAAAGGGTTAAAGTCATCTGTGCGTGTGTGTGTGCGCGTGTGTGCGCGTGTGTGTGGGCCACAGGGACTCGCTGTGTCCATGTCCGCTGATGTATGAAACGTTTGATTGAATTGACAGCACACACTCCGCAGCCCCCTTTCCCACGAGGTCCGTGGGCCAATCGAGCGCGTATCGAAAGCGAACCGTACGAACTCCACGCTCCAAGGACCTCTGCTCCTGGCCATAAAAAACAAGATGTCATAAATTTTCAACGCATTTCTGTTTGTTTTCCACGGCGTTTTCCCTGCCCGTTTCACGTTTTTAAGCGTTGCGTGTGCATTTTGCGGCTGCCCCCGCCTTTTCTTCCTCCTTTTTTATGCACATTAAGTTAATTGGAAAACTCATAAGACCCAATGAGCATCGCGGCCACCGCGCGGATTGAGCTAGTCAATGTAAGGGCTGCCCGAAATCATTAATCTCCGTTTGCCGCTAAGAAGGGGAAGTACCCCAATGATTACGGCAGCGCCACTCCTCCTACTCCTCCTCCTTAAAAACAGCAACAAACAAACAAACAAGACAGAGGAGAATTGAAAAATTTTAATCTCTGTCGCCAAGCGGAAACACACAGCTCAGTGCTGATGCCTCGGAAAACGCACAGCCATAAATCTGGATATTTTTCTAAGCAAATAAATAATTTGGTCCCACAAGATTTCCGTTTTAAGCACGCCAAATCTTATTAAATCAGAAAATCCATTAACATATAACAGTGCTCCATTCTAAATATTATGAAATTTATTTGCGTTGCTCATTCTTACCACATCATTCTACTTTTTACGTTTTTATTTATTAAGGCAAACGATCATGCTACTTGAGATTTAATCTTCTAGCGTGCTAGTTCGAAAATCGTAGCATACTTTTAAGCTGCAGTTACTTAGCGCGTGTCTGTGTGTTCGATCGAACATGTTGGAAGTTTGGGCTTCCAACTATCTCTTGCAAGCTAAGTACTGCTAATTATCACAGAACATATAAATAATATTACGAGTAATTTTCAGCTTTTCCCCCAATTCTGACCATTTTTTACTACTTTACATATATAATTGTGGCATCACTGACGTTGACAGTCGCCTGTCGACGCTTTTCTCTTGACTGCCCACAATTGATGTATAGCTAGGCGCAAGTTTTGGCCGTGGCCGCGGCCAGGGGTTAAGGACCAAGGACCAAGGACGCCAAGGACACGCCTGCGGGTGGCTAACAAGCTGAGAGCACGAAACAAATTGAAATGAGGCGTACGGAACTGTCGGCTTTCGACCGCCCCCCGAAAAGTAAATTTAATAGCCCAGCATATTTAAATCGTAAAAAGCGATAGCAAGCGCGAGCACGAAGCCAAACAAACTTTTTACAAATTAGCTCGAATTTATTTAAATGCGCTGCCTGGGATGTAGCCAAAAAATAGGTGGCACAAAAATGGCCCATTTTGCGGCTGTAAATCTAGAATTGAATTGAAGCTGGAATTGGGAAAAGAAAAGCAGAAAAAACCTTAGGGGAATAAGGCTGGTATATTTATTAAATGCTATTAAAGCTAAATGTTTTAAATTTTTAAATATACGTATGCTAACTCACACTAATGCTTAGTTGCGAAACAAGCCATACTTATTTAAAAGCCATATATGATTACATTTCCACAAGGTTTTTAAAAGTTTTCAGTTTAAACACGGTTTGAAAATAAACTTTTCAGCAGTGTTTGCTGATTCTGAACATGCAGAATCCTCCGCAAAAATCTAAGCGCATTTCAATAACCAGACATACATACATGTGTGGCTTTGCGATTATCTTTTTGCCGGTTTTCATTACAATTACGGCGGTTGGCTGAGCTGCTGAGTGAAAAAATGCCGCATAAAGCGAAGCCGAATATCATTCGCATAAGCTGAAATCTGCTCGCAAAATGGAAAATGTTTGCCAAACGCCATGTCGCGTTTTATGCGCCTGCTTTTGTGGCACTTTGCACTTGTGCGAAAGCCGAAAGGCAGATGAGGCAGCATTTTTATGGTGCACCACCCAAGCCGCCCACTGAATGCAGCAGTTTTTCGCACACTCGCGTTAATTGCAGCCACAGCAGCAGAAGCGACACGAAAACTGTTGCAATGCAATTAGGAATCTATTTTTTGCTGATGTCTCGCACTTCCGCATTTGCAGACTCCTGCGCGAGGACTCGCGCGTTATCCTTATTAGTTTCGCGCTCCATTGCGCCAACTTTTTCGAGCATCATCGACACTGTTTTGGCCATGGCCATAACGCTTATGGTTATGGAGAATCGTTGCGACCGGCTGACGGCCAGCGAGCATTTGCTGACCATTTCGGCTGGCATCTCATTTTGAATTCTATCTAATAATTAACATGGCCATAAAAAGGCCACCTCCCCCTGTTCGTTCATTATGTAAACTGTCTCGCTGGCATTTCAACTTTACAGAAACGAAAAACTGGCCGGCTGGCCGGCCAACAACAAGTCGCATTTGTTTTTATTCTCGGGGAACGGAAAGGCGAAAACAACCTGTCGCCAAGCGAGGAGAAACTCATTTAAGCCAAACAAACATTTGTAGTCTTAATTTTCGTGGCTCGACATAAACTTGGTTACATTTCCAGCCCCCAAAATGCCACCAATTCCCAGACCCGCGCCTTAATGGCCCCCACTTTGTTGATGATTTTCATTAAATTCTTACGCCTTTTCTCCACATTGTTGTTGCTGTTCTTGCTGTTGTTGTTGCTCCTGCTGATGGTGATGCTGTGCTTAAAGGATACACAGGATACACACACACACACACACGCACACACTTTGCGGCGTTTCATTTGCCTGCCTTAAAAATCCGGCTCAGTGTGCTTCCTCTATCCTGCACCGAGAAAAACATTGCCTAACTTAATGTTTCATCAAATTTCAAATGAGCATCTGCAATAAAAAAATGAGCACAGAAGTATAATTTTTTTAAGAAATACATTTACAATGACAATCAAATAACAAACTTTCGAAGTTTTTCCTTGTGTATTTACCAGTTACTCACTGCCTGCAGTTAACTTTGTGTTTTTATCGTTATTTGTGTTGAACACGCATACTTAACACCATCGCACGCACACACCCGCACACTTACACCAACACACGCACACACACACACGCGAGTGCTCGCAGTGAAAGATAGAAGCTTTCTTCAGAAGAGCACCGTGCACAATATGGCTGAATTCTCATCAAAATTTTATGCAGAAATTAACAAATCTGTTTACAAATTTATTAAAACGCTGCGCGACTCGCTGTTTCCAGGCTGGGTGGCTTGTTGGGTGGGTGGTACGCCCCATTGTGTCGTCATCATCATCACCATCCCCTTCATCGTCATCGTCATCGTCATCCGTGTGTTGTCAACCTCCCGGCGGCGAATGTTGGCCCCTTTCGCCAGATCATCGAATAGCTAATGTTGAAAGTGGCGCAGCAATGCCGCCGTTGTTTGATCTGTTGACAGTTGGATGTGTCCGCCAATTTTTCCATAATGGAACCTATTGACCAGCAACAAACAAGAAGCCCCGAATCGCCCACACATACTGGCAATTATTCAATATGCAAACATGCAAACGGTAGCGATTAACATATTATAACTCACACAGAGGAGGCAAACAATCGCCGCACAAATGGGGTGTGTTGTGTGTGTGTGCGTGGGTGGTGTGTATATGTAGGTGTGGGTGTGGGTGTGGGTGAGTCAGCAGCGTTTTGCATAATTCCCGAAATTTCCATAAACACAAACGGTGAGAAATTCATAGTTCAAACAGTTACCGTGTCGCCAACGCAATTTGCATAGCGACTCAAACTCAAACTCAAATTCGAATCTAGACCCCAAGACTCCAAGACACAGGCGGGGTTTTGGATTTGGTTCTGCTTTCGGTTTTGGATTTGGTTTTTGAATTTGGATTTGCATTTCCGCATGAATTAGCTGACCAATAAGAAGGGCGAGGTTTTCCTGACTCATGCCGAGATTCTGGTCTCTGTGGGAATGTAAACAGTGGAGAACTCGTGGGGGGCCTTAAAATAAAATTAGGAAAACCGAATGAGCGTAGCAATGTTTAGATACCCATACAGCGTACCATAGCCTTATTGGCACAAAAAACTCTTTGATCATTCAGTTTATGGTGTGAAATTAGCAGGTTATTGGCTGCTAATTAACGAACAACTTTTCAATTCGCTAGAGAAATTTTACTGTGACCTGTTCAGCGGGAATTCAGTGCATTTCTATGATCTAAATCACTAGTTGTATTAACAAAATTGTTCAAGCGGCAGTTTGGAAGCCTTTTCCCCTATAAAGACCATCCACTGAAATCCTCGCCTCCAGATATAAAGGATCCTTTTCGACAGGTGAAACACTGCCACTGCTTCCGAGCAAATTACCCCGAAAAAACCTCAAGTTTACTGCCATCAAGGTTTTCTCTATTCTTGGAATATTCTGTTAAAATTATAAGTTAAATACTCACTATTTTAGATTTGAATAAAGTGAATAACGTCTTAGGGCTTAGTAAGTAAATAAAATGTAGCGATATTAGTTCGGTAAATATAACTTTCCGCCCCAAATGTTTTCCCTGTGCTCTTTCAACATTTCCATTGTGCATTCAAGTAAACTGTTTTGCATTCGAAAACCCTTCGCGAAATCCCATCTGTAGCCGTGCAATTTGAGTGGGAAGTTTTTAAGCCAAGCGGCTTAAGCATTTAATCAGTTAATTGTTGGCAACGGCGATACGCATGGGTGTGATTTTTTAATTAACAGCGCCATTTACACAGTATTACCATTCCAGCACGCCACGCCCCACATACAGATGCAATCAGCACACGCACACGCACACACACACACACACACACACAAGCACGTACAGACGCACAGACGAACGCTGGAATGCTGGAGAAACAAGAGCAAGTACAAAAATTGCCGTTATCACGCCACAATAACCTCAAAATTTATTCACTTTATTGATAATGCAATAAATCGCAGCCGAGTGGCCAGTGCAACAGTGTGGGTGCATGAGCGAGTGCACTAGTGTGGGTGTGCTGCTGGATCTGCGTGTGTGTGCGGCTCTCTGTGAACTGGCAATTTTTTCGTAGCATATTTTCGGGCTGGCGCATATTTTTCATGTTTGCATATTTCATTTCAATTTTATTTCTTGCTGCACACTCGCACACGCACACACACACGCACACACGTGCGCCTGTGTATTTACAGCCAGTGTAAAATATGCCATGAAAATCAACAAAAATGCGCACACAGAGTGCACGTGAGTGGTTCCCTTCCCCCAAGTCACACCATTCATTCGCCGTCTCTCTCTGGCCGTATACGCTTCTCTTTCACATGCAGCGCGTTGCAATTGTATCTCGAATTCGCAGTTTTTGTCTTTAGAAACAACAGGAGAGAGAACAGGACATTTCGTGGGCGCCGCTCGATAAAGGACCGCCCGCCACAAAGGACAGCTTCAATATTTTCGTTTCATTTCATGAGCCTGCGACAATGTGTTGATAAGAAAATAGCAGGGCGGGAAAATTCCATCGAAATGGGTCATCAAATCTTAGGGTTTGTGCGGCAACAAAGGTTGTCTAATGAACATTACGCATACATAGAACGATAATTTAAAAATTCCATTAAGAGTGCACACAGATATTTGAGAAAGGTATCCACAAGTACACTGGCAAAATATTTAAATAATTTTGCATTATTTTAGCTCTTTCTTAATCCAGTTTTATGTCTATTGAAGTTATTTATTGATGTTTATTTATTTATATTTTTATTTATTTATGTAAATTTCCGTATACTTCGGGCTTACACATTTGTAAGCATGCTAAGAGAGTATTTTTTCAGTGCACCTTACATGGTCGCCTACAACTGCCATTTCCACTGTCGCGAGCCAAAAACTGCAGCCCGTGTGAGCCACTTTGGCATGCATTTTCACACCCCTGCTGACCATGACAAATTGGCTAGCATTCGGGTGTGCGCGCTTGCCCGCTCTGCTTATTAGCCATCAATGCGAGGTGGCCTTAAGGACTTAAAGGGCTTTAAGCCCGAAACGGAGCGGCATCTTATCTTGGTCAACTGGTCGCCCCAGCTGCGCGCTATTCGCACTTCCGGTTACACTCCATTTAGGGCACCATATTGCCGGGTGTTGGTGTTGGCACTTTTGCGCATATTTTGCAAAATCATTACTTAAACACACTGGCGTGCTGGGCAAGCGAGAAAGAGCGCCAAGTTGGTGCGAGAGAGAGAGCGAGAGGCTGGCCAGTCCAGTGGAACGCTGCCCTTTTCCTTCCGAACGCCCCGTGAGTTTTTCCTGTTTGCCCTGGCTTTTCCGACGCCTCGCTTGCTTTCGGGGGTTTTAAAATGCATTTTCGTTATTTTCACTGCAGCTGCGACGCGTTGCCAGTTGCTGGTTGCCAGTTGCTGGTTGCTGGTTGTCGTCGATCTTTTGCCACTCACAGCATTTAGCCTTAGCCGCCTCAGGAGGTCCTGGCCATCCTTTTTTGGCCACCCGCCGCCACCCACAGAACGCCGTCCACCAGCAGGTTAGTTTGGCGTTAATTTATGAGCAACATTTAGCAGTTTGTACCTGGAAAAGCCGCTGCAAGCCATTGCAAGGGAACTTTGCTTTATGGCTTGTTGTTCGCCACCTACAAAGAACGCAATAAAAATAGCCAGAGATACAAATTACACGAAGCCTGCGACTACCAGATGCCCTAAATGTGAGCACTAGTTGCCTCGTCATTTAAAGGTTCCTGCTAGACTAACTTCTTTATTACAGAATGGTTAGGATTAGTTTGCACAATAAATGAATGTACATTGCGCTTGCATTCTAGGCAATACAAGATGCATCACAAGTTCTTATGGGGCGTGGAAAATCAAGTAGGAATGCCAAGCAACACGACACTTGAAGTAATGCAATGAATAATTAGCCGAAGCTGTGCCAAAAATTAGCCATTAGATGTTGGCAAGCATTTTACAAGTGGCTCACTCACATTGCCAAGTCTGAGCTGTTTGTGTTTGGTAGCTAGAGTTTATTCACTTGGGTTTGGGAACCATTAAAGATGGGTCACGGTGGGCTTAGGAAGCTGCCTCCGCCGATCCCCGCCTGGCTGTCTCATAGAGCTGCTGGCCACGGCAGGTGCGAACACGCTAATCCAGCCATAAAGAGACTCCCCCGGAGCCAATCAACCATGTTGCCCGTTGGGATTGGGCTTGGGATTGGGATTGGTACTGGGCATGTGCCTGATTGGCTTATTTTACAATTTACACCAGAAGAGAGTGGCGCGGAGTGATTCTCGTAGCCGGCGCTGCTAAATGAGCCATGATCGCTGGAAGAATGCGCTGCCCGTCAATTAGCGGGCTTCCAAATCTAGCACCTTGTCAGAGTGAAAGGCTTCCGGGGAATAGAAATGGGAATGGGTATGGGTATGGGTATGGGTACGACGCGGTTCGATTCCCAGCACTCAAAGCTGCCAATGGCGCATTTTATACATTTCTATTTGTTTGCCTTTGTTCGGCGGTGGCATTAGCTACACATGCAGGGGTATTGGCTCCCCATCGGCATCGCAGCTCTTGACTTTAATCACACTAATTACGCAACTAAAAGGATAATCGTGTCGCTGACCGCACAAGCTCCTTAATGCGTTTGTCCAACTTTTTGCGAGTGTGCGTGTGTGTGTGTGTGTGGGTGCATGATCCAGTTCCCCCCACCCCGCTGCTTTGTCATAATCCCCTCGATTTGACAAGCTCATTAAGTGAGTACCAAAATGAAGCTTAAAGCCGTGTGCTTCCCTTAAAGACATTCGAGTTTATTTAATGTTGAGGCAAGAAACTAACCAATTGTAGGTGTAAGCAAATGCGTGCCTAGAGAAGCGAATTCCTCTGGCGGTAAGTCATACTGAATCCCGTCTCCACGTCCCGGTTCAGGGTGAGGTCATCGCTGGAGAAGTGCATCATGTAGGGCGGCGATGCTGCAAAATGGAGCCACATATCAGGCGCTATTCAACGGCAAACCAAGCACTCACCATAAACCAGCAGGTTGTCGTTGGTGCCGCAGTAGTAGGTGGGCTGGTAGGCCATGTTCTTGGCCAGAATGCCCTGCGGTATCAACAAGTAGTCCTCCTGTCTGCCGGTCGTGTGGACAGTGGCGTGGCAGAACTCGTCGTAGCCCTCGGCGGAGTCCGACTGCACGGACATCGAAAACTTGCTGAAGGAGTACCTGTTACGATGAGGATATAACAGATATGAGATTAAAGTTAGCTTCGCACATTGCAAAGTACTCACTCGATCATGCTGGCGGTAGCAGCAGACCTGATGCAGATAGTGTAGCTCAAGTCGGGCATGTAGTTGCTGAGGACTGAAGTCTGGAAGTTGAAGCTGCGAATGGTGCCGGACAGATCGGTGTAGTACTGCTGGCAGCCGGGCGGAGCAAGCAGCTCATAGTCAGCGTGGTGGGCGGCAAAGATGTCCCGCAGATCCTGCAGGGAGTTGGTGGAGGTTCCCAGGCCGGCCGAGCTGCTGGAACGACGCCGGCTGTTCGCTGGCGGACCTTCCAGCTGGGTAACAATCAGCCGCCAAACGGGCGCAGTTCCTCTGGAGGTCACCACGAACGTAAGGGTCACCTGATCCACTCCCGCTGCCGCATTGAAGGGCAGGTACAGGTGCTGGCCATCGTTTACTCCGCACAGCTTGAAGCCACCTGCCTCGAAGTAGTCCTGGCACTCGAGGACTCCATCCGTTTCCGTGGGCTGCTGCATCACGAACTGCTCGAAGTCGATGCGCAACTGCTGCACATTGCTGCTGAAGGCTTCGATGGTGTAGGTGTTCAGATCGCTGGATAGAACGCCAGGATTCCTGATAATCGTCCTCTTCTGGCGCGTGGTGGCGCCCACTTGAATGTTGGCTACGGGGAAGGAGGAACTTTTAGTATAATCTATAATCTATTATGTCTTATATTATATACAAATTTAAATTTTTATGTAGCACCACCTCACTAAAACGGTGTCTATTACCAGTTCTATCTTTTCAGAAGCAATTGCATAATATTCTAGTGAATTCACGACCATGGCCATAGTGTTTATTGACCCACTTTGGTGTCCACGACTCACTTTCACAGCAGACGCCGTAGGTGCCGCAGTATCCGTTCACTGTGCCCGATTGCCGCATGCACTTGAAGCGGGTGAGGCAGGTGCCGGTGGTGCCGCTGTTGGTGACGCAGCTGTCCGCCAGGACACTCCTCCGCCTGGCCTGGCGCCACATGCCAGGCTCCTGGACGACGGCCAGGGAGGCGCTCGTGTCATTCGGCGTTTGCGCCTGCGCCATGGCCAGTAATCCCAGAAGTAGCAGCTGCGTGTATCCAATCATAATCCTCGGTTTCACTCAGGTTCTATTCACCCACGCACTTTCACATCGACTGTGTGAATCTTTTGGGGGTCGCGGCGCTTATATAGCACTGCTTGGACTGAAGAATCCGAAAGATACAACGGCGCTGGCAGCGATGCGGTGATGAGATTTTCGTGTTAGAAGCAACGGCGTGTCAATATTTGGTAAGAAGCTCGGTTCGTCACCTACCGGCATGAATATTCAAGCCAGGCTAGTTGCGCCTATTAACTGGCTTGCCCGTCGCCCATCGCCCATCGATCGAGTCATTGAACCTCGACGAGTGTCCATTACTTTGATCTTAGATCTGTCAAAACTGGGTTATGTTTGCACACTCTTTTTGGTAACTTAGACGGGGAATGCGCGGAGAGGGCTCACTAGCTGGCTATCTCATTATCATCGCCATAAATGAAGATGACGATCGACAGCAGCGATGATGATGATGATGGTGACGATGATGTCAAAAAGTGAAAAGAGGCAACAAGTATTGAGGGTGTGATTGGGTTGACAAGACCCCAATTAGAGCCAAATTGCACAACTGAAGTTGGGCCCGAACTTCAAGAGATGCACTCCCAGCTGAGTTCTATTCGTAGTGGAAAGTTGCTCAAAAGTATATTTGCCCATCAACTGATTGCCTCCAATATACCCAATACACTCATTTATCTGATAAAAGCGCGGTCAAGTCGCTGTGTACAAAACCTTATCGGTATTCCCTGGGGTTTAATTTGAAATAAATTTGATTTTATTATTTTGCTTGCAGAAACTTTAATTGCTATAAAATAGAAAAGTCAGCGATAGCTCAGGAATTTCTGTTTATCTTTCGATAAACACTTTTTTTTAATATTGGTTGAATAACTATAATGCTTCACACCGCAGGGAATAAGAACTTTATAAACACCAAAGAGGATATATTATTTTTATAGGTTGAGAAGTCTAAGAATCAGTAGAATCAATAGCAGAAAACGGAAATTTCAGAGCGTTACAAGTTTCTCGCCAGAGTCACAGTACTCCTTTGAAAGGGTATAGCAAAGCTTCCAAGATCAAATAGCCTAAATAGATTGCTAAGACTTTTCACCACTGATAGCGCTATTAAACATGCCGTTCCCGAGGCCAAACAATAATAGAGGGACTCCAATGGCTGTGATTTCGTCATCAGACTGCAGGTGCCCCCTTGGGCCAGCGGAGCGATAAAACCAATCGATCATGATTGTGGACACTGGGAACTGGACATTGGGACGGGATTGGAGTGACAGGTGCGATTGCCGGCGGGCCATAAAAACCCAACCACTGGCCGTCGTGTAGACTTAGAACGATGAGGAACTGCATTGCAAGCGCCCTGCTCCTCCTGGCGACCGTTGCGGCCACGCAAGCCGCTTCGGTGGCCAAGCCCACCTGTGGAGGCACTAGCTCCTCGAAGAACATCAACCTGGTGAACCCGAAGAATCCTCCGCGGGTGTGCGAGTACCACATTAAGCCGACCAGCAGGTACGTTTGCCAGCTGAGAATCGATTGGGCCATGACCTTGGCCCAACCCACGCTGGAATCCCAAGGTTCGGGCCTGACCTACGCCGAGTGCACCCGGGATTACTTCGAGGTCGATGGCCTGAAACTGTGCGGCACCGAGCTGTGGCAGCACATCTATGTGCCCCTAAACGCCACCGATGGTGAGTCCATGGTGGATCTGGTCATTAGCTTGGCCGATCGTGGCGGAGACAGTGGATTGCCCGCCGCCTACTGGGACATGGTCGTCACCCAGCTGGAGTGCCCGGCCGGAGCCTCCGTGCGCTCGCTGGATCTGGATGACGGAGTCCCCATTGAGGGTCGTGCCACCTCCATCAAGGATGGCTTCTTTGTGGCCCCGTCCGGCTGTCGTCAGTACTTCCCGCAGGCCAAGGGAGTGGTGAAGTCCTTCAACTACAACGACGGCAATGGCATCTATCCATCCCGCATGAACTATGCCATTTGCTTCCGTCGCCAAACAGATACCAAGGCTCTGACGTGAGTAATATGACATCTAATTCATCCACATAGTTCAACTTCACTTAACGATTTGCAAAAGCATTCGCGCCTATTACTTCAACGTGGGCGATGTGGTAGCCGCGTCCACCTTGATGACCGATGAGAACTGCTACAGCAGCGAAAGTACCAACGACCTGGATGCCGATTTCCTGATGGTGCCACAGGCCACCTTTGAAGATAGCCACAAGCACGCCACCTACTTCTGTGGCTCCATCAAGAAGGATGTGGTCATATCGAGTAAGTTGCATAGAGCTTTTCAGCGCGGAAAGCTCAGGTAACACTAGTGCACAAACTTCTAGGATTTGCAATTCAATTTTTTTAATATTTTTTTCCAAATTGAAAATCAATTTTAAATAATCATTATTATAATAATTACTCACTCATTAGGCAACAATCCCGGTCCTTTGATGGTTCTGTTCAACAGCGACGACATCTACAGGCAGAATGAGGCTGGCTTTGCTTTCACCTATGTTGTGTCGTAAGCGGCTGAGGTTCTTTGATATTGTAAGCAAAACAAAGAAATCGCCAATAAAGGAGGTTTAATAGAAAGATTTGCCGAGTGTTCTTTACTCAAGCATTAGCGTTGAGCAATCAAAGAGATCCGCTAGGGGAACTCACTTGGCAGGTACAATCGTTTGGGAATCTTGGGCTTTCGTTTTCTATTCCCACCGCTTTGCCATATCAATTAGAGATAATTGCCGACTTATCAGAACAGCCGTGGTATCAACATTTGTCTGTGACAATTAGCAGACAAGCGATATATTATCTCAGGAACCCGGACTATCTAGGTGTTCAAGTAATGTGAGACAATCTATCAAGTGGTTCTCAAATTTATCAGATTCCTATCTGGGCAGAACTTTATCTTTTTTCAGACTTTATATGTTTGAGATAATATCGCCGTTGGTAAATGTTGTTCCTAAGGGGAAGGAAATTCTGCATAAACTACACGTGTATTGAATTCGCAGTTATTTGAAAGCTTCGCGATTTGTATCCTGTGAGCTAGAAGGAGTTTCAGAAAGCTTTGTTGGTTGAAAGCTTCCATAACATCCTTTGCCAAAGCACTAGCCCAACTTTGTAGCTTTAATAAAGCTACGACCGAAAAAGTAATACTTTCAGACTATCAACAAGTGTTTGAAAGTATTGTCTTGGGCCGTTCCCCCAAAAACATTTACGTTGATAGTATGAATTAAAATTAGAATCTCGATGCTATTGAAGTGAAGAATAGCGATTATTAAACTTGTGTTTTATTGTCGGCGCCAGTCATGTTTATCAAAGCCAGCATAGTCCCATAATCTCTATTCTAATGCGGTCGTCTTGGAGCCCAATTCCTTATCAGTCTTCAAAGGCAGCGCAACAAGTTGCGAGCAACATGAACTGCCCTGTGCCCAATCTGCTGCCATTCGTCGCGGCGGAAAGCTCTGCTAAAGCTCGGGAAACTCATTCTTGGAGGCCAGCGCACTGTGGGTGGGAAACGATTTGAATTTCGGAAAATTAAGCATAATAAACAAAAAATATGTAAGTTTTTCCGTTTATGCTTTATGGTTACTATGTGAAAGCCCCAAACAATTAATAATAATATAACAATAAATATATTATTATTGCACACCTTCTAACTAATGCGACATTCAGTTTTTAAAATTTGTATTTTATTTTTTATACCGCTAACGAATGTTTTATTTTAATGTTTGCTTTGTCCCACAGTGCAGTGATAAGACTCGCAGTGCTCACGGCTAGCTGCAGCAACATGTTGCGCAGTAGCAGCCACGCCGGCTGCTCATCGTGTGGCATGCGGATTTGACTTCAGTTGCCGTCCAACTGCCGCGTATTCGGAACGCTCCTCGCGCATCCGAGCCGGTTCCACCAGCATATCCAAAGCCCCAAGCCCAAAGCCATTTCTCAAACGGTGTGCGCGAATCGCTCATTAAACCCAAATGGGTGTACAATAAAAAGTTTTAGTCCCGGCCATTGAAAAGTGTGTGCTCTACTTGTTCCTTTATTATTATTTTCTCCAAGCCATTGTCATCGGTTTTTGCGTGCAACGTGCGGCGTGGTGTGGCGTTCTGTGGTGTGAGTGGCCGATTGTGAGTGCGAGTGCGTCGCTTAAATGCCAATTAAAGTGGCAGGCGTTTAATCAAGTCAAGTATAGGTCTAGGTTCCGACTCCGACTCCGACTCCGATTCCCACGCCGACGCCACCGACGGTGTGACAAAGGAGTCCGCAGGAGTCCTTGGCGCAGCTCCACTCTTCATTTCCCTCGGCGTCCTCGGCATCCTCGACATCCTCGGCAGCCAGCGCACATTCACGAAATTCCCAGCGAAAACATAGCCATAAATTAACAACTAATTCAATTAACTGCTGACAACGTCAACGAGCGCCGCTTGGCTGCAGCTTGGGACCAGATCCTTTGGCAGGAGGCAGGCCAGAAGGAAGCGGGGAACTCACTGCATCGCCGCAGGATATGCGGCGGGCTGCCTAGGAGGAATTCCTTGTGCCAGCCTCCTTCTTCACGGTAAGCCCACGGATCCACACACAATGGGTGAAATATTTCAAAACGCACACATGCCGCTGCTCGCAACCGGAAATTATGAGCCTTGCGTTCCGGCTCACATTTTCTGGGGACTCTATCTGCGCATTCACATCTCTCTTTTTCATGCAACTATCGGCCTATTGTATTGTGTTATAAGCAAGGATATGCAAATTTATTTACTTGCCATGGAAACGGGTATAAAAACTGTGATTTTAATATAGAAAGTAAAGTTAGTTCCAGTAAATATATTTTAACAAAACCCATAACTTTCCAGCTCTTTTTTAAATTTTTAGAGAAAAACAGATGATTAATTTCCGATATACTCTTAATTTAAAATCCATATAACATAGTTGAGGCCATCGAGTTTACCTTCTGCTTAAATCTACATAAAAAGTTTATTTCACGTACAGCTTTCCAACACTTTTCACGAACTTACCCTTGTTAACTCTGGTAAAGAGTGGAGAGTAGCTGTCAAAGTGAAAATCGGAACATGCGTTTCAGACTCCTTTGTATGAGTGAAGTCCTTAGAAGCTGGCCCAGCGAATAAATGAAATATTTGGCATGGCCATTATGCAAATGCCTGATTGGGGGAAAAAAGCTGAAGGGATTTAGTTTTGGGCGCATTCCATTCAGCGTGTGAGTCGACTTTTGTTTGGCTTTCGAATCCTGGGTAGCAGCTGCATAAATCAATGGAGCAGCATTTCTCTCGGTTCGTTTGATGTTTGATTTCCAGCTTCATGATGACGCACGTTGTAAGGCCATAAATCTTGCGATCCGGCCAAATGTCTTTAATTGTTAAGCGCACAGACGGCAATCTGCAATCTGGAATCGACAATCTGCAAGTCGACGATGATTTCACAGCGCGACGCGACACTATCATTATTGTGCGATGATCATGATATATCTGCCGTCATTTGTCACTGTAACAAGTTGAGCCTGGCGGCCAAAGGCAAACAATTTGCCACCGGCTAAATTCGCTGTTTGCCATTTGCTATTTGCTCTTAGCTGTTAGCTGTTAGCCAATTGCCATTAGCGTTTACGTGGCGCCCAGGGGGCACCGTAGATGCCATAGATACAGATACTGGGCCCAAGATACATGGGCCTATATACACGACAATCCAGCATCGTGGTGTGAGTTTGCATTAGCTTCTACTTTAAACAATAAATTCTAGCAGAGCGCTATCTCTTAGTCGGGAATATTTTGGACCACAAAATGCATTTCGCGAACTATATTATATTTTGCTTTCCTTTCCCGTAGCTTTGTTTATGTCCACGTGAGCGAAATGCAGCGGCTAATGAGTAAATATTGTCAGAGATAATACACGAGTGCATAGCAGCCTTTTGCTTCTGGGGGCTTCCAGCAAATGGACGGCTCTCGAGAGATATAAATCAGTGCTCTCGAGCTGGAAATGCAGGAAGTATCTTCTTTTTAATAGAGTAAGTACTATGACAGATAGGCACCAAGTTATGGCACCAAATGTTTCCAAAGTATGTAATTAAAGTGCAATAAACAACTCATTTGTACAGACGGAAGGTCCTCAACCAGCTACACACAAAAAAGTGCAGGCAATTAAAAACTCATTAAGTGGAGTAAAAACCAAACCATTTCACATCAAAAATTACTCTGAGTTTTGCTATTACAGCTCATAGCACTTTGATCAAAACAATCTTAAAAATACATGAACATTTATATGCAAGAAAATTGCCTCTGAAAATAGCATACATTAACATTCTCATGCCTAATAAACGCAGCCATTAGGACCAAATTAGTTATTAAACAGTTAATGAATGTATTTGGAAATCGTTGCCACTTTGCCAATGTGAATGCTACTATGCTAAATTCTGTTTATAAAATCAGGCCTATGAGTGATTTGTCGGATGTACGAGTTCATGTAAACACCATCAAAATCAAACAATTTTTGACAAGCCCTCATCGCCGTCGAATGTTGGCCAATATCGATTGCCCAATTTGTTATCAGTTGCCATCATGCGTGGCTTTGGCCCATTGATTGATACATCCCGTTTCGCTGGCTGCCAAATTAATTTCCTTGCAACGATTTCTACAACATGGTTGCAAAGCGGTTACGGATTTTGCCATCAACGGTGTTTATTGTATTAAGAATTTTCCAAATTAATTGCGAATTTAAGCTATTTTTGGGTTCAGCGGGCACGAGTTTTCCTCATCGCTAAAACCGACAAAAAAAGGAAAAAGGGGCGACGACAGGTCTAAACAATAACAAAATGCTGGCGCTGATTGAACCGCTCAGTGCACAATTTCAATCAATTTTTGCAATTAATTTTCATTGCCCCGCGTGCGTCCAGTTTGGAAGTGGGCACGCTGATCAAACGACGATGAGATCGCACGGCAGCGTCATTGTTAAGGCCAAATCAGTATTGGCCGCATCGCAGGCAAGTGCAGGAAAATTAAAATAAATGGTTATGGGACTCCATAAAGCATTACAATACCAACGTGACTCACTCACTCAGCCATGTTGGCCCAAGACAAACAAAGTGCGCAGCTAACGTGGCCCACTGTGTGTGCGGGTTCAATTAACGTGGTCAAAACAACTTGTTCTTGGTCTCAGGGAACATGCAGCTGGGAATGGAGATGGAGCTGGAGTTCTGCTGGAACTCCGGCCTGAAAAGGCAGCGCCCAGATTGCAGCTTCCACAATCCACAGCCGAGCCAGACGAGCTGGCAGAAAAAGTTGTTAATTGGAATTTAACAATCTCTAAAAGCGTCTAATGGAGGGGAGCTGCGTGCTCTGCGTCGGCGACGGCGATTTGCCCCACTGTGCGGCTGGGCTACCAGTTTACCCACTCTGCGCTTTATCTGCCGGCAAATGTAGAAATTAAGTTTCGCCCGGCCAGATGGATCCCGACCGACCGACTGTCAGTATCGTTTACGTGCCGCCGTCAGGCAAAAACAATCAACATCAACTTATTTGTCTGCTGGCCAAACATCTCAAAGTGGCCAACGTCGCAGCAGCAGCAGCACAGCAGCAGGATCTGCTGATGCCAGATAGCCACACTGTCAGTTGGTCGGTGGTTCGGTGTCATGACCATTCCGGGTCCATTTCTGTGCCTGCTGGAGGAGTCGTGATTTTATCCCCCGCACACTGGCGCAAAATTAGGAATCTACTTTATATCAATAAATCTTAGGAGAGTAAATTCATCATTTCAACTGTACTGAATGCATGGGTTCAGTTTAATTTTCCTAGACTTGAGATAAAAATGTTAATCCCCATTTAGAATATTATGGAAAAGTTTTGTATATAACACAATTTATATTAAATGAGGTGCTACATGAACTGAAAGATAGCATCGTTTCAAATTTTCTGTTGACAATAGAGGTAGAAATGAACCTATAGTTACTTCTGTGAAAGTGAAAACATCAGCACACATATTTCCTCCCAGTGCACAGAGCTCAGGCTCGCCTTGCATTCTTGCGGCGTCATTTAGTCGTGGGCTTCGTAACAAAGATCGTTAGCTGTAGGAATTATTGGAGCAGCTTTTCCAGCGGCTTTGGCCAGCCATCAGTTCGAGTGGGGAAAATAGTTTCTCACAGCTGGCTCCGCCTCTCTTTCTGCCGATGACAGCCTCGGTTTTTGGCCCACCTGCTGGCTTTTTGGATGTTTCCGTGGCCTCCCTGGCCTCCCTGGCATTCCTGGCATGCCCGGGCTGCTCAGCTCCCTTGGATCCCTCGGCTCCCTCGGCTCCATCTGGCGGTGACAGTTCACGTCACCACAGAGCCACATCCAGCTGGTGGAGCTTCTTTGTGCCGCCGGTTGGCGCTAATGAAGCAGCACACACATCCGCAGCCACTCCAAGGTGGCCAGCACGTGTGCTGCCTGGCCTTTTAGCAGATAAAAAGAGCAAATAAAGATGAAAAATACAAAAAAAAAGAACCAAGTCAAGGGGCATCTTGTGCTCAGCATAATTTGCGCTGACATTAATCAATTGCAGCGTGCGCCTGGCAGCCGAGAGAAAAGCGCCGCAGTTGGCCATAAATTAGCAGCCGCAAACACGAAACATGGCCAGGAACACCTGTTGGTGGCCAGCACTTCCGATTCGAGCCGCTTTCGAATATGATTTGCAGCATCGCGGTGCGGCGAACACTGATATGCTCTTTAGATAACGCCGAGCATTTCCCTCCGCAGATTGCAGAATGCAGATTGCAGATTGCTGCCCATAAATCAGCCGCAAATTGCTGGCTGATGCTCAAGCTGTTGGCCCTTGTCCGACACTGGTGGTCATTAGCTGGAACATAAGGCCACATGAGGCAAGTAGACACTTTTTGTGGCCCACAAACATATTGGTATTTGGTAAGACACGTGACACGCCCGCTATCGCAGCGGAAGTGGCCTGTCGAAACGGCACTTGGCAAGTTGGCCAAAAGTGTTGACAGCTGCAAATCAAATTGTCATTAAATTTTCATTTCAGGCAGAAGCCACTGGGCACTCCTCCAGAAACAGTGTGGCCTCGGTAATTGCAATTAAAGCAATTTTGCAGAGCGTGTCGCGCCGACACATTGACAAACTGCGCCAATTTACGTGGCAATTCGGGGGCGGCACTCGAAACTTTTGGAAGCTTGAAAAGTTGCAAATTGTTTGAAGCACGGTTGAGTTACAAGTTAACAAATGGCTGCAGCGGCAACTGATATGTGCATATTTTTAGTCCTTAGTCCTTAGTCCTTGCGAGGTGCTTGAAATACGATTTTTACACGAGTTTACACGATAGTGTTTTCTTACCTTATTTGATTTTGAAGTGCATTTCTTTGATGTAAAAATACATTAATGTGGCACAACAACTCTTGGCTGACACACTTTATTATTAAAGATCAAGGTACTTTGACAAATATGTGCACATTCATTTAGTATAGTTTACAATGTGTCACTTTTCTATCTATTCGATTATAATTTTCAACGAAATCTTTGAGTGTTATATTTTAATTAAAATATGATTTTTATTAAATGATTTACGAAACCCAGTGAACAAAATGAGCAGCATTATCCACTCAAAACAGTGATAAGATAGTTATGAAGTCCAAAGATATGGGTCTGTATTGATTTATATTGAAAAGAAGAGCTCTAGATTAGTACGCAAATATGTCAGGGAAAATTCCAAAAGCAGATTGTAAAATTCCTGCAAGACATATGCCATTGAACTCTGGCGATTTCAAAGACGTGAATTTAATTCTCAAGCCCTATTGAAATTCTAATGATAAATCGGCTGCTTGCTTTGTCTGGGTAAACCAGGTTAGCGGTTGTGGCCAACGTGCCGCCAATGCTGCGTATGCGTAATATTTATGGCACGACGCACATGTGGCAAGGTTCCAAATGCAAGACGCCCATCAAATGGCATAAATAAGCACATCTCACTTGGCTGTGCGTTGGCTGCTCTTTTATGCAACATGCGACACGAGAATCGCATTAAAAAAGATGTGCAACCGCCGGTGCCGGTGCACCCACTCCATTCCGATCCGAACGCCCTCACAATTCTGGCAGGCATCCGAATGAAATGAGCAATTAAAAAGTGCGCATAACTTAATTAAAGATGTAAAAAGGGGAAGAGAAGAGTGGCCAAGTGACCAGTGCCAAATTGGCGCCTTTGTTGGACTCGGGCCTTGCGCGTTAAAAGTTTCATTTGATGTTCATTAGCTTGTTTATTGGGCTGTTTAGTTGTTTAGTGTCCTTACCGCCAGCAGCCGGTTCTCTAATTACTTGGTTTCGGGGAACCAAAGTCGAGACTTTTAGCAACAAATGTTGCAACATTAATTAGGACACATTTGCTGGAAATTCCCTTTCAATTAGAGCCCGCTTTTATGCGACAGGATCTGCTCGAGTGTCCTGCGAATGGATTCGGATTCCAGCAGTCAAGTGCCGCCAGGCGGGCGAAATGTAGTGGCACTGAGCTGCGGATTAAGTCGGTCAAAGGTCAGCTGCTCTTAATGTGCTCCACCGACGGCTTTAAAGCTGCTGCCCCGCCACTCGACCTTTGGCTGAATCTCGGCTAATGAGTTTCAGAGTGGCATAAATAATGCAAAATGTTTTTTGTTGCTCACAGAGGGAGCACGACCACGCAACCATGTATCGCCAGCCCCAGAAAACAATGGCGCTCCGAAACAAAAGTTAAACAAATATGCATATCACATTTTTGGGCATATTGGTAAACAAAGGAACAGGTATTTGATACGCTAGAACAACTTTAAATCTTACTTAAACACAAACTAATTGTGAACAAATCTCTCTTTTGGGACCCAAATTTGTGTCCCCTTATTTGGCATGTAAGCTGAAATAGCTATGCATACAAATTTAAATTATTTACAACAATTATACCGGTGCGTATAATCTGATTTGCTTTTAATGCAGATATGCAATTATCAGTCCCAATTTATGGAAATCCTTTTTTTCAGGAGCTCAGTGATTGTTGCCAAAGCCAATTGGAAAGAGGCATAATGTTTTCAGCACACTAAGGGGATTAAATAAATCTCCAATCGATCATGGGATTTTTCCTTGTGCAGCCGTACAGTACCTCAACCTCAACCTCAACCTCAACCTCCGATGGGGATTGTTTTAACAAATGTCCATCTTCGCACGCCTGTCTCGAGTGAGTGGCAGATGGATTGGCAGCAAGTGTCATTTGGCCAGTCCATCGGGCGGTTGGACAATGTGCTCCACCCACTGCCAGTGGAGCCAATCAGTCGAGGGGCTGAAACTTAAACCAGAAACTAATTGAAGTTGAGCGGGTGCTCCGTGGTGCTCCGTGCTCCGTGCTCCGGCATAATTCCGCTTTTGTACTTCCAGCCAGCTGATCCCATCAGCGCGGCGATACCCGGAGCTTCAGCACGCCATTAAATCCTTTGCGTTTCGACTTTGGTCAGTTGATTAAGTATGCATAAACAGCAATTATGCCGCCCCCTTGGGGCGTGTCTGCGTAATTTATGCTAAGTTATGGCGTATTATATCTATTGCGGGCCCATTCCGCTTACTTGTATTACCAAAGGCTAGCTGGCTGGGAAAAGCAGGAAAAAAGGAGCGCGGAGCACAAAAGTTGGCAAACAAAATCCATACATTAAGCATATCATTTTGCAAGAGCCTCGAGCTCCCACAGCCATAGTAACCCATTCAAATTAAACCGCTCTATTGAAGGAGCGTCCTTTTTTGTGGGGCATCCCCCTCCCCTCCCCTCCCCGCCTAACAATACTTTTCAAACCTTTGTTGCCTTTTTTCCCCACGAAATTGCAGGTAATTAAGATGCCGCCCCACGGCGTAAAGTACACAAAAAACGGCGAGAGAAAAACGGAGTGTGGCAAGGAAAACATAATTCACTGTCTAAAAATTCATTTCGACATTTCGCCTCCCTTTGACAACGCTGCTGAATTTTCCTGCTGCTTTTACTTAGGGATTTCCCCGCCCAGACGGAGCTGGAGCACCTTCTGGGCCATCCACTCCTGGGTTAAATTGAGTGTGAAGTGTGCTAGGAGCGCCGAGGTCTAGGCATTTACTCAAATTGGAGTATAATTGACTACAAGCCATTTGTTTTGAGCAGCGGTTTTATGGCGCTATTAAATATTCGTCTTCAAAAGGCACAGTTCGTAAATAACTCTTAGGGCCAATCATTTGTTAGCATTATTTCGCGATTAGCCAGGGCAAAAATTATAATGTACTAATAATCATAAATCTAGCTGAACAGCTTTCAACACAATGAACCGTCAACAACCACAAAATAAGGCACTCAATCGAAATTATAGCATGTGAATATTCAAATGAGACCCAATATTTTTGTGTATTTATAAATGAAGTTTATTTTTCAAACAACAGAACCTAATAATGCAAAGAGCATGGTGCTCTAACCAATCTGAATTATTGCGCATGAGGGCGAATGTTGCATTCGTTTAACCCACTTGGCATTCATTGTTGCATGCAGCATGAAATATGGAAAATTATGCTCAGTCTGCTGAAGGAGAATGCGGCGCAACCGAGCTGCATTGCTAATCGGGATCGTACGAGCTACACAGGGAGAAAATGATGAGTTACTATGAGTTAGGAGAATGTGCTGCGGAATAAAAAATATTGCAGTTTCAAAGCAACCAGTTAAATAGTTTTTCAAACACTTTTCTGATAAAAAGGCGTATTTCATTTGAATGCTTATTATTTTTCAATCGCAGATAATTATATTTGATGCATCGTTTTATTTTAATTAGAGAAATTACACTTTGAATCGAACTCAAAGTTCCGTTTCGCTTTGTGCGTTATCTGCATGCTACTAATTCACAGCAAGCCAGGCAAGGAGAATCTGATTAAGTATGTGATATAATGCCATAATTTGCCAAATGCACAAACACAAGGAGGAGCAGGAGCAGAGACTTTTGGCCAGCGACACAGTCGCCCTGGGAGATAAATCTGGCCAAGTTTATTGAATTATCCAACAGTGGGCCCACTGCAACTCCAGTTGCTCAGCTGGACGGGACAGCTTCGATAAATTGGCAACATGGCTTTAATTGGCTCCGAGGCGGGCAATCAAAACTGTTTTCGATAACGCGCCACGAAAGGTTCAAAGCCCAAAGTTCCTTTGACATGGCCTGCGGCTGCAACTTGGCTTTGCTTTCGCCATTGCCTTTGCCTTTGCTTTTGGTTATGGTCTCGTCTGTCGTGGGCGAGAAGGCAAATCAGATAAGCACTTAATGCCAAGCACACAATGTGGCCAAGAGTTGTTGGCCAGGACACAAACGCAGGCTCACGCACACACGAACGTACCGCTACACCACATACACGCCTGACTGGCTTGTAATGGAATTGCGATTGTATCTGGCAGATACATTTGTGCAGAAGGTCCGCAAACGAACCCATTTGTTTGGCAAGCAGATTTATGCTCATGCCCATGCCGTTGTCATCGAAAGCCTAATTAAATATCACAGGCTGCCGAAGTTGGAGGCGGAAAAATTACACTACAACTGAATTAATTAAGCCAACAAGTTCTACTACTTCGTTAGTGTGTAGTGTCGTCGCTCGGTTTCATTAACAAGAAGTCGGCAAACAAAAGTTTGCAGCTGTCGGAAAAGTTTATGATCCGAGCTCGAAAAGATAGCGCAACAAGTAAATTCCGACTAAGCACGCGCCATCAGCGAAAGATACATTTAATTAATTTTTGATTCCACCAGATACTCAGACAACTGTATCTTCGGCCGACGCTTTTCGGTGCTTCTTATTGATACAGATTAGATGCGGTTCCAGCTCGCAGCTTACTTTGGTCTAACTTCACTGACCACTCTTGAATTTAATTAAAAACTTTTCCTATCACTCAACCCACACAAGGCAGTCTAAGTGTTTTTAAAATCGAAATCAATTGCCTGGCAGTTACAACTGGACATAAATCGCGCACAACTTCCAGTCGGACAAGCAAAAGTCCTGAGATACTTTTCCTTTGTCTGCTCCACATGCAAAATTAGGCACAAACTTTGTGAAATCGACAGCGACTCCAAACACAAAGGTCTCCAGCACTCAGTGGCCCATCACTTGAAGTTATTGAACCTCGACTGCCGCCCATTGTTGCCCCATTATGCATGCAGGAGCGGATTGGGGCATGACAATTACTCAAGGTCCCTCCAGCAAAGTTCCACAAAGAGCAACAGTTGCGGCAGCCACAAAGAAACGCAGCTGCAGCAGAAGTCGCAGCAGCAACACAAATATGTCAAGGCAACAACAAAGGCGGCAGAATAATAGTTGCAAATGCTAAAGGCATTTGGGAAGAGTATATGGCAGCAGTATAAATAAATGCAGCTCAATAACATTGTGCCATTAGAAGAGGGCAATGAGTGAAACACAAAATAAAACCAAATCAATGGCGATTTTCCCATTTCTCAATTACTATCTTAAATGCTTTTAATAAAGCATATTTAAGAAACTTTAAAGAAGCCAAACAAAATATCACAATAACAATTAGGTAAATCACATGTGTGCATTTAATCCTGCTTTCTAATTTAAGCACTTTAAGCAACAATTTAAGCAACTATTTATTTATCGTTGGCGCAAAAACTGCTCAAAAATGTCAGCAGCGCAGATAAATGAATAATATTTGGAGAATAACACCAAAACATCAAAACACCAGCAGTGACAGGCGGTTTAAGAGAAGCTAAGCCCGCAAATGCGAATTTCCATATGAATAGAGCAACAATTGTCCATAGGCGGCGCAAATTGCAAATGAAATGAAATATGAAAATCAAACTGACTTCCCAATTGACATTAGCTGACGGCCAGAGGAGAAAGCCAGGCGGTTGTGGGTATGGCAATGGAAATGGAAATGAAGGTGACGAGCACAAAGCAATTCTACTTGGGAGCTTGACAATGGCTTTGGCCCCCTCTCACAACTTCCCTCTGGAAATTCGACTGGTTTTCCTTGCCCGGGTGTAGTCAATTGTAAACACATTTAAACAAAACTCAACGAGACGTGCGGAAAATTGCTGATATGAAAAGTGAAAAGTGCGCCGAGGTCGTGTGTTTGGGTATCCGACGAGAATTTGTGCTGCCAAAATTGTGGGCAAAAGCAAAAATTGGCAGGGGCCAGGATGAAGATGAGGTCCTGGGCTGAAGGAGCCGAGCATTTGGGCCGGCCACAAAATAATGTTATTGATATGAATTGAGTGCGTGAGCTGGCCAAATAATTATCTTGGCTTCGTGCTCGGAAAACTCCAATTTCGAGCATTAATTGCGGATGGGATTGTAGTGAAATCAAATTAATTGTGAGCTTGCGTTTGGGGTGTGAATTGGAAACAGTGGAAAATTAAATGAGCCAAACAAATTAATTTACCTACAGCTTGGAAAATTCTTAAAGACCCGCTTTACATTACAAGAATAATTTATTGTAAACTTTATGCTGAGCCTAGGATTTGGTCAGCAATTTTTGCGAATTTGTGCCGAGCTTTGAAACCCCTCAAGACGCCCTTAGCCACAAGTTTAATATCGTTTTCGTTTCTGTTTGAGTTGAGCAACCCACTTTAACCACTTCGCCTGGCCAAATTTCAATTGGACTACAAAGTATTTGTCGAAAAGTTCCCCGTCCTAGCAACGGCAGAGAAATAATCAAATTGTATGATGAACACGCCCCGACTGGAATTATTATAAGAGGCAGGCGGAAAACAAATTCCCAAGCTCACAAAAAGTTGCCCAAACAATAACAAAATGAAAGAAATGTGCACTTGAGCCGCTTGAATAGGGGGAAAAGTACATTTATTCCCCACGAAAAGTTCTTGAAATCAAAGTACGTAAGCAGCACAACAAATAAGCGCAGTTAAAGCACGAATTTTCTCACTGGCTTTGGCCAAATGACAAAGTTAAACAAAAACCAGGGGAAGGGCATCCTGCCCTGCTTGTTGCCAGGACTGTCACTCCTTGAAAAGGATACGGCACATGCACCGTGCCGCTGAGCAGCTGCTTTCCTGGTTCTTGAGGTGATGTACTATACATAGGTAGGCAAACAGTGCCGTTCAAGATATTAGCACTTCTTACAGTTAGTTTCTATTTCATAGCTTATTCCTTGGATAATGCCATTTAAAGTTTGTTATAAAGTTTAATTAATAACTCACCACCTAAAAAAAAAGGATAATAATATTCGTGAAAGGCCACCAATGCGCTGATGTAACAACAATACTGTATCTTATGATCATCTAAGGCATCATAATCATACGATTTTTTTGGCCAGTAGGAAAACCATCTGAGCTCTATTGTTATGGCCGCAGCTGTGGCTGTTTATGGGGTGTGCTGAGCACCTTTGAGTAGACCGCAAGACATTTGTGAAAGAGTAAACAACAGACGGCAAACAAAGTCCATTTCAGATCTCACACCTGGCCGGGCTTAGACATATGCAAATTCAGAGCGCGAACAAATTGTGCAATTGTTGGTGGGAGGAAGTGAGAACAAGGCATTTAGCACGTGTGGCACGTATTTCATTTCAGTACCTCCATCTCCGGAGCTGCGGAAAAGCAATGAACCAGGACAAAGGTCGACTGTATAGGGAGCTCAAAGGATGCAGAGAAACATAGTGGAGTTGTGGCAGCAGGACTGAGGCAATATTGTGGCACAAATGCACTTAACGCCGCCGGTCTCTTAAAACTCCGCTTTTGGCCGGCTGGCGAATTTAAAGCCTCATCTTTTCCTTAATCCATTGCCGGGTCGGGTTTTATAAATTATTCCATTCCATTAGGGCTCGGCTTTCACGCTCCACGCTCCACACTCGCCGCTTTCAAGTCCGGAGCCAAATGGGCAAGTGGGCAAATGTGTGCGGAAAATAAATAAATCGCTTGTTCTGGTAATCTGTGGCAACATTCTTATCGCCCGCCCCTCGACCAGCATAGTCCCGGCTAACACAGATACATCCGCCTTTGGAGCGGTACAAGTAGTGTCCTTTTGTGGGACGGATCTGGGCAGCGCCAGTAGAGCGATTTCGTGTTTACACTTTATATTTATTTGAAATATGATCTCCTTTCCACGCCGCCGAGTGCAGCGTTAAATAAATCAGCCAGCACGCTCACAAAATCGTACCCATGGCAGCTGTCACTCCGCATTATTATCACCAACAAAAGGTCCTCGGCGCCTGGAGGAGCACCCAGGATGCCAACACTCCATTAGAAGGGGGATCCTGAGCAGCACGAGTCTGTCGGCGAGGACAACATGATTTCCACTCCTTTTTAAATAAATTGTACGTCATCGGCGGGTGGTAATAATGCAAGTAAAGCGCAGAAAAAACATGTCAACTCTTTGCGACTAAGTATGAAATATTAAATTATGCAGCGGACCTTGAATACATCACCCAAAATGGCACCAAATAATTAAATATTTATTTAGCCCTCGAATCACGAGTTGTTACAAAAACAGAATGCTCTATGATCAATAATTCATTTACTACATTGTGTTTTAATTCTTACGTTTAACATAACGGCCATTGAATAAAACAAAAGTGGGCAAAATAAAGCTTAACATAAGTTAAGCTCAATTGACGACAGTTAAGAGCAACTACCATTTTTTCTCAATGAAAAGGATTTTTACTCATAATCCCCGGCTGAAATCCACAGGAGCTATCGAAATTGGAAACTCATAAATTGCCTTTATGTTCCGACATTCCATTCGCAACAAAAGTGCTGGAAAATGGTAAGCGATTCAGTGCATCAATGGCAATCCGGCGAAATCCAATTGGAAAGCCATAGTTCCGGCCAAGGCTAAAATGTTTCAGCCATTCCTGTCGCAACAGTAGCAATGTCGTTTTAGGCAAAATGGCATTTAAGCGATTCAAGAGTTCGACAAATCTTTATTCCCCAAATAAAACACCCAATGAAACACAAAATTCTGTGCAAATGGTTGGCTTTTAACGGAATCTTTTAAGGCAAAACACATTGGATTTATGACAATTCGATCCGATTCTTTCATGCTACATTTCAAGGGGAATTTAATTGCCGCCCATCAGCACATCCAATAATTGATGCCGCTGTTTGCCTAAAAAGCAAGCGAGTTTTAAAGCAAAATACGGCATAAATCATAGCACAATCATACCATGTGGGCGGTATAAAACTGGCGCAGACATCGTTGTACGCATGATTTATGCGTCTCATAAATTGCTGCAGCGAAAACTAAAAGCTGTTTTGTGCTCAGCGCTGAATGAAGATAAACTATCCACAGGGATAGTTGGGTTGGATTCCAATCCACTGCGTCCGAGTCCAAAGGCTCGATTCCCAGCTGACAGCCAACGAATTGGAAATCGGCAAACAAACATTTTCATTACTCATACGTCAGGGGGGCCCGCGTTTGTGTGGAAGCGCGAAAATACCCGAAACCAAACCAAACCATCCATTGCAAACATTTTGACAGATGCAACGGCACAATTTCGCTTGGCTACGTTTTTTAATACCCAGCAGTTTTGCGCCACATTTCGCGTGCAAAGTTTTTCAACATGGCTCCATTTTTCCAAATTGTTGCTGTGCGTGGGGTGGGCGTGGTCAGGGTCGACACTTCAACGCCGAGTGCCAGAAGAGATGCCCCTACATGATACACATGTAACCCACAAACATTTGCCAGTTTTATGCTTTTCCGAGCCCCACCGCCCACCCCCCGCCATTTCCCATTTCCTTTGCCTTTTGGCCGCTTTTATTGAAGTCTCCCACCGCTCGCTTTTATCAAATGCAATTTACGGATCCCTGACATTGAGCATTAGCGCAGGGCTGCCAAAGTCAAGTCAAGCCAGGCCAAGTCAAGTCGAGTTTGCTTGACGCACAGCAGCTGCTTTCCCAGACCCGATTTCCCAACTTCCAACCTCTAGACCAACTTTTTTCGACAGCTACTTTTCGCCTATGGCACTTTTCCACACGCTTTTATTGCTAATTTCTGTTATTGCCAACGTTTTGCGTGAGTTTCGCGAATTGTCGTAAAAATATTTTTATTAGCCGATCGCGGGTGGTGCTGTGCGTTGGGCTTGGGTGGCCCAAAGGACCTCCCCCTCCTGAAAGCACATTAAAAGCCCGAGCTGCCACATTTCGGCATTGAGACACGCTAGAAAGTATGCTAGGAAAATTACAGCACCTTTATTCTCAGATTTACGCACTCAGCTCTACGGCAACTTCCATTGATTCCAAGTTGAATACTTAAAGCCATGTGTAATACCTATGTTTTGGATCAATAAAAGTCTTGGCATTATGTATTCATTTGAGGCGCTGTTAGGGAAGTTTAATTCATTTGAAATGCTACAAGTACTAAGAACACTTTAAGAGCGATCTTAGCCTGAATAAAAAAGATTATTTATTTATGCTGCCATTGAATTCAGCAGCTTCGTGTGCTTAAAATTCCCACTCAAGAAAATTCCAGTACATAATATTGTTGCCCGCACATTCAACATGATTTATCCGATTTTTATCCAGCACCCGACTATTTTTCAACCCACTTGAATGCCGAATCACTTATTCATTCACTGGCAGATGCTCAGGTTCAATGTGGACGATTTATGGACAAGTTTGTACCGAGAAGTCGTAAAATTAAAGTGCCCCCGAGCCCACGCTCCTGAAGACGCTTTTATGGCTATGGCCAGTTAATAACCAAATTTGTCTGCTCAGCTTTTGCTTAAACATTAAATCCACTTGCTGGGCGATGAGCTCCTCAGAATCGAGCGAGTTGTGCTGAGTGATGTTCTGCGATTTCGTGTAATTTGTGTAATAAATATAAAACTTGTATTATGGCAGCAAGGGGGATGGGGAGCTGCTAAACCAGGGCAAACATGGCAGAGCGTTTGTCATAAAACGCCACTCGTTCACAAGTGTTGTGCACACAAAGTGCATTCAGTTCGCCATTACCCAACCCACAAACCTCGGGGAATCCCCCCTATGTTCTGCTCAGCCAATTTGCAATCCTAGATTTTATGATTTTCGCATGCTAAGGAGACTTTTCTGCGTTACCGGCTGTCATTGTGGTTTTTGCTCTTGTCACTTTGCAATTCGAGTGCAGCCAGCAGTTTGCCTAAACGATAAGATTGGAAAATGGAAATGGAAATGGATGTGGTGACAACCACCTGACGCAAAATTTGTCACGGATTCAGAATCCAAAATCCTCGATATCCAACTGGACATGACCAGTTTCCGGAGGAATGCACTCTAGTAACATCTCGGCCCAAACATTTGTTTGTTGTCTTTTGTCCAAAAACATGCCCAATAATGCTGGCCCATTTCAGTGCAGTTGACAGAAATATGCAAACCGACATAAACAAATATTTATTTGATTACTTATTTTAAAGAAATATGCAAACTCACAGAGAATGCAAAATATTTGTTATTGAATATTTTAGAATCAATACACATAAACCTAAGCAAATTAAAGTTGGTGAAGAGCGATTTCTCTACAAATTCCACATTATTAAACTATTAATTTAGATAAATAAATGTGGCGGCAAGTTCCCCACTCAATTATTTCAACAATTACGGAAAAAATTGCCACTGATATTGGTTTTTTATACCCGTTACTCGTGGAGTAAAAGGGTATACTAGACTCTCTGAAAAGTATGTAACAGGCAGAAGGAAGCGCAACTTATATCAATCGGATTTTAAAGTGCCATACCTCTAAATGTTTCTGGCGCAATTCTCTAAATATCTGCATTCAAATTTAAAAAATTATTTTTTTAACATTTTTTTGTAATTTTTTTGATACGATGATGTAGAAATTCAAGAAAATTAAAAAATGCCCCAAGGCTGAAGTTCTATACTCCATAACTCAACTTATATTAATCGGATTTTGAAGTGGCATACCTTTAAATGTTTCTGGCGCAATTCTCTAAATATCTGCATTCAAATTTAAAAAATTATTTTTTTAAAAATTTTTTGTAATTTTTTTGATGCGATGATGTAGAAATTCAAGAAAGTTATGAAATGGCCCAAGGCTGAAGTTCTATACTCCATAACTCAACTTATATTAATCGGATTTTGAAGTGGCATACCTTTAAATGTTTCTGGCGCAATTCTCTAAATATCTGCATTCAAATTTAAAAAATTATTTTTTTTTAAATTTTTTGTAATTTTTTTGATGCGATGATGTAGAAATTCAAGAAAGTCAAGAAATGTGCCACTGCTGAAGTTCTATACTCCATAACTCAACTTATAATAATCGGATTTTGAAGTGGCATACCTTAAAATGTTTCTGGCACAATTCTCTAAAAAACTGCAATCAAATTAAAAAAAAAATTTTTTTTTAATTTTTTGTAATTTTTTTGATGCGATGATGTAGAAATTCAAGAAAGTCAAGAAATGTGCCACGGCTGAAGTTCTATACTCCATAACTCAACTTATATTAATCGGATTTTGAAGTGGCATACCTTAAAATGTTTCTGGCGCAATTCTCTAAAAAACTGCAATCAAATTAAAAAAATTTTTTTTTTTTAAATTTTTTTTTAATTTTTTTGTAATTTTTTTGATGCGATGATGTAAAAATTCAAGAAAGTTATGAAATGCCCCAAGGCTGAAGTTCTATACTCCATAACTCAACTTATATTAATCGGATTTTGAACTGGCATACCTTAAAATGTTTCTGGCACAATTCTCTAAAAAACTGCAATCAAATTAAAAAAAAAATTTTTTTTTAATTTTTTTGTAATTTTTTTGATGCGATGATGTAGAAATTCAAGAAAGTTAAGAAATGCCCCAAGGCTGAAGTTCTATACTCCATAACTCAACTTATATTAATCGGATTTTGAAGTGGCATACCTTAAAATGTTTCTGGCGCAATTCTCTAAAAAACTGCAATCAAATTAAAAAAAAAAAAATTTTTTTAATTTTTTTGTAATTTTTTTGATGCGATGATGTAGAAATTCAAGAAAGTTAAGAAATGCCCCAAGGCTGAAGTTCTATACTCCATAACTCAACTTATATTATTCGGATTTTGAAGTGGCATACCTTTAAATGTTTCTGGCGCAATTCTCTAAATATCTGCATTCAAATTTAAAAAATTATTTTTTTTTAAATTTTTTTGTAATTTTTTTGATGCGATGATGTAGAAATTCAAGAAAGTCAAGAAATGTGCCAAGGCTGAAGTTCTATACTCCATAACTCAACTTATATTAATCGGATTTTGAAGTGGCATACCTTAAAATGTTTCTGGCGCAATTCTCTAAAAAACTGCAATCAAATTAAAAAAAAAAAATTTTTTTAATTTTTTTGTAATTTTTTTGATGCGATGATGTAGAAATTCAAGAAAGTTATGAAATGCCCCAAGGCTGAATTTCTATACTCCATAACTCAACTTATATTAATCGGATTTTGAAGTGGCATACCTTTAAATGTTTCTGGCGCAATTCTCTAAATATCTGCATTCAAATTTAAAAAATTATTTTTTTTTAATTTTTTTGTAATTTTTTTGATGCGATGATGTAGAAATTCAAGAAAGTTAAGAAATGCCCCAAGGCTGAAGTTCTATACTCCATAACTCAACTTATATTAATCGGATTTTGAAGTGGCATACCTTAAAATGTTTCTGGCGCAATTCTCTAAAAAACTGCAATCAAAATTAAAAAAACAAATTTTTTTAATTTTTTTGTAACTTTTTTGATGCGATGATGTAGAAATTCAAGAAAGTTATGAAATGCCCCAAGGCTGAAGTTCTATACTCCATAACTCAACTTATATTAATCGGATTTTGAAGTGGCATACCTTTAAATGTTTCTGGCGCAATTCTCTAAATATCTGCATTCAAATTTAAAAAATTATTTTTTTTTAAATTTTTTGTAATTTTTTTGATGCGATGATGTAGAAATTCAAGAAAGTCAAGAAATGTGCCAAGGCTGAAGTTCTATACTCCATAACTCAACTTATATTAATCGGATTTTGAAGTGGCATACCTTAAAATGTTTCTGGCGCAATTCTCTAAATATCTGCATTCAAATTTAAAAATTTATTTTTTTTTTAATTTTTTGTAATTTTTTTGATGCGATGATGTAGAAATTCAAGAAAGTCAAGAAATGTGCCAAGGCTGAAGTTCTATACTCCATAACTCAACTTATATTAATCGGATTTTGAAGTGGCATACCTTAAAATGTTTCTGGCGCAATTCTCTAAAAAACTGCAATCTAATTAAAAAAAAAAATTTTTTTTTAATTTTTTTGTAATTTTTTTGATGCGATGATGTAGAAATTCAAGAAAGTTATGAAATGCCCCAAGGCTGAAGTTCTATACTCCATAACTCAACTTATATTAATCGGATTTTGAAGTGGCATACCTTAAAATGTTTCTGGCGCAATTCTCTAAATAACTGCAATCAAATTAAAAAAAAAAAATTTTTTTAATTTTTTTGTAATTTTTTTGATGCGATGATGTAGAAATTCAAGAAAGTCAAGAAATGTGCCAAGGCTGAAGTTCTATACTCCATAACTCAACTTATATTAATCGGATTTTGAAGTGGCATACCTTAAAATGTTTCTGGCGCAATTCTCTAAAAAACTGCAATCTAATTAAAAAAAAAAATTTTTTTTTAATTTTTTTGTAATTTTTTTGATGCGATGATGTAGAAATTCAAGAAAGTTATGAAATGCCCCAAGGCTGAAGTTCTATACTCCATAACTCAACTTATATTAATCGGATTTTGAAGTGGCATACCTTAAAATGTTTCTGGCGCAATTCTCTAAGGATCTGCATTCAAATTTAGAAATGTATTTTTTTTTAATTTTTTTGTATTTTTTTGATGATGTTGTAGAAATTCAATTCACCCACTACGAGCACGCGTTTGAACATTTTTTTGAATTTTTTACACAATTTCTAGCGATATTCCAGAAAATGTTGAAGTTTAACGGGTATCAGATAGTCGGGTATCTGATAGTCGGGGAACTCGACTATGGCCTTCTATCTTGTTTGTATTTGTTTTTCGATTACATACTTTATAATTATTTTATTATCTTCCTAATTAGAAAACGTTTTCTTTTTTTTGTATAGCCAAGTTAATATTTCACTACAGTATAACTCTTTATGCTTAATTACCAGCTGGCAGGTTTATTTCTTTTAGCTATAGTTCGTAATTAAAAAAAAGCAGCACTTATTGTAGACTTCTGCCTTTAATTAATAGCTGATGCAATCGCTTAAACTCAATTTAGTTACGCACGCAACCCACATCTTCTGTGTAAAAAATCAATGCATTCGACCATAAATAATTCCGTTGCAATCAGTGCAATAGTATTCAGTCCTGGAACTTTAATAGCGGCAAGCTGTTGGAAAACCAATTAAATTCCCTTTCAAATGGAGCGTAAAACGCAAAATACTTATGATGGGGCCGGCACACATTCGCACACACATTTATGAGCTCGGGAAAACCCATTTGATTGACTAACGAAACATATTTGCTACTTTATTTCAGCGGACGCAGTGCAGCAGTTCCACGACGGCCATGAGCGACCAGATTGGCAACCCCAATGCAACATTCAGCGGCAGCGGCAGCGGCAGTGGCAGTGGCACTGGAATCGGTGGCAGCAACGCCGCCGCCATTGCCGAAAGTGTGGCAGAGAGCGGTCCGGACTTCGATGCACTTCGGGCCGCCTGCGAAACGCGGCTAAATGCCAGCGGTCAACTGGCGGGTGAGTCGTGCACTGCGAGAAAACTTAATGTCATGCTTGCCACAGTTTTGTCACATTTTTTCACTACAACTGCTCACTCACTAGTAAAGTTTCCAATGAAATTGATTTAAATGTTGAAGTTTTTTATAGATGTTTATCTATTTATAAATTGTTATAAAATATTTTTTTTTACTCTGTTTCATTCGTCCGTATATTCGTCTACATTCTTATTTTTATGGCAATCATTTGCCTTAACTAAGGAAGACAAAAATTCAGAACGAAATTGTAGCACTAGGGAAATATAACCATTTCTGTTGTATTACTACATTTTTGCCGCGTGCTTCTGGCTCTGGCCAACTGCAATTTGGGCGTCCATTATGCACGAGTAACTTTAAATTGCTGACCTTCCCCTTTCCCTCTTCCTTGGCCGCTTGGCAAACAGGCTCCGGAGGACCAGGCGCAGAAGCAGGAGCAGGAGCAGGAGCAGGAGCAGGAGCTGGAACCCAGTGCGCCGGCACCTTTGATGGCTGGCTTTGTTGGCCGGATACGGCCGTTGGCACATCCGCCTACGAACTCTGCCCGGACTTCATCACGGGATTCGATCCGGCAAGTAAGTGCGCCGGGCAGGAGGTGAATTGTTTATTAAATTCCACAAAGCTACATCCGTTTCGGGGTCAGCTGGGATCTGCATATGACACGAAAAAAACATATACTTGTATATATGTTACTCTATCACATGTGTACTATATATAGGTTACATAGCATGCCAAAGGGAAATGTGTTTGCACGAGGCACTGCGATGGGTGGCTGGGTTATTTGGTAGATGGGGTGTGGGCTGTGGGGTGTGGCAGTCTACCCTCTAATTGGGCTCATCCCTGAACCCGTCGTTATATACACATAAATGGAACAGAAAATACGCTCGCAGCCAGGCCAAATCAATTGGAAACTTGTTATGTTTATGCTTTGATTTCGTGTCGTATGGAAGCATCAAATATTCACAAAACCACACGGGCTAAAGTCCTTGGCTCCTTGCAGCTCCCTGGGCCACTAAATTATCCAAAAGAGCTCGACAAAATGCCAAAATGTTTCGCCTGATTTGGCACAATTTGCCGGCATCTAACCGAAATCAAATGTAAGGCAGAAAACACAGCCAAATTGATTCAGGCTGCTGGGCAGGTTGAAGTCAAATATTTAAAGCAGCTAAAAAACAAAGCAAAGGGACTTAAACCGTATCATGTTTGTGAATTTTACATTTTTATTCATTAATCAGTGTACTTGGCAAGGTGTTGATGACGGTCGCAATAATATATCTAAAGAAGAAAGCCCTTTGAATAGTTTTGCCAACTCATTGTCGTATCATTAACATATCATAAATAAAAATGTCAAAGGTGACTTGAATAATTTCTCAGCTTTCAGCCACACTGTGTGTGTTTCATTTCATTTATAATTAGCAGATGAGTGCTATATAAATTAATCAACAGAATGGCCGAGCGCACAAAGAAAACTAATTAATTATGCTTGGCATTTAAAAACGAAGCCACGCTCTAGAAAATCATCATAAATGTGGATAAATATTTGAAGCAATTTATGGCATAAATCATGCGCTGCATGATAATTTGCATTAATGGTGTACAATATGTAGCCAGCCAACTTAAACCTCAATATCGTTTTGGCCATGACCAGGGCAACGAAAATAGCGAGAGTTGAATGACTTTTTTTTGTTATGACAGAGCGGAGAAAGCACGGCGAGCGTCAAGAAAGTGCTACTTTTGCTACATTTAGCTTGTGGTTAGCCTGGCGCCACCCCCTTTTTCATCCATTTTGTATTTTTTTCGGTTTTTTCTTGGCTTTGGGGGTCGCCGCCAGCTTGTACAAGATTATGTGCTTTGGCACTGCGCCGCCATTAACTTTTATGGCACTTCCGGTCGCCGGATGTCGATGTGGTGAGCTGTGGTCGAGAACTCCCTTACCCCGGCCACTTATCTGGCACACAGGGCGTATACGTGATTTTCTCCGTCTGCGTGCCAAACGGCGATAAATGGATTCTCGGCCAAAGATCATCGCTCGAAAAGAACGGAAAAGGCGGAAAAACGAACGACCTGATAAAACCCACCTTCGAAGTTCCCTGCACAAATTCTTCAGTAATTCTGTCGACAAGTGCCACTCCGCACTAAATTGTACTAAAAACTTAACCACAACCAATCGAAAGTTTTTGTCACGAACTTCGACAGAAGCCAAACAACAGAATGATTATGCAATTTCAAATAAATGTGCTTGCAATTCCAATGCGAATCGCAATTCTTTTGCGGTTAACTTGGTGGCAGATGCAATAAATAATGGTTAATTCGATTGAATGCTCAGGCCGACCGCAAAATGTAAATATGAGCCGGAATATTTATCCAGTAGTCAATCATAAAATCACACACATTTAGCAAGTGTAAATATTTGTGTGGTGCACAGGATGTCGGAATGATTGCTAGAAGAAGCGGAAAAGAATTAATCGTATATACAATATTTATCAAACAGGTGTAATAAACAGAGTAAACAGTGCGGTTAATTACTTTTGTATTTATCGCAAACTGACATGGCTTTAATTATGCAGGATATGCCCACAAGGAGTGCGGTCTCGATGGCGAGTGGTTCAAGCATCCGCTGACCAATAAAACGTGGTCCAACTACACAACCTGCGTTAATCTGGACGACCTCGAGGTAAGTTGATCCCACGAGCATGCACTATATCCTTTATGCTAATAATTAATCGGAACACAATGTATCTCCTTCCAGTGGAAGCACAACGTGAATCTGATCTACGAGGTTGGCTACGGCACCTCACTGCTGGCCATTCTGCTGTCGTTGGCCATATTGGGTTATTTCAAGTGAGTATGGCAAAGGGCCTTCCACTCCTTCGTCTTGGCCACAAGTTGACAGCTTCGTTGGGAGCCGGGTAAACCACTCAAGGGTAATGAGGCTCGCTGGTGATTATACTGCGACTTATATTACGACTTATGACGACTGGCGCCAAAGTGATATTTGCCGATGGATGGCAAACAAATGCGACAGTGGCTTAATCAACTGCCAACCTGAATGCTGGGCCCAAATGCTCATTACACTCATTGCACTCATTGCTCACTTAATGCGGCACAATTGACGCCGGAAATGGGAAAATACATTGTGTCCCCTTCGCCAGGCGACTCGAAGCAGGATATCGATTAATTTCCCAGTGCCTGCAGACCAATTAGTGCTTTGCGTTTGTTTATCGCACATTCGGATGGAGCTGGAGCTGGGGCTGGGGCTCCAGGATAAAGGATAATGGATGTGCGGACGGGGGATCTCATAGACAGAACTGTGTTTAAATTGTGTGCCAAAGGCAAATAAAATGGGGCCAGCAACGTGTGGGAATTCGGTGTGCCCTAAAAAAGTGAATAATTAAAAGTTTAATGGCTGAGCATCGTGACCAAATGAATGGAACACGCATTCCTCAAACAGCAGCCATGAAAACACCGGAATTTCAATTTAATTGTATAAAGGAAACTGAAGTGTCAATGCGGGGGAATTCCTATAAAATGGGCGAAAACTTTTTTAAACTAAAATTCTCATTTAATAATTGTGCTGCCCAAGCATAAGTCTTGAAAATAACTTTGCTAAAATATGAAAAAATAGTTTTTAGTTGAGACAACAGTTTACTAATACAATATAATCTAGGTACTTTTTCATTTTCAAAACTCAAGACATTATAAAGTAGCGAAGGGCATAACGCAAACAATCTACCATATTGAATTAAATTGCTGAGAAGGAATCAAATTAGATTCAGTTTGGCCAGATGTCAGCAATCAATGCAATTGAGCAAAGGAGAAACGAAAAATGGGAAAATAGGAAAATGAACTCTGGCCTTTTTGGTCGCAGGACTTTTTCTGCCTCTTACAGCCCTGTCCAAGCTGCCCCACGTGCCCCTGGCCGAATGCAAATGGAACCATGGACAAACTTGCAAATTTGCCCATAAAAACTTGCCACAAATTGCCGGCCAAGTAATTCGATTCGCATATTTGTCTTTCGATTGAACAGATCCCTGAAGTGCGCCCGCATCACGCTGCACATGAATCTGTTCGCCTCGTTCGCTGCCAATAACTCGTTGTGGCTGGCCTGGTACCTGCTGGTCATACCGAATTCGGAGCTACTGCATCACAGTCCGGTAAGTGGGCGAGTGCCTGGCGAATGCGTAATGGTGAATCAACCACGGCTTCCGATTTCCCAGATGCACTGCGTGGCCCTGCACATCACGATGCACTACTTCCTCCTCTCCAACTACTTCTGGATGCTCTGCGAGGGATTCTATCTGCACACCGTCCTGGTGGCCGCATTCATTTCCGAGAAGAAGCTGGTCAAATGGCTCATCGCCTTCGGCTGGGGCTCTCCGGCCATAGTCATATTCGTCTACAGCATGGCCCGCGGTCTGGACGGCTCGCCCGAGGACCATCGTCAGTAAGTGAATAATAAATAGCTGCACTCACACTCGAGAAAATTGGGAGTACCAACAGAGTACCCACAAAATGAAGGTATCAAAATGTGTTGCTTGGAGAGCCCACATATTCACACTATGATAATATGTTTACGATTACGATATTGAAACTGATTTAAGCCCCATCACAGATGGGTATCAAGATTTTCCTGTGTAGTCGAGCGATTCCGTCTGCCGGGCGCTTGGCCAAATGCTAATCAAATCAATCAGCAATTCACCCACTGACTCATCTCGCATTCCTCCACCACTTGCAGCTGCTGGATGGGCCAAACCAACTACGAAAACATTCTGGTGGTGCCCGTGTGTATCTCCATTTTCCTGAACCTGCTCTTCCTGTGCAACATTGTGCGCGTGGTCCTTTTGAAGCTGAATGCTCCGGCAAGTATCCAGGGCAGCTGCGGTCCATCGCGAACGATTTTGCAGGCATTTCGGTAAGTTAGTCCACCTGGCCCCCAAAAAACAAAAGAAAAGCAACTGACTGGGGAGACTGGAACACTTATAAGCGAGGCAGAGAACTCTCAACTGGCCCACGGGGCGAATGCGTAATTATATTTCGCATTTATGTTGTATTTAGAGTCTTGAGTCCCTGCAGCCATCAGCTCTTTTATTGTTTATTCGCTCTGCACTGGGAAGTTGGGTTCATTTTACATTTTGAATTACGCATACGCCGCGTTGACTTGCATGTTAATACACAGCTGAAAAACGAAACAAGGCATTATAATTCACCATCTCCGCCTGTTTTAGGGCCACCCTGCTGTTGGTTCCTCTGCTCGGCCTCCAGTACATCGTAACGCCCTTTCGTCCTGCACCCGGACATCCCTGGGAGAATACATACGAAATCATCTCGGCGTTTACGGCCTCGTTCCAAGTAAGTAAAATGTTTGCGTTTCTGTTCCCGTTTCATTTTTTCATTTTTTCCATTTAGTTTTTTTGTTACTCGCTTTTTCCGGCTTTTGTTTTTGCACGCTCTCATAAAATCACTTTACGACTGCGAGCTGGCTAAAAAGTTATGATGTTAGTTCGCCCCATGGTGCCATCCACCAGTGGGCATGCAAATAAGCCAGAATTACTGGAATACCAAATACCAGGGCGAGCTCATTAGATCGGGTCGCTCTAGCAAATCAATAACGAGATACACGCCATGCGAAATTCCCGGCATTGGCATTTCACTTGATCTTAGTTTATTAAATTGCTGGCCGAGATTGGAGCGGAGTTCCCCCTAGAAAAATGTAGCAAGTTGAGCATGAAATGCACTCTCGCACACAGGAACTCGTAAAAGCAACTCGAGCTTGTCGCTCTGCCAAGTCAGTCCCGATAGACCAGCATTTACACTTGGTTAACATATATTTCTTGGCCGCAACTTAAAGACAACGACGGGCAACTTCATCCTGGCTGCGTTTCCTTCTTGTTTGTTGACAACCCCAGGAATCTTTTGGTTCAGCTCTTTAGTTCGCTGCTAAAATAACTTGCATTTATTTGCTTGTTTTTGTGCACGAAATGGTTTTACACCACAGGCTATCTACAGCCTGTTTCCATGGAGGCAGAGGTGCATAAAAGTATCTATTCGTTCGATCTACAGCCAACTCAATCGCTTCACAAAGGCAGCCCAGCTAGACAATTTCAAAGAGCCCATTGAATTCACGAGCAGCCAGCAGCCCTAAAACAACAGGGAAATCCATTATCTGGCGAGTAAACATAAAATCATCTGGGGTGCCACTAAGCTGCAGTTGAGCTCTTTGCTATTTTCCATAACTCGGCGACCAGCAACCAACAATGTCACCTCGGTCTGAGCCTCTTCATCATTGCCAATCGATTGATGAAATCTTTTATTCGAGAGCTGAAAGTTTAAAGGCAGTCGCCGGGCTTGCCAGCCAGTTTACTTTGCAGTTTCCTCTTGTTTATTTATTCAGTTGTTTTATTGCCTTGTTTTCCGTTGGCTTATTTGGCAAAGTTTTCCCGCTAAACTCAGTGGTTGCATATAATTTGGATTTATTGTGGCCACCGTGCTGATGATGTCGGCAGTCGTAAAGGATTCTCCGTTTTAAGCTCCGGAAAGAGTATCAAATCATTTTTGAGTCGGGTGCCGGGGGATTTGTATACGAGGGACATGGTAAGGACCGAAACTACTTAGCCAAAGACGAGAATTTATATGCATGTAAATGTGTTTATTTGGTTGTTTTGGTGCCCAAATGCGAAACTTGCTGCAATTGGCATTTGTCCGCTTGCGAGTTTTCCGCTTTTCCGCAGAGATTTTCCTCTGCTTTCCCCCTAGAGCTTATGCACATTTGTATTTAGCAGATGTGTGGACTAAGCACGTTCCACTTTAATTGAATTAAAAACTTTCGCCTGGCAGAAAGTTAAAGTCCAAAACAAACGTCAGATGTCAACCGAATCGTTATATAAAATTCGCTTGGCATGCTCTTGACTTCTTGCCAAATATTTTAAATCAACTAATTGGCTTACTTAAGCTTCTTATTAAACAGGCTTTGTGGAAATCAAATAAAATTCAGTGCTATAATAATAAACTTCTGTGTGTAATTAAGCTAGGGAATAAAGTAAACTTTAGAAAAACGCATAAAGTCCGCTGAAAAAACATTAATCCACCTCAAACTTTATTCGGCTAGCACTTAATGGCTCAAACTGGCAGACAAAGAAAGATAGTTCATCCGGAAGCTTTATAAATGGGGCAACAGAAAGGAGGAAGGCAAAAAGGAAAAAGGGCAGCAAAATAAATGAAAACATTTAATAAACCCAGATCGTGGTTATATTTTGGTACATGTAGTACATGTTGGTCATCCGTTCTGTGGTTACTAACTAAAACTGCTAGAAAGAAAACAGGAACAATGTACGCAGCGTCAGCAATACACAAATAAGTAAATAACTTTAGAAAAATATGAACTTTTCTCTAGCAAAACAAAACATTTGACCCCGCTCCGCACAGAAAAAGATAAAAATGCATTTTTAGAGGGTTACATAGAGGAAGAGAATTTTATTCTAAAATGTTCAGTACGATACACTTTGACATACAGATACAGATACAGATACACTTTGGGTAAGGATAGAGTCTACCAATTCAAGTGGAGACAATCAATTCTAGTCCTGAAAGAAGTGGTTCATTTGCAATCAAACAACAAATGTCTTCAATGCAATATGCTGTGAGAGGTTATAAAACCCCATTTTGATTATGGAAAGGCAGCCAGAAACAGAGGAGTAAATGTATGCCAACTGTGGCTGATTGAGTCCATGATGGGTCTCCGTGAGTAGTGGCAATCAAAAGAATCCCCGTTCCGAAGTGCTAACCAGAAATCCAGGCGGCAGTCAATGCACGTACCCAACCATACATTAAATATTTACATATATATATGGCCCCCGCAAACGCCGCTTGCAACAATCAGGCAGAAAGTGGCAGGACAAATGTCAAACAGTGGGCTCGCATCGGAGTGGAGGAGCCGACGAAGGACTCACGGCCCGTTGAAGTGGCCGTCTGACAGGCGAAATGAATACTGGGCCATTTCGGTGGCAGGACGGTGGAATAGCCAAGGAACAAGCAAAATTCTATTATGTATTGTATTAGGAGCGACTCGGGACAAACAAGAAAATAGAGCTATACAAAATGGGGAGTGTCGCCTACAGCCATACCCTGGAAAGTTTATTATCTGTGCCTTTGACCCTATAAGGTGTATACATTCTGTCCGCCGGTCTGTCTATCTGTCCGTCCGTATAAACCTTGAGATCTCGAGATAGCCAGATACCGGGAATACCCGACTGCAGGGTACAAAAGGGACGAAGGCGATAGGCGCTGCCATAAGGACAACTGCGATAAGCCGCGATGATAATTTGGCCAGCCTGCTCATCCCAGTTCCATTCTATTTTTGCAGGGTCTGTGCGTGGCCACTTTGTTCTGTTTTTGCAACGGCGAGGTGATTGCCCAAATGAAGCGCAAGTGGCGGATGATGTGCTTCAGCAACCGACCGCGGACCAATTCCTACACAGCCACTCAGGTCTCGGTAAGATTTGTACTAAAGCTTCACATGCTTTTCCCCATCCTTTCTCTGTGCTAATATTGTACCACGGGTTACGGCGCGTATGAGTAATGCAGCAGCAGTAGCACACTTAAGCACTCACAGTTTATTGGCCTATAGAACCGAATTAATCGCATGCAACAAACACTAAGAAAAACATAAGCTAAAATGAAATAGAGCAGTAAAAGCAAAAGATACATGAGACAGTTACAGAAACCGACGCACCGTTGCCAACTGGCCAACCACCATGATAGCAAATTCTCAGTTCTTTTGATTGTAGTTCGTGCGCTGCGGACCGCCACTGCCAGGAGAGGAGAAGGTATGACTAAAGGACATGTCGGCCAAGCGACGCGCCTCCGCAGGACCCCAACACCACCATCCCCACCACCAGAGTCACCAGAGCCACCAGTTGTCCTCGGAGCAGCAGAGAGCTCGCAGCCAGAGCCTGGCGAGCTCGTCGTCCTTCCTGGACGGCTGGCGCGACCGGTTGCCGTTCCGGAAACGCCGTCAGACCATCGACCACTCGCGCCAGAGCCAGCCACTCATGGAGGAGGGCGGAGAGGCCGCTGGCCAGGCCAAATCCGCGCCAGGTGCCGTCGACAGGCCGACATTGATGACGACCATTGCAGAAGATGTTGCTGAGGCAGGAGCGGCAGCAACTTCGCACGCAGCAGCAACATCCGCAGCAGGAGCAGGAGCAAATGGGGCGGAGGAGGGCCATCCGAATGGCATGGGCACTGTCATAGTTCGCATGGAGAGAGCCGGCCAACAGCACATGGCCGATGAGGCACTTTAGGTTTAGCTCTCGAGTCACACAACATCTCATAGTCTAAGCCACAGTTATACCAAAACCAAAAGCAGGTCAAGAACCCAAAAAACCAAACCCCACCAAAAGCTACAGCCCATTGAATCCAGTTAGTATCGCCAGGCATGTTCCTGAATTACCTTGAGTTTTTAAAATAATCGAACGGGTGTCTATTGTCATTTCACATTAAATTTGTGAGGCACAGCTTTTAGTTGCTTGTGCCATTGTTGTTAAATGTTCAGAGGCACTGCCGTTAAAAACTCGCGGCTAAAACCTTAAAAGTAACGATTTCATTAACTAAATTTGCATTTCTCCTACATTTTTGTATTGCATATTTTATAGTCTATTTTGAGGCACCCGAGATATTGCTACGAATCCTTCGGAGAACTTCAAGGCACCCAGAATAAGTTCCTTGGCCAGCAAGGCAGATGTATATTTTGCCACAATTTGCGCCATGCTAAATGTTAAGTTTCAATAGTATAAACCGCAGTTCTCCTTGGTTTCCTTAGAATGCGAAAAGCGAAATGCGAAATTCGGAATAAATTTCAGCCTTTTGCCGGCAACGGACCCACTTGAATGAGAACATATTTATTGTACCTATGAATGTAAGAATTTACGTGGATATTAAATATCATTGTTGTCTTAAGTGTTAAGTGTATCCTAGGACTAGTGCCCCACTCCCTGCCCCCAATATATATATCTCTCTCTCTCTGTGGTAAGCTGAGCTTTCTGGCAATCGCTTTTAGTGTGTCTATGAATGTACGCAAATGTAATAAAATTTTAATTATATCTACGTATGCTATGCATTTCCGAGTTCCTCTGGCTCTGCTCTCCTCTGCCAATTAGTCAACTTTCAGTTTGTTTAATGTATCTGGGGCTGGGTGGGTCTGTCAACAGCAGCAACAACCTCATACCAGTGCGGACCTAATGCCCATTTAATGAATGCCATTTGAAGTTAGCCCTGCTCCGCTGCGTGCCCATGGACGTTGGCCAGGTTATCCAGCCTGGTGATGAAAGCACAACAGGTGCTTCCGAATTCCATTTGAGGCAAACCTGTTTGTGCCACAACATGAAGCCTAATTTATATTGGTGTCCAACGAGAGTTGCTGGGCTTCACTAAAAACAATGCTGAACTATTTTGAATTGGCACAATAGAGAGGTGGGCCATGGTGGGTGCTAAGTTGGTAACTACGGGTGAGTAATACGGTTTGCACATTCACAGTGGAAGTTCCAGCTAAATACACGATTTCCATAGGATTCTTGCTCAATTGTAGCTCATTTTGTTCTTTGAAATATGTAATTTAAAGCACCGTCAGTATAGTAAATTCAAATACTATTAATATTCAGATTCATAAGTCTCTAAATAAAGTTTTATATAAATGAATGGTATTTTCCCTTGCCTTTCAAGTTTGCCCACTGACTTTAGAGATTTTAGAATCCAGAGACAGCTATTCTCACGTAAACCCACCGACGACCTGACTGAAATCGTATCCTGGCCGCCAGGACATTCCGCGGCAACAAAGCTCATTGCAGTGCTGTCAACATTTGTTGACACTTATTGAGGACTTTCCGTTGGTGGTTTTCATAATGACGTCCCTGCAAGTGCCACTGGGTGGCAGTGGGTGGCAGTGGGTGGCAGTGGGTCCCTGTGGGTGGCTGTGATTGCGACTGCCACTTTGTTTGTATGGCAGGCACGTGTCCTCGCAGTTGCCCCATTGTGCGCACTATGTTTTATGCATGTAAAGTGTGCGCGATAAGTGGCAGTTTCACAATGTGCACTATCACACTCCCGCCCACAGAAACTCATAATTCTGCAGATTATTCGCGCCCGGAAGCATAGTGAACACGATGCTGTATTCGCCCAGGTTGATATCGCTCATACGCCGCGTACGCCCGCCGGAGTAAACTTTTCCCATCAGCTGGCAGGCAAATGAGCTGTTTAATTCCCGAGCTGTTTGTTTTCCATGCTGCCATCGAATGCGAGTTTTGCAGGAGGGTAAGCATTTACGTTATGCATGCCAACAAGGCTCTTCATTCACTTACCGACTCAATGTTGCATACCGACTCATACTTGCCAGCAATTAAGACAAAGTTGCACTAGCAGCTTTCAGTAAAGGAAGTTATCAGTAATTCAAAAAATGTGATGCGATTCCTTATTGAATTTAACTTTCACCAATTAATGTCGTTTATATATGAGCAGAAAAACATGTTTAATAACTACAATTTGAACCACATCCGAAAATACCAATTTAAGTTCAAATACAATTTGAAATAGATAATAGAATAACCTGATCCTGAATTGAAACTACCGTGTGCAAGCGTTCTAAAACTAAGAGTAAACTGCGAGGAACACTTTTCGGCACCGTCATCCTTCTACGTCCTTTTCCGTATCCTGCGTGACTCACAGGTCCTGCTGTTGGCGGAATAAGTGCATTGCGTTTGCCTTCGGATAGAATTTATGGTGCGGTGGGTCACAAATAATGCATAAACCTGGCCAAGTTGCAAGTGCCGGTTGAAGAGCTTGGCTCTGGTCTAGTTTTGGTTTGGGCTTGGGTTTGGTTGTGGTTGTGGTTTTGTCTTGGTTTTGAGTCTGCTTGCGTTTGACTTGGCAGTGATTTTTTTGGCATACGGCAGAGTGCACTTTAATTAAAAATTTTACCCGACTGAAAGGCTGGGTGTGAAGCGTGTTTGAATAGAGTTTCGAATACGCCCGGGTGTGCGGCTTTTAATTGAAGTGCTGCTGAAGTCGAGGCTGCTGTTGTCGCCTGTGTATTTGCATAATGAACTCAATTAAAAGTTGGCTACTTCACACCACCCTTCGACGTCGAGTTGTCCCCCTCTGAGGTTAAACTTAGTCTAATGGCAGGAACTGTTTAGCATGGGTTTGACTCCTTCCTCCCTTCCTCCCTTCACGAGCTCACTCCTTTTTGTCCTTGAGCAGCAGCTGCATTCGCTGGCCCACCAGTCCCAGCGGCTTTCGTGGCACCAAGTGGCAAGTGGATTGCCTGGAATGAATAGGGTACAATTTGGGGTACGTACTCCTACATGGGCATGTGTCCTGGTTCACCACTCACTTGTATATGATCTTCTCGCGGTCTGCCCAGGGCCAGGATCGCTCCAGCTTGTCCAGTCTGAATAGCAACTGTAAGAGGAGTTATGCTTTTATACATATGCTTATAAGTTAGGCCAAGCGATTCTTAAGAAAATAGTTGTGTTTTGAATTCCATACTAATTTGCAGATTATTATATTAAATGGTAACTACACATTAACATATCCGCTTTCCATTCTCTGTAATCGCAATCGTTTGGAATCATCAGCAATTACTGGCTGATTGAAATATGCGGTGGCATTACCTTTTGTGTCTGCCCCTCGGCGGATTCCTGGGGCGGAGCCTTCGGTGTGGGCGTGGCTGGGCGCACCTTCGCTGGCTCGGCTTCCAGGCAAGGCTCCTTCTCCCGTGGCTGCTCCCTCGCCTGATGTCCCAGTGTCAGTTCACCTTCGGCCTCGGCATCGTTGATTCGCAGCTTGGGCACATTGCGGAGATTCCATGTGTAGGTGGTGTTCAAGAAATCGCTGTCGTCCTCGTCCTCGGTAGAAGAATACGTATCCTCGGCAGAGGCCGCTGGCAGTTTCATGAAATACACCGTGCTGCTGGGCTCATCCTCATCGCCGGATTCCGTGTCATCGCTTGCCTCATTTGCCGGATAATTGGCTTCCGATGCATAATCCGATTCCGGCGTGACATCCTTCAGCAGCTTTGATTGCTTGGCACCTTTCGAAACATCCACGTGCTCATCATCCTTCTCCCGAACCAGCACCAAGTCCTCCCCGTCACTGTCAGTGTCACCTGCCTGTTCCCCGTTCCTCAGCTCAAAGTCAAGGGCATCCTCGTCGTAGGAGAACTTCCGCTGCACATAGGCCTCCTCCTCGTCCTCGTCCTCATCCACCTCCGATTCACTCATCCGGCCAAAATTCTGCGACACGGTGGCCAAAGTGGAGCACAGGATTTTGGGTATTTCGGCTATGGCAGACAACTTTCGCTGCATCTCCAGCAGACGCATCTCGATGGAGCTGGCTCGTATGCGTCCTAAACGGAATCCATTAGGGAGTAGTGGTATTTGGGGGTTTTCAGGGGGTTTCTTTTTATTAAAGCGACAAAAAACAGACACGAAATATTCAAAATTATGTACAAGTTTGAAAGAGTTAGGGAACTCTACACAGAGGAAAAGCTTCATCTAAATCAGGGCTATTTATTATCTGAGATTCATTCTCTAACTTGAAAAGGATTCAAGTTAGTAATTTGCAGCTAGAAATTGTATATCAAGAAATTTCATTTCAAAATGTTTACTGCGCATATAAATCTTTCTCATATTGGTAGGGTGTATAAACTTTTGATTGGCATTTTTTCTCAGTGCAGGTATAGGGATGTGGCAGCTTCTGCTGCCAGGGATTAGCCGGTTAGCTGGGTGAACGGCTCCTCACTTGGCCTTGGAGGCGCTGGGCAGGGACATCAGCATGTTCTCGATGGTGTTCGTGCGCAGCTCCTGGTTGTCGCCCACCTCCGCGAAGAAGCGCCGGATGTTCCGGATGATGCGATGGTGGGGCAGCTCCTGGATCGCGGAAGGATTACATGGACGGGGGTCACAGGTTGGGGGCATGGAGAACACGGCGGAAAGTGGAGAACGGAAAAACGGAATGTGTTAATTTCGATGGCAGAGTTGTTGGCATGCAATCGTGTGGTTGGTTCACCTGCTCCTCCTCGTCGGACGACTCGTCCTCGCTGAGCTCAATGACCACCTCGTTGCCCTCGTCGTCCAGCTGCGTTTTGGTTTTCTTTTTCTTGGGCTTCGGCGGCTCCGGGGGGTCTTGCCACATTATCGGATGCCAACAACGCGAGCCAAGCAGGGGGGTTGGAGTGAAGTCTACAAAAAGTAACAAAGCCAAGTGAGTTCGGGGCTACACAGGAAACAACTTGGGCCTATGACATTCATTTTTAGGTAATTCCGATATTAGAGACAAGTCGAAAACACGATGTAAATGAGTCTTAAAGTTTAGCACATTTCAGTATCGTTTAAAAAGAGTTTTTCCATTTCCCAAGTATCATGTATTGCATTCATTGAATCAGATTAAGAAGTTTAATTTTACTTATATATTTTTAATTGCAAATAACCATAAGCTTCACACTACTCATGGCCTACTACTTCCTCTTACTTACTTATCGAACACGTATATTATTAATTGCACTTGGGGTGTATTAATGAAATGAACACCACTTTTCTGTGAGTAATCAAGGAATGGAGCTGGGGGCGAATGAACTGATTTGGGATTTACTCACCACTGGGCGGGGGCAAAGGCTTCGGAACCCGCATCACAATCGACTTCTCCTCTCCGGCCTCGAACTGGCCCATGGGATCGTCCTCCTCCATGCTGCGGGGAGATGGACAGCAGACAGTAGTTTGCTCATTACATAAGTTAAACGGCCTGAAAGCCACCCAGACGCACCGCAGCCAAGTGCATCTGGGGCAACCTACTTGCGCAGCAGGAAATGTATCTTCTTGGGTGTCGAGTTGATTTTCTCGTGGGCCTGGGACAGCGTCAGTTGCGAGGCGTCCTCCTCGTTGATCTCGAGTATGATGTCGCCCAGGCGAATGCCCGCTTTGTCGGCCAGGCCGTTGGGGGTAACCTGCAAGGAGCACAAGGATGTCGATTGAAATCGAGAGCGATGCCGATGCCGATACCGATACCGAAAGCGAAACCCCGGCAGCTCCTTTCACTTTCAGCAGATGAAAGAGCAGAAAAACCGCACCGTGCGAGTTTCGAGGCGCAATTGAATGGATATCTGCGTACTTTGAGTTTAGGTTCAGAAAATATACGCGATGCGCGAACGACAGATACAGATGACATGTATACGAGATGAGCTAACTGAACGGCTGCTCCCAAAAGAAAATGGCCCAAAAATAATGCAAAAAACAATAACATCTAACAGCAAAGCAGACACAAAGCTGAATCAACTTGGTGTGTACCCTTTAATAAACTCACGTACGTGTATGTTGAAAAATATAAATAAAAGCGCTTGAGTATTCATGTGCCTTCCACGCATAGTAAAAATGTAAGAATTAAGGAGCAAAGAAACAAGCTGAACTCAAATAAAGCAAAAAATACTTATTAAGGTGTACATATAGTAAATTAATTTGCCCTATCGAAACCACATTAGCATTGGGTTCATCAAACTCTTCAAAGGTCCCCCTCAAAATGACTTGAATTCAAAAATAAAACAAACAAAACAAAACTGATATTTTTCTTAAAGACTAAACGCGAAACGTCAAACGGAAAATGTTGCACAAAAGCCAAAAGCAATACTAATAGTTTTGCCTTATGGGAAATCGTTTTGCATACATATACGGTACAGTGCGTCACATTCTTATAAGTGTTCTTCACAACACAAATATAAATGGCTGGGACTCCGATGTCCAATGCATTATTATAGCAAAGTGATTTCTCCAGTTGCATATGACTCTTGAATTACTTGTATTGATCCGATAATCGATTGGAGAAATATCTTTTATGACACCCAGCGTATTTATTTTGTGCATGAAGGGAAGGGGTGTGAGGCTAACCCAAATATTGTACATTCACTCGAGACTCAAGTGGGCCAAAAAGAGCAAAACAGGCGGACGAGACACGCCAACCAAAAGGCTAGAAAAGACTTGAAGACCGAAGACTGGGCAGAGAAGACCGAAGACAGAAGACAGAAGACAGAAGACAGAAGACGGGGCGCGGCAGGTGCAGATGCCAGAAACAATAAAATGCTAGCTTTTATTTCGCGGCAGCCAATTTGCATCCGATGCGACCCCGTCATAGCATAATTGGAATTCAAATTTGACGTTGCCTGGTGGGTTGGGTTGTTGTCGTTCTGGCTCGCAACCAAAAAATTGGAAACAATGACGAAACAGCAGTTGCAGCGGAAAGAGCTACAGTGAAAACTGCCGCACTTGCGCCAGTTAACTATGCTTAAAAGGGTATATATGCCGTAAAATGTTCTAAGAATGTACATAAGCAAAAATGATATTCTTCTCTTTAGGTTTTATTCAATTAAGCCGATGATGTGTAAATATATTATGAGCTGGAGATGAAGCAACACTGTCTATTTGATATTAGTGGTGATGAAGTATCTTCTCTCGGTATTTCTTAAATAAGCTCGAAGTAAAGTGGGAAATTAATTTCTAATTACTACTAAATTTCTACCTAATATTTGACATATATTTTTTCTTCTCCTAGAAAGGTTAACCAGAAAAACAGTTCAGATTTCAATGGCTTGAGGTTGACTGTATCAATTATGGGCACCAGATGGTCCCGCTCCCAAGGAGGAACCAACCCCCCATGTAACTCACCTGGAAGACTGTCAGTGGCATGTGGAACTCCGCCCCGCCGGTGATGAGGAATCCCCACCGGCTGTCGTCCTTGGTGGCGTACGCATCGGAGTCGACGTCGAAGGCGGGATAGCCGTCCGTGTCGCCGATGCCGCAGGACACCTTGATGATGGGCGCCTTCGCCTTGGACTCCGGCGCGGACCATACCAGACCCAGTGGTTCCGGCATCGCTTTGTTTACCCGTGCTCTGGCGAAGAGACACCGGATCTCTTCCTATCCGCTCGTTTTATTTATAAATTCGCACTCTTGCCGGCGGCACTCTGGCTTTTCTCTTCTATCCTGCTACTTTTATATTGCTCTTTTTTTTTTGCGGTGCAAAAGTTTTAGTTGCTCTTTGCCCAATTGCTTGTTTGCGTTCGCCTGTCAAAATTCCGCTCGTGCAAAAATATTACTTGAGTTTTGCCGGCTTTTCGACACAACCTGAAACTGGGCTACTTTCTACACAAACTTTCTATTCAAACTGAAGGAACCAGTTGAATGCTGAACCTGGGGCAATTGTGCGACTTATATAATCAGCAGGCACGCATTGCACAACCCCAAACTCATTAAATCTTGATCTGCAAAGCGGTGAAAAGTGCGGAAACTCCGAAATTTTTCAATAACCAAGACCTCGACTATGAGGGATAATTATGGAAACCGTATTTAACACTTTTTTATGCCTGCTGTTCTTTTATTTCTTTTATTTTATGTTGTGGCTTCTCTTGCACTTCCACACGACTGCACTCGACTTGGGCAACTAAAATAATTTTCGAGAAGTTTTCCTTTGTGGCTGCATCTTTCCATTTTCCCCATTCGCTCTCGCGCTTTTCCTCTGCTCCTCTTGGTCTGTTTTTCCTTTCCTTTTTTTAGATAATGTGTTGCATTCTTTGTTGCTTTTTTCGAACAGTTGAAGCGTTTTTTGCTACTGATTAAAGATATTCCCAAACACACAAGATTAAATTCGGAAATGCACGTGGTAATGATGACTCCTCACTATTAAGTTATCATGCGTTGCGAAACTATTAATTAAATCTACGCAATCAAGCTAGTTTTTTGTCCATTAAATCCCATTTTAAAGCCATTTTAAAGTTAACACCTTCTGATTCACGTCAACTACCAGGTTTAAGGCAAAACAAATAACTTAAACGTGCCATGCTCACAGGCAAAGAATTCCGCTTGTCAAATAAACAACAATGGAAATCAGAGCTCCATGTGAGGGAAATTTCTGGTGAAATGCCCAAAGAACTGGCATACACCTGACAACAAAAATCTCGATTAGCACAGGGTATACTGTGGTGGTATGCATGTTTCAGGAATAGTTCGTACACACACTTTCTTGGCGTGGTCATAAAAGAGTGAACAGAACGTGCCTTATCGGTCGCAAAAGTCCAACAATAACGAATGATGACAAACAAGGGCTCAAAACCGTAGGCAAAAGGCGAACCAAGTTTTCAATATCCCAAAACGCCGGAAAGGGCGCAAAATGCAGATGACACGAATCACAAAAAAAAGGTTCTTCACAAAAAAGAAATTCGTTTGGCGTACATGCATAGCTTTTCGCGCAGAAACAAGAGGACACGCTATAGTCAAGTTCCTCGCCTATCAGATACCCATTACACAGCCAGTAGGAGTGCAAGAGAGAAATTTAAGAACTCTTGAGTTTTTCGACATTTCTATCGGCATTTAGTCGATAGAAATTGCCAAGAAATATAATAAAACCAAATGTGCTTTTTATTTTTAAACAAATTTCTTTAGCCTGATTGCGAGGCCTGCAAATATAAAAATATTGTACGCTCGCTTGTAATAACATTGGTTAACACAGCGTTTTACAAATCATTCCCAGAATTTAAACTTTATTTTTAGTTATCTTAATAACACCATAAATTTAAAAGCGTAAATGAACATGAAACTGACATCTGGCTACTTTGACGACTGCTGTCGTGATAAGAAAGGTGCTACTGATATAGACATGATTTCATACGAATTTTTGAATTTTTGAAAGTTCAGTTGCCTTAATTTATTTTGGAAAACCTGACCCTGGGTAAAGTATCACAAATCGCATACATATCATATATTTCAATTTTAGAATTTAGGGTACTGCCCTTCTCCAAATCGCTGAAGTCAGCATTTGGGCAAATCAATGACAGGAGATATAAGTTCCTGTACCGTGCACCTGACCTGCGCCTTCTGACACCCGACTCCACTGGTTCCTGGGAGTCCACAATCACTTTCTGTTCCTCCTCCGAAGAGAATTCCAACGAGCTGTCCACACTATCGTTCGCATCCTGCTGCTCCAATAGAGGGTCTGTCCTCCGATTTGAGGGCAGAGTAAGTGCCGCACTCAGCACAATGGCGAAGATAAAGAGCAGCAACACAGATCGACGCATTCCGGTAGTCCTTTTATGTCCTGGTAAAGTGTATTCCGCGGCTTCCCCGGTGTGTTCTCCTCTCTGAGACTGACTTTTTCGAACTGATTCTGACCAGCTGCACACGTTACCGCGAAACCTCAACAAATGTACTATCGCCTCCTCGGCGATTATGTGATTATAGACTCAGGTTCAATTGAGTCAGACTGATAGCGGGTCTCAAAAAATACTCATCATAAGGCACGTAGATTGAAACAGATGCACCTAGTCCCTTAAAAACGCCGCATAATGCATAATTTGACAACTAAAAAGCTTAGTTTCCTTGCCTGTACCATTTCAGTTTTAGGTGGGCTAATTTCCAAGAGCCTTTTAAGTAATGACAATATTATTTGGGCAAATATTTATAATAGGGGTGTTACCAACTGGTCGATCAACACAATGAGCGCACAATTTACGAACAGTACGTGAGATGGTATTTAAAACCTTTTAAATTTAAATTAAAATTTTAAAAACTAAATTACACTGCTTAAAAAATGTAATCAAACTTATTACATGCACTCAACAAATAGACTAAACACAGACCGAAGTGAAAAGCAATAGTATTGGTGGAATTATTTGAGGAAACGTAAGTCTTGGTAACTACTAGGGAATAGCTAACTTCTTTGTACTGATGATTGAGGACTGTGTGTTGGTAGTTCACATAAACATGAAAAGGTAACATGACTACGAAAACAGCAGCTATAAAAAGCTATATACTTTTAATGCTATTTATGTTTAATCTAAATCAAGTTCTGTTTAAGATATCATTCGGCATAGGTGGCTTCGTTGGCCTCCTTGGAGCTGACCTCCATGACTTCGCATCCCTGGGCGTAGTCCTCGATGCTGGTGCTATCCTTGCCCTTCAAAAGCTCCGCTGCAGCCTGCGCCATCTCCTCATCCAGCTCCTTCTCCGCCTGGGCATCCAGGGCCGGCTCCTCGCTGCCCTTCTGATCCCCGAACTTGCTTTCGGTAGCCTGGCGCCTTCTTCTAGACTCCCTTGGCCTACACAAGTTATTGACAGTGTCGTAGGTCTTAGTATCCAATTCCATCAGTGCTTGGCAAATGGATCTGCGTTTCCTAGCGGCTACTTCCGTAGTAGTTTCTTCTTGCGCAAGTGCTGTTGTCTGCTCCTCGGAGGAGGAGGCCCCGGAACTGTCCGCCTTGTCCTTGAGCTGGCCCTTATGCTCCTCAGAGGAGCTGCTGGCATCCTTGGCAGATCGTTTACTGATGTGGTTTCCGGTGCTCTCGCCCAGGTCCGGCAGCTCATAGCTGTCTTCGCTCTCCGTCAGCATCTGCTCCAGCCAATCCTCCTCGGATTTGGACATTTCTATGGGCAGAGCCACTGCAGCGCAGAGCAGGATGGCTGTCACAGCCAGTAGCAACATGGATTGCTGCATTGATCTAGTCCTTGTGGTATATCCTTAAGGTATGTAAGCTCTGCTGTATTCCTCTGAGCACACTTTGCGCCAAGACCTTATTTTGCAAACTGACTGCGACCGACGGGAATGATTTCCCAAGAAACCTCAAAAGTTCGTTCCTGTCCAGATTTCATGATTACGGGTGCAAATGTAATTAAAGCCTCCATCAAATACGTATGTTTAAATGCTTATTGCATTGTACTCGAGTATTGAAACACTCTTTCTCATTTACAGTTTCCGCGGCACTGCGCAATTTCCGAGTTTGCGCCAATTGCTAGTCCAGAAATCCAGACTTACTTGCATAATTCATGACAACAAATTGAGAGGCTGTGGAACGCGATGCACTATCGAGCTGCCCCAGTAAGGCAGGCGAAATCGCCCTGATAAGCCCACGGATCAGCCCAGATCAGCCCAGACGCGCAATTTGTAATTATTGATGCTTTTCAAAACAGAAGAGCAAAGATGAGTGAGTGTAGTCCGAGTACACAGCAAACAAAGGGTTGGCTTTACCATCGAAATCGTTGCGCAGTCACTGGAGAGGTTTTCTTAGCTGTCCCACTAATGACCATTACATAATTGGTGGTATTAAATATTTAAATAAACTTAAACACTACAATTTTTGAATGGATTCTTGTTGTTTTGCTAGCATATAAATTGTATTAAAAAACAAACTCCATACATTCAAAAATTAAATATTATATATGTGAAGTCATCTAATCTTTAAATGATTTGCGCTGAAACCCAGATTTATTTTTTAATAGCCCACATAAATTGGGCTTCTAATCTCCTAGCACCGTTTCGAAAAAACCATGAAATCATTAAGCTACATTATTTCTGGGAAATGCCGTAAAAAGAAATTGACTATATAATTAATTATACTTATTCCAGCGAATTCCGTCAAATCAAAAAATGAAGCTTTCAGCGCTTAAAATATTCTATAACCAATATGTTGGTTAACACAGCGCTTTACAGATCGTTATCAGAATGTAAACTTTATTTTTAGTTATCATGAGTACATCATCAATCTAAAAACGTAAATTAACATGAAACTGAAATCTGGCTACTTTGACGACTGCTGTCGTGATAAGGATGGTGATAATGATAATGAAGCAGTTGACTAATGTACCAGGATGGTCATGATTGAGAGAAAACAATTTCATTTGTCCTGGGAGTATTTCTGGGAAATACTATTAAAATAAATTGATTATATATATATAAATATATTAATTCCAGCGAATTCCGTCAAATCAAAAAATTTAGATTTCAGCGCTTGTCTAGTTCTTCTTTCGTATAAGTTTAGCAGGATAATAACATCAAAATTGTAAAACAAAACTTTTACCATAAAATACTTAGGATTTTCTTAATCTGCTGGGTTTTAGTATCTAAAGGCTATCTATCTTTTCCCGCGCTGTGTAGCAAAACACTCGTAAATTACAATTTTGCCGGCGCAACGTGCCAGCGTAATTGAAGCGTTCCGTTGAGGGAAAGTCAAGTTCAAGAGTTCTCCTAAGTATCTGTAGGATACTACAGACGCCTAAGCCGAAAATGCCACTTAAGGCTGACAAACAGAACGGAAGAACAAAAAAAATAAAAGGGAAAGGATTCCCAAAAAGCTTCGGACGGAATGATAAATAGCAAAAGGATTCCCTTTCGGTTCCGCTGATTACGTGAGCCGGTTGGAAAGTAGGCCCACCAGTAGGCCACATGTGTCCACCGATGAGTGTCCAGTAGGAGCAATTATAGTGTCACCGGTGTTTACCAGACTATTAAATATCCATCAGAATGTTGGGTATTATTCACCTGAAGGCGCGGCCGTGGCAGCGTCTTAAATAACATCGAAAACAAATTTATTTAACAGCCATCAAAGGGGATTGGCCCATTGCGTCTGTCATAAAATAAAAAGTTATTTGCCCTCTTGCTGTGGATCCGGCTTATTGAATATGATTCCCAGATGCCCCTTGCAACATCAAAGGGAAAGCAGTGGATTGGGAGCGCAAAGTCGCAGGCTCATGCATAATTTAAGGCAATTTGGCATTGTGCTGAATCAATTTCCACGCCCAGACAATCAAACGGAAAGTATTAAGGCCCGAAATCCATTCCAAGTGCTGCAGTGCTTCCATGCAAATTACACTCTCCACCACTGCAGCACTTTTATGTAAATCCTGGCAGGCACCTGCTGCCTGCTGCCGCTGCCGCTGCCCAAAATGGCAGTGAATTAAAGCACCAACATTTTGTCATATTTATTAAAAATTTATCAATGTCATAAAGTTTACCGCAGCCGCACAAAAAAAACCAACAGCACTCAATGGCCAACGATCAATCAACTTTAAAGCTTTCGCAAGATTCACTTAGGACCTCCAATTGGAACCCAGATGGTGCTTAAAGTCGGGAAGATTTTATTCGGCTTCGTGCCACGCAAAGTTTGGTAATGGATTTGTACTTATTAAAAAGAAAAAAAATCACTCTTGTATTTAGCACTAGGCCTACACAAATATTTGGTCATATCTTTTCAATTCAATCTGTTAATTGCTCAAAAACACTTAGCTAATGATATATTATTAGCACGCAAGCCTAAAAGTATACCCGTTTTTTTAAAGCAACTTTTAGTGAAACGGCTTTGCAAAAAGTATTTGGTAATTTCCATATTTAGATCTTATCCCTTATCTGTTACTTATTATTTCGCTTGAGTTTTTTGTCACATTGACAAAGAAACCCAAAAACACAACACACCCACAGGCCACCCACAACACAGAAAATACACACAAAAGAAACGACCAAAAAAATCATAAAAAAAACCAAAAAACACTAAAAACAAACACACATAAACACCAAAAATGTCCCAAGATCCTGCCCCCACGGAAGAAGTCTTGCACGCGGTGGAGGCCATCGAGGCAGGAGAAAAATCCGAGGTAGACACTGTTCCAGAGGTTGTGCTACCAGAAACAACGGCTGAGCCCGAAGGGATCTCCAGGCCAGAGGAGCGCAGCCCACCACTTGGCGATGAGCCGCGGGAGGAGAAGCCACAGAACGAGTCTGGCCCAATCATCGCGCTGGAGGCGACGGAGGAGGGGCAGGAAACGGGAGCCACCGAACACGTAGCTAGTGGAACAACTGAGCTTGGTGTGGAAACGCAGCAAACGGAGGGCTCGGATGACCTATCGCCAGAAGAAAAGAAACGGAGGCTGAAGAAGGAGCGCAGGGAGCGTTTGAAGAATTTCGCAACCACTCGCTTTGCTCCTCCGGAATTTGAGGAGACAGTTAGTTTTATAGAGGGATATGTGGAAGAGGTCAGGGATATTGAGGTGGAGGAGGAGCAGGAACCGCTAGCCAACCTTGATGAACCCACCGATGGGGCCGATGGAGCCGATGGGGACTCGGAGTCCAGTACCAACGACGAGTCAGAAGACGATCCGTTCCAGGCACCCAAAATGGTGAGCCTATTCCCGACCTATGGCTTCTCAGACGGCCCCGTTGATAGAAACATATTCCAAACGGATGTGAAGTTGGACGACATTGATATTACGATGAGTTTGACCGGCATGAGCATTGTATCGACGAGAACGTTGAAGACCGAAAGAGATCCGGATTCCGTCCAGTTGAAAACCAACTTTCTGAGGTATTTCGATGTGCCCAGTCTGTCGGACATATCGGAGGAGCACGACCCATCTGCACGGTCAACGGGGGCTAATTCGCGGATAAGCGTCCAGGATGAGAGTGGCTTCTTTGTGGATCCCACGTCGAACATGGACTCCGGTTCCAGCTCGGCGTCGGAATCGCTTGGAGACATGGACAAGGAGCACCAGGCTGAGGATGCGGCTTCAGAAAGTGAGGTCGGCTCCCTCGATATCTCCGACATCCCCGAGTTCAATGAACCACCAGTGATAAGTACTACCACAGAAAAGCAAGTGACTATGGAGGAATTCAGCAACTTGTCGAAGGTGGCCTTCACCGTTCCCGAGGTCCAAGAGGACCTGACCATTTTGCATGCGCTCGAGATTAGGGCGGTGGTCAAGGAACTACTGTACGATCTTTTCGAGGCGACCGCCAATATATCGGACATCCACAACAAGCAGAACGCAATCCGGTCCAAGTTGGACAAGAATAAGCTATTGGACCGGCTTGAAAACGTCGTCAATTCATACTTGTTTGAGAATTCCACCAACGAAATGGTGGGCAATCGACTGATAGAGTATTTCAAACGCAATCGCAATGTCCGGGTCTTCGTTCCGCTCTCGCAGGAACATGAAAAGCGATTCCACGCCCGATACATGCAGGCACTGGCCCTGCTGGACAATCTGAAGTATCGGCTGGACGTGGCCAAGCACAAGCACGCCATCCAGATGAACAGAGTGTTCCTGGATCTCCACTCCGCCCAGAGTGTCGCCTCGATCACTGAGCAACGCTTGGAGCACCTGTTCCGGAAGCACCTGGAACGGGCCGACTCCGATCATCTGCGACGTCTGGTCGACCGCGAACTGAGACTAATGACTGCCAAGCGGAACGAGATCAGCGACACCCGGCTGTTCCTGATCACCAGAAAGCACACCTTGGGTCACATAATTGGTGTAAGTGTGCTGCAGCATATGTGTTTTACTAATTTACAAATTTACAAATTCTACCCTGACTCTGGCAGAAAATCAAAGAGCTGGACACACTAAGTGAGACCTTGAACATCAAGGACTTTTTGGCCGTGCAAAATGATGTGCTTGCCCTGCAAAAGAAGATCGAGGGTAAGCCCAATCATTGCCCCACAAAATTCAAGGGTTCATGAGCCCATTACCCGCAGAGCGCAACATCGAACTGAAGAAGATGCGAACCCAGTTCCTCATGGACGTTCACCTAACCCGACACAATCGGGAAAAGGCGCTGGCCCTGGGGGAAAAATTTGAGCTAAAGAAATTACTGCTGCACAACGCCATCAAAAATCAGAGAACCCTGCGCAGACGCCTCTACGATGTGAAAATGGAGCGCAAGAAGATGCGTCAGCAGTCAAAGGACCTGACCTTCCAGGGCGGCATCCTGTCCATGCCAGCGCTGATGTATGACTTCGATAACACGGTGGAGCGAGTGAAGGAGAAGCGGGAAACGGTTGCCAAGCTCAAGGAAACCATGAAGGCACTCCAGCGTCGGATCAGCCTAGTAGCGGGGAGGAGTATGTAGGGATTTAAGAACAGACAAATTGATTAAACAGTGCAATTTATCACAAAAACGCTCGCTGATTTTATTGAATTAAAGGGCCTCAACTTTATCATTTTTATAGGAAATGGCGCATGGTTTTTAGCCTCATTAATACGAATGCATAACTCGTTTAGGGTAAAGTGTAGCCTTCCACACATCTGCCCCTATGAAAAAACTGTCAATATAAGCCTAGGGCAAAATCACAAAACAGATGTACACGAGTACACAACAACTCTAAACAGAAACACTAAAATATAATACAAAAAAACAGCAAAAGCACCCTAAAACAAATATAAAAAAATAAAAATACAAAAAGCGTATGCAAAACGAAATAAGAAGTGAAGAATAAACATACACGATGGAAACAGAGATAAATGAAGAACCTCAGATTGATTTCTTAGAGGAAAACGAGTCGGATTTGGCGGAGGAAGATCTCCCGAGAGGTTCTGCAGACATTAATAAGTCGCATTCGGCCCAGGTATCAGTGGTATCTATCTCAACAACTGAAAAGAGTGAAGAGAGGTTGAAGATCATAAGGAAGGAGGAAAGGAAGGGGCTTTTAAAGGAGATCATGAGTCGACTAAAGGAGCGCGACGCGGAGGAGGCGCAAAAGAAGCTGGCCGGCGAACAGGACAAGTCACAAGGCAGTTTCCAAAGACCGATGTTCAGCTTACAGGTGGAGGAGTGGGATGAAACATCGCCAGTGTCCAATCTGGATGATGCTGTCGACAGTGACACCCGGCAGGCGGATGCTGCAGCCCCAGCAGCCACTGTGGGCGCAGTTGAAGCTGAGGAGGAGGACATGCTCGATTCCATCGAAACCCCATCGGAATCTGATTCGGAAGCACCAGTGACGCAGAAATCCCAGAGCTTAGATCCCATGCAAGTGGCAGTTAAGTCTTTAATGCTGGTGCCCAGTCTGTCGGATATATCGCTGTCAAGTGATCCGCTTGTTCCGGGAAAGTCTAGCCAGTCTGTGAAGTCAATACATGCTAAGCGTATCACAACCGATGGCAGCATAAGTGTCGATTCCGAGGGAGCGGAAGATGAGTCCACCAAGGCCCCCAGTGATTCCCGTACTACTGCAATTGAGCAATTGACGGAGTCTGAATCGCTTTGCGAGTCATTGCCGCCCAGTCCAAAAACAGAACCCACGGAAAAGGAAGACCAACCTTACATGGACTTCGAACAGTTGTTTCCAGTCACAACGGAGCAAGTCGTTACGGGCCAAATCGAATTGACAGAAAATCCGAAGGTTGTAGAAACACGCCAGATTGTTTATGATTTTATAAGCCACTTGATTCAAAGGGTAATCGTGAAAGAGCATCGGGGTACTGAGGAATATATTCGGGTGCGACTGGACAAGGAGAAGCTGCTGGACGCGCTGCAGAAAGAGGTGCACGATTACATTATTGTGAAAGATCATAACAAGCAGCTGGAGGAGCAGATAATAGAGTACTTCCGGCGCACCAAGAACTTTCGATGCTTTGACCGTCTAGCCCAGGACGCCGAGAAGACTTACTCCCGTCGCCTTGATCACGCCCTGTGCTATCTGTCCTATGGCCAAGAGCGCCTCGCCAGGGTAAAGGAGAAGTATGGCATTCTAATGAGCACTGCGTTTTTGGACCTCTCCAACGCCATGAACATCGTTCTCAGCACGGAGCACCATCTCGAGCAGACGTTGAAGCAAGTCCTGGTTCGCCCGGACGCCGAGACCGACTTCCTCAAGCGCTTAGTTGCCCGCGAACTCCGCCTAATGGCCGACCATCGCAACCAAATAAGCGATGCCCGCCTGTCGCTCATGTCGCAGAAGCACACCTTGGGTCGCATCCTAGCTGTAGGTATCCACTGATGCCCTGTTGTCCAAAAAGTTGTCCACGACGTTGATCGCGTTGTTTCCGCCGTATTTTCCTACATGTTGTCGCCATGTTGTCCGCAATGTCATCCGCTATGTTGTCCACCATGTTATCCGCCATGTTATGTGCTATGTTATTCCCCATGTTGTCCGCATGTTGTCCGCAGTGTTATCCGCCATGTTGTTCGCCATGTTATCCGCCATGTTATACGCCATGTTATCCTCAATGATATCCGCCATGTTATGTGCTATGTTATTCCCCATGTGGTCCGCATGTTGTCCGCATGTTGTCCGCATGTTGTCCGCATGTTAAACGCCATGTTATCTTCAATGATATCCGCAATGTTATCGGCATGTTATCCGCCATGTTATCCGCTATGTTATAAGCCATTATGTTCGCCATGTTACCCGCCATGTTACCCGCCATGTTATCCACCATGTTGTCCGCCATGTTGTCCGCCATGTTGTTCGCCATGTTATCCACTTAAGGATATTCCAATGTTCACCATATTGAGCTCTTTGTTGTCCATTAAGTGGTCCACAATATTTATATACCATATGCATCCCAAATCGCCACGTAAGCCGTCAAGTTGTTCACTATTTTCTACCACTAGAATTGTTTGCAAAATTTTGATATTTTTTAAACACGAGTATTTGCATTCGCACCATCTTCTTCTAGAAAATAAGAGATGTAGAAACTGTTTGCGACGGTGTGAGCATGACTGACTTTATTTCCGTGCAAAACAAGATGTTCGGGCTCGAAAAGAAGATCGAAGGTATAGTTTTACGAACAAATTTGTTATTTCGATTTGATCCTATGTTTATATTTACCAACTTCATCAGAGCGAAATATTGAACTGAAAAGACAGCGCAGACTATACCACACCGATCTGCATATAACTAAGCACAATCGAGAGAGGTCCCATGAGTTGAAGAACAAGATTCACCAGCTTGAATATAAGCTGCTAGAGAAGCAGCAGTTGAGGAATAATCTGAAATCCGTGTTGTGCCGCGCGAAATTGGAACACAAAGCCATTAGGAGGCGGATGAAAGAGCTGACAATCCAGGGTGGTATCCTGGCTATGCCCGCATTGATGTATGACTACGATCGAACTGTCGCCTATATTTGGGAAAAGGAGAAAGCGGTCTCGACCCTGCGGGAAACCCTGAAATCACTTACCAATAACCTGCATAGTATACTGGCACCTACAAAGAAACACTCGATAATTCAATAGGACTATCTAAACTTTTAAGCAAAATACATTTTTTCACAAAAATCATTTCGTATTTGTCGTTTAATTATGCTATAAAGAATGGAAAATTCAAGACTTCCTACTCGTAAGCTTTTGCATCAATAATAACCCTGAATCGGTAGAGAAAATCTCTTAATGAACCATTATGAATTTATATATATCCCCCATATTTTCAGTGTCAAGTTTGTTATTTATTTGCCTGCTTTGTTTATTCCACCCATATATATGTTCAACAAAATGAAACCAAGGGGAAATACCGCCTGGTTGTTCTCATTAATATTTCTAGCAACCAATTGTTGGAAATTTTCAAAATTCTAAATATACCAATTCGGAAATTGGCACGCTTTATTCTTAATCATCTTTTCTGAGCACTATTTGAGTTTAGAATACACACGACCTGAGTACACTTCAATTAGCCAAAACGAATGAGGCAAATATTTCATTTGAGGACTGCGTCATTTAAAACTAATGTGAAAGTTCCCCGCAAATATAAAATCGATGCTGAATGAATACTGCGATCTAAAACATACGCGTATTTCTGAAATACATCGCATTTAAAATGAATCCAAAATATTTCCACATTCTGCCAGCCTTTTCATTCGGCATAATAGGCCACAACTGACGAACTGTAATAAATGAAGAAATTAGAAAGGTGCCAGCTGAAGGCGTGAAATATTCGCAGGGAGATGTCTGGTTTTTCATTTTTGGCACCATCAAAGTTGCACCTGCAATACATAATGTATGTAAACAATTTCACGCCTCGCACAGGTGAGTTTCGGCATTCCTTTCGCCTACATATACAGTACACATAGGTAGTCAGTGGATGGATGCCCATCTTGATAATAAGTCTGCCCAACGCTGATGCTTCGACCTCGACACGCTTCGGTGGAATTTTTCACATCGCACACACTCATCGAAGTGTGTTTATGTTTGGCTTATAACGTTGATACGATGATATATATATGTATATATATATGGCTATATGGCTATACGTATGAAATTCAATTTTAGAACGCACCATAGGCAGATAAATAAAGTCTATACACCCACACAAGCAACAGCAGCAAGAACGTAGAGAGCTCAAGGTTATAGAGGTGATCGGAAAGTGGAAGACTGGGATTTTGAATTACTTTATTGTACTCATAAATAGATTAACTTAGGCGTATACTTAATATAAGGCGACAAGCCTTTGCGTTGCTTTTATGTGTTGTTTTGTGTGAGTGTGTTCTTTGGTGTTGAGTTTTGCTTTGGTGAGGAATAGCATTGTGTTCATGTTGTTCATCATACAAAATACATCATCATATATGGGTGTGTTCACTTAGCATATGTGTAGAAAAGGGTAGGGTGTGGGGAATCCTGGCCATCCTGGCGCTTACTTGCCGAGCAGGATCTTGCGGCCGGCGCCGAGGTTCTGGCCAGCCTGGGTGGCTCCCTTGTTGGAGCCGGCCTGCAGACCCACGATGGTCTGGCCGGCCTTCAGCTGCTCCTCGGTGAAGTCGCGCTTGCACTCATCGGCGGGCTTGGGGCCCAGGAAGGGGCCCTTGAAGTCGGCGTGCTTGTAGGTCTGCAATGGTCGCGAATCAGAGGTTAGCCTGGATCACAGTAACACAGAAGGCGAACTTTTGAACTTACAGCACGGCCCAAGGCGAAGATGGTGTTGGTCACGTTGGCAATATCCTTCTTCTCGTACAGATCGACGGTCTGGAAGACATCGATGTCGGGCACACCGTACTCCTTCAAGGCCTTCTGGAAGTTGTTGATGTTCTCCATGAACTTGAACTGGCCGCCCGAGGAGTTGACCTTGGCCACGGCATTGGGCGACAGCACGTTGATCAGCTTGCACAGCACCTGGCCGTCCTTGAGCACATCCTCGTAGGACTGGCCGGCGGGGAACTTCTCGGCAATGATGGCCTCAATCCACTCCTGGGCCTCCTTGTCCATCTCGGGATTGCGCTTGCCGGCAATCTAGATGAATCGATTCAGGAATGAGAAAAATATGCATAGTTTAGGCACAACATTTCACACAACTCATTGCTAGAGATCACTGTTAGATTTTCACCGATTGTCGTGTATACAAGTATATGTATATTCTCGTAAGGATCTTATTCCTTCACTGATTGGGTATTCACCTTGGCACGAACGGCACGCTCAAGAGACATGTTTGATTCTTGGTTTTGGGTTCGGGTCCTGTGGGATCTTCACTAAAGCTCTGACAAGCTAACACTGATGCCAGCCAACGGGGCGTATTCGGCTTTTAAAGCGCGAGAGAGCGTTCTCCGACGAATTTGTTCAAGAATTTTCCAAAAATATATCCGAATTCGGAGTCGAGTGTGTGAAAATTTCGCAGCGTGGGCGTTCTATACTCGTATATTCGAAACGCCGACTTTGCCCGTCTCCCGCGTATGAGTCGTGCGTTATAATTTTAGATCATCATCGGCCCAGAAAACGGAAAAATCCAAATGCTTCATCATTTTCACACATTTCCAATCGATGGGTGTGTATGCGTGTGTGTGTACTCAAAGTGCTCATTTGCATGTTAGCCGCATTTTTTCGGACTTGCTGTCCTGCTGTCGTTTTGCACTCATTTCGGGCGCGTGCATTCGTTGGCCGTAATTTCCATCGGCTTGCATTGGGTCATAATTAAAAATGGCAGCAAATTGGCTCCCATCGAGCGACACATCCTCCAGAATTTACAGGGAGATTTATGATGACATGAACATACTTACAGTATTCACAATTCCGAACGCTGTTCACAGGGCAATTTCTTGCTAAGAGAACTTTCTGAATAAACAGTATAAAAATTTACTAATCCTTACACAAGTCTCACGCGCTCATTAATTTCTTGTGACAATTTTATTATACCCGTTACTCCTTAGAGTAAAAGGGTATACTAGATTCGTTGGGAAGTATGTAACAGGCAGAAGGAAACCAACTATATAAAGTATATATATATTCTTGATCAGGATCAATAGCCGAGTCGGCAGACATGTCCGTTTGTCCGTATGAAAGCCTCGATCCCAGGAACTACAAAAGCTAGAATGTTGAGATTAAGCACGCTGCTTCCAGAGACATAGAGCAACTTATAATAATCGGATTTTGAAGAGGCATACCTCTAAATGTTTCTGGCGCAATTCTCTTAAAAACTGCATTCAAATTTAAAAATTTATTTTTTTGAAATATTTTTGTAATTTTTTTGATGTGATGATGTGTAGAAATTCAACAAAGTTAAGAAATGTCCCAAGGCTGAAGTTCAAAACTCCATAACTCAACTAATCTTAATTGGATTTTGAAGTGGCATACCTCTAAATGTTTCTGGCGTAATTCTCTAAAAAACTGCATTCAAATTTAAAAATTTATTTTTTTGAAATATTTTTGTAATTTTTTTGATGTGATGATGTGTAGAAATTCAACAAAGTTAAGAAATGACCCAAGGCTGAAGTTCAAAACTCCATAACTCAACTTAACTTAATCGGATTTTGAAGTGGCATACCTCTAAATGTTTCTGGCGCAATTCTCTAAAAAACTGCATTCAAATTTAAAAATTTATTTTTTTGAAATATTTTTGTAATTTTTTTGATGTGATGATGTGTAGAAATTCAACAAAGTTAAGAAATGACCCAAGGTTGAAGTTCAAAACTCCATAACTCAACTAATCTTAATCGGATTTTGAAGTGGCATACCTCTAAATGCTTCTGGCGCAATTCTCTAAAAAACTGCATTCAAATTTAAAAATTTATTTTTTTTAAAATATATTTTTGTAATTTTTTTGATGTGATGATGTGTAGAAATTCAACAAAGTTAAGAAATGACCCAAGGTTGAAGTTCAAAACTCCATAACTCAACTAATCTTAATCGGATTTTGAAGTGGCATACCTCTAAATGTTTCTGGCGTAATTCTCTAAAAAACTGCATTCAAATTTAAAAATTTATTTTTTTGAAATATTTTTGTAATTTTTTTGATGTGATGATGTGTAGAAATTCAACAAAGTTAAGAAATTACCCAAGGCTGAAGTTCAAAACTCCATAACTCAACTTAACTAATCGGATTTTGAAGTGGCATACCTCTAAATGTTTCTGGCGTAATTCTCTAAAAAACTGCATTCAAATTTAAAAATTTATTTTTTTGAAATATTTTTGTAATTTTTTTGATGTGATGATGTGTAGAAATTCAACAAAGTTAAGAAATTACCCAAGGCTGAAGTTCAAAACTCCATAACTCAACTTAACTAATCGGATTTTGAAGTGGCATACCTCTAAATGTTTCTGGCGCAATTCTCTAAAAAACTGCATTCAAATTTAAAAATTTATTTTTTTGAAATATTTTTGTAATTTTTTTGATGTGATGATGTGTAGAAATTCAACAAAGTTAAGAAATGACCCAAGGTTGAAGTTCAAAACTCCATAACTCAACTAATCTTAATCGGATTTTGAAGTGGCATACCTCTAAATGTTTCTGGCGTAATTCTCTAAAAAACTGCATTCAAATTTAAAAATTTATTTTTTTGAAATATTTTTGTAATTTTTTTGATGTGATGATGTGTAGAAATTCAACAAAGTTAAGAAATTACCCAAGGCTGAAGTTCAAAACTCCATAACTCAACTTAACTAATCGGATTTTGAAGTGGCATACCTCTAAATGTTTCTGGCGCAATTCTCTAAAAAACTGCATTCAAATTTAAAAATTTATTTTTTTGAAATATTTTTGTAATTTTTTTGATGAGATGATGTATAGAAATTCAACAAAGTTAAGAAATGACCCAAGGTTGAAGTTCAAAACTCCATAACTCAACTAATCTTAATCGGATTTTGAAGTGGCATACCTCTAAATGTTTCTGGCGCAATTCTCTAAAAAACTGCATTCAAATTTAAAAATTTATTTTTTTGAAATATTTTTGTAATTTTTTTGATGTGATGATGTGTAGAAATTCAACAAAGTTAAGAAATGACCCAAGGTTGAAGTTCAAAACTCCATAACTCAACTAATCTTAATCGGATTTTGAAGTGGCATACCTCTAAATGCTTCTGGCGCAATTCTCTAAAAAACTGCATTCAAATTTAAAAATTTATTTTTTTTAAAATATATTTTTGTAATTTTTTTGATGTGATGATGTGTAGAAATTCAACAAAGTTAAGAAATGACCCAAGGCTGAAGTTCAAAACTCCATAACTCAACTTAACTTAATCGGATTTTGAAGTGGCATACCTCTAAATGTTTCTGGCGCAATTCTCTAAAAAACTGCATTCAAATTTAAAAATTTATTTTTTTGAAATATTTTTGTAATTTTTTTGATGTGATGATGTGTAGAAATTCAACAAAGTTAAGAAATGACCCAAGGTTGAAGTTCAAAACTCCATAACTCAACTAATCTTAATCGGATTTTGAAGTGGCATACCTCTAAATGCTTCTGGCGCAATTCTCTAAAAAACTGCATTCAAATTTAAAAATTTATTTTTTTTAAAATATATTTTTGTAATTTTTTTGATGTGATGATGTGTAGAAATTCAACAAAGTTAAGAAATGACCCAAGGTTGAAGTTCAAAACTCCATAACTCAACTAATCTTAATCGGATTTTGAAGTGGCATACCTCTAAATGTTTCTGGCGTAATTCTCTAAAAAACTGCATTCAAATTTAAAAATTTATTTTTTTGAAATATTTTTGTAATTTTTTTGATGTGATGATGTGTAGAAATTCAACAAAGTTAAGAAATTACCCAAGGCTGAAGTTCAAAACTCCATAACTCAACTTAACTAATCGGATTTTGAAGTGGCATACCTCTAAATGTTTCTGGCGTAATTCTCTAAAAAACTGCATTCAAATTTAAAAATTTATTTTTTTGAAATATTTTTGTAATTTTTTTGATGTGATGATGTGTAGAAATTCAACAAAGTTAAGAAATTACCCAAGGCTGAAGTTCAAAACTCCATAACTCAACTTAACTAATCGGATTTTGAAGTGGCATACCTCTAAATGTTTCTGGCGCAATTCTCTAAAAAACTGCATTCAAATTTAAAAATTTATTTTTTTGAAATATTTTTGTAATTTTTTTGATGTGATGATGTGTAGAAATTCAACAAAGTTAAGAAATGACCCAAGGTTGAAGTTCAAAACTCCATAACTCAACTAATCTTAATCGGATTTTGAAGTGGCATACCTCTAAATGTTTCTGGCGTAATTCTCTAAAAAACTGCATTCAAATTTAAAAATTTATTTTTTTGAAATATTTTTGTAATTTTTTTGATGTGATGATGTGTAGAAATTCAACAAAGTTAAGAAATTACCCAAGGCTGAAGTTCAAAACTCCATAACTCAACTTAACTAATCGGATTTTGAAGTGGCATACCTCTAAATGTTTCTGGCGCAATTCTCTAAAAAACTGCATTCAAATTTAAAAATTTATTTTTTTGAAATATTTTTGTAATTTTTTTGATGTGATGATGTGTAGAAATTCAACAAAGTTAAGAAATGACCCAAGGTTGAAGTTCAAAACTCCATAACTCAACTAATCTTAATCGGATTTTGAAGTGGCATACCTCTAAATGTTTCTGGCGCAATTCTCTAAAAAACTGCATTCAAATTTAAAAATTTATTTTTTTGAAATATTTTTGTAATTTTTTTGATGTGATGATGTGTAGAAATTCAACAAAGTTAAGAAATGACCCAAGGTTGAAGTTCAAAACTCCATAACTCAACTAATCTTAATCGGATTTTGAAGTGGCATACCTCTAAATGCTTCTGGCGCAATTCTCTAAAAAACTGCATTCAAATTTAAAAATTTATTTTTTTTTAAATATATTTTTGTAATTTTTTTGATGTGATGATGTGTAGAAATTCAACAAAGTTAAGAAATTACCCAAGGCTGAAGTTCAAAACTCCATAACTCAACTTAACTAATCGGATTTTGAAGTGGCATACCTCTAAATGTTTCTGGCGCAATTCTCTAAAAAACTGCATTCAAATTTAAAAATTTATTTTTTTGAAATATTTTTGTAATTTTTTTGATGTGATGATGTGTAGAAATTCAACAAAGTTAAGAAATGACCCAAGGTTGAAGTTCAAAACTCCATAACTCAACTAATCTTAATCGGATTTTGAAGTGGCATACCTCTAAATGTTTCTGGCGCAATTCTCTAAAAAACTGCATTCAAATTTAAAAATTTATTTTTTTGAAATATTTTTGTAATTTTTTTGATGTGATGATGTGTAGAAATTCAACAAAGTTAAGAAATGTCCCAAGGCTGAAGTTCAAAACTCCATAACTCAACTAATCTTAATTGGATTTTGAAGTGGCATACCTCTAAATGTTTCTGGCGTAATTCTCTAAAAAACTGCATTCAAATTTAAAAATTTATTTTTTTGAAATATTTTTGTAATTTTTTTGATGTGATGATGTGTAGAAATTCAACAAAGTTAAGAAATGACCCAAGGCTGAAGTTCAAAACTCCATAACTCAACTTAACTTAATCGGATTTTGAAGTGGCATACCTCTAAATGTTTCTGGCGCAATTCTCTAAAAAACTGCATTCAAATTTAAAAATTTATTTTTTTTTTACTTTTTTTTGTTTTTTTTTCTGATGTTATGATATTTTCATGCAATGAGCAGAACATCCTGTAGAAAATGTATAATTTTGTACAACTGCCAACATGTCAGTTAGTTTAGCAAAAGAATAGTCGAAATAATTTCATACTATATCGATAACTATTGATTTAAATTATTAATATTTTGGAAATATTTTTTTTTATGTTGAGTTTTGTTTACAGTGCAGTGGCGATATTGAGGGATATTAACAAATAATATAATAAATAACAATTTAACGCTCTTTTAAACCCCTCTCTTGATTGCATTTAACGCATTAGCCATACATTGCATTTATAATCTGATAATGAATTAAAATAAAGAGTCGAGGGACTTTGCGAGCATTAAAAAGCAAAAGGACAACAATTACTTTATGAGCGGAAAATGAACCTGAATTGCGCTGTGTTATTGAAAAGCACTTTGCTGGAGGACAGCCGTCACCAAAACATGCCTTCAAAATTAACAACGAGAGGGCAATAAAGTGAAGAGGAGCAGTCAAGGCGACTGGGAACTGTCAAAGTTCTTGACCCCCAACAAAAATGAATATTTCATTAGAGTGCTTCGGTGGAAAGACAAACAAACAAATCGCACAGCGATATCTATTTCGGCATGGGGGGAAATCTTTTGCTAGAGCAGATACAGTTTCGATAACACTTGGAATATCTACGAGATACACGTAAAAGGCGCGACGAATTTGTGCAATGGGTAGCGCGACTATTTCTAATTTCTCGACGGCGAACAGGTGGAACCGAGCCGAAATAGTTGAGATTTTCCAGGCTTTTCTTGTTTTTCTCTCGGCCGAGAAAAACAGATGGCGTGTTCGTTTATTTTTACCGCCTTCTTGGCCCGCGGCACTTCGTCGAAGAAGCGCTTTTTTTACATTTTTATTTTAATTAACAAATACGCGGCGGATTGAAGTAAACCGCATTTGTTGCCATTTAAGTGAATTAAATAGGCCCCAGGCTGGGTTTTGGACTATTGTCTTCACAAAAATTTAATTAATGCCCCGCAGCTGGGCGGCCATTTTTCACGGCAATTAAATTATTGTAATTGCATTTGCTGAGGGGTGTGGCTCATCAAGTGAAAGAACCAAATTCAATTACGATATGGCACTCCCGATGGTTTTGGAAAGCATTGCCGCCTCCTTTCGATTGCAATTCAAAGAAATGGCTGATTAAATGTTTATCCGGACCCCGGGGTCCTTCATGCATCCTCATCAGGCGACACATCCCTTCATCGTTTTGGCCAAATTGCACAGCGGCCAGTGTGTGTGTGTTTGTGTTTGGCCAGGAAAATTAGATTCGAGTGTGCAAACATCCTGGCGGGTGAAGCATTTTGCAGGCGCCAAGTTAGCCGGGATTATTTTCCCATAAATCAGCATAAAAAATCCACAACCAGGCCAAAGGCCTGTGCCCCGCAAAATGGCCAGCGCACAATGGTCCGAAAATGGCAACGCATATCCGAAATGAAGTCAAGCGAAAATTAGGTCGTTGGGGAAAACGGCAAGAAGGGATCCAATGGATCCAATGGATCCCAAGGATCCGGCGAGCCCTTGGGGCATCCAGCAACCAGCAACCACTTGCTGGCATTTGTGCCGCTTCCGCTGGCTTACAGTGAAGCTGGGCGGAAACGGAAATTGAGTCAAGCATTTCAGTTTGCAGACTGCAATTTCATTTATAAACAAACACAAAACGGACCACAGCGATTCGAGTACAGATACTGGGAAACTGGGAACTGGGAACTGGGAACTCGTGCCCCACTGCCAGTGAGTTGGCCGTCTATAAATAGACGCATTATTTATTTAAGCTCAACATTTAATTGGAAAATCATGCCCAATGTCGTCATTTTGTTAACGAAAATAAACACTCGATTCGCCGCGGTCATGGCATCGAGTAGTTATTTATAAGTTTCCCATAATTTCTGTAGACATTTTTTCGCTCCCTGCGAGAAAAGCAATTAAATAAATTTCAAAATGTTCACTTTGTCGTCGAGAAAGCATTCGAAGCACTATGTTGGAGGAATTCTTCGTTTTGTATTTAGAATTTCTCACCTTTTGCCAATTTTCAGGTTCTCTATATTTCATGGTATGAGCCAAACCAAATAACTGTCAACTTTTGACCAATCTTAAAAGTTAATTACATTTATTTATTGACCAATCTTAAGAGTTAATTGCATTTATTTATTGACTCAACACACACTCAACGTAAAAGTTAATCAGGATACGTTCTTTGTGGCTAATAAAAATGTATATTTTATCAATTAATCCTTAACATCTCACTTCTAAGCAGCCGCGAGAGCATTTTTCAATTCATTGGAAAGAAGAATATTATTTGTTTTAAACTGGATTCAACAATGATTGCGATGCGGCATCCTTTGAACTTCTTGGTTGTTAGATGTTTGTTCTCGTCTGTTCTGTTTGGCTTGCACCCAATATCACAATATCATTCACCCGAACGGACTTTGGTAAATCTTGAGACGTAAGCCGCAGATAAATGATGCTGGCGCTGTGGGCGTGGCAGGGCCCACGAACACGCCCACGAAAAGCCCGAAAAAAGGTTAATTAGAAATTCAGCCGGACCGCAACCAAGATGCTAGCACTTAACCACAACAAAAAGGTCTTTCTGCTTCACCAGGCGGCCGAGAATACAGAAGGTGAAAGTAATATAATAGAAATTAATATTTGCGAGGGCGGTTAGTTGGGCGAAAAGTATAGGGATTTTGAATCAATAATTCAGCTGTGACTGCTTTCCAATTTACGACCAACTCAGCAGCGGCCAAAGGCGAGTTGTTTGACCCGAAATAAAATCGGCAAATATTGGCCCAAGTAATAATCGAAGAGCTAAACCCGAAATCGCTTGTCCCACTGGCCGAATGCGAAAACTTTGTCAATATTTCGGCATCACGCTCCGATGACTTCTGGCCTCCAAATGTTTCGAATGCTCCCAATGGGCAGTGGGAATTGGCCTGGCCTAATTGAATTTCCTGGCTAACACTTTAAAGCTGGCTGCCTGGCTGCAACTAGGAGAGTGTAATGAGGTTTCATCCACTTCCACGCATCGAGAAACTTTCCATTTGGACAAATTGACTGGCAGGCGCTGAACAGGACTTCAAAGCAGCATTTTCACTAAATCAATTTGCACAATGTAGGCTCAAGGAGTTCTGAACCCTCCTGCCATCACTTGCGAAGGGAAAAAGTTTGGCACAAAAGTTGTCGTCTGTCATCCATAACTCGATTTGTAAATGGCAACGTGTGCCGCATTAGGGTTCTCTCCTGGATGGGCTCCAGTTTTTAACAGCCAGCTAGCTAGGCTAATTTGGAGCCATTATACGCCTAATTATGGGCATTCCTTGTGCCAGGAAATGTGTGAGCATGTAGGGAGTTTGGGGGAGTGGAAAACTTTTATTTAATTTGCCAAGAAACACGCAACGTAAAGAAAAACTAATTAGAAATCACGGACATTTGGAAATACTTTTAAAGGTGGCCACAATTGTGCTGTTCATTTGAGTACGAGTTTATGCTGCCTTAAATTTCTAATTTCAACATTATTACCCTTCGTTATTTAATAATTTGCATTCCCCCTCCTTTGGTTGTTATTGCCAGTTTTAGAAAAAGAAAACATTGGTAAACTTCCCCTTCGACTTCTGCGCTGCTGCTTTGCGGTGTCTAATTTATGCAGGTTGTGAAGTCCCTGGCAGTTCGATTTTAATTATTTATTCTAGCTTCATAAAAACAACAATAATTATTTAAATTAAATTGCCTTTCCGCCCAGTTCGCACAGTAAATTTGCCTTTATATATCAATTTGATTGCGCGAGGCTGAGGCATTTGGACATTTCCCAGTGGGTGGCATTGCATCATCATCGTCCGCCGCTCGAATTGCCCATAAATAAAGTCGCATGTATGGGGCAACGTGGCCTTTAATCGAATTCATAGCGACATGCAAATATACACAAAAAAGTGGTAGAAAAAATGCTTCATTTTGAGCGTCGACACAGTTCATGCTCTAAGGAAAAAAGCAAGTGGTTCAACTAAATTTTTTTAATATACAATGTACTTAAAAAATTGTATTTAACTAAATTACACAATAAAATTTGTAAAGATTTTTGTGTGGCTAATATTTATTATTTGTTTCCTACCTGTGTTTCCCCTAAAAAAAACACCATTGAATATACAAAAATGCAATATGCAACAGTTTTTGAGAACACATGGCAAATAATGTAATGTGTATCTATGGTTAATAGTTATGAATCAAGGCAACAAAAATATTTCAAATATTTAAATCTATTCTGATTCCTTATACACTTGTGCATATACGAATTGGACTTTGCGACCTGCTTGCCCACAGAAAATTGCAAATTGATGCAAATCACCAGACAAAGTTGCTAATCTTTGCGGAAAAGAGTAAGAGCTTAAGTAAAATTATTCAGTTTTATATTCGGGGCCCCGGATGCGCTTTTGGATGGCCGTTGACAGAAAGCTAAGCATTCCGGTGGCCATGACAAAAAATCTCTGTACAAGCACTGACAACGTGAAGGGCAGATAAATGTTGAGACAACGCCGGGCGAAATTGAAAAACTTGCTGAGCGCAAAGTTTGCCGCGTGCCTTGGATGGATATTGCTCCGACTCGGATGCCAACAAGAGGCATTAGGAATGGCTGCATCTTGCCCGGCACTTGGCAGCTGGAAAGTCAGAGGGTCGGCGGAGCAAAGGAGCAGGCATCCGACGAGAGGACCAGGTGCACGTAGACACCAAGCTGTAAAGATGGACGTGGATGTGGAGGTCGGTGCGTGCGCCAAAGTTGGTTCGAGTTGGCTGACCAGGGCATCGAGTTACTTGCATCCGAGGTTCGATGCCGAGCAATTAGCAAACTGGTCCTCGAACAGGATTACCCCGCTCAAATGGAGGGCACTTGATACGGCTATTAGGCCTGACAAGCTGTCATTAGGGCGCAAACGTCCAGAGCAGTCAAATATTTGCCAGCGTTTTGGAAGCAAACAAGGGTCACTCGCATATATGTTAATGAGCTTACTTAAGGGTCGCGGCCAAGCGCTAAATTACTTTGAATTTCGCGGAATTAAGCAAATATTTTCCCTTCACCAGAGCAAATATACATTTGCTGCACCCCTTGTGAAAGGGTTGGATGGTTAGGTATCCGTTTATTTCCCTTCTAATTGCTATTTAAACAGACGGATAAATGTATGTATGTATGCAACAGATGCGCACGTTCTTCTTACTGCACTCCTGTATAAGAAAACTAATCACAATTTAAGTTTTATTAGGACTTCAGCTCTGTTAAAAAATGTTGTTAGAATTTATGGATATGTAAGAGACACACATGGATATGTATGCACACACACACACCCCGCTTGAAGCTTAATTAAACAAGCCGTCTGATAACCAGTGCTACTCCACTTTCTCGGTGGCTGGAGCGGATGAGGACGGGAACTGAAAGCTGCCGACGCTCTCCATCGTTTGGCGGAGCTTCTCCAAGCCGCTGCAGTTCGCCTCGTAGGCATCCAGCTGCTGCATCGCGGTGAACCAGCGCCGCAGACGTGGGAACTGCGACAGGGGAAACATGAGATTGACGGTGCTCAATGTGGTCACGATGGATAAGTCGGCGAGCGTCAGCTGAAACCGCGGCAACAAAGGTGAAATTCTAGACTTAATTGAGCCGCCACAACGACAGGGAATCGCAATCAGATGAGCTGGTTTCTTACCTGTGGCCCGGCCATGAAATCGCTATTTTCCAGGTAGCGCTCCATGATAGTGTACGCCTCGGTCAGCTTGCGTTCATGGTGTGCCACATCGACATGGGCAAATCCCTGGCGGACAATCGCCGACTGGGAAAAGTAAAATCTAAATATGTGAATATCTCGTTTTAGCTGCGGAACACCCACCATAAAATCACTGTCACGCCGGAACAAAAAGGAGCACTCGAAGAGCAGCAGGTTCAGGACCTTCATCCGTTCTCCGTGCTCCTGGGGCCACAAGCTACCTCCCTCGTCGAACTTCTCCGCCAGGTGAATGAGTATAGCATGACTATCCGTCAGCACCAGATCGCCATGGACTAGGGTGGGCACACTGTGCTGGGGATTCAACTAAAAATGCCATATATATCAGGTCTAAGGATTTTTTATAATTATAAGGTATTGCAAATTTGGTTGAATTACATTTAAATCCTTTGAATAAATTTGCCTCACTTACCGCTAAGAAATCTTTTTGGAATTGCTCGCCCTTGAAGAGATTCACAAACCTGAGCTCGACATCTATATCCAGCAACTTGATTAGCATAAGACAACTGCGGACGGGCGGACTGCGCTCGTCGTAATACAAAATCGGCTTAGGCTGTGACATATCGTTAAGATCAGGTAGAAAAGCAGACAAACGAACGCCTTGAAAGCCGATCAGTAACTGAATTCGAACTGAATTGTGTCGCCATGGCATGGATGGTGAAATTTGAATGTTCAAGGTAGTTCATCCTTTTATTATTATATTAAAATTAAATAGTTTGGCCTTTCACCAAAGCCATAAATGGATGTAAATGTACATAGATCAGAACGATAACGAATTCATTTTAAATTTGGCGCTCTTATTTGAATTCGTGTGGTATCCCTGATATAGTGTTGAAAATCGACGTACTAAACTGCACTGTTAACCGGACTGTTAGCCTCAGCTGATCAGCCAAACTTTTTGGGCAAGAAGAAGCACCTGCATTTTCCCCACCTAAAACCAGAAAAACATTTAATTTTCTTGGTTTTATTACTGAAAATCAGGTTAATTTGTGTCCAGCCCGCTAAACAATGTACCTCTCGCGACAATTAAGACTGCTGCCCAGGGCGAACATCGCGCGCAGCTTAAGTTCCAGCGGAGCACATTACACAACAGCGGCGCCGGCGGAAGATGCCCCCATTGAGATTCCCAATCGGATCGAGCGTTCGCCAACCGATCTCCTGCAGGCCCTGGCAGGCACTGTGGCCAGGGATCATACCGCACCCCACTACAAGTACCACGATGACCCCTTTCTGATACCCATGTCCAATGCGGCAAAGCGTACTTATGCCATGTCGAAGGAATCGGGACGCAAGGCGGCCAAGTGGATCAAGGAGGAGCACCGCGAACTGTTTATGGTAAGTAGCCAGCTGAAAGTGTTACCACATGCTAATCATTTTCCATGTCACAGCACCAAGAAGCACAACCGGCCATCGAGAAATTTGCACCCAGCATGGTTTATACCGAGGATTCAGTGGTGGACGAGAGCTCCCTCGGTCAACTGATTTCCCAGGGTGAACTCAAAGACGCTGTTCTAGTCTACAACCTTCTGGAACAAAAGGGAAATCCAATCAGTCCCGATCTTAAGCAGAGCCTTCTGGAACTGGTGTGCTTCCACAACAACCAGGAACCGCTGCCGGAGGAATACATTGAGGAGCGCTGGTTCCTGCAGAACAATCGACGACGAGAGCGTAGTGGCAAGACCTGGAAGGATGGCGATCTGGCAGAGAAACTGTACTCTGAAATCGAACCAAAGACGCCGCAATCGTATGCCTCGCTCATCCGTGGAATGGCCAAGTACTTGCAGTGCGAACGGGCGTACGCATTGCTCCAGGAGGCTGGCGAGAAGCAGGTGCAACTGGACACAAACACCTTTAATTCCGTTATCGAAATAGTAAGCTTTCTGAAGGACACAGCCGAGCAGCGTTGGCAGCTCTGCACTGAGCTGTTGAATGAAATGTCGCAGCAGAAGCTAAGACCCAATTTGGGAACTCTGAACGCGGTGCTTCAGTGCATTAGTACCTTTGGCAACTTAAAGCTGGCGCGCACCGCTGCCCTGCAAGCTCTGCCGGAATTCAAACAATTGGGTGTGAGTCCTAGCCTCGGAACCTACTACTACCTTCTGATCATCTTCTGCCGAGAAAGAGGACCAGTGTCCCATGTTATTGTGGATATCCTTAACGATATTTCTGGCAAGGAGTTCCAGATTCAGCATCCCAAAGACACGTACTTCTTTGCCACCGCCATGGATGTGTGCCGCAATCATTTACACGACAAATCGTTGGCGAAGAAGGTAGACGAACTGCTGCACACGGGCAAGAACTACGATTTGATTGGCGACTCCTTCAAGGAATCAATCTACTACCGCAACTATCTGGCTCTACTTTGCCAAACAGAGTTGATTGATGACTTCATGATGAGCTACGACCGGCTGGTGCCCAACATCTACATACCCGAACCGGGTATCATGGAAGAGATCCTTAGAGCCATTGAGATCAACGGCGGCGTTGAGTATGTGCCACGCATTTGGTCTGACATGGTGGTGTTTGATCATACGCACCGAGAAAGTCTTCTACTCTATGTTCTTCGCATTTTGGTAGACAATAAGCCGAATCCAGATTCCGCAGCCCAAGCACAGTTGCCGGAGCAGGCCGCCAAGGTGGCGCTGGATATGTACGAAAGGGTGGAGGAGGCTATCAAGCGACTCCGAAAGGTGTCCTTCACCGGCCAAATGCTGGGAGATATACTCACGCTGCTCGTCCGCGGTGGTAGCTACGAAAAGGCGACCGAGGTCTTCGCTCACATAGACAAAAACCAGCACAGGATTCCCGGAACACCCAGCTTAAATGCTCTGCTTGAATTTGTGGACGCGAGTGTGCAGGAGAAGGCACCCAGCCAGGCGCTGTTGGCACTGCAATACGCCGTTGAAAACAACATCGATTCCAGAGCGTTAGCCAAACGCATTCATGAAGGATTTACTCTAAATGAAACACATCTGTCCAAGCTGAAATCGCTAGTGGGCGAAAGTTTCCTCGATAAGTAATAGTCTTTTGTAATTGGTATAACGAACGTTGCTAAATAAATAACCATTAAATAAATACTAGTATGGCTTCATTAAACAAAATAATTTAATTCTCTACACATACAATAGACGTTACTGAATACACAGTATTCTAAATATTTTATAAAGCTTATTCGTATGTTAATAAAGGGGGTTTGTACTATTTTCACATGTCAGCTGATCAAAGTGAGATTTGTAGACACTAAGAATTAATTTCTCTAGGTCAAACTGAGAATAATATTACCAATTATTGACTAGTACCAAATGTATGATATACACAAAGAATTTGGATACCAATTCAGATTCAAATGTTAAATATTGAGTCTTAAAATAAACAATACTGAATAATATAATATGTTATGCGTAAATATAAGGAAATGCCTCTAATGAATGTCAAAATGGAGTAAGACAATGCAGAGCTATTCCTCCTTTGGAGAAAAGGCGGCTATGGGAACCCAGTTCACCCCGTCGTGGGGCAGATCACTGCGTAGAAACGGCGACAGCCAGGTGAGATGCATTCGCCTGCCCAGAACCATCTCCAGGTTACCCCGCAAGCCGCGATCGTATTTTCTTGTGCCGCGCTCCCTTGTCACCGAACCGCTCTTGAATATCGACCAGTGGAAGACAAGGAGCAGGGATGATATGCCGAAGCCCAGAAGGGTGAGATCATATATGACCAAGTAGAAGGCCTCCCAGCTTGGCGACAGCATCACGCTGACCACAGGAGCAAAGATGGTGAACAGCGTGGACCAGCGCCAGTAGATGTCCAGATGAAGATGCCACAGATAGATGCTCTCCATAATGGCGGCCGCCAAGGATCCGATAATCATGTACACCAGGTAGTAGAAAAAGTACCTGTAGTTGTGGTGTCCGATGCAGCAGCAAGTGAAACGGCAGTGATGGTCCCGCTTCAGCACGCACACGTTGCACACTTCGCAGTGCCAGGATCGAGGCGGCACCAGTGTTTGGCAATCGTGGCAAGAGTGCCAACGGGCCAGCTGCTCGGCATCCATCGGTGGCTTCAGGAGCTCCTCTATAAAGATAATCTTAGAAGAGATACCACAAAACCATTGCGTTCTACCCACTGCGGATACTAGTGTCCACAAGCATGCAGGCCAGCATGTTGGAGGTGATGTTGAAGATCAAGAACAGGCTGGCCAACCAGAATAACGTGTACCAAACGCCACCGATGGCAAACAGTTCCGGCATGACAACGGTCACCTGGAAGATGTACGTCACGGGCACAAAGACAGCCACCAGGAGGAAACATGCGAAATCCGAAATGGAATGAGGTTTAACCCGATCCCACGAACGCAAAATCATCTTACTCCCGTTATTTTTTGTACCCCCAGCTGCGACAGTGCTGCAAAGCGATCTTTGGCAGTGCTGCTAACGGTAAAACTGTTAAGCCAGGAAAAGGAATTGGTAAAATACTACTGTTAACGTGTGGCAGCCATTGCAGTGTTAAAAAACGGTATTTAACAGCGGTCATTCATTCTCCAAGGGAAGCAAATGATTTCATTTAAAGAACTATAAATATTTAAGACAATAATAAGGAAGTTAATACGCATAAATTCAATACTAAATGTATAGTTCTGCAATATGCTAGTAGTTAGTTGTTGTTTGCTAATATAAATCAATATAAAGTTTGCTTTTTACATATCTTATCTTATTTTGTTCTCAGAAATGGAATTTCTTTTAAATAAAATAACGACCTAGTAATGAGTTTCTTAAAGTAAGTTTAAAAAAAAACCATGCAAAGATCATAAGGTACTGAACTTCAATGAGACGAACGCTATTCTTATTTCCTGGAATTTTTGAAAGCACTTCCATTAATATACATATCTATAAGCATAAATAATAGGAATGCTCTTAATGAATGCCTATAATGAACAAAACAACACAAGAATAAGCAATATGTTTAACTAAACAATGAAAAGTTTTAAACTCAAAAAAATAATGATTTCCTTGATGTAGAATGCAAGCAGGTATTACCTTAGGTGCATTGTAATGTTTTGTTATTTATTTATTTATTCATTTATTTTATTTTAATTCTTGAAACTGCCTGGAACTAGTTCGCAGTAGTAGTAAACTCTTGGAGCTGAAATTTATATACAACAAATTGCTAAAGTAATTTAAAAGTGCACAAATGAGCTGGCACCAACAACTTTAACAGCGTTTCGCTTGGCGGGTTTGGAAAGTAGCTAAACCTTGGCTATAAAGCAGCTGACGTGGCATCCCTGCCAGCAGTTAATCAAACCACTTGCGACCGTAAAACATTCCAAATGCTTCCCCGAAGTTAAATCTTATCGCAGCAGAGCAGCAGTCGCGTTCCACATCGCATTCCCTACGATTCGCAACCGCTCCCGCAAATTGGCTAGATCCGCAAAATGTCGGCGACGAACCTGGTGATTCTAGCCGTCTCTCTGCTGGTGGACTTCACATCTGCGGGCGTTCCCCTTCCGCGATACGAGGCACTCCTCAAGGAGCAGTCCGCTCCATCGGATCCCACACTGGGTCTCTACGACGACGAGGATAAGGTGGTCCGCCTGACGGTGAACAACTTCAATGCCACCGTGGTGGACCAGAATCACGGTGCACTCGTGGAGTTCTACAACACTTACTGCGGCCATTGTCGCAGATTCGCACCTACGTACAAGACGCTATCCGATCACCTGTTGCCCTGGTCCGAGGTGCTCATCGTGGCGGCTATCGATTGTGCCGCCGAGGAGAACAATGGCGTCTGCCGCAACTACGAGGTGATGGGCTATCCAACGCTGCGTTACCTGGGCCCCGGTTTCCAGCCGGGTCCTCAGCACTACGGGCAGAGTCTGCATACGCAGGATATAAAGGAGATCCGCGAAACACTGGCGGGAATGGTGGCCGCTGAGAACCTGACCAGCAGCCACAACAACTCCCACTGGCCAAACTTTCACTACTTATCGGAGAACGATTCCGCCAGCAGTTTGTTCGAAGGTCTCAGCAGCGTCAAGCAGTACGTGGTAGTGGTCCACGAACCGGAGAACACCACTCTTGGCGCCGAGGTTGCTCTGTTCATGACCCAGTGGCCAACGGTGAGCGTTCGGCGCGTCGTCGATCCTGCTGTGGCCGCCAAATTCAAGATTGACCCGAGCAATCGGCCCCTCAGCTTAGTTGATCGCAAGGGCGAGATTACGGCGTACGCGGCGGAACCTAATAGTGAATCGTATGTCAAGAAGCTGTGGGAAGTGCTGGGTAAGAAGAATATCACTACCAGGCCAGCGAAGGTTCATCAACCATTGGCTACGCCGCCGACCAAGATTACGGGACAGAACGAATTGATCAATGAAGTGCACCGGAACAAGCACTTCGTCTACCAGGCAGATCTCGAGCAGGCCATTCGCACAGTGCTGCACAACGAGGTGTCCAAGGTGGGCGAGATCAGTGGCGAGAAACTGCTCGCACTGCAGCGGTTCCTGGCCGTGCTGCAGCGCTACAATCCGCTGGGCGCCAATGGCCACCAGCTGGTGTCCAAGCTGAAGGACTACGTGGTACAGTTTAATGAGCAAGTGTCGGGCAGCCAGTTCGAGGAGGAGCTAAAGCGTCTGGAGGCCCAGCTCTCGCCCGTCTACTCCTCCACCCACTTTGTGGGATGCGCTGGATCCAGTCCTCGCCTGCGAGGCTTCAGCTGCTCCCTGTGGACACTCTTCCACTTCATGACCGTGCAGGCGGCCAACAATGAGGAGTCCCAGGATCCACTCGAAGTCCTGCAGGCCATGCACGGCTACATCAAGAACTTCTTTGGCTGCACTGAGTGCTCCGAGCACTTTCAGGTGAGTCAGCAGGCGGAGAGGGAGCTACGTACGTGCCAATGACCACAATAGTGCTGATTAGGAAGGCGATCGTTATGGGGTAGGGTAGGATAGTTGATTACCAAACAAAAGACTTGAGTGCTGACTGTCGGAATTTTCCATGCATGCCAATTCGATCTTTTTTCAGCAGAACATCAATTTAGCGCCAAAACTAACCCATTAAACAGCTGCACTTGTGTATTATTTAATGCTATGTGCATTGAAAATTACAGTCTATGGATCAGCACCTCCGAATCCGGGGTTTCACTGGTCTAACTGCCGAGATTTTATTTGTTATTTATAAACCGTGAGTCACACATCTGCTTTCTCTTGAGGCTAACTACACGGGTGATTTATTAGTAGGCTACAAGGCGACTTGTAGCCAGGTAAATTTAAATAATTGCTTGCAGCTACATTTTAAGATGCTATTTCATTTCAACAGAGTTTTGAATTCTTACTGATAATTACAGTAATGCAGACTTCTTCCTGAAACTTGAATTATTAATTAGGGAAGATAATTAATCAGCTCTTGTAACACACCTCCTTTAAATAGATTTGGTACCCATTTGGCATTTCTTTTCGGGGTTGCTCTCAGCGAGGTACCACTGTAATTAACACTGTTTTCGTTCGGCAGCTGTGACAACAGTTGTTTTGTTGTAACGCTCCCGCATTGAGTAATTTATTTTGTTTACGTTTCACAGGCAATGGCATCGAGGCGCAAAATCTGGAGTGTGCCGAACAAGGAGGAGGCGGTTCTTTGGCTTTGGGCAGCCCACAACGAGGTAAACCAGCGATTGGCGGGCGACGCCACCGAGGATCCAGAGTTCCCGAAGAAGCAGTTCCCAGCTACGGATAGCTGCAGCGAATGCTACCGTACGCCCGCGTCCAAGTCGGAGAATTTGGATATCGAGTGGAACAAGAGCGCCGTGTTGGCCTTTCTCAAGAACATATACAATCCGCTGTTCATCAGCCGGTACGGTGTGCAGCGAGAGGAGCTGCTGCATCCCTCGGAGGACAAGATGCGGCAGAAGCGACAGATCATAAACGTCTTCACCGACATGGATATGCGGATGGGCATGCTGCTGTACGCCTTCTGCATTGCGATGATGGTGTTGGCATTTAAATTGTTCGCCTTCAAGGGTTACCGCAAGAAGCCCTACGGCCACGACGTTCTGGGCAAGGTGTAGGTTAACCACCAGACAAGCTTCCCCTAATTCTAAACAACAAACAAAGACACCGAACACCCAGAAACGGAATTTAACACGCCACCTCACTACATGTTTTGTATTCGTGGCCCCTAGATTTATGATTAAGTTAAAAGTGTGTATATATGAACAGTCTTCTGCCAGTTGTAGCCTCTAACATAATCGCTTTTTACCACGACGATGCACTTGATTGCTTTATTTTTTAGGAATGCATATGTTATTTTTCCCTCCAGAAGTGGCAGTTTGAATAAAACAATCAATGCTACACGAATGTTTACACATGTTGAATGTTGAACACTTGTTTGGGGCGGTAGCACTTGCGATAAGGTGCAAACACACAGATATTGCAGATAAGAAAAGACAATTAGTATGAGGCGAGGGTTTTATTTAATCTCTGGAAGTCCGGATGCCACCAGGGCAATACTTTGTACTTTTCTATGCGAGCGTATTTAATGGTTACAGACACATTTTGGCAGCCATCCTCGGCGAAGTCCAACTCTAGCTTCGTGGCCCGCATGTCCGTGCAGAGGAGTTCCCGGGTGGCCCGTAGGCGATAGCGTGCCTGCTGACGGCTGTAGGATAACTGGTTGGCAGTTGGCACGACGTGGCGGCACTGAACAATAAGCATGACCACACCCTCGTTGGGATTGCCCAAAGTGGGAGCTAGCTTCGCCGTATCATTCTCCGCCAGGGATTCCCAGTCATTAACAACTTCGCTGGTGTCCGTCTCCGATTCGTCCTGCACATGGGGCAGTCGGTTCGAAAACTTGTAGCACATGATCCACAGACACTGGTCCTGCGTCTGCCAACTGGAAATTAAGATGCGATTCAACAGCCAGTCCAGGTTATAGCCTAGCTGCAGGCGAACTCTCAACGGACGGTAGCAGTGGAAGAGCGCCTCGAGGACCAGTGATCTGAGGGCCCGGGTATCACATTTGCGTATCTGCTCCAGCTGCAGCTCGGCGGGCAGGACCAGATTCCAAGCAGCGGTGGCTCCGGTGCAGTGACGCCGGTAAAGATTGCGCCAAAAGGCCCGTAAAGCCACCAGTCTGGCGGTTTGTTTACATATGAGAGCGAAGGTCTGCACGTCCTCCGGGTCAATGTGCATGGATATGTGGAACCAAATGTCATGTCGCATGTTGATCACATTGTTGTTGTTGCCCTCCGCCATGGCCAATGTGGGTGCAGTGGCTCGGAAAGTGGACTTTTGCTTCACTGCGACGTAGACTTCCGATTGGCGCGCATATATTGCTGTGGGTCACGTTAATTTATACTGATACTTCGGAACGCCCTAGTAGGCGGTAGCGTCGACTTACCACATTTCCCTCTAGTGCGGAAAAGTTTTTGTTGAATAAACTCATCACAATCGGCATCAAAACTCATAGTATTGTGCTATCGCAGGTTAAACAGCTGTTGTTCATTTGCGAGTTGGCGATGCCCGACAGAGTTGCCACCCGTTCCGTATGCATTTAAACAACAATTATAAGTCTTTTATATTATCATCTGTGGTGTTTAGTCTTTATTGTGATATCGTTAGTCCTAAAATTGTCTGCAGAATACTAACACCAAGAGACAGTTTTTTTTTTCAGCAAGAATACACAAATTTGGACTGAATGTTATACAAGTTTTTATTACGATGCCGCAAGCTTATCAAAATGATTTCTGTTATAAAAATGATTGTATGCTGGTTTATTTATTTACAGTTACCCGTACCAAAACATGTAGACATCTGGTCACTCTGTTCAAGTGGCATCTCTAGTTGGAAATCCCGCTAAGTCTAGCTGGAATTAGATAGAACGCCACAACTGCTGAAATTGATTAATAGTTAAAACAAAAATTTCGCCAAAGTTCGTTGATAAGCCTCTGCTGGAGTTCCGAGGCAATAGCAACGATAAATAGCAAATCCGCCCAACCGCTCACACAGCACCCGCCAAATCACAGCGAGAAATCGGCAATCGGGCCGAACGTACAAAAGCAACTACCGTGCCGTGGGGTAAAGTTCACAGCACTTTTCCTTTTGTCCGAAGTCAGTTAGATTTCGTCACCATGGTCGACAACAATAACCTGCGCAGTGCGGTGATCAGCGAGGCGCCCCTGCTGCCGCCCTCGAGCAGCATCGGAGCGGGCGTGTCCAGCGGCGGAGGATCTCCGCCGGAGGCAGTGCTGCGCACTCCGTACGGCAATGTTAGGGCGCTGCCCGGACCGGCGCAGCCCCCTCCACTGCCGCAATCACCATTCCAGCAGACACAACAGTTCGGTGGATTCGGCAGCGGGTACGGCGGAAATAACTACGGACTTGGGGGATACGGTGGCTTCAATAGTGGCGCCTTTGGATATGGTGGATTGGCTGGACTTGGAAGTGGCTTTGGAAGTGGATACGGATATGGAGGCGGCTATGGAGGAGGCTATGGTGGAGGCTATGGCGGAGGCTTCGGCGGAGGATACAACAGATTTGGAGCCCTAGGCGACAACGATCCGGAGCAGCGGTTCATTCATATTGCTGAGGCCAGCTCGCGTCCGGCCTTCCAGAGCATCGAATCCCTAGTGTCGGCCATCGGCAACATCGCCTCCATGCTTGACTCCACATTCTTTGCGCTGACCAGCTCGTTCCGCGCCATTCTCGGCGTGGCCACGAACTTTGTACGGCTGCGAAGTGTTTTTGCCCAGTTCTGGACCACTTTTGCCATATTCCGCGGTCTAAACTGGATCTACAGAAAGTGAGTGCGGTGTAAAAGTGTGGAAGCAAATTTAACCATTTCTTTCGTTAAAGGATACTCTATTGGCTGCGAATTTCGAACCTGGACCCTTCATCGGCGGCCTTCAAGAAGGCCTTTGCCGAGGCACTTAACGAAAACAATGCCCAAACGAGAGGAGCACCTAATGTGCCGCGAAAGGGCAACTCACCCTGGCCGGTGCTGGCCTTTATCAGCTTCATCTTCACTGCTCCCTACTTGATCATGAAGCTGCTGGGAACCGTGACGAACACCGCCCAGGAGGAAGGTAAGCCCTGCACATTGCACAGCCCAGTTTATCTAATCGAGAGCACTTTGCTCCGTCCATGTGCTATAATCTGGCCGATAAGGCCTCTTAAGATAAGACTGCGAATAACGCCTGTGCTCTCATCCCAAACAGCCCGTAATCCAGCCAAGTGGACTGCGCCGATTCAGACTCAGGCCGTTTACGACTTCGTGGGTCGCAGCCCAAGCGAGCTTTCGCTGCGCGCCGGCCAAACGCTCCATGTGGCTCCCCGCGACATCCAGCAGACGCTCAACCTGCTGAACACTGGCTGGGCTCTAGCCACCACAAACGGACAAACCTCCGGCATCATTCCAATTAGCTATGTGAAATCGCCACAACAAATGCGCCAAGAGATGCAGGATCAAATGAAGCCCGCACAGCCACAGCCGGAACTAATGAATTTGTCCGCGGCAGCCTTTGCCTCTCCTCCGTTGGAGCAGCAGATGAACTACGACTTCAACCTCGCTGCCCAGCAACAGGCACCTTTGGGTCCGCCCTCAACGACGTCAGCTGTGCTGGGCGAGGGATTCGCCTGAGCCGACCAATCCTCGGAGATTTAGCTTAAGTTTAAGTTATGTTTGGTTCAGCTTCTGTATATGTACGTCCCTGTATTTTAAGTTAGCTTCCGCCTTTTGTATATTTCCATTTAGTTGTAAATGTTAATTAGTCAGCGATCCCAATGAAGGTAAACACTAACCATATGAGGTGTCATGGATTGTTGACTTATTGGGTGGTGCAGGGGCTTCTCAGGTTATTCGCTCTGTGAAATGTGTGCAAGCAAAGGAGGAAAAGATTAAATTCTCGGTTTATCATATTTTACAATATGCAAATTACTTCTTTATTAACTTGTCACTCGGTTCGATTTCGTCTCACTTGTTTGTAATTTCCTTTGCATCCATGCAATTATTTCGATTTATTACACAACTACATGCTCGACACTTAATTGTTAACGCCTTATACTTGACTTTCTACTAATTTGTATTTGTATGCTGTTGTATTCACTTGAAGAAGGTTCAATAATATAAATACAAATTCTGAAAAATGTATATCTTGTTTTAATTGTTATTCTAATTAGGTAGGTTGATTATTTCGCAACTATCTGCACTCCTTTGTCAACTTAAAATGTTGGGTTTTGAGAATCTAAAACAATCGCTTTGTCGAAGGGTGTTAGCAAATTAAAAATATTTCATATGTTCGCTCTTGTCTGCAGTCCAAACTGCTCGTGGCATTCTAAAAATAATTGCATTTCACTGCGGTTGTGTACAGTTTTGGTATATTATATTATTAAGAGACAATTACCCATAACATTATCGCTTTTGCTTAAGCCTACCCAAACATGAAAAGGCCATTGAGGGAAAAGGGAGACTGATAACAACTAAGTAGAGAGTGAACATTAGTATGGGCCTGTGGTTTCGCGGTATTGCCATATGTGAATTGTGGTTTGAACTAAAATACGCGTTCTCCTTAACTAGACAAATTATTTTAAAAACGTTTGAGCTTAAACATAAATCTTCAATGATACAATTACAAACTGTGTATGCAAACTACACTTACATACATGAACTACCGAATCATTCTTTCTCGTCGCTGCGAGCTGTATATATAATTTAATAGAGTCTCATTGAGAAGTAAACAAAACCAATTGTGTGGGTGGGTCGGATTGGGTGTGGAGTGGAGTGGAGTGGAGTGCGGTTCCTGCCTATCCAGGGGGCCGTGGCAAACCTAACAAAGCGTTGATAAACGTAAAACTAAATGTGTCCTCCGCATCAGCATCTGCTCTTCCATCCGCATCCGGGTCCGCATCGGCCATGGCTGGCACAATGACGGCGGCACAATCAGCTCAATCAATGTCGTCGTCCAGCTCGTCATCGTCCATCTCCAGCTTGAACTCGCCATCGGTGGTGTGTTGTGCCGAGTGTTGTGCAAAACCCTGGGACTCATTGGCCGACTCCAGGTACCCGTTGAACTCATTGTCCTCGTCGTCCGATTCGTAAATGGTTTCGCCAGACTTGCCGGTGCCGTAGGCTGAGAAAATTATAAATTAAACTTTATAATTGAATTGGAAGGCAATATAAGACCAACATACCTTCTACGTATTTGGCGAGGTTTGGGGGCACCCACGACTTGACTCGTTCAATGTTCTCCGGCGTGCATTCGCCCTTATCCAGTCCTGCAAATAACAGCATAAGCAATGAATTTCGTATCCTGACAGCATAAGTAAAACACACTCACCCAACAGCAATCCCATGCGCTTGAGCACCTCAATGTCATCGTGCATTTCGAAGGTTTTGTCAAACTTGAATATGTATTCGGACCTGAAACGAAATTTGGGATATAGAATACCAGCCATACTTCCGACTGAGTGTAAGCTCACTTGTCGTTGGTCACACTGCAGTTGATTTTCGTGGACTTGTGCGTGTTCACGATGATGAACGGTAGCTGGATCGAGGCATTGGGGGAAGGCACCACGCCCTGGCTCTCGTACCGCTTGTTCCGCTCGACCAATCCCTTGAACGCCACATGCTGCATGATCATTTCGCGCAGCATTTCGTTTTTCTGTTTGATTCGCTCGCGGCGCTGACTGTTTTCCTCTTCCAGGGCTAGAAATGTCTGTGGAAAGGGGCAACATTATCAGATTAGCATGGCGTTTGGTGCTTATGGTGAACGCAAGTCCAACCTCTGCCGAATTGGCGGGCAGTCCTATCCAGCGAATCTCCTTCTTGTCCTTCGAAATAACATTGATTGCCATCAGTACGTTGAGCGCATCGTAGACACGACGTCGGATATTCTTTTGATCACAGTTGTTGTCGTACGCATTGTTCTTCATCTCCTCGCTGACCAGGTCGTCGGCCACCTCGTTGTAGGTGGTCTTGCCCTTCTCCTCCACCTTTTCGCAGACCTTCATCGAGAAGTGACGCAAACCCTTGCCTGCCTTGTCCGGCTTGCGTTTCCTTTGTACGGACGATGACGAGGCGGACATGGAGTGCAACGAGTTGCTCTGAATGGCATGGCTGTTAAAAAAGGGGCAAAGTTTCAGTATCCTTCTCCAAACAGCTCGGTTGGCTACTACTTACAGTTTTGATTTCATTTTCATGGGATTTGGCGTAAACTTCACATAGCGATCTCCCTTCAAGGGCAAGTCGTAAAGACCACTGCCAGCACCCGAAGTCTTCTGCGCCGAAACGGTGGTGTAGGTAGTACCTGTTACACGAAGGAATCCAAATGAGTAAGAGGAGGATCACCAGAGTGAGACACGCTTACCTTCTGTTTTTGGAATGGACAGTCCGTTGTCCTGCAGCCGTATAAACTGACCCTGACTGCTGGAGCCCTGTGGGTTATTCGGATCGTTAGGTACTAGGTGTAAGCAACGTGGAGAACGTTTTACACTTACCATCTGACTAAAGGCGCCCATGCGGCCCACGTTGCCGATGCCGCTAGCATTTCCGCTGTTGCGCGCGGATGAGGTGGTGGCGTAGACCACAGCCACGGGTTTACCGCCCTCCATTTCGGACCTGCTTTGGGCCGGCTTCAGCATTTTGGATATTTGTCCTGCGGAGTTGGAAGTAGGAAGATGCGGAGGTTCCTTAGTTTCGGATATACGCATAACACGCGACTAAAATGTCTTCTTTGATAACACAACTGCATGTATTTTCACGGATATACATGGGTGTCGAAGTGTTAGTGAGTAACTGGGTATGTGTGCGTGTGTGTGGTACTATCAACGATGCGTTGTTTTCGCCGTATCCACGGCGATTTCATCGCAGCGAAGTGAAGAGAATGGAGCGAATGAAGCGCACGGAGTCGGAATTCAACAAAAGGCCAGCGGCACATAAGATTGGGGTGCATATGCACATACACGCATACCAAAAGGTATACCCACACTCAATTAGTGTTGGTGTGCGTGTGTTTCAATCGGTGTTACAAGGATAAAAATGCAGTAGCATAAACAACCCGAAACCAGATCGCCTGGACATTAGAGATGGCCACCCCGTGACCCTTACCCAAATAGAGATGGTTCGATACTTAAGTTCGTGACTCGACACGATTGTTGATCAAAGACCGGTAGTCCATTTGTCGGATTAATCCGAATTAAATACAGTGCGATAGGTTTCTAGTTTTCATTATTCTACCTTTAAGTTTGAAAACATAAAGCAAGCATATGCCTAAACAGATGGTATTCAGAAAACAGAATAAAAACTAATTCGGTATTACAATTATTAACTATTTTCAAAAAGTGTGACATATGGAACCCACTGGTCTCAACTGGCATTACTAGGAAATATTAATTACTCCTAATTTGCTATGACAAGCATATTAAACATTTGCATTGCAAATCAACATATAATATAATATAATGCAGAATTAAGCTGAAATCGTTTGGCACCCCTGGTTTCCTATCTAACCGGCTTTTCTAAGCATTTCCAGTTTTAGATCTTTAAGGTCTTCGTCTTCATTCGATGTAATAATTATTCACCTGTCGCCAGCCCAATATTTGCATAATCATAACAACAAAGCAGGTGGTGGACAACGGAGAATGGAGATGAAGATGCCCAAAACAAAAACCGCAAAAGGTCGAACGCTAAAAATACCTGAAAACTCTCCCGCACCCACGGGCACACCACACGCACACACACCTGCACACACACAGACATACAGACTCGTGGGGGCTTAGGCAGCGACCTATACGAGAAAAGGCCGGACTGTCCCACCAGATGGTAGCCATGGGAGTCTTGAATTCGGCGGGTGTTATCCTACAATGCCTGGGCAGAGTCCCGAAATGCAGGTGAAACCATAATCCCGGCTATTGGAGAAACAGTTGCACAGTTCGTCTGCACCAGTCGACTAGATAACTATAAACCAGGTACCTCGCCAGTGCGAGCGGGCTGAAATACTGGTCTATATACTGCGTTTATGCGTGCCCCAAATTCAACAAAAACCCATACCATGGATTGCTTGTTACATTTTCTTTACATACTAGGGATTCATTAAACTTTGTATTTAATTGTTATATAAAATATATAAAGACACATCAGAGGAATTCAACGGTTAACGAAGAAGACATGATTGATTTTTAGCCTTTCTATAGAATACATTTTTTAAGGAATGACTGCAGAACTAAAAATGTATGCATCAGAGTTAAAAAACTTAGACATCTTTACAGCGTTTTATTTTCCACTTTTTTTGTTTGGTATCAAGACTGAATGAAACTCATTCAGCTAATCAGTGGGCTACTGCGGTTTACGGTAAATGCCGCATAAACGCGGCGACGGACAACCACACACGTGTACAGCGCTTACACCTATTTGCACACTGCCTGTTTTGGGCTTCAGCTTCGTGGCTGAATACGTGTGTGTGTTTGTATTTGTGGCAGTGTTGTTCTTGTTCGGGCCTTTTTTCTCTCACCCCGATCTCTCACTGTGTTGAGCCCCGTCTCTCTCCCACTCGCTGAGATATGGCAGAATGTCACGCTGTTCAGATACATTTGTTTCAACTTGAATTTATCGTGTCCCTCACAATAATACCTATGAACGTAGCTGAAATCAACGATTTATCACTACTTCACTTCATGCTAAATCCTCAAAGTGAATTCGCAGTAGCGGCGAAGTAATCAGCTGTTCGCCGCCCAATGAAAAACAAAAAATAAGTGGGAGAAAACGCGCGCGTGCTAGTGTTTTTTTTTTTTAATCAGGTTTTATTTGGGTTGATTGAGGATATACAATTATATACACGTTTGCGGGTGGTTGGGGAGGGAGGAGGAGGAGGGGTTCGGGTTGTTTGGAATAAAGGGAACAAGGTAGATCCTGGAGTCCCTGCGGTACTACCGCTAGGCTATGCTTCGCAGGGCCAGGGTGCGCTCTAAGTTAATCCGGTGGGCGTATTCTGGCTCTTTCCCTCTCAGCTGCACGCAACCGCTTCATCGAGTCCGCAGCGAACTTGCTGAACTGGTCCCAGAAACACTGGTCCGAGATCATGCGCTCCCCTAGGGTCGACGGCTCCATTATATTCCCCATTAAGCCTTCCCGGTCGCGGTCGAATCTCCGGCAATCAAAAATGATGTGCTCGGCAGTTTCCTCGACGCCGCATTCTGGGCAGTTGCGGTCATCATCGTGGCCGAACCTGGTTAGATAGCTTCTAAAACACCCATGACCGCTTAGGATCTGGGTCAGCCAGAAGTTAACCTCGCCATGGCGTCTTAGGGTCCATCTGGTCACGTCCGGGATAATCCTGTGGGTCCAACGCCCCTTCGTCGACTGCTGCCACCGACTCTGCCACCTTTCCAAGCTATGAGCTCTGGCGTTGGCTTTTATGGCTCGCCTCTGAGCAGTGCTGCACTCTTCTCCGATCTGCTTAATCGCGTCGAAGATCTCCTTTGCCTCTACCGCCAACAAGTCTATTGGGATGGTCCCAGCTATGACCTGGGCTGCGTCATCCGATATTGTCCGGAAACCGGAGCACACTCTCAGGGCACACAGTCTGTGCGTCGCTTCCAGGCCCCTGATGTAAGACTGCCTGTTGGTAGCTTCGGCCCATATGGGGGCTGCGTATAGTGCTGTCGCCCTACAGACAGACTGTAGCAGAAGCCTGCGTCCCTGCCTAGGGCCCCTGCAGTTGAGCATTATTCGTGCTAGGGCCCTAGCGACGCTCGCCGCCTTCCGATTTGTCTCCGCCAGGTGTTCTTTAAACGACAACCTGGTGTCTAGCATAATTCCAAGGTACCGGATTGCCCTTACCGACGTGATGGTGGCGCCACCGACTTGGATGGTGGCTGTCTCGACCTGCTTGCGGCTGGATATCAGCACGGCCTCCGTTTTGTGGTCTGCGATATCTAGCCCGACCGATGTGAGCCACTCCACTATGGTGCAGATAGATGCATTACCAAGGCCCTCGGCTTCCCGAACTGTTTTTGCCACAATTACTATGGCAATATCGTCGGCGAAGCCGATCACCTTGGTTCTTCCTGGTAGTGGTAATCTCAGCACCCCGTCGTACATCGCATTCCACAGCAGTGGCCCAAGTACTGAGCCTTGTGGGACTCCGCAGGTTACCCTGTGCTCCAGTGTGCCCCCTTCTGTGTCGTAGACTAGTACTCGGTCGCTGAAGTATGACTTAAGAATGCCCACTAATGCATCCGGTACGCCTAGGTTCCGTAGGGCTCCTATGGTGACGTCCCATCTTGCCGAATTGAACGCATTACGGATGTCTAGTGTCACCACTAGACAGTACTCCTTGGTGCCTCCTTGCCACCTGGTCCCTTGCACTGCCTTCGAGGCGATCTCCTTCACTGTAGCGATCGCGTCCACGGTAGATCTCGCCTTCCTGAAGCCAAACTGCATTGGCGAAAGGTCCCCTGCAGCGGAGATGGCTACCTGCAGTCTACTGCTCAGGCATCGCTCGAAAGCTTTGCCCAAGTGGTCAATCAGGCATATCGGCCTGTATGACGATGGACTCTCGGGAGGCTTGTTTGGTTTTGGAAGGAGTACCAGCTTCTGTCTCTTCCAGCGCTTTGGGAAAAGGCCTTCCGTGAGGCACTGGTTGAAAACCTTTGCGAAGGCTTCCGGGTGCTCGTTCATTCCTAGCTTGATGGCGATGTCCGGGATTCCATCTGGCCCTGGTGCTTTTCCCGATGGCAAATCCCTGGCTACCTTGCGTATTTCGTCCGCTGTGAATATCAGTGCCGATGCGTCCGCAGGAGCCGCGTCTGCAGCTTGCGGAGCCAAGGGCACTGCTGGGAACAGGTGTTCCACGATCGCCGTCATGTGGGCGGCGTCTCCGGCTTTCAGAGGTTTCGCTTGACTTAGCTTTTTTATTACTATTTTATACGCTGATCCCCATGGGTCCTGCTCGGCTGAATCGCATAGATCCAGGAAGCATCTCCTTTTTGACTGCTTGATGAGTCTCTTCAGGATCCGACGGTTTACCGCGTATTCTTGCCTCCGGACCTCGTAGTTGGGGAGGCCCTGCTCCCTTTGCTGGCGCCGTCTTGCCCGTAGGCAATTTCTGCGTGCCTCTGCGATCTCCTCTGTCCACCAATAGACTGGCTCCCGATGACGGTGATGGCTCCTCGACACCTTCATACTGGCTCTGCATGCCGTCTCAACTGCTCGAGTGAGACACTCCACGCTGTCCACTGCGTTCCCGCCGATGTCAGGATTCCCAAGTTCCCTTAGGAACGTGTCCCGCTGGAGCGTCCTTGGGTTGAATTGCCTCTGCGTTGGTGGGGCTGCGGTGCATCTTCTGCTGGTAAGGTCACAGATTATCGCTTTGTGGTCGCTGGCCGTGTATACGTCGCTGAGGGACCACTGTGCGCGCTGGAATAGCGAGCTACTGCAAAAGGTAAGGTCCACTACCGACCCGGCTCCAGCTCTGCTGAAGGTGTGCTCCGATCCCGTATTTAAGAGAGCAACTTCCAGCGACGCGAACGCTTCCTGGAGGGTTCGTCCTCTTGCGTTCGTGTGGACTGAGCCCCATTCTTCCGCCCAGGCGTTAAAGTCCCCCGCGATGACCACGTTCCGCTCTCCTCTTGCGTCGTTAGCCAGGTCCTCTATAATTGCTGAAAACTCCTGAAGGGTTAGGCGTGGTGGTAGGTAACAGCTGTACAGGCACAGGTCACCAACCACCCCCCGGACATAGAATGAGCCGATGCGCAGGTTCCTTGGTCGGCTTACCCCGTTTGTCAGGATCGCGGCGCTCCTTGTCTCGTCGAGTATGTAGTCCATCCCCGGGGGCGCGTGCTAGTGTGCGTACGTGTGTGTGTGAGTGAGCGCGCCAACTGGGTGATGGGCGTAGATGGTAGGAGGGGGCGGGGCTGGGTGGCTCACCGATTTAAGTTGTTATTTAGTGGGGGTCTCTCTGTCTTTTATTATTACTTTTTGCCAATTCCTAGCACTCTTTTCGGTTCGTCTCGCTGCTCTCCCCCCGCAAAGCGTATCAAACGATGAATATGGTAGGCAAAAGAAACCCGAAAAAGCAAAGATGGCGTTTTACGCTGCCCATGCAACTTTGTAGCGTATCTGTGTGGGTCGGTGTGTGTATGAGGGGGTGTGTGTATGTGCATGTGGATGTGTGGAAAGGGAAGGAGAGAGGAGGAGCAAAACTCCTGTCACAGGATTCTGCTTCCGCCCACTTACCGTGCTCATTCCGGAAGAAGAAATTCACCTCATCGGCCTTCACCGTACCGCCCGTCGAATGCGCCATTTTTTGGTCGCCGGAGATCAAGTGATCTTGCTGTTGCTGTTGTTGTTGTTGCCGCTTACCAGGTGGACCGCCAAAAACAGAAAGAAACAGCAGTGCTACGTGCCGTTGCCGCAACGTGTGTACTGGGGGGCAAATGGAGCTGGAAAGGGGCGACGGCGGTGGGTAGATGGGCGGGCGGACGTTTTGCACCCACGGACTGGGGCACGTGTGCAAATCCGGATGCGGACCACGACCACGACGACGACTGCAACGACGATGGGGAGCGCACTTGTACAAAAAATAAGTGTCGCCCGAGTCAAAATGGCGAGCGAATTTTTCACTTCCAGCGGCAGGGCATTTTTTTTTTTCTTTTCTGCTGCTCACACACACTCACAGCGGCGGCCCTTTTTCGGTGGCCTTTTTCGCGGTGTTGCGGCGCACGGATTTTTACGCGATTAGTTGCAAAAGATTCGGCGGACTATTAGCTTTCGAACGGCAGGCAGAAGCGCGTATTTCCGCAATTTCTAAGCGCAGCAAAATGGTCACAAAATTTCCACAAAGTGGCTGCTTTTCGTTTTCATGTGGGAAAGGCAAAGCAGGCTGTGTGCGGGTGCGAATGAAATGGCAGACAGTGCGCGCCAATTTACGCATCAATTTACGCAGTGTTGTAAGCAGCTGTGTGCCACGGTCGCTTTGCCGCACTGGTCGCGGATGTAAACAAAGTTGCCACTTTGTCCAGGTGAGTGGTATTTCGCTGCCAGCCCACCAACGGTCACCTTGAATCGCAGAATATTAAAGTTTTGGAGTTTTTTTCTTCCCCATTTGGTTGGTGTGGAAAAATGACAATCAACAGGAACGGGTAAATCCAAGCAGCTATCTACAAGAGCCCAGCAGCCCAGCAGCGGAGCAGACGCACACAATGGTTGATCCTGTGGCGGCGCTGTGCAATTACAATGTGCTGGAGGTGATATTCTCCTACCTGGAGCTGGAGGACCTCAGTCACTGCTCGCAGGTGTGCAAAAGTTGGTATCACTTCCTCAACGACGAGAACAGCGACGTCTGGCGCTGGCACTGCCTGAACAAGCTGCCGAAGGAGGCCCTCAAATCGGACCTGCTGTCCTCCGTCTCCACATACAAGACAAAGCTGCGGGCCTATTTTCACGCCTGGAGCCCCAACGACTGTTCGCGGAATGTGTACATCAAGCCGAATGGTTTCACCCTGCATCGGTAAGGCTTTTGGATAGCTTGAGTTGGTATCGATAATGTATCCTTCCATTCCCGCAGCAATCCCGTGGCGCAGAGCACAGACGCGGCCCGGGGCAAAATCGGATTCCGACACGGTCGTCACACCTGGGAGGTGATATGGGAGGGACCGCTGGGCACCGTAGCCGTCATCGGCATATCTACCAAGGAAGCGGCTCTTCAGTGTCACGGCTATGTTGCTCTTCTCGGCTCCGACGACCAGAGCTGGGGCTGGAATCTGGTCGAGAACCACCTGCTGCACAACGGCGACATGCAGGGCAGTTACCCGCTGCTGAACAACGCTCCCAAGTACCAAGTGGGCGAGCGGATACGTGTCATCCTTGACTGCGAGGACAACACCTTGTCGTTCGAGAAAAACTACGAGTTTCTTGGTGTGGCCTTCCGCGGTAAGGCGAATTAGTCCGATGATACCAGCGTTCGGATTCTATACACTTTTTGTTCGCAGGCCTTCCGGACAAGAAGCTCTATCCCACAGTATCCGCTGTCTACGGCAATACCGAGGTCTCGATGGTCTATCTGGGCACACCGTTGGATGGATAGCTTCGCAGAGGGCCTACAACTTGGTTAACAACTTCCACGGATCCACTAGGTTATTGTGTACATTTGTATGAATCTTAATTATGATTCATTCCACCTGCAACTCAGTTCGATAAATTTAGTTACTAGTTTCGTTTTTTTGTACAAAATTTATGCATTTTGTTGATTTACGCTACGCCAAAGTTCATATCCACCTCGGCACTATCTTCACATGGCAATTTACGTTAGTTATACGAACCAAATGAATATAATATTATAGCGATTAAACAGTAGTTGCAGCAATTTTTTATACACCGATGATCGCTGATGATTGTGCAGTAAAATTACAAAGAGAAAAACGAATTGCTTTCAATCCATACATTGTGTGGTGGCATCTACTGTTTCCCATCGGTTTTCATCTTGGCCCAGTTGTCGTCGTCGAACAGATCATCGAAATCATTGTAAAAGTCAGCGTGGACGTGCTTTTCGCTGGACGGCAGGTGGTCCATCATCATTCCTGTGGCTCCGCCGGACTAAAGGAATACAATAGAGGAAACCATAATGTTAGTCTTGCGTTTATGGCGGCAGCTTTTGAAATGTTCTGTAGAATATTATCATGAGCATTGGATAAATCCCTAGGCATGTGAACAAATTGATAAATACACCACTTAATATACAAGTACCTCACAGGCCTCACAAAAAACTGTCTATGGAAGATGTTCATTGAATCTAGATTCCCTGGTCTTGGGAAATACTACCTCTTAGGATTGTGCAGTTAGCTATTAAACTATTAAAGTAAAACCTATAAAAGCTGTGTGATGTTAATAAAGAATAATGAGTTAATGCGTTTAATTGTAATGTTGTCTACAAGGATAAGCCATATTTTTCGATTGGATGCTATTTTTGAGGACTTACCTCGTCCATTTCCATGTAGCCAGGGCCTTCGGAAAACATTTCGTCAGCAGCCAGAGAGGGTTTCATGTTCAAATCCATACTTAATTCTATTTTATTCGAATTATTTTTTTAATGCTTTGTTTTGTGCAGAAAAATATGTAATTTGCTGATGGCGTTGCCACTGCAATGACAGACAGCAAAGGTGGCCAGCCGGCAACCCTGCCAAGCAGCTGATTGCTGCTAATCGCTGAAATATAAATATTAACTTTTATAAATATGGTGCGTGTGGGCCTTCAGATTTCCGCCACGCTGGAGAACGTGGACAAGTTGGAGACGTGTCATCCCGACTACTCGTTCTTCTTGAAACTGAAGTGCAGCAACTGCGGCGAGCAGTCGGACAAATGGCACGATATCACCGAATCCGAACGTGTGCAACAGGATTCGCGCAATGCGGCCGGCTTTAACTTTTTCATGAAATGCAAGATGTGCAGCCGCGAGAATAGTATTGACATCGTGGATAGGTCGAATGGTAGGTGGTTTGCTTTGAGTAACGAAGCCCCATTTAATTCCTGAGTGATACCATCCTCACAGCTCCTTACACCGCGGACGACTCCGGCGGATTTAAGACCATCGTGGTCTTCGAGTGCCGCGGCGCAGAGCCCGTCGAATTCTCACCCCGCATCGGATGGCGCGTCTCATCCGCTGAAAATGGCCAGCAGTTCGAGGAGGTGGACCTATCCGAGGACGATTGGGTGGAGTACGACCAGAAGAACAACAACTCTGTGGGCATTTACGAGTTCGCCTCGAAGTTCATCAAGCTGAAGAAGTGAATCCTTTGCTGCATTTTGCATAGGATTTCCTTGATATTGGGCTTACGCCTTGAACTGATCCACGACACACATAAACAAATATGCCTCAAGCAAATAAAAATGGTTTTTGAATTTATTTGTTAACTATAAATGACCATTTTTAAGTTATTCTAAAAACGTGTTGCTGTTTCGAAAATAAGTTTTAATCGCTTTCCTACTTACTTTAACTGCTCTTGGACAATACAAAAGTTTTCCAGATATGTATATCTAAAATATTATTTGTGATCATCGTGCGATTCTCTTAGCCGCTTTCGCTGTAAGAGAAAGTATCCCTCAAACTCTCTCGGTATCGATTTTAATATGCCGGCTACTTTGATTTCAGATTGAGCACGAAGATATATGTAGTTCTCTGGCAATTCTGTTTGCCTCTCTGCGTGCGTTTATATTTGATTTCTCAAGACAATTCAGTGTTTCGCCAGACTGCAAGCGATACGGACCGGATACGGAATTCGAAGCCAATTGCCGGACCCGGATGTCGTAGGAAAAGGCGCGTAATATTTTGTGAATGGAGACCCTTTAAAGCAACTTACGTACACCTGCCAAGTGTTTAGCCAGTGAGTCTCCGGTAATTATTCGGTCTGGTGAGCGAGAGCCGATGGTCAGAAGCGCCTCTGAGTGCATCGTTAAACCTCTGAGTGATTAGATAATGAGGCAGTATTATCTGGACATTTGGGCGACGTAGTTCAACAGCCTGCAGAGGTTCCCACCAATCCGATGCAATAGCCCAACCCAATCCCAGCCCTGACCTTTGCAAAAGTACGTGACATGGAATGCTCATTTTAACAACTTCATCACCCCTGGCTACTTCCCACACTGTTCGTCCATTATGCATGATTCTGGGCTGGCACGCTTCAATCATGCATCTTCTCCAGTTGTCAACTGCAGCACTTGGAAGACGCTACGCTTTCTAAGATGCAGCATTTTGTCTCAATTGACAATGATTGGATTGCGTGCATGCATATAAATTCCGGAAACTTGGACAGTTTTTACATTGAGTGGTGCTTTGTTTAAATCAACAACAAGATCAAACAGTATATCCATCGATCTTAATGTGTAACAAAAAGAAACATGACATCGACTTTAATATCGTCTACATGGATTCTTTAGCAGCAATTCAGCAATTATACTCTACATAGAATTATGTACAAGTTAATTTATTTGATATTTAATGGAGTTTCGTTCGACACGGGGGTTTACTTTTTTAGGAAACAAGTTTTTCTTTAATTTTTTTAAAGTGTATGGTGCACGCATTTCTATTTCTGATATATATTCATATATGTACACTCTCGAAGCCACGTGATCAAAACTAGAATGCCTTATAATTACCTATTGTAATCGCAGGTCAAGTGCCGTAAAATCCGGAATCTTTGGGCTTAAACCCATATTCACTTTAGAATGTCAGCTCCAGCGGCAGCTGCAGCGTCTGCCGTCCTGGACTTCGACGACATCCTAGTCGAGATCGGAGAATTCGGACGTTTTCAGCGGCGGAACTATCTGCTCATATGCCTGCCCGTACTTTTTGCAGCCGCCAACAGCCTGTCGTATGTTTTCACGGCAGGTTCGCCGACCTACCGATGCTACGTGCCCGAGTGCGATAAGGCGGAGGATGCGGAATATGGAGCGGTTTGGGTGTCGATTGCCGTGCCCGGCAGCTGGAGCAAGCGGGGCCAATTTACGCCGTCCACCTGTGAAAGGTTCGTGACGAACAGAAGCCACTTTGCATCCGCATCAGAGTCTGGGAGCTCGTGGCCTTTGGATCAGTGCTCGGCTGCGAATTTCACGGCGGAAACGGAGAGGTGCCATCAGTTTGTGTACGGCAGTTTGGAGCGTACCATTGTGCAGCAGTGGGGGATGCAATGCCAGGAGAATCTCTGGAAGCTGGCCTTCGTGGGCACTATGCACTTTGCCGGCCTGGTTGTGGGAACAGCCCTCTCCGGATACCTTGCCGATCGGTAGGCACCGAGTCCTTACAAATTATGCTTTTGAACAGACTGATAATATGAGCTACCTAATACACACATATTTTAGATATGGACGCAAGCACATTTTCCTGTTCTGCATCGTGTTCATGGCGCTGACCGGAGTGGCGCAGGCGCTATCCTGGGACTACATAAGTTTCCTGGTCTTTGCCTTGTTGAACGCAGTGGGAACTTCCGGTGTTTACCCGCTTGCCTTCATCATCGGAGTGGAAATGGTCGGACCGCGAATGCGTGAAATGTCCTCCATCGTGCTCAACTACTTTTATGCCGTGGGCGAGGCGCTTCTTGGCCTTTCCTTTTTCCTGCCCCACTGGCGACAATTGCAGCTGGCGCTCTCACTGCCGCCGCTCATCTGCGTAGCCTACTTCTGGCTGGTACCGGAATCCGTACGGTGGCTGCTGGCCCGTAATCGGCGGGAGCAAGCGGGTGTCATTATCCGGCGGGCGGCGAAGGTTAACCGGCGAGACATCTCCGTCGAGCTGATGGCCAGCTTCAAGCAGCAGGAGCTGGAAGCGGAAACCGGCAGTGAGGCCGAGGGTGGCCTGGACGTGCAGAAGGATGACAAGATCTGGTTGGCCATCAAGAAGGTGGTGAGCTCTCACATTTTGATGGCCAGATACGCCATTTTGCTGTTTATTTGGGCCGTCAATGCTATCGTCTACTACGGCCTATCGCTCAACGCCACCAGTCTGAGTGGCAACAAGTACCTGAACTTCGCCCTGGTTTGCCTCGTGGAGATCCCCGGTTACAGCCTCGCCTGGGTAGGTTGACACCGCTTTCGTCCGGCTCCTCGACTAATCCCAGCCCTAATCCTCCGCCAGTAGTTGTTCTTACGGAGATTTGGGCGACGTATGGCACTTTCAGGCTCCCTGCTGCTCTGCTCTATCACGTGTGTGGCCAGCGGATTCGTCACTCTAGGTAAGATATGAATCAGGTCACGATCAGTATTTACCTTGCACGTTGAAATCTTTAATCATTAAATACGAAGCTCTAGCCAGTTAGAAGTTGATTTAGCACAATTAGACTGGGTTTCATTTAGTAGATTGTGTGGAATTGCTTTTCATTTTTCACTTTCACCAAGGGTAGTATTATAATAACGATCTAAATCACCATGCAAACACGCTAAGCGCAAGGAGATTGGATTCCCTGCCAGACTGGAATCAAGAGTAGGCATTCGTGGAGTTGTAAGTTCCCTATATTCCGATTCAAGACCGCTTAGCGCTTAAACATACCTACTGTTCATCTGGTAATAATATACACCTTGTTTTCTAGGTGCCAATTGGCTGGTTGTGACGCTCTTCCTTGTCGGAAAACTGGGCATCACCTCCTCCTTTGCAGTCATCTACACATTCACTGCGGAAATGATGCCCACGGTACAAAACTCATTTAGTTGGCTCAACTCAGCAGATTAGTTTATATTTCGTTTGTCCCAGGTCATTAGAAGCGGCGGCGTTGGTGTCATGTCCACATTTGCCCGCTTCGGTGCGATGCTGGCTCCATTTGTGCCTTTATTGGTGAGTTCAGTCCTGAATTCATTGAAACTTCATAATTTGGATTAACTCTTGGCAGGCTTCGTACTATGACCCACTACCTCTGCTTCTTTTCGGGAGCTTATCGCTTGTGGCTGGTCTCCTTTCGCTGCTACTGCCGGAAACCTTCAACCGAAAACTACCGGATACGGCAAGTGGTTTCTCAAAGTATTGGAATCTCAGTGATAAACATTCCCATCTCCACAGGTGGAAGAGGCGATTGCATTGGGGAAATGATTCATTATTATTTGTTGCTGATCAGCAGCCTATATTTTTCTAAAACCGTATGTTGGTGATCTTAAAAAAATACTCGTAATAAAGTGTTTTATACAAAAATATGACTGACCTTAAAGATTGAGCATCGACAACAATACACATGTGGCTCTGGTACATGATTTTGTAATTCAGATACTAACAATGGGTGACTCCGTAACAATTGCCTAAAACTATATTCAATCTCCAAAGAGGCCCTCAAAGAACTGGGGATCACTGACATGGCCAAAGCGATTAAGAAGTTTGTACCGCCTTTTGGGATCGCTGCGCAGGCAGATGGACGAAACGAATCGCAGTCGGGACGAACTTCCCTGCTCCCAGCTGGGCAGCAGATCCTCGGTTTCCACGAGTGTCTCCTGTCGCCGTCCCCAGAAGTCTACGTAGGCTAGCTTGAGCAGATCCTGTTGCTCGTTCACGTAGACGAAGCCCACGAGATTCGTGGACGCGTAGCTGGCGAGTGTGAGGGTGATCAGGCCTGTGACTCCCACGGCTGCGTAGATGGCCAGTGCGTCCGTGCTTAGCTGTCCGGCACTGCCCAGGGCGAAGACAATGGGCGTTCCGGCAGCCGTGAGGACAGCCTGGTACACTTTCAGCTTACTAAGTGCGGCCACGAACCTTATGCTCGACAGACTATAGACGGTTCGCCATTCAACGAATCCGGCGTTTTCGTGGCCCGCACTTTTTCCGGCCGCTTCTGTTGCGAAGCGGCGTCTCTGTGCCGGCTGACATGCAGCTAGGGACGTGTAGCTCCTCCATGGCGATCTAGCAAGACTGACCCGGCTCAGCAGCTTCAGCACTAAAATGATCAATATACGATTTAAATTTATAAACACTACTGGTGGATGCAAAATCAACTTACTTTCATTGATTTGTGTGTGTTTAGGCAAGGTAATTTGATCAAAGTGTTTGGTTTTGGTAAAATTACTTTTCTCGACTGAACATGTATATTTAGGTTAGCACTTTATGTTATAATTATCCGTCTTAATATCATTATTTACTAATATACCTTGCATAATAAACAAATGCATGGCTAAATGTCTATCGATAAGACAGGTGCCAATCGATAAATGAGCACTGCCAGTGCTACCCAGCATCGCGCAGCGAACTGCGGTTACCTTTTGAAAATTGGCGCTTTTTATGGCACACAAGTGAGATATTACGTCAGGACCCAGTGGATAAATATAGCATAGCCAGATGATTTCCCGGCGCGCAGAGAGTGATCAATATATAAGTCACTTGTACTAGGCCTCAGTCGTCGCCCAGTTCTCGCAGCCTTTCAACGCGATCACCCGCCAATTCGATAATCCAACTCGTCCTTTACAATTGCGAAGTATGTGCATGCACATGTCCAAAAACATGGAACTCGGCTGCCAGTTCTGAGTTTCCAAATTTCGTACGGCATCGTTGCAGCAGCATCTAAGATTTTCCAACTACTTGTGTTTATTTGGCTTTCTTTTCGCGGTCAAGACTCAGCCAAAACATTTATTTTTAGATATCTCGCTTGTGCACTGCATTCGGAAATAGTTCTTTTGCACACAAAATGCACTGGTGTGCAATATTGTTCAATATGCAAATTGTTCAAGGTTCAGGAGATAAGAAGGCCTTGATTAAAGGGTCCCAAGCCTTAGCCATTTAAAAGTTTTAGTCGCGGTCGAAATATATTTTTATTAAGTTTCATAGTAATTTTATTTTGTCAAATTTCGTTGATCTTGTCGATGATTTGCACAAATATTCTGAGACCAGTTCAGTTTTCAAAACAAAAAAGAACAAATATAATTTGTCTTTCATGTAAGGCTTAATTAAAACTTCAAATGTAACTGCTTAACTGATCGAATGGAGGCACTTTTTATAAGCGCACCCTAGATTAAAGCAGCTTGAAACAAAGCATTTAAGAAGTGTCCTTCCCAATCGCAGGACATGTCGACGACAGCGCTTGGGGTCAGCGCCCTCTTCATGGTGGGCTGCTGTGCTCTGGCCCAAATCGCTCGGGTGATCTGCCGGCGTCTGGTGACCCGTGAGGGTTTGGTTCCCGTCCTGATCAACGAGGCCATCGCAGCCGCCGAGCTGTGTGCCTGCTGCTTCGAGCTTATTATTGGTGAGTGGAAGGCTGGGAATCGAATGCATTGGGTTACATTGGGTCGTGTTTTGGATCCGAACATTTTCGGGATTCAAATGAATACGCTTGGTGTTTGGTGTGGTTCAGTAAATATTACTCATACGCTACGTATGCCAGATTGAACACTTTAAATTAAATCCTTCCTCCAACTCGTATGTTAATGATAAGAAAAGTCAAATATTTGGAGGAATATAAATAGCAAGAAAGTTTTTGTCAAAGACAACAGTACGTATGAGTAATCAACTCAAAGACCAATACTCAGACTCTAGTTTAGGAATTATAAAGTTTGATTATATTATTTAAAACTGGGGGACTCAAATGAAGAGTTTCGCCTTTAATGCACTCCCCAGTGGCCGATAACTTCGGAGTGTCCATGTACGCCGTCTGCCTGTTCCTGCTGACCATCTGGTGGGGCCGCGTGTGGGGCGACGCCTCCGCCTGCCCCTACACACACATGGAGGACGTGGTGGAGGGTCGCACCAGCTTCAAGGAGATGGCTCTGCGCAGCTGGGCCGAGCTGATGGGCGGCTGCTGTGTGTACCGCGTGGTGCAGGTCTTCTGGTGGCTGGAGCTGGCCGAGACCCATCGTGGACGGGCGTTCGAGGCCTGCAACGCCGACCTACAGGTCAGCCCATACTTGGGGGCGGTCATCGAGGGCGTGGCCACGCTGCTGTGCCGCCTGGCCTCGAAGGCGATCAGCGAGAAGGAGCCACGGTTCGGGAGCTACATCGACTCCTTCATCGGCACCAGCCTGGTCGTGGCAGGTGAGTGGCGTAGCGCTTGTTCGATCCGATCCGCCTGCCCACTGCTGGTCTCCTAAGTAGTTTACGCCTTTAACTATGTTCTGCTTGCAGCTTTCAATTTCTCCGGCGGCTACTTCAATCCCGTCCTGGCCACCGCCCTCAAGTGGGGCTGTCGCGGCCACACCCACATGGAGCACATCATCGTCTACTGGATCGGCGCTTGTGCTGGCGCCGTGCTCTCCATTCCGGTCTTCAAGGTGCCCGCGGTGCGACGCCTTCTGCTCGGCGAGGAGGCGGGCTCCAAGTCGAAGTCGAAGCAGGAGTAAGCCCGAAAGCCCATGTATTTCAAGTATCCGCCGATTTCTAGCGGTAAGGTTTCAGCCTCTCAGTCCTTAGAGGACGATATGAAATGCTATTGTTTTGGTTTGGTTTCAGCTTCTATTTAGTAAGTAGAATTAACTTGTTAATGATTTGCGGAAAGCAATAAAATATATACAAAAAGACATTCAAACTCATTATTGCTGGGCTAGTTTCCAGATTATTAAGCTAATAATTGATAAAGGAGAAGGTTTTTCGGTAGAAAACCTATTTGAGAAGTAACCTTTCGTATCAAAAAAGATCGTAATAATACCCTGCTCCGGATCCGAGTGCTCTCTTTTCAATAAACTTTTCTGAAAACTAGTACACTTGAAAATTTCCTGAAATGGGCATCGTCGACAAATTTCTGTACTTCTTCGAGCTGAAGTACGGAATACTCATAATTGGGTTCGTGGACATCATCCAAAGTATACTCTGCGGGTGCTACTTGCCATGTAAGCCCTGTGTTAGCACGGAGGATGAATGTGGGTGGGATAACCAAGTTGGCTTTCTCTCGCAGGGATAAGACGCAAAGTGGATAAAGATGTGTCGATCCTTACAGAGCCGGCGTATACTATTTATGGGCCATCCCTTCCGAAACGTTCGCAGTTGTACAAGTTTTATGTTGGTGAAGACTTTTACTTCAATAGGTTCGGCTATGCAATGTATATATTCTGCCTGATTGTCCTCGTTCTTCACATTGGCGCCTCCATACTCATCATTGTTTCCGTACTTTCGGTACGGCCATACACCGCCTTTTCCACGTCCCCAACCAACATCCCCCTTTACTCGTTTAGGAGGAGAAAACAATGGCTGCCCCCTACGTTGCCACTGCCCTGATGCGCTTCGTTGTGCTGCTCCTCATCCTAATTTGGATAGTGACCAAGTCGTTCGACTGCACCACCAGTTTTTGGCTGATAGGCCTGAGTCTGTGTGAGTACTCTCAAGGGGGGGCAATCGAAATGGGTCATCAATCTGTCATCATTCATTTTTATCTCTTCAGTTCCAGCTCCCTACTTTTGGCTAACGGTCGTGTCTTGGTATAACCCGCCGACCTCGGAATAAACTTAGCAGTCGGATTGGAGCAGGCGGTGTCGTAATTGTACTGCATCCTTAGGAAAATTATGGGAAAACCAAGCTGTTCAAATTCAAGCTTCAACTGAAACGTACCATATATACATACACATACACGTATACTTAAAGATCTGATGCGATGGCTATACCAACCATGAATAAGTGCTGCTGCCTTCAACTGAGGTGGGGAGCTCTCATTGCCGTATTGGTTGACTTGCTCTTTACAGGCTCAGTCCAGATGTCGGATAAAGGTAAGTTTGAAAATTCCAAAGGTTAAAGAAAGAAAGAAAGAAATCGCCACAAATGGTCGAATCTTGCAGGAAGTGATATTTTGGGAATCTTCTGGTACCTTGGCATACTGGTTCATGTAGTTCACATAGTCTCTATCATTTTGGTTTTGGTTTCTCTTTGTGTGGTAAGTAGTAACTGGCACACATGACTACACATGACGAGCCTCAGGAGCATTCAAATGAATTTTCAGCCAAACAAAAAGCTTGTCATCCCTTATCTGATAACTGCAATAATTTGCTTCATAGTGGATATCATATATCTTATATTATTGTGCATAAAAGCGGACGAACTGAATATCTTAGCGCTGGCTATCAACGTAATTATCAAAAGTAAGTTGTTTCATGTACTCGTATTTGAAATACGACATCTTACATGTGTTAGACAAATACAGAAGATGGCTTTGGTTTTTCTTTAGACTATGCATATGATACCTAATAAATTCAACCTAACACTCTTCTTACCGCTACCCACAGTTTTAACAATCTACTTGTGGTTCATTGTCTACTCATGGTACAAGAAGCTTGAAGGCTCACAAGATTCATAGATCACTCAGGCATCTAACTCAGCAATATACATACGAAAATCCCAAGACCCTAATAGAAAACAATTTAACTATTAACACGATTAAGACGATATTGGAATGAAGTGTACCATTAGAAAGTGCTGCTGCTGTGAGCTGAGATGGGGAGCCTTGACTATCGCCCTTATAGACATGATTGTGGTTGCGGCAGTTGTTTTGGAAACTAAGTGTAGGTGATGTTGTGTGATCGGAAACGGTTTGGATATGTGTGGATAATGTGTTCCACAGATTTGGCCTATTATGAAGACTGGTGTATGGATCATAACAATGAGGTTCTTGAAAGCAGCTACAACACTTTAGCCTACTATATTTGGATTATCACACTTTTCGTCCACTTTGCCCACTTAATGTCCTGTGTTTTGGTCATTGCCTCGGTTTGGGTGGTAAGTATTCATTTTAATTAGCAGCAATCGATTCCAGAGAGACTCTTCTTCCCCAGCAAACCGAAAAACTGCCTCTTGCCTATCTAATTACTGGTGCAATTCGCATTATTTATGACTTCATATTTTTTATTTATGTTTGCGTCGCGATTGGTGCTGTGATTTTGACCTTGTTCCTCATTGTCGGTGGATTCGGTAAAGTTGATAACCTGACTTTTGTTAACTGGCCAGAAATAATAATATTGCTTAAAACATTGCTATTAATTTGCATTTAAACCCCACAGGTGTTGCCATCTACTTTTGGGTCGTTGCCTACTCGTGGTTCAAGATGATCAGAAGCGCAACAGGCTGAAACGAAAGCACCTGACTTAATCGCACCAGGCTGGACATTAAATATAAATAAATTCGAAGTAAACAATTGAAATTGATTACAAATGTATTTCAAATTGGTTCGTCGGCAGCACCAGTGTGTAATTCCATAGGTGTTGGTTTTCGTCGGCGACCCCGCCGTTTCACTCGTAAAATAACCTCGTCCTTTATCTGTTCGTACTGGTAATCTGTGTGGCCCAGAGAGCAGCGTTTGGTCACAGTTGAGCTCTCGTCATGCAGGCTAGCTCCCAAAGTTTCGTCGATGGTGACATCCAAGCTGGGGGCTTCCAGATGCGGCGCACTGTCCATGTTGACTTTTCTCTTTTTCAGCGGGGTTTTCTCTGTGGCCTGCTTCTTTGGTGTTGCCATTGGTGACACAGTCTTCGATTTCGTTTGGGATTTTATGGGACCGCGCTGGCTTGGAGACTGGGTGAGAATCGTGATAAGGCTTTGCTTTGGCGTCTGCGGAGCTCTATTCGACGTTGAGGTCACTACAGTTTCGTCCGGTGACTGCTGGTGCAATTCCTCCAGTGCCATCTCAATGGCGTCTTCTGCGATCCGCATATTGGGATAGGTGGGATCTGCAACCCTCGCCGCATCCTGCTCGTTCGTCAGTATGTCCATCGCAGCTTCCAGAATAACCTCGTCATGTTCATCGCTGTGATCAACTTTTGTTGAATCGGGCTTGGCGTATAAAACAGTAGCAGACTTAATGGGAGTTTCGTCCGCGGAGCTAAGAGGAGTTGGATCTTTCAACTCTGCACAACAAATGTTTTTGTCTTGTGTGGCTAGATTCTGCTGATTTGACGCGGAATTTGTGAAGGCCGTTGGCGGCTCGCCCTGTTTGTCGACCTTAACAGCAAAGTGGTCGATATTCGCCATCTTTGGCAACCGAATATCCTCGATAATCCTTACTCCCATGTCAGACTTGACAACGCAGCTTACTTCATCCGTCGGTTCTTTGTTCTCTTTTCTTGAGCCCGCTTTCTCATTCTCATCATGCTGAGAACACACATCAGTTAGAGGCGTCAGATTCTTTGATAAGGCTACATCGACATTTCTCTCTTCGTTTTTAGCCGTTTCCACAACAGTTTCAACTGCAAATGGCTCTTTTTTGTCTAACTTTGCCAGTGGCTCTTTAACTTCTCTTGCATCCTTAAGTTCGTCCAGGTGTTGGGCATCTGCTGGACAATCTTCTGCTGAAATGTTTTTACATTTTTCAACTATTACAACTCTTTGATTCGACGTCTTTTTTAATAGTTCGTGACCAGAGTCTTTTGTATGATTCGATAACTCTTTTACAGGATTTTTTTCTCGTTTATCCAACCCGATTTCGTTTTTACAAAAATCCTCAGATTCTGGGTTAATTAAGTTTAAACCCGGAATAATAACATGTTTTGGAATACAAGCTTCAGAAGTTAAACCAACTGTCGTTTGAGCAATATCATTCTTTAGTACCTTTGGTTCGCTTGAGGGATTTGCATTGGTTTCTAAGGCAGCATCTATTCGCTTAGAAACGTCTTTCCTAGACGGTTGGGACTCATTTATCAGTTTGGTGGACACGTGGATCGGGCTCTTGCTGCGTTGGTCATTTGCTTCATCGCTAGTAAGTGTGGTGATGGCTTTGGTTTTTTCTCGTGGCAAATGTATCTTGCTAAAAAAAAATCAGATGGTGCTATCAACAAATGTAAATGATGTCCCTTTGCTTTACTGACCTGGGCGATATGGAATGGCTTCGGCGTTTGGCGTGCCGGAAACTGCTTTCTTGGCTCTTGGGTTGATCTCGGCGGGAACTATGTTTTGGACTCCGACTGCGGCTATGGTGTCGATCTCTAGATCTGTGTCTATTTTCTAGACGACGAGTCTGTGTAGTAGATTTTCGATCGGTGGTCTTAGAATTTTCCGGCCTGAGAGGCTTGCTTCTTTGCTCCGATTTCTTGGCGTCTTCTCTTGTGCTAGATTTAGTAGCATCATCCTTTGAGGACGACTTCTTGCCATTATCTTTAAAGGCTGGCTTCTTATTATCATCCTTAGACATCGTCCCCCTTTTAACATCTTTTAAGACAACTTTCTTAGCGACATCTTCTGTGGTTATCATCTTCCTAGCATCATCTTTAACAGCGAACTTTTTAGCGCCGTCTTTTTCAGCTGTTTTGAACGGATTTCTATCCGTTTCTATATCCCTCTTGGCAACGATTGGTTTCGGTTGAAATTCTTTCGGACGCTTACTCTCGGGTTCCTTTACCCCTGGCACTTCAAACGCTCTCGCTCGTTTTCGCCGGAAGCATACATCGTCTTTTCTGTGGATAAATACGTTGTTAGTTAGGAAGCAGGGGAGTTGGAAATTCATACTAACTCGTTTCGCAGCTCGGAAATCAGTGTCTCTTTTCTCTTAACCTCCGCCTTGGCTGTGTCCAGTAGATTCTGCAGATTAACCTCCATGGTTTTTATCTTCTTTCCGAGTGCCTTATTTTCGGCCTTTAGCGCATCAATTTCGGTCAGCGCCTTTTCGTATTTGGCTTCCCATTCTTGCAGCTCCTTGGTTTTCTGCAAGATAGTAGTTCAGTAATCGAACTCCGCTCGAATACCTCCAACTGCAAAACTTACACGATCTTCGGCCTTCTGGAAGTCGTCCAAATCATCGTAGATGTCCAGTTCAAGAGATTTGTCAATTTCCTCGGGTTTTGCTGAACCTGCAGGCTCCATCTCGTACAAATCGTCGTAGATATCCAAATCCATAGATTTATTCTTATCGCTTGACTTCATCACGCCCACGCCCTGGTCTTCCAGATCCATCAAATCCTCCAATGCTTCGGGTAGCCCTTGTTCCTCTCTGGATTTTGTGCTCCCCTCCCCGATCGCCTCCTTTTTTTCTTCGCTTTCCTTCAAACGAGGATTTTTACAATTAACAATGATTAATAGAGTTACAGTTGTTTAATAGTTATTTTAAAGTTTACCTGATCAGCCATTAATTAAACAAATTTCGAAACAAAAGAACTCCAAAGGTGTTGAATTACCTTTCAGAAATACAAAATAGCCTCTAAAGTTTAATGGTCCGTTTCTTGTCCACTTCCTCGCAAATTGCATGCGATTTGATAGCCCGGTGGGTATTTGTATTAATGAAATATTAACTATTCTTATTATTCTAATAAATATTGTAAAAACATTCCGTGTTGCCGCCAATCGATAGCAGCAGATGCGGCTGCCTATCGGAAATAACAGCTGACCGCCCACGAACGATAGGTAATCATGAGAGCCGATAGCTGGCTGGAAAAATTTGGCGCCAAAACAAATAATTGATAAATTTAATAATTCCTTTCAAGTTCTCAATTTAGACGCTTTGCTAAATGTTATTGAACACTTACGAGTTTTCCCATTATTATAATTTTAAAAACAATCTAGTTCACATCTCCTAATACTCTACTTTCTATTTCGTTCAAAATAAATAAATAAATACATAAATACCTAGAAACACTACATAATGGCAGACATTCCAGAAAAAAGTTCTTACTACAAGAGGGAAAGAAGGAAGTTCGCCTTGATCACTTACCTACTAACCGCGATATTCTTGATCGTAGCGCTGTTGCAATGGGCCCTTTTCCGCTTTGTGTACGTATGTATGTATTTTCAAAATCCGTTTTATACTCATCCCACTTTTTTTGAACAATCAGTAACTTTTTAAATGTATTTTTTACTTCATACTATTGGGTGAGCTGCTTGTTTTTTGGAATGGGTCTGGTACTCCTCGTTGTTTTCATATTCTTTGAGGTACTGCGCTTTAATAAAATGGTAAATTGGTTGTTTGCAGTCCTAATCGTAAGTCTACAACGTGATTTGCAGCCTGGGTGCCAAAATGAACTTATTCTTCCCAGTTTGAATGCATTGTACTGGGAATCGCACCGCTGGTTGTCCGCCACTATAAGTATCAGTTCCTCCTTAGCTTCCTCATATGGACCGTAGCCTTGGCACTCTTTATTGTCTGCGGTTCCTTCCTTCCGGTAAGAAGTGTCCCTAATCGTTTTTATCGTATTATTATGTAGAGTTTCGGACAATTTATTGATCATTTTATTTAAGCATCAAGCTGTAGTTCTTTATAGTATCCCAACCAAATTCAAGGCATTTTGTGCCAATCTTTTATTGTTATCCCCTTAGCTTGATCTTACTTTGGATGTGGTGGTGCTATTTGTGCTCGCAGTGGTTTCTATTATCGGCGCCATATACTTTGTGATGCTTTACATCGTGGCTAATGTCGCATACTCGTTTGTCATCGCCCGGTGCTTTATCGTGATCAGCATATTGATGGTTAGTAACACATATATCAGATGTTGAATTAGTTTTTGCTATTAATTTTCGCACGTGCAGTTCGTCATGTATCACGCGCAGATTATAAACGGTGGAAGGTTTGCAGAGATGCGCACGAAGGACTACTTCCTGGCAGCAATCATACTATTCCTCGATTTCCTGCTCCTCTACCTCTTCTCCTTCCAAATGGCTCCAAAATGGTCGGATCTCTGCGACCGCGAACGTTCAAAAAACTGGGTGCTGTTTAGAGAAACTACGACTTCGTATCCCCCAAAATGGTGGTATACGAGGACCTCGTCAACGGAGGGTATGATATCGAGTTAATATTATTATAATTAATATTATCCGAGCGAGATAATTCAATTTAAAAAAACCATATCACTAGTTCAAAACTAGATTTCTTTATTTTCTCAAATCTATACTTATTATTTTTAACTTTAATGTAAACTTCTTAAATATTTTGGTTATATAGGACCCTTTATAGGAAATATCAACAATAATAACAATTAAAACTGATAATAAATTATAATTTATATTTTGCTCCATTTACCCTAAAGATTAAGGTACCACCCCCTAAGTCGTTAGCCAACACTGCCGCCCATTTGGCGCCAAACACAGCAGTCAGCTGATTTCATTTCGCGTTCCTACCGGTGAAGAAACTTTAATTGGCACAGAGCTGACCTAAACAAATAAATAAATAAGCGGAACCCGGCGACTTTAAGACACCACGACATCGGGCCGCAGTCAGTGTAAAGCCTGCGATGGATCCCACCATTTCAGTGTCTAAGGTGATTGGCTTCGGCTTCCAAACTGAACATTGAGGTTTAACTCTTATTGTTTTGTTTGCAGGGTTGTTTTGTCTACAAAAATGGCGCTACGAGAGCCGGGAAAAAAGCAGCCGGCAAGCGGAAGCGTCCTGCCGCGGAATCCAGTAGCCTACTGGGTCAGGAGGTAGTGCAGCAGCCCTTCTATAAGGAATACCGCAACGCCTGGAACCAGGTAAACGATCACATCGCTGATCTGCAGCACCGCAGCTATGCCCGCACTCTGGAGCAACTGGTGGACTTTGTGGTGGGGCAGGCAGAGCGCGCCACCCCGGACGAGGTGCTGCCCACCGCCGCCTTGTTAACGGGCATTAATCAGCCGGATCATCTCAGCCAGTTCACGGCACTTACACAGCGACTCCATGCTCAACGTGCTGCAATGGTCTGTGTGCTGCAGTCGAGAGATTGCGCCACTCTGAAGGCTGCCGTGGAGTCATTGGTTTTTGGGCTTGTAGAAGATGATGCGGAAGTTGAGCAGATGGATGACGCGGACGAGGATGGCGCCGAACGGGATCGCAAGCGGCTACGTCGCTCGCAGTGCACCATGAAGCAGCTTAAGTCCTGGTACTCGAACAACTTTGACTCGGAACGGAAGCGTCGCCAGCTGGTCGTTATCCTTCCCGACTTTGAGTGCTTCAACGTAGGCGTGCTGCAGGATCTCATCCTCATTCTGAGCGCCCACTGCGGCTCACTTCCATTTGTCCTTGTCCTGGGAGTGGCCACGGCCATGACAGCAGTGCACGGAACACTTCCCTACCACGTGAGCAGCAAGATTCGTCTAAGGGTTTTCCAGACTCAAGCTGCTCCAACGGGTCTCAATGAGGTAATCTCCACTTTATCTTACCAGTGCGGGCTTATTTATGTGGTAATCGATTTCTTAACCCCTTTTAGGTGCTAGATAAAGTTCTGCTATCGCCCAAGTACGCTTTCCACCTCTCCGGAAAAACATTCAAGTTCCTGACCCACATCTTCTTATACTACGATTTCTCAATCCACGGTTTTATTCAGGGCTTCAAGTACTGCCTGATGGAACACTTTTTTGGTGGAAATGCCTTTGCGCTTTGCACGGACTACAGCAAAGCCTTGGGACGCATAAAGCAGCTGTCCCACGAGGATATGGAGACTATCAGAAGGCTCCCATCGTTTCGTCCGTACGTCGAGCAGATCAATGATTGTAAACGCATAATAGCCGTGCTCACAGACGATGAATACCTGAAGAAGAAACTGCCGCAGCTGCTGCGCGACTGCCTGCTCCACTTCCTGCTCTTTCGCTGCTCCCTGGAGTTTATTACAGAGCTTGTAGGGGATCTGCCGCGCTGCCCTCTAGGAAAGCTGCGCCGTGAATTGTACGTTAACTGTCTCAACCGAGCTATCATTTCGTCACCAGAGTACAAGGAGTGTCAGCAGATGCTTAGCTTTCTGTCCAAGGACGAATTTGTCGCTAAGGTAAACCGATCCTTGGAAAGGACTGAGCAGTTCCTAGTTGAGGAAATTGCTACACTGGAATTGGGCGAGGCCTGCACTGCTGTGCTGAGACCTAAGCTAGAAGCTATACGCCTTTCAGTGGACGAAGTGGTCAAGGCCACTATGGCGACAGAAACGGCGACATCGCCCAACGAAACCCGCCAGCCAACAGACCATCTGACTCCGGTGGCCTCACGTCAGGAACTGAAAGATCAGCTTTTACAGCGCAGTAAAGAGGACAAGCGGCATCAGCTGAATACGCCCGTCACCCAGTTCGCACGGGCTCTGCAGAAGACTCTGCAGCTTATCGAAACAACGATTGTCCAGGCACATCTTCGTCCGCTGCAGGATGCACCACCTATTCACGAACTTTTTGTGTTCACTGACATTGCTACCGTGCGGCGAAACATAATTGGAGCACCGCGTGCTGCACTGCACACCGCCCTGAATAATCCACATTTCTACATGCAGTGTAAGTGCTGCGAGCTGCAAGAGCAGTCACTGCTGGTTGGCACACTGCCCGATCTCTCCGTGGTTTACAAGCTGCACCTGGAGTGCGGTCGCATGATCAACCTTTTCGATTGGCTGCAGGCCTTTCGATCAGTTGTGAGTGGCAGCGACAACGATGATGTGGCCCAGGAGCAAATCGATCCCCGGATCCAGTGAGTACAAAATTAGATTCCTATCCGTATACCATAAGTTCCTTTTGATGTTTCCACCAACCAGAGCCCGATTCACGCGTGCCGTAGCCGAGTTGCAGTTCCTGGGGTACATCAAGATGTCGAAGCGCAAGACGGATCATGCCACCCGATTAACCTGGTAGCTCGGGATATGAACAACCAAAATCCCTTAGCGAATATTAATTTTCTATTTATTTATATTGGGGCAAATTTCATGTGTGGGACGTTATAAATAAATAAAACATCAATCGATTTGTCTACTCTGTTCGAAATGCATTAACTTTGTTTGCGATTGAAGCGCGTTCTTGTATTTTTAAGTAAAGCTCAGCAGCTGGCAAGGCAAGCGTGCTAAATATCAATTACCAGTGATCCCGACTAGCGGTTGCTGTTCCCTGTTCACATCAGTTTCAAAGTCTCAATGGCGGCGGCGATGCGTTCGATCTCTGCCCGCGATTCGGAAAGCTTCGTCTCGTTGGCTTCCTGCACCTCGGCGGGAACCTTAGTTGCGTAGTCGGCGGCTTGGATGGCCTGAGTCAGCTTGCCCACCGTCTGCACCAGCTGGTCGCTCTTCTTCTGCAGCTTGGCGATCTCCTTGTCCGCCTCCACGAGCCCTTTGAGCAGCAGATGCACCTCGCACTGGCCCGTCACGGTCAGGATCGCACAGCCCTGTGGTGCGGGGCTGTCGAAGACCACCTTGGAGCAGTAGGAGATTGTGGCCAGGTCGCTGGCGTAGCGTTTGAGTATTTCACTGGGCACCGAATCTGTGCACACTATATACACCTCGGTTTTAACCTTGTTGGGCAGATTATAGTCGGAACGGGCAGAGCGGATAATTCGCGCCGCCTTCTGCACAAATTCGACGTCCGACTCTATTTTTGTGCTGCGCCAAGATGTATTGCCTGTATTGTAAGGAAATTAGAACAATTTCAATTGCGTCGACATCAAATGGGACTTACTGGGATAGCTAGCCACGCAAATGCTAGGCGCAGGATTTGCCCTTGGAAGCCGCTGGTACAGTTCCTCCGTGATGAACGGCATGAACGGAGAGAGCAGGCGCAGACCATAATCTAGACATACGTAGAGCGTGCGCCTGGCGGCGGCCTGCTGCTCCTCGCTGCCGCTCTGGAAGATCGGCTTGAGGCACTCTAAGTACACGTCGCACAGATCATAGAGCCAGAATGCGTAGCAGGCGCTGGTCGCTGCAGCAAAGTCGTAGGACTCAAAGCCGGTGTTGCAAGCTTCAATGGCCGCTGCCAAGCGTGACAGGATCCAGGCGTCCATTTGATTGATCGCTTCAGAGGCACTCAGCTCCGTGTCAAACTTGTCAGATCCGGTGAAGTACAGCAGGGCGAACTTGGTGGCGTTCCACAGCTTGTTGCAGAAGAATCGATATCCGAGGACGCGGTTAATGTCCAGGTTGATGTCGCGCGCCTGCGTGATGTAGGCGCACAGCGCGAATCGAAGGGCATCCGAGCCGCACTCAGGGATCCCCTGCGGGTAATCCTGTTTCTGTCCAGCCTTAGCCTTTTCGATCTCCCGAGGATCCAGGTTGGAGCCCACAAGTTGAGCATGGAGCCCCTCGAGCGTAATGCCACGAATAACATCCATAGGATCGATAACATTTCCCAATGACTTGGACATTTTGCGTCCATGCGCATCCCTCACCATGGGGTGAAGGTAGACCTCCTTAAACGGCAGCTTGCCCAGCAGCTTCTGTCCAAAGAATACCATGCGAGCCACCCAGAAGAAGAGAATGTCGTGACCCGTCTCCAGAAGCGATGTGGGATAAAACGTCTTCAGATCCTTAGTTTGATCTGGCCACCCAAACACGGAGAAGGGAAAGATACCCGAACTAAACCACGTGTCCAGGACATCTTCGTCTTGTTTCAGAACTATCTTGCTGGCGTCCACTCCGAATCGTTCGGCTGCCTTGGTCAGGGCCTCCGCCTCGCTGCGCGCGACAATCCAGTACTGCTCGTCGTCGTTCTAAGAAGGAACATAATAAGATAATTGTAGTAGCTCTAATTCAAAAGAGTTGTCTATAATTTAGGAAATTTTGTTTTGACTTTTACGCACCACTGTTCCATGAGCAGACTAAGAGTTCCAATGTAATATATTACCCACATAAATTGTTATTATCCACAAAAGATTTACTCACCGATCCGGTTTGGAGTGAAGGGTCGGTGAAGCTGACATGGTATGCTGGAATCCGGTGACCCCACCACAGCTGCCTCGACACGCACCAGTCACGAATACCGTCCATCCAGTGGTACCACGTCTTAGTGTGGTGTTCCGGTATGATCTTCAGTTCGCCGGAGCGCACTGCCTCAGTAGCAGAGGCGGCCATGTCCGAGCAGCTAACATACCACTGCGGCTTAATCAGTGGCTCCACAACGTCCTTGGAGCGACTGCAGATGGGCACCACCATCGGGTTGTTCAGTGTCTCGCGGTATAGATTCAGGGCCTTAAGCTTCTCCAGGATTTTCTTGCGGCACTCGAATCGCTTCATTCCAGTGAACTCACCGTAGTCGCCAATGATGTAGCCGTCGTCGTTGAAGATTGTAATGAAGGGCAAATTGCAGCGCTTGCCCACCTCGTAATCGTTGGGGTCATGGGCCGGGGTGATCTTCACAGCACCTGTACCGAAAGCCATATCCACGAACTCGTCACAGACGATTGGGAGGCGGCGCGTGGAAAACGGATGGACTACGAATTTGCCATGCAGGTGCTTGTACCGATCGTCTTGGGGATGCACAGCCACAGCGGTATCGCCCAGCATTGTTTCGATACGAGTGGTGGCTACAATGATCTCCTCCTCACTGCCTTCCACCTTGTAGGCGAACTTTATCAGAACACCGAACTCCACCTTGTCCTCGTATCCGGGAATGGAGAGGAATGTGCGACCGGGAATCTCCACCTTGTCCACCTCAATGTCTGATATAGCCGATCGCAGTGTGCACGACCAATTTACCAGTCGGGAGCTACGATAGATGCTGCCCTCCTCGTGCAATCGGACGAAAGCCTCGGTGACGGCGCGGCAGAGCATGGGGTCCATGGTGAAGGCCACTCGAGTCCAGTCGTAGGAGGAGCCCAGGGACTTCAGCTGCTCATAGATGCGACCGCCCTTTTCCCGGCGCCAGTCCCAGATGCGCTCAATGAACTTTTCGCGACCGAGGTCGTGCCGCGATAGCTTCTCGTCGCGCCACAAGAGCTTCTCCACAACCACCTGGGTGGCGATGCCGGCGTGGTCGCAACCAGGCACCCACAGAGTGGTTCGTCCCTTCATGCGGTGGTACCGCGTGATGGCGTCCTCGATGGCGTTGGTCAAGGCGTGGCCCAAATGCAGGGAACCAGTCACGTTTGGTGGTGGAATGATCATCACAAACTTTCCATTGGGATTGGGGGCATCTATCGATGCACGCTAAAAGATCAAGCAGGATTAGAAACGACAATTTTAACCAAGACATGGACAAACTCACTCCGTATTCGGGCGTGAAGAAGCCCTCCTTCTCCCACCAGCTGTACCACTGTGCCTCCACGAACCGCGGACTGTATGCATCGGGCAAGGCTCCACTCAGATCCTTCTTCTCTCCGGGCGCTGTTTGGGCCGTGTAGATGGCAGCCTCTTTCACCTCCTTGGTGCGCTTCTGCAAGGGAAGGGAATTCGAGCATTACATATAAGTGGCACTCGCTTTCACCAGTAACAATGGGCAGCAATTACTGCTTCTCACTTGGCCACATAACCTCGATTTGAGGCCTCAAATTGGGAGGCACTTTCGGAATGGATATTTCACTAACCTCGGGCTTCTCCTTTTTGTCGCCCGCCGCTGGAGCAGCTGCGGCCTTCTTATCCAGCTTCGCCTGTAGCTTGGCCAGCTTCTCCGCCTTCAGACGCTCCTTCTCCAGTTGCTTGGCCGTCTTGGGAGGATCACCCCCGGCTCCGGCTGGTGCGTTGGCATCGTTTTGTTGTTCAGCCTCAGGCATTTCTCAAGTGATCTCAGGAGTAAATCTGTATAGTGCAACCGTTGGTCTAGTGATGAAATGGACGGAGTGTACATTACTCACATGCAGTTATACTGGAGTCGCAGAAAAACAGATGAAAACGTGTGCAGTTTGTGACCAGGGTTGCCAGCAGCTGCCTATATTTTGAATTATGTTTGACAAAAAACTATACAATTAATATAATTATTTATTAAAATTGGAGTGTTATTTACTATTTGTTATGAGAGCTTGTTGAAATATTTATCAACAATTCATTTTTAATATTTATGTGTTTTTTTAATGACAATATTAATATATCATTCTTTAAAATATGGCATTCATTCAAAAATTATGGTCAATACTAAAAATTCAATGTAAATATATTAGATATATTTTTTATTTTTTAGATAACCTGTTATGACTTTGTTACAAGCTTTCGCTAAATTCAGTTTGGCAGCACTGTCGGATTTCGATAGACCTATTCAAGAATTAGATTGTGTTATCGCCACAATCTGGTCACACTTGCAGTCGTGTTTTTGGTGTTTTTGTACGGCAAGAATTTTGCGAAAAATAAATACATAAGCTAGTGTAATTAGTGTTGTTCTTTTGTGAAATGTAAAGTGAACACAGACACCATAGATCAGGCCAGAGTTCGGTGGATATATTGTACACATTGTACCACCCAATAAAATGACAAATTACTGGGTTTAGTGTAAGTGTTCCCATTCGAGTGTGTGTCCATTGGACTGCGGAGGAAGCGTCTGATAAGCAGCCATCTTCTTATAAGAATGGCAAGGAAATCCCTGCCAAATATATATAAATCGTAAAAACTATTGCCGTGCAGCAAGGCCAGGGCGTTCTGGCCGTCCACGAGATCGAGAAACATTAGATTTAGCAACACCACAACAACAACACACCCAGACATGTGCATCGCGCAGCTAATCTATTGTAAATAAACTGCGTCTGCGTCCATTGTGAACGAGCACCTTTTCTCGGTCACGTACGCCGATTCCGATTCCTCGATTCACGATTCCCCGATTCCGTTGCAACCAGCACGGCGTTTTGCAGGGAATTCGCGAAAAACCAGGTGCCCCACATCCTCCAGAGACCCAGCCGCCTCAGAGCTGCCACACGCAGGAACTGGAGGAGTGCGAGAGGAGGAGAGCGGCATCTGCGGCATAACCATCGGGTGAGTTTCCCAGCCGAAAGTGCACTGCATCCCAATTGGCGATTCGCAGCAGCGAGTCCGCCGTGCAAAATCGATTTTTCAATTCACCCACTGGGGCTGCCTCCCTACCACCCACTGCGTACCGTCCACTTTTTACTGGAATGCTTGGACGCGAATTAATTCCATTAACTTGGGTTATTCGCCAGTTCGGTGTGGTTCCTTTTCCGATGACTGTGATGCACAGTCGGGGTTGTGTTTCTAGGGTTTTCTACACATTGTTTCGGTTTAAATTCAATTTATATTACATTTATATTTTTTGTTTAATACTTAACACACATTTTTTTACATTCAATTTCATAGAAATAGTTCTTTAAATCCAAACAGGATTACTGAAGTGCAACCGATTGAAAATAAATTACATATTTTTGCCATCACTAAAAAGGAAGCAAAAAGCTCTTACATTTTTACATACATACTGTCTGTTTTATACAAAAAATTAGGCTAGCATAGTTGCATTTAAAATTTAGAACTCTATTGACGATGTGTCATACGCCTTTTACTAGTGTTGTCCAAAATATTCTGGGATAGTTTTCCGATTCATTAAAAATTGTAGGAACAAAAATGGAATTTCACAGGGTAAGAAGGACTGTGATTAATTAATGAAGCTGTAATTACTTTCCTATTAGTATTTCATTCATTTTCCGATCGTAGCTCAGAAAGTGATGAAACACAACGAAGTATAATATTTGTAGTATTTATTTGATAAAGTATTAAGCAGTTAACTTAAAATGATCTCTATTTAATTCCCGATTATTTCTATGGGAGCTATACAATTAGTTCTGCGGTTTCTATTTCGATATATGTGTTATTATATGCTACTTGCAATAGAAAGAAGGTCGTCTGGAAAGATTCAAGATATTATTCTCTGCGCTTCAAACTTGTAAAACTTTGGAGTACCCTCTGAAAGTAACCTTCTTATCAATGCACTGGAGCACATTTTACAATGCGAATAGCTAGATCGAACTGAAATGAGAAGGCTTAATGCATTCTTGAGCTGCCTTTGTAGTCTTTATTTAGAAAGCAGCTGCGGTTTTATAGAACCTTGCCCGCCGTTCAATGACTTCTTCTAAGCAAACAAAGGTAAACAAATGTTTGACAAGCCTTTGACGTGCCCACAGGATAACGAAATCAACTCTTCTGGAGGCAGCAACTGACCTGCGACAAAAGGGACTGGCAAGAAGGAACATCTGCCGTCCTGTCTGGCTCAGTTTTTACCTGCCTCATCCAGCTAAAAGGACTAGGTTCAATGTACGCCTGCGCAAACATCGTGGCAAAATGCAGCTGCCACTGAAACAGGACAGACTTTAAACCGACGGGGAAGTCGTGATTTTTTTTAGCGACATTTAGCACTTCCTTTTCGACGACAGTCGCAGCCGGAAGTCTCGAATTGTGTAACAGTTCTGACTGGCTCTTTTCACCAGCACTCGTTCCTTGTAAATTGAATGTAATCGCCTTCGATCGCATTCGTGTCCTTTCGCCGCTCACATACCGGTTTCGATACCCAGTCCGCCAGTTGTTCAGAACGCAACTCGAAACTCTTCCCAGTTGGGGCACTCATCGTTCCTCTGTTCCTGTGCTACCATATCCCTAGCCCCATTCCCATGCCCATCCCTATCCCTACGGGTTTCGGTGTCCAGTTACAGCTGGGAGAGTTCATTTTTCGGAAAGCTGTTTGGACTGCGTTTGCCGCAGGTTTTTTATGCTGGCTCATGAGGCATCCTGTGGGGTCGGGCAGCTGATGCCGATCCAAATGCTGATGCTGGAGAAGCAGCTGGGCGTGGAGCCAGCATATCAGCTTTGCTTACCAGCTTCATCGGCTTGGAGTTTGAAAAATAAGAAAAATATTTACAGAGCAGTTATTGAGTTATGAACTATTACATTTGGTATACTTAATACCAAACCTAATATGTAGGTTTAAAAAGTATTTATGACGCTCTCGTATTTTAGGTTTGGCTAAAATTTTGACCAAACAAATTCATTCATTCAAAAGTACGGCTGTTAGGATTGATTTATTACATTTACCCCGAAAAAGGTACTTTTCTTTGTGTTTAATGGTGTTACCGCAAAAAACATGTAACTGACTTGCAACTGCGGCAGGACAATGGATGTCATTCATCAAAAACGAGTTGGAATCGCCCTATATTTCGTGTTTAATTAGCTTTTCGTGGTCCCTGCTCGCAAAAAGAGCGCATTACAGTGCTGAAGAACTGAAAATATATGGCAGAGCTAGATAGCTAGATAGTTGGGGGCCCCTTTGTGCAGCTGGCAGATGTCCTTTGGTTCGTGGCACATGCCAAGGCGAGGATCGATGAACGATGAGCAGGGCAAAACGGGCCAGATGTTAACGACCGCTCCGTTTCTGTTCCGTCCGTGAAGTAATCAATGCAACAGCAGGCCAGCTCGTTCTCGATCCCTTCGGAGCCATCGTCCCTTCAGCTCGGTTCTGCTCAATGCCTCAATAGCTCAGTGCCGGCTGCAATTCGTTGGACTGCCTGCCCACGAGCGACCATTGCATTTTCCGTTGCCGACATCGACAGACATCTGTCGGTTCCAAGAGGGCCAGTCTGCTGCTGTGCCGCTGTGCCACCCAGCCAGCCAGCCAGCCAGCTGTCCTGAACGAGCGAGCTGTTCGAATTAAGGACTCGGCGTGCAGGTGATGCAGTATGCTTCGCCTGGAGCACACTTTCCTTGCAGAGTGCCCGGTTTCCCCTTATGCTTGTGGGTGGAGAAGGGGTGCAGGGTGCAGGGGTTGTGTGGAGCGGAATGCGGGACACTGCCTATGGGGGATGGCCAAAAATCAGCTGTTTGGCGCAATGTTTATAAACAAAAAGCGAAACTGTGACAGTGACAGTGGCAGCGGCAGTAACCCTTAGACACGTCTGGGCATATTTTTGGAATCACCACCAGGGCAAGAGCCCGAGCCAGAGTCGCAGCCAGAGCCAGAGCCAGAGCAACCACCGACCTACTTTGGCGCACTTGCTCTGGGCCACATGGCGCATGGGGTGGTTCCGCTCACACGCACGCACCACATCGAACCGCACGGCCTTCTCGTAGGTGCAAGGACGTTGGGAAAACCCCCCAAAATGTAAACAAACGCAAGCAACCCCAGCAGAGACACCGGCACCGACCGTATCCGCTCTTGCTCTTGGTCATGTGCCTCTGAACCCACCACCTACGGAACGGATACGGTTACGGCTGATATGGATTCGGTGGCGTGTGCCGGCATGTCATCCATCCACACAACGTCTTCGACGTCACATTTAGGGGTTTTCCCAACCAAAAAAAAAAAAAAACCCCAAACCAAACCGAACCAATTGAGACCAAAACAGAGCGAATCCGTGGTGGTCGGTGGTAGTTAAGGCAGAGCAAGGAGCATCCGCTCCCATTCATAAAGCATAATAAACATACCCCCGGACCGACTAGGTGGTGCTTTTGCCAAAGATCCCGTCCGTAGGTCAGGTGTGGTGGTTCCGAGTGGATGAAGTGCGAACAAGTTGTCAACTCAACAGGTCGCCGCCCCGCCGGGTGGTTGCGATGCACTGGTGGTCGGTGGGTGGTGCGATGCGATCTGTCCCAATCCAACTGAGGGTATTTCACTGAATATTTCACAGTGACGGTGTTAAGTGGCTAGAGCCCTTGGTGTTGGGTAAGGTTTGGGGCTTTCCCCCAATTTGCAGCTTTATAGTTGCTGGGGGATCCTTTCGCAAGTCGTGGCATACTTCGCAGAGATTTTACCCAACATGCTCAGTGTTTCTGAAAGGAAAAAATTCAGTGAAATAGGTAAAGACCACATATTACCACATTGATTCAAATGTAAATTGCCTTAAGTAAATTCTCCAGTTTTCAAAATAAAGGCTTTAAATGAGTTTCTAGTGAAGATCTACTTTTCCTCCGCTTAGTTCTTATGCTTTAAACCACAATTAGGTGTCCTTTGAATTTGCCTATGCATTCTAGTGTCCCATGGCCTCGTTCTATATGTTGCAATGCCACAGATCTGAATGGGGAGCATAGAGTGTGTGTCTGTTTGCTGCTAAGGTCCTGGTGCGCACATCCTGCTCCGATCGACTTTCCCTTCGCAGGATAACGAAGTGGCCACTTGAGCACGGACACGGGCACGGGCAACTTGAAAAGTTTTCGCTTTTCCTCTGAGTATATGTCAGTATATATACAGGATATACTTAGTCATACGTCCTGGCACTTTCTGCTCCACATGTACTTTACACACATATACTGGAGCCGTTTATCCTTGCGCTTTCTGCTCCACATGGCCGCCATTTTGTTGACCAATAAGACTTGGGATGCGAAAAGTGTCGAGCAATAGAAGAACAATGGCGAGCAGAAGGAGAATTAATTAGATTGGCAGCTGCTGGGCGTGCTGCAGCTGAGAGAGCGCCAGAGAAATAGAGATAGCCATAGAGAGAGATAGAGAGTGAGAGGGGGGACAGAGAGGGAGAGAGAGCAGCGAGTGTGCGCGGAAAGCCTGCAACGGGAAACTTGTCATCGAATTCGAACACTGCTCCTTCGTCCTCCTTCCTCTCCGCTTTCTATTCACTTAGCACACAATAACAGCACAACAACATCAATAACCGAAAGAATGGACGCCAGGACGAATGTAGCTGGGCGCCTGCTCAAAAAAAAGGACTCGCAGGAGCACTAGACACCAGGAATACACACAGAGACAGACACACACACGCACCAGAATCACAAAATGTAACGAACGAAAAGCATGAAAACAAAACAAAGGCCAGCGGCAAACGCAGAGAAACGAGCCAAAGCCAAACAGTTGTGCAATTGAGATAAAGGACAACAAAAGGGAAACTTCGAAAAGGGGACGCGTGCTTTGCTTTTCGGTCGATGCCTGTCCTCGCCGCACAGTGGGATTTATTTCATGTTATTAGGAATTTGTATTCTTTGTAAGTCATTTCAAGCCAAAAAATCATTGCACGCAGTGTCTGATGTTCCAGTAAAAGTTCTACAGCTAGTAACAAAATTTGCATACTTTCCGGCGACTATCTCATCAAAATATTACAACAGCTAGTTAAATTAGCGTTTTCCAAATATATGCATATCCATATATCCAAATATATGCATATCCATATATCCAAATATATGCATATCCATATATCCAAATATATGCATATCCATATATCCAAATATATGCATATCCATATATCCAAATATATGCATATCCATATATCCAAATATATGCATATCCATATATATAAGGTAGTAAAATAAGGTGAAGGATACAAATAAATTAGGTTAGAATGAGATCAAGTGGAAAATGCTCTCTTTTACTGTGTGGAAAAGGGATTTTGCTCAGTAGAAAACATGCAAAACCAAGTCCCAAAATCTCCAACTAAGATAATACACTTGTTTTATAAAATTTATAAGTATACATAAAAGACTTTTTATAAGTCGATTTTAATTTGTTCATAACATAATTACAAATGTAAACAAAGTAAATTTAGAATGCTCCCACTTTATGAGTTAAATCCCACTGTGCGGCTTCGACGCGCGTGCTTTGCGTCACAAAAGGATATAAACAGGCAACTGGCAGCAGGAGCAACTACAGCAGCTACAGCTACAACAACAACCAGCGGCAGGATACAACAAGCATAGAAAAAAGCATAAATAATCTTGTAGCTGTTGTCGCAGCTGAGGCGCAGCGGAGCTCGAATTGAAATTTTGTGAGAAATTGTGTTGGAGAAATGCCTTGTGAAATCACACGAGTCACAGGACGAATGTGTGTGCGTGTATGTGTGTGCGTTTGTAAAATGGAATATAAAATGACAGGCGGAGTGGAGTGGAGTGGAGGGGGGCGCGGTGGGAATGAAAAAAGGGGACGCGCATTATGGCGGTTCTCCGTGTGTTCTTCATCGACGACGTCATCGCCAGTTGTTGTTGTTGCTGCTGTTGGTTCCTGTTTTCGCTTTTTACCGTTCAGTCAATGACCACATTGTGTACACAACTGCACTGTTAGTATGTGTGTGTGTGAGCCATTCCTGCCGGAAGTGGAAGCCGCCGCCTGGTCATTCTCGCTGCTTTGCTGCAAGCTCTCTCTCTTTCGTCCTTTTCTCTTCTCTCTCTCTCCCCCGCTTTCTATCCTGCTCTCCCTGCGTTATGCCCGAGTTGCTTTGGAGAAACAAGTTTTCAGGACAGGATCCTTGGACACCCCGCCACTTTTTGTTTCTTTCGTTCCAAGTCCAGCCGTGCAGTGTGACCGTTCGTTTGTGCTCTGGTCACGCTTTGATCCTGCCGTTGGCCGCTCCCCCAAGCTCCATTTTTCTATAGGCGTCGCCCGGCTAATGACATGTTGTAAATTATACTACCACGCGGCATTCCTTTCGCCGTTTCAAGCTGCTGTAATTACTCAGCCCGTCTTCCTTTTTCCTTTTTTGTCCCTCTCCATCGCTCCCGTAATGTTTTATTATTTTGCGTCGGTTTTTGTATGGGTTTTCTGCACACAGGATGCAGGAAACCTTGTTATCGAAACGCTATCATGTAATTGCTGGCTGCATTTGCAGATGTGCTAATTTGTATTCGCCAAGCGCATATGCCATTAAATTGAACATTATAAGGGATTTACCAAATTATACTTTGGCGCTCTGGGGAAATTAATGTCTTTAACAGTTGCTACAATATAACATTTTCTTATTACCAAAGTGATTGGGAAATATAATTGAGGACGGTATAAATTTAAGGACATAATCCGATCGGCTTAATTCTTATTAAGCTGGTACGAATATCTGCAAACATTATTACGTCCTTATAAAATGTAATGTAAGCACAAGCCATATAGCTAATAAGATGAGTTTGAAAGCGATCAATAACATTGTTTACTCTGTATAGCACGTATTAAATGGGAATGTTGTTGCATACTTGTACAAGTGAACAAACAAGTATGCCAAACGTGCCATTGCTCTGAAAGCTATTTGTTGGTTTTGCAATAATTATAAAAATATGCAATTATTAAGTACGAGACACACGAAGCCGTCTCAAGTAGGAGAGTCCTTGCGTTCCGTCTCAAGTGGATCCTCAACCTCTAACCTCTGTCGCTGTCGTTTACCTACGAAAGATCGCTGGCGAACCGGGATCAGTAAGTCCTAGATTAGATCTTCGCCAAAATCCGAAATCCGTGCAGGACAATGCATAATGAGGATTAAGTCCTTTGCGATTTCTCTGACTGCCTACTGAGCTGCAGAGAGAGAGAGAGCATTTGCGAATGGAAGTTGCGACTGCAGAAGAGAGTGTTTCGCATGGCGAATGCATTTTTCCGTTCGCCACATTTGCTTTTCGCAATGAAACTAAAGAGCAGAAAAATGGCATTGTTCGGGCCACGGATGAAAAGGAAAAGAGGAAAAGGGAGGAGCGATTAAAACTGCCAGTTTTCCACACGGCTTGCATTTCCCTATCCACAATTATCCTGTCAAACTTGTTTGCGCCGTCTCCCTCTTGCTCTACACCAATTTTCCTTTCGCATTATGCTTTGACCAGAGCATTCGCATTAAAAGGACAACGCTCTTGTGCGACGTGACTGTGTGTGCGTGAGCCTGTCTGTGTGTGCGCGCCTGCTGTGTGTGTGAGTGTGAGTGCGAGCGAAGAGCGAGTTCTTTCGACGCCTGCGTCGCCATCGTCCTGGCATCGAATTGCCGTTCAGTCGACGCTTGCCACTCAGACCGCTCAGACATGTCGCGCCCGTCGTGAGTGCCAGTTAGCAATCCACATACATATACATATATATAAATATACATCCTCGAATAGAGAGAGCAGCAGCCATCAAGTCGAAGACTGTGTAAAACGCAAAACAACGACGCCATCAGATGTTGCAGGATAACATAAATTAATACCAATCACACAGCAAAACCAAAGCTAAATCATTCTATAAGAATTGCAAAACCCTGAAAATAGTGCTCAAGTGTATCGTATAAAACATCAAATTGTGCAAATTAGTTACAGTTAGTTAAAAAGCAGCAAAAGTTTTATATGCAAATACACAATAAAAAATATGTGCAATAAACTACCAATCAACTCAAGCAAAAGCAAAGCAGTAGCATCCGGAACAACAGTCCCATCCAGCAGGAGTTGCTCATATAGTTACAAAATTACTTTTGACATTTTGTTGGGATTTACGCACGGAGAGCATCGAACAAACTAGAGAAGCAGAACAAAAAAAACCCATCAAAGCACATCACAAGTGAGTTCCAAATTTCGTCCTTTCACAAACACACTCACATATTCGTAAACACGCACACACACACATACACATATGCATACGCACTCGCTGCATTGCGACTCGCCCATACCGATTACCCTCTGTAGCGAGTATATCCTGCCCGCTCACTCGCTCTTCCCACCATTTTCGCTCTCCCCTTGTCAGCTAGCAAATAGTTTTGCGCACTCGTCAGCTCCCCCTCTCAGATATCCCGTTACCCCTCCCCTTCCCCAACATCGTCGGCTCTCCGCTCTCGTTCGCTATTTGTCTTCTCGCTCTCTAAAAATTCTCGGGTGGTGGTACAGTTTTCTACGTGGTCGAAAAATTGCGTAAATTTTCATCTAGTGCTCTGGGATGTCTCGCACAGCGTTGTCCTCGTTATCGTTATCCTTGCCGCTCCTCTGGCCTGCAGAGCTTCCATTCTGCTTGTACGGAAAATAGGAAAAACAAACGGAAAAACCATTGAAATTTGTATTGACTGGGAAAAAGATGTCGCCGGATTTGTGTCATTTGCTTATTGGGCGTTTTCAATCCCTATAAATGACTTGATATGGGAATAACGGTTCGTCCTGGGGCTCAATAATTAATTATCCACTTCATCTTGATTTATTGTGTTTTTTTTTGGGAGGCTTATCGTATACAGAAATACACACAGAGAAATTTTTCAATCACGCATGACTCATGTACTTATGTTTTATTTTACGTTTCACACTTTTAAGTCATTCATATATGAAACACATAATTATCTCCTGAGATTTATAAAAAGTAAACAACTATAGTATACAAAATAGTTTGGAGAAATAGTTCTATATTAATTTTAGTTCAATTATTTTGTATGCTAATTCTACCGGTTAATAAACCTAATTAAAGGATTGTGTAAAATCTACCTATTATGAAAGAAATTAAAAATACATGACATAAATTTATTATTTTAAGTTATCTTAATCCTGTCGGTGATCGTTTATACATATTTTGTGTGTTCACATACGGCTTTAATTTTAAATAATTATTCAGTTTGTCAGTCCGATTTGAAATTTGAAATTCAGGAACATTAATACTTTTTGGCTAACTTGTATACATTTATCATTATTAATTAATATTTCACTTACATATTATGTTATATCAGCCTAGTAAAATTAGTACACATAATTATTACTCTAATACATGAAATATTTAATCAAAATAAAGTTCGATAAGAAATGAATGTATTAACCATTTTCAGCCAACATACATAATTTCCACATTACCGCTTCTTCCTTTAACTCACAACTTTTCAGCCGGTTCTGCATGAAATCTGATATCGTACTTATTCAATTTGCAACATTTCACCGTAGTTAGTAAGGATATCAAACGAACGATCATTGCACTTTTTATGGGTTCCTATGGGTTATTGCGGGTCCTGCTGGCCCATGAGGAAAACCACTCGAATGACAGGGGCGGGGGAAACGGCAACTGCATATCCTGCCAGCCTCTATTCTCCTGCCAGTCGTCCTGCCTGCCTGCTGTTGTAGCTGCCGCGCCCATTAACAAAAAAAAAAAAGAAAACCTCGAAAAGTTGCAGCTGTTCCCTCAGCACTCCTTCTCTGTTTGTTTTGTGAGTGCCAGCCATAATGCCGATCCCAAACGATCCGATCGCCGAGCGCTTAGCAACGGGGCAGGCAGACGGACTGGCCATGAATGGCATCTGCCCGGGATTAATGGGCCGTGCACGGGAGTACGGAGTTTTAATGCTGCTTCTATCACAGTTCCAGATCGAAGCGCCCGAGCTGTGAGAGAAAAGTGTCTCGGTTTAAGGATTTGAAAGTCCGACAACAAGTCGGAATTAGGAAAAAAAAGGCAGAGAAAAGCTTAGACGAGAATGAAAATGTCAGAGGTGCCACGCATCATGGTCTTTCGACCCACCTGGGAGGAGTTCAAGGACTTTCCCAAGTATGTGGCCTACATGGAGTCACAGGGCGCCCACAAAGCCGGACTGGCCAAGGTGGTGCCTCCGCCGGAGTGGGTGCCCCGTCGCAGTGGGTACGCCGATCTCGATGCCCTGAATGTCACGATTCCAGCGCCCATATGCCAGGTGGTAACCGGCAAGCAGGGTTACTATCAGCAGATCAACATCCAGAAAAAGCCACTTACTGTGAAGCAGTTTAGCGAGTTGGCTAGCACCGAGCGTTACGCCACACCCAAACACTTTGACTTTGAGGATCTGGAGCGCAAGTACTGGAAGAACATAACATATGTGGCGCCCATTTATGGGGCAGATGTTAGCGGAAGCATCACAGACACCGACCAGGATGTAAGTGGGTTAGGGTTAGGGTTTAGGTTTGGGCTCTAGTTGATGATTCGTTGCCTTTGCCGTTGCAGAGCTGGAACATCAACCGGCTGGGTACTATTCTTGACTATGTCAACAAGGATTATAACATCCAGATAGATGGCGTGAACACAGCTTACTTGTACTTTGGCATGTGGAAGACGACCTTCGCATGGCACACGGAGGACATGGACCTCTATTCCATCAATTACTTGCACTTTGGGGCGCCAAAGACGTGGTATGTGGTGCCGCCGGAGTGTGGTCGCAAACTGGAGAAGGTGGCCAACCAATACTTTCCGGCCAGTTACAAGAATTGCAACGCATACTTGCGCCACAAGATGACGTTGATATCACCACAGATTCTCAAGCAACACGACGTGCCCGTCAGTAAGGTGCGTTTATCGGTAGTAATCAAGTCCCTAGTGGCCGTACTAAATCCGGCTCTTGCAGATCACGCAGGAGGCGGGCGAGATCATGATCACGTTTCCGTTCGGCTACCATGCCGGCTTCAATCACGGCTTCAACTGTGCCGAGTCCACCAACTTTGCCATGGAGCGCTGGATTGAGTACGGCAAGCGGGCGGTGCAGTGCACGTGCAGCAACGACATGGTCAAGATCTCAATGGACACATTTGTCAAGCGCTTCCAAAGCGATCGCTACGATCTGTGGATGGAGGGGCGTGATGTGGGGCGGCATCCGGAGGATCCGCCGAACGGGGTGCCCAGTGCAGCTCCCCTGCCACCACACCTCGATGTCTTGCTGTGTGATAAAAAGTAGGTTTCCTTGCGCTCCCTAGGGCTTTCAGCGTGTCTTATTCCTATCTCCTGCTCCTCCGCAGAATGAAAAAGCAATGCAATCCCACCAAGGCCAAGAGTTTCAAAGAGCGTAATCCCGATCTGGATCTGGATGAAATCCAGCAGAATCCCAACGTGCCCGACGACGTCAAGGCCATGCTGAAGGAGAGCGTGCTGACGCTGGACACGGGCGATCTGGCCACCGATGAGGCTGATTTTCCCAACGAGGATGCCATGAGTCTACAGAGTCCGGCGGTTCTGAAGACCAAGCAGGAGCTGCTTGAGTACATAGACGACGGCACAGGTGTGTGGGCCGGCTGGTGCCCTTTCAAAACGATCTCCCCCTTTCCCCAGCTGAACTATAATATGTTTCCTTTCTCGCATTTGTTCTTTGTCTTCCCCTTTTGCTTGTTAACAGAAGATGATGATGAGGAGGAGGACTTCAAGCGGCGCAAGCAGAAGCGGCGCTACGATGCCGACTACGACGACGATTGGCTGGCGTCCAAGCGCAAGAGTAACTCGCGAAACAGTCGCGGACGTAGTCCCCGCACCAAGGACGACCGTTCCATATCGCCAGCCTCCTCCACTTCTTCGACGTCGCGGGGCGCAAGGCGCGGCAAGGCCAGCGGCACGCCCCGAAAGACTCCTGCGCGGCGGAAAAAGGACGCAAGTAGCACATCTCCGGCGGTTACTTCTGCTGCAACTGCCGTGAAAACAGCCACATCGGCAGTGGTCGCTGGAACAACATCCCTAGCCACAACCACAACAGCAGCAGTAGCAGTAGCAGTAGCAGTAGCAGATGGCGGAGGAGGTGAGAGCAGCAGCTTAAGCAGCCACTGCACCACTGCATCCACATAATCACAGCTTCACCTGTCCACCTCCAAGCCATCCAAATTCTTGAACCCAATGCCCCAATTTCCACTTCCCTTCTTTAGCAACAACAATCGTTCCAAATTCCACAGCATTTTTTTGTTCTAACCAAATTGACAATGTTTCAAGCCGTTCCACATGCATTTCATCGTTTTTGTTTTGCGTTCAATGTACAAATAAATCGTTCTAATTGTAAGAGTGCGTCAGAGAAATATACGATCACGCTTTTAAGTCTATGCTAAAAACTAACCGAAAACCAAAACTGTTTTACTAAACCGAATCCAAGGTGTTGGTGCTGTCTGGGCCTGATCCGTTCCTCTTGTTTTGCTGACCCAGAATCCGCTTCACTTGCTCTTTCGCTTTGACTACTCACCCTCATTCCACCCAATTGCAATGCCTCCTACCCAGAAAACCCCCGAGTCCACATATGTGTGTCTGTGTGTTTACACCAACAGTAACCGTATCAACCGCATTTAATCACAAACCATTGAAATCCCTGCTCGATCAAGTACTAAACTCTATCGATTGACGTTTTTCAGATGCCAAAAAGGAGCGACAGTCGCTGCAGTTCATGCAACAATCGCGTAAATTTGAGGGCAAGATACCAAAACTAAGTCAAGCGAGTGCAGCAGCAGCAGCAGCAACAGCAGCCATAGAAGCATCCACATCAAAGTCTAGTCAAGAGCAGCAGCAACAGATTGTCTACGTCAACATGTTGCCCGCGGCCAATACCCTGAATGGCATTCCACAGCAGCAGCAGCAGCAGCAGCAGCAATATGCGAGCACGGATGGAAATGTCTATCAGCTGCAAAATGAAATACTCTGTGATGCAAACGGACATGCCGTGACTGCCGCCACGGCTACATATCAAACTACGGCCAGCAGTCCGCAGCAGCAGCAGCAGCAACAGAATGTTGCAACCAGTGTTGCCGGTAAGTGTCCAACTTGAATTTGTTCGCTTTACGTTAATTTGTTTGTTGGTTGTAGTCTTTGTGTATGGTTTTAACCCTCTTGTGTACTCGTATTTGGTGTTTCAGTTGAAGCTATTACCACTAACCGCTCTCATTGTAAATACAAACTCACACAATTATGATTTCGACCGTCACTCGAATTGGCCAACTTTCGAATCCAATCAATTGTTTCGTTCTGTAAGTGTTGTCGCACATCCATGTCGTCCATTCGTTATCATCTTGCCATTCCAAATTGAAAACTCCATTTTTATTTATCAACATTTTGTGCCGAAATTCAAACGCGCCACTAAGGGAGTACGTTTCGAATGAGAACAAACAGTGAATTTGACTTCCATTTGTGTTCCGTGTTCTTGTCACAACTTTGCCAAAGTTGTCTCCCAAAAAAGCAAAAGAAACCATATAAAAACGATAATAAACGAAATGAAATAAAAAGGCAATGAAATCTTCAATTAACCATTACCGACCTGTCTCAATCAATCCAGTCAGAAATCCAATCCAAACGCATCGCCCAATTAATAACAACAACCGCTTTCAACTGCTCCACACACTACATGCTCGTCTTTAATTTGCGACACCCTTTCCCAGGTCTGTGTCCTGTCTCTTCTCGAATTGTCGAGAGCATTGGAACAATCACATAAATAAATGCACAAATCATTTCAACCGAGGGAGCTCCGTGCAAGACAGTAACGCGTCGAAAAAGGCTCAAAAACAATTGTCGATCACGTATTATTTTACTTTATTAGCTAGTTTAAGGTTTTGCAAAGTTCAAAGTTTGGCGCCCAAGCAGTGAGGCCAATGAGTGCATCAGTGCTGCCCATGCGCGCGCCCATGTCTCCTGGCAGCACTTGCGCGCCAAATTTGAAAATTGAGTTTATAATTTTTAGATTTGCGTTTATGATTTAGTTACTTTTAGCAAAGACACTTTCCCGCCTTCTACCTGTCACTTATTGTTTTCCACTCTTTGGACACAACACGAACACAATCCGTTCCCAGCTCCTGCTCCTCGGCAAAAGTAGGAGGAGGAGGAGGAGGAGTCTGACCAACGTTGGCCACACACACACCAGTTTCATCCTCTGCTCTATCCACCTGTTACCACCTCAGTTACTGAAGTCGATTATTTATTTAACTTTATTTAGTACGTATTGAGTTGCGAGTACTGTACCAGAGTTACGATTACGATTGCTGTAATGTAGATCTAAGTAAACACAAATTCTACCGACAAACAAAAACCAATTCACTCACGTTCTATCTATATGTCCTGTATTGCCGTTTCCAATCGATTCGATGAAGAGGCCCGTCCGCAAACGCAGCAGATGCACTACATCTGTTGCAGTTGCGTGTATGAAGTTGGCCGCAAGTAGCTTTCATTTTGCACATTTGTTTTATGCGAACCTGATTTGAGTGAATTGTTGATTGATTTCGATTTCAATTACGAATTGATTTATTGATTTATGCAAATATTACATTCAAACACATCTTTTATGAACCAAACCAAATATGTATTTTCAAAATATATATAAACAAAAGACAATGTGGTCACAACTATTAGTTCGTCCTCCATCCTGCACACGAACGCCCACACCAACGGAGTGGACACAATCGCCGCCACACAGCAGCAACAGCAGCAGCAGCAGCAACAACAGCAACATTACCACTATATCACCACCACCGGCGAGGATGGACAAACTCCGACCACCATAGTGTTCGAGAACTACAACGGCGGAATGCCAGCGGTCAGTTCCGCCGCACCAACGCCCGTTCCCGTGTCGCAGGCCAACTCAGCCGCGACCACGACCACCACGGCCCTGGTCAACACGGACGGCACGATCATCGAGTTCGATGGGAGCACGTACGAGGAGTACCACGTACTCAAAAGCGAGCCCGGCAGCAGCGATTGCCTGAGCAACGGCAGCAGTGCCGTGGCCGCCGACATAATCAAGTACGATCCCCAGCACGGAGTCGTTGGCGACGAGGAGGACGACGAGGAGAACGGCCTGTTGCAGGTGAAGTACGAGGAGCAGAGCCTCGAACACGATGCGGAAAACGAGCACGATGCGGATCAGGAGCACGAGTACGAGGAGTTCCAGGTGATCAAGGCCGAGGTGGAGGCCGAGGCGGCGGAGCTGGCAGCCGGCACCACCAGCTACACGATCAGCCAGGACCAGCCGGGATCCGGCACCACGGTGCTGTCCTCAATGGTGCCCAAATCGGGATCGGCGGCGGCCGCCAAGCAGAAGCGCAAGCGCAAGACGCGCGTCATCGCCGACGACGAGAAGGGCGAGTACCTGGAGAAGATGAGTGTACGTGGCCTGGACATTGCCCGCTACGAGCACATCATCGACGGCGTTGCCTACTGCCTGGTCTGTGCCAAGAACGACATTTTTAAGACGTTCAAGAACAAGTACAGCTTCCAGCGACACGCCTACCTCTTTCACGAGGGCCAAAATCGCAAGATATTCGCCTGCCCCATCTGCAACAAGGAGTTCTCGCGTCCCGATAAAATGAAGATGCACAAGAAGGACAAGCACGGCGACGTGCCCATGCCGCCATCGGCCACCACGACTCCGCTGAAGGCCGACGGTCCGCCGGCTAAGCGGGCGCGTAACTCCCGCACTCCGCGCGTTCGCAAGACGAAGGGCGGCGATGGCAGTACGCCGTCCAAGAAGCGGCTGGCCCAGATCGACAGTGTTCTGGACGACGTGCAGAATGGGGAGTCCATGACGATGGCGGCGGTCAGCGTGAGTCACCCCCAGCAGCAGCAGCAGCAGCAGCAGCAGCAGCAGCAACAGATGCAGCACAGCATCACAACGCTGGCACCCTCGACGCCGTCGCAGCCGCAGCATCAGCTGCAGACGCTGCCCTCGCTGGACTTCAGCGGCATGATTCTGCCTGGAGGTGCACAGCTGGCACTGGCCAATCCGGGCGCCACCAGCTCCGTGGGACTGCAGCGAGGACCAGCCACGCCGAATGGTCAGCCGGCGGCGCCCACCACCACGTTGATCTACTCGAACCAACTGGAACTGCAGCAGGCGCTGCTGCAACAGCAGCTGCACGGCCAGAGCATCATGATCCAGGATCAAGCCGGCAACCTTGTGCCCCTGCAGCTGGACGGAACCCAGGCGATATACACAACGGCGCCGCAGGCTCAGCGCCAACAGACCACGGCCACATATCAGACGACGCAGCAGCAGCAGCAACAGCCAGCGCAGCAGCCCGCCAGCCAGACGCAACAGCAACCTCACTACGAGCTGGACAACGTGACCTATTTAAGCTCCACGGCGGCGGC